>NC_134237.1:94180367-94791756 GCF_965152275.1 Natator depressus | reverse complement strand
CAACTGAGGGATGGAAATCTTGATCCTCTGTATCACATGAATGTGTGATTATAATAGGGGCTTTCCTGGTGACCTTGGTAACACAGCCACCACTTTCAGTTTTATTCTCCTGCTATGTTGGTCTAGCTTTCTGATCATACCAAAATTCACCTCTTTCAGAGTAATGAATGTCTTCCCGCCCCCCCCCCCAAAAAAACCCACACAATGTCAACCAACCAAACACATTACCAACAATAACATCCAATGTAAGCAAACAAACTCCTCCTCCCAATTTTGCCTGAGTCACAGCCTTTCCATCTGAGGTCCATATCCAACTCCCTCTTTGTAACTGCATGCATGTGAAGAGGAGTTTTCGCTCACCTTATAATGGAAGCTCCTGACAGGCATCAAGCCTGATTGTTTGTCCAAGTGTAATCCATGTGCCTAATAGGGAGATATCTCTTTACGAGACCCATTGGGGGAGGTAGGCTTGAGTTGTGTCTGGGTCATTTGTTTTTTGGTGTGTTTTTTTGACATTTTCAAAGCAGCTTTTATTCACAAGCACAAAAACCAAAGATGCATAAAGAAGCCAGTTGCTGCAGAGCTTCCAGGAAGCAGGTGGCTCTTCTGACCAGTTGCAGCACACTGATGATAATGGTGGAGAGCAGTCCTGGAATACAGCTAGTCAAAAACTCTCACACACTGAGCGTCATTCAGTCCACATCCAGAAGCTTCTGGAATTGGGTGTGGTACTTTTGGATATAGTCCAATAGTTTCCCTGTTCCTGGGGTCAGACTCCATGAAGGCAAACAGTCAGGGCAGCTGCTTTATAAAGGACCATGTGTGTCCTGTCTGAGTTGGGAGAAGCTGAGCCTAGGAGCAGAAAGCAGGCTGTTGTCCCTAACTGAAGCATTTTGCAGCAGGGTTTTATTTAAATCTATACACTTGTGACTTAACTGAGTAATTGGTTAATCAGTTAGCTAACTGGCTAGCAGTGATTTCAGCAGAGGAAGCGTCTGCATGAATTCCAACTAAAGATTCCAACAAGCTAGTGGAGGGAAGATGTTGTTTCGGACTCAGCAAACTGTATAGATTTGGTGATCAAAGACTAACTGAGACTTAGGTGAACTAAACCTAAGCTTTTGGGAACTCAGTTTCTTTTCACTGTGTTTCTGTGGGGACTGAACTGTTCAGATTTTAATTTGTTTTCTTTATTTATGTTTATGTATAACTGTGAAGATAATGTCTGTGGATTATAAAATAGCCATGTTATGCTGTAAAATTAGATTATTTGTTTCTTTATCATAAGATTTTATAAAGTTATTTAATTAATTTTGTTAGTTCCTTTGTTAGTCCCATGTTAGTTAGAACATGAATGGGGGGAGGTTGACACCGTGCAATTCTTGCTGAAAATCCTTAAGAGACTGAACTCTGGATCTCCAACTACTTTTATATGGGAGCTGGGGTTTTGTAAGGCACTCGGGAAGGGCAATGAAGTGAACTCTAGCCCACCCAAAGATTACACAAGCACCATTCCTTCACCTTTTCCCAGTATTTCCCCTGCTCTTAGGGCTCCTAACAAACATTAAAAAAAAAAAAAAAGAAAGAAACCAAGATCCTACAATAATCCAATTTTCACCCCTCCATGGAATTCCTTCCTCTTAGTCATCTGACTTCGTCAACAACCACTTCTGTGGAAAGATAAACAAACAGCTCCTGCTTCCTCCAGATCTCAGTCTCCCAGTGCATGGGCCTGTCTATATTCCTTCTGCCAAACATTCCTTGCTGAAACAGCCTCTAATTCCTCTCAGTCCTGAGAACTGTATTTCCCAAATTCCCTTGTTAGGGGTTGAACAAAGAACAGCACCACACTGGGCTGAAAGCTTACCTTAAAGGGCCAGGACACCCTGTTACTGTAAACCAGGGGTGGGCAAACTTTTTGGCCCAAGGACCATATTGGGGTTGCAAAAGTGTATGGAGAGCCATGTAGGGAAGGCTGTGCCTCCCCATACAGCCTGGCCCCCGCCCCTTATAAGCCCCCTCCCACTTCCCGCACCCTGACTGCCCCCCTCAAAACCCCCGACCCATCCAACCCCCCCTGCTCCTTGTCCCCTGACTGCCCCCTCCTGGGACCCCCCCGCCCCTAACCGTGCCCCCCCCCGGGACCCCACCCCTTATCCAACCCCCTTTGCTCCCTGTCCCCTGACTGCCCCAACCCCATCCACACCCCCGCTTCCTGACAGGCCCCCCAGGACTCCCACGCCTATTCAACTCCCCTGTTCCCCATCCCCTGACCGCCCCCCCCAAACCTCCACCCCATCCAACCGCCCCCTGCTCCCCGTCCCCTGACTGCCCCATCCAACCGCTCCCTGTCCTCTGACTGCCCCCCGGGACCTCCTGTCCTTTATCCAACCCCCCCGCTCCCTGCCTCCTTACCATGCCGCTCACAGCGGCAGGACTGGCTTACTGGAAAGCCTGGGAGGTGGGTGGGCACAAGCCACGCTGTCCGCGCAGCGGCATAGCTACGGGGAAGCGGGGACAGCAGGGGAGGGGCCAGGGACTAGCCTCCCCGGCTGGGAGCTCAAGGACCGGGCAGGACGGTCCCGTGGGCCGGATGTGCCCACGTGCCGTAGTTTGCCCGACGCATACCTAGCATTACTTTCATTACCCCACACATCTATACAATGGGACAACAAGGCCTGGGGACAACAAAAGCATACAAGGCATGGGACAACAAAACATGTCACTTGTTACGTATTTTGGTGTGAGTAAATTCTACTCCAGTTTAAAATGCTATTCCCTGTGACAGTACTGAAGCTAGAGATCAGTGTGGTCACTTGTGTGCAAATATCCAATAGTTATTTTGTTACAATGCAGATTTCTAGTCTGTAGTCTGAGAACAAACCAAAAGTTTTGGACTACCGTGTACCCACAGCATTCTTTTTAAGTACACTGCAAATAACAATAGTATGCAGAATGCTTCTCTGCTCTTTCAAACATTTTCACTGCATTGTAAATTCAAAGTGAAAGTTTGAGAAAAGACTTTTGATTCTATAGCCAAAGTACTTCTCTAAGTAGTTTCCAAATAATGTGCTGTACCTAGTTTTTACCTCATTACTCTCTTTGTATCCTCCCATTCTATCCTTCATGACTTTTTCATGATATTCCATACAGGCTGAAATAAATCCCCCTTCAAGTATATTCACTCTTTCAGATGTCTCCTGAAAATCCACTTTTCATATCATTAGGTATTTAAAAACGTCAGAAACTAAGGCAGTCTAAACTGCAATCAGCGGTGTGACTGCAGCACGCATAGACATACCTGAGCTAGCTTTAATCTAGCTTGCTCAAGTAACAATAGCAGTGAAGTCATTGTAGCACAGGCTCGCCGCTGAAGTATGGACCCAAGGTCATGGTGCCTCGTCTTCAGTGCTATTGTTACTTGAGCTAGCTATATCAAAGCTAGCTCAAGTACATCAACAGGGTTGCAATCACACCTTTGCAGGCATAACCCAAAATTCACTAAAACAAAGAAGCCTGATTGTGAGTCTGTGTCTTCTCTACTTTTTCCTGTATATGTTATGTCCATTTTCTGTTTAAACTTGTTAACTGGGCCAGAAACACTGTCTTTACTTAGTCTTTGTAAAGTAACATGCAAAGTTATGGCACTACATACATATTTTTAATATTTACTAACACTAAACATTATAAAAACATAATACCTGACATGATTATTGCAGAATTTGGTCAACTGAGGCTGATTGATGAATACAGTTCTCCCTTCCTCTTGATCAGCGAGTGAAGTTTTCTCTGAAACATCATCCGTCTTCCCGTAGCCTTTAAAATATAAAATAATTTTAATTATATTTTGTCAGTTGAGTATCTGCTTATTAGATGACTAAATGAAAATACGCTTTTACTTATTAATGTAAAATAATGTTTTAAAGACAAAAAAGGTATACCCCTTGGCTCTCTTTGGGTTTCTTGTTTAGCATTCACTCATCAAAAATTCATACCTTATAAAAAAATCCCAGACAAAAATCTATGTTAAATTTGAGTTAAGTCTGAAAGTACCTATCAGTATTCAGGGTAAAATATATTACAGAGATGTTGTAATTATCCCCAAATCAAGCACTGTAAACAGAGAACATTCAGAATTAAGGTTAAACTTGTATATTGTGCACAAATACTAAATCATTCCACATATCAATTTCAAAGCTCTTCTTCCTTGTTACATTAACCATTACATTGTCACTGAATGTAAAATTGAACTCTAAAGTGTAAAAGGGAATATTATAACTACATCCTTTTAATATATACTAATTCCCCATCCTCTGCCTATGTTCATAGGCTATCTTTGCCTAATTTGCAGACTGTAAATTATTTGGTGCAACAACCATGTGGCTTTCTGAAATGTTTGGAGCTTTACAAAGTTACAGAACATAATATAATATCATAATTATTATTAATAGTACACCAGCGAAGAAATATTTTGGTTAATCTTTGCTAAATATATCTTTCTAGGGTTGATGGTGAAAATATCCTAACAGAAAAAAAAATCCAGTCGGATACCAAGTGCCTCAACTGAACAAACGAGGAAGACTAGCCTAAGGCCTTGTCTACACTAAAGGGAAAAGTTTATCTAAACTACACAATTTGAGTGACGTAAATAACGTAACTCAAATCGACTTAGCTTACATCTACTTACCACGGAGTCCACACTAAGCGACATCAACTCCCCTTACTTTTCTTGATCATGTGGAGTACAGGAGTCAACAGGTGAGTGATTGGCGGTCGATTTAGCGGGTCTTCATTAAACCCACTAAATTGAACGCCAATGCATCCATCGCCGCAGTGTCGATCCTCCGGTAAGTGTAGACAAGCCCTAACTAACCTACAGCCTTAAACAATAAAAATGATGGAATTGCCTTGTTTACTAGTAAATTAATAATAAAACCTCAGAATACACATCACTACGTACCTCTAGTTATACTGATCACATTCTTTCTACTCTACAACAGCTTTCCAGATGAGCTTTTTAAGCGGCTACAAGTCGGTTTTTCCTTTTCACTGCACCCTGACCAATTTGCTTCATCAAAAGAACAAAAAGTTAATAGCATAGTGATCTTCCTCTAGACAAACTCATTTATAATTTAGTGTTTACGTATCTGTGTAATTAAAATTTATTAGCAGTTGAGCTCTTAATCTACATCTCTCTTAGCACCCAAAAGAGACGATTAGATCAAAGCAATTTGCCACAAACCATGCTTTCTGATTCCAGGGTACAAATAAGAGATTTCTGGTTAAAGAAAAAAGACATGAAAGAATTTTGGCAGTACAGCTGATGTAAAGATAGTTATCTGTCACTCTTGCAATGATATCTGTATCTTTATCTATATATACATACATACACACACATACACATATATCTATATCCCCTAAACCACTGCATACTAATTGCAGATTAATTCAGCAATTGAGTGGTGATAATTAAGCAATAAGACACAGAGGGACCATTATTAGGCACGAATAAGGGGATAAAGCATCAAGAAACAATGATAATCCAGCATAATGTATGCTTCATTATGTTTTACTAGAATTATAAAATGGCCTTACACAAATATTACCTAAAATATACTAGATGTATATTACCACCTGTTAATGTTTTTCATTTCAAATACATTAATCCATACCAATGAGCTCCACCTTCTTGTCAGTGAATGGTATACATTATCACCATACAGTTCAGTGTTTTGGCAGTAAATGCTTGAAGTTCTGCCCAGTAGCTCTGAGGAAACCTGCAGCTGAAGTTTCCACAGCACACAGTGGAGACAGGATAATAGTAATAACAACAAATTATAAAATTTAAATTAGATTCTATTCTGAAAAATGACATCAAAAGGCATTGTGGAATTTCCATTGTTAATTATCCCTCAAGAATTGCTTGTAAAATGGCAGAAGGCACAGCGGTTGGTGGAGTGGTAAATAATTATAAGGATAGGCAAGTTCTACAGAATGATCCAGGTTGCATGGTAAACTGGGTTAGTTAGTCCATTACTGTAATATTGTGTCCAGTTTTCATGTCCACATTTTTAAAAGAACATTGCCAATTTGGAAAAGGTTCAGAAAAGACCTACAAGAATAAAATGAGTTATGGAAGATTTGCCTTACAAACTCATGAAGCCTCAGGTAGCCTGGCAGCCTTGGGGTATACCTTTGACTTACAGTTCAAGAGATCCTGGGGTAGTTATGTCAGTGGAAGTAAAATTATTACCAGCTGAAGTTCTTTGGCCTGTGTTTCTGGAGGAGGTCAGACTAGATGATTAAAATAGACCCTTCTGGATCTATGTAGTTTAAAAAAAGAAAAGGTAAGACAAGTGACTGAATCTATACATATCTATTAATAATGCTCTTTTAATGTAGTTTTTGTGTGTGTAATTACCTAGGTTTTAAAAAGTAAACTGAAAAAACAAGTTCCATTGTATGGCATCCACACCGGTCATCAGCCGGGTTGGAACCCACAGATACACCTAAACACTTATAAAAAATGTTCTAGTTCTTTGTGTGTAATATATTTCTAGCATGAACTACATATACCATAAACCATAACTGTCAGGCAAACAGGTCTGCATTTAAGCTCAGCAACAATGGCAGGTTGATGGCTGCTCAATGCGTATGCCCACAGCTGTGATCACTCCTGTACCTGCCTTGTTCCAGCCTTGTTCTAAGCCTCATTCCTATCCTGCTCCAGCCCTGCTTCCCCCCGACTCTGGCTCTGACCCCAACCCTTGGCTTGGCTCCTGGTCCCTGACTCCAGCTCAAACCACTAGGCCTGACCGCCACTGCTCTGACCACTAGGTATAACTACCCATGCCTTGATACTTGACAGTCACCTATCAATACAGATCATTCTCCAATCCACCTGCCCATTATGCGCCACAGACACCAGCATCTTGTGTCATAAATTTAACCACCATATGCAGTCCAGCAGCTTAACCCTTGCGCATGCCAACTTCCTTCTATGGTCAAGATACCACACTTCATATCTTTCATAGATTCATAGATATTTAGATCAGAAGGGACCGTTATGTAGTCTGACCTCCTGCACAACGCAGGCCACAGAATTTCACCCACCACTCCTGCAAAAAACCTCACACCTCTATCTGTGCTATTGAAGTCCTCAAATCATAGTTTAAAGACTTCAAGGAGCAGAGAATCCTCCAGCAAGTGACCCATGCCCCATGCTACAGAGGAAGGCGAAAAACCTCCAGGGGCTCTTCCAATCTGCCCTGGAGGAAAATTCCTTCCCGACCCCAAATATGGCGATCAGCTAAACCCTGAGCATATGGGCAAGATTCATCAGCCAGATACTACAGAAAATTCTTTCCTGGGTAACTAAGATCCCACCCCATCTAATATCCCATCACACACCATTGGGCCTATTTACCATGAATATTTAGTTACCAAAACCATGTTATCCCATCATACCATCTCCTCCATAAACTTATTGAGTTTAATCTTAAAGCCAGATAGATCTTTTGCCCCCACTGCTTCCCTTGGAAGGCTATTCCAAAACTTCACTCCTCTGATGGTTAGAAACCTTTGTCTAATTTCAAGTCTAAACTTCTTGGTGGCCAGTTTATCTTAATCTTCATGGATGAAATTTACCTCTTTGTAGAGGGCCAACACAATGCTTATGCCTTACGGAATTTTACCCCATATGCACTCCAGAAACAGGACCATTCACTCATTTACTTGTGTGGTAGAAAGTCCAAAGTACTTTATTCTCTCTGACTGTACAATACCATTTATACTGTCCCTATTGACCACCCCAGTGCAAGTCAGATACAGACTATATATCAACTTTTTTCAACTCTATTGTACAAATATCAGCTGCTCATTTCAGAGGAACCTGCTATCATACCAAGCCAGTACAATACTCTAACAAGCAATACAGGAAAGAGCTGATGTATCTGCAGAATGTATTATTTTAATTTAGAATGATTTCAAAAATGTCGTAAATTCCAGACACGATATGAGCCTTGGGTCAAGAACAAGTCAGAGGGACAGTACAAAGGCTGATTCTGAAATGTGCAATGTGATATTTTCCACATCTATGTTCATTTAAGAGACTAAGAAATTGGAATGATATTTGAATATTTATCTACCTCCCCTTATATTAATTTCCATATATCATAGTTAAACTTAAAGGAAATACATTTTATCGGTTAATTTTCCCTTTTTATTTTTTAATGAAAAAGGGCCCCAAACAGAAGTTTAGGAGATCTTCAAAATACCCACTAGCCTACTTTCCACTAGCTACAGCTCATTCCCACACCTTTCCTTAAAATGTAGACATTAGGAGCTCACCAAGTTTAGAGCCTATTTCACAATGTCCTGCAGAGTTTGAGTTCTGCAATGCCACCAGCTCCTCTCCTCAGACAGCTCCAAATGTCTTGCACTGCCATGAAAATTTTAGCAGTTAAACAGGATTTTCTCTATCTCTCCACCATTTGTTCTCTTTGAGGTCTGTCTAAGCTTTACAGTGAGATCATGGTACCATGCAGACTTCATAAAACACACAATGCCATAGCAAGCAAACACATTTTTAAAATAAATATCTTAAAGGTGA
This sequence comes from Natator depressus, assembly GCF_965152275.1. NCBI lineage: Eukaryota > Metazoa > Chordata > Testudines > Cheloniidae > Natator > Natator depressus. Next base: position 94,783,145 of record NC_134237.1, on the reverse strand, counting down.
CTATCTGCCTATGCCCTAGTTTTTAAATAGTGTTTATCCACATGCAAAGTTTGAAATATCATAATCAATGTGATTTTCTTTTAGCTAGAGGGACTTCTCCCAAATAAAGTCTGACACTGATTAACACTTCAGTTTATATTTAGGTAGCCATGATTTAAGTTGGATTAAATTGCCTTCAATAAGTTAAAAAAAAGCCTCTAATGTACTCTGAAATTTCTTTTAGTTAAAAATAATTTCAAAGCAAAAAGTTATAAGAGGAGGAAAAAATATGGTTTATAATGAAAATATGGTTATATTAAATAAATATGGTTTATAATGAAACCTTCACTACAGAGTTGCTACTGCATAACTAAGGTAATTTTAAATTACCTGTAACTCAGACAGTTTTACAAATTTTCTTCGTACAAAAAAAGTTGAGTACCATCCTGCAACAAATCCAGCTATTACAAACTTGTTTAAATTAAGACGACCATGAGATGGTGGAGTTCAGGATCCTGACAAAAGAAAGAAAGGAGAGCGCAGAATACGGACCCTGGACTTCAGAAAAGCAGACTTTGACTCCCCCAGGGAAGTGATGGACAGGATCCTCTGGGAGGCTAATATGTGGGGAAAAGGAGTCCAGGAGAGCTGGCTGTATTTTAAAGGAGTCTTAGTGAGGGCACAGGAACAAACCATCCCGATGTGCAGAAAGAATAGCAAATATGGTAGGCAACCAGCTTGGCTTAACAGAGAAATCTTTGGTGAGCTTAAACATAAAACAGAAGCTTACAAGAAGTGGAAACTTGGGTAGATGACTAGGGAGGGGTATAAAAATATTGTTTAAGCATGCAGGGCTGTAATCAGGAAGGCCAAAGCACAATTGGAGTTGCAGCTAGCAAGGGATGTGAAGGGTTTCTACAGGTATGATAGCAACAAGAAGAAGGTTTGGGGAAAGTGTGGGACACTTACTGAATGGGGGAGGCAACCTAGTGACAGATGATGTGGAAAAAGCTGAAGTACTCAATGCTTTTTTTGCCTCGGTTTTCACAGACAAGGTCAGCTCCCAGACTGCTGCACTGGGCAGCACAGTATGGGGAGGAAAAAGCAGCCCTCAGTCGTGAAAGAACAGGTTAAGAACTATTTAGAAAAGCTGGATATGCACAAGTCCATGGGGCCGGATCTAATGCATCCAAGGGTGCTGAGGGAGTTGGCTGATGTGATTGCAGAGCCACTGGCCATTATCTTTGAAAACTCGTGGTGATCAGGAGAAGTCCCTGATGACTGGAAAAGGGCAAATATAGTGCCCATCTTTAAAAAAGGGAAGAAAGAGAATCTGCGAAACTACAGACCTGTCAGCCTCACCTCAGTCCCCGGAAAAATAATGGAGGACCTCAAGGAATCCATTTTGAAGCACTTGGAGGAAAGGAAGGTGATCAAGAACAGTCAACATGGATTCACCAACGGCAAGTCATGCCTGACCAACCTGATTACCTTCTATGAAGAGACGACTGGCTTCGTGGATATGGGGAAAGCGGTGGACATGATATACGTTGACTTTAGCAAAGTTCTTGATACAGTCTCCCACAGTATTCTTGCCAGTAAGTTAAAGAAGTATGTATTGGATGAATGGACTGTACAGTGGCTAGAAAGCTGGCTAGATCGTCGGGCTTAACGGGTAGTGATCAACAGCTCAATGTCTAGTTGACAGCCGGTATAAAGCAGAGTGCCCAAGGGTTGATTTTGTTCAACATCTTCATTAATGATCTGGATGATGGGATGGATTGCACCCTCAGCAAGTTCGTGGATGACACTAAGCTGCGGGGAGAGGTAGATATACTGGAGGGTAGGGATAGGGTCCAGAGTGACCAAGACAAATTGGAGGATTGGGCCAAAAGAAATCTGATGAGGTAAACAAGGACAAGTGCAGAGTCCTGCACTTAGAATGGAAAAATCCCATACGCTGCTACAGGCTGTGGACTGACTGGCTAAGCAGCAGTTCTGCAGAAAAGGATTCGGTGATTACAGTGGACAAGAAGCTGGATATGAGTCAACTGTGTGCTCTTGTTACCAGGAAGGCTAGCGACATATTGGGCTGCATTAGTAGGAGCACTGCCAGCAGATCAAGAGAAGTAATTATTCCCCTCTATTCGGCACCGGTGAGGCCACATCTGGAGTATTGCATCCAGTTTTGGGCCCCCCACTACAGAAAGGATATGGACAAACTGGAGATAGTCCAGTGGAGGGCAATGAAAATTATTAGGGGGCTAGGGCACATGACTTATGAAGAGAGGAAGAAAAGAAGAGTGAGGGGGAATTTTATAGCAGCTTTCACCTACCTGAAGGGGGGTTCCAAAGAGGATGGAGCAAGGCTGTTCTCAGTGGTGGCAGATGACAGAACAAGGAGCAATAGTCTCAAGTTGCAGTGGGGGAGGTCTAGGTTGGAAAAGCTATTTCACTAGGAGGGTGGTGAAGCACTGGGATGGGTTACCTAGGGAGGTGGTGGACTCTCCATCCTTAGAGGTTTTTAAGGCCCGGCTTGGCAAAGCCCTGGCTGGGATGATTTAGTTGGGGTTGGTCCTGCTTTGAGTGGGGGGGGGGCTGGACTAGATGACCTCCTGAGGTCTCTTCCAACCCTAAACTTCTATGATTCTATGTTCTCTGTCATGTAGATGGTCAGCTATAGGCCTGGATGCAGCTACAGCAGCAGTTCTCAAGGAGGGGCCCATGGCCTCCTGCAGAGCTGCAAGTAGGTTTTAGGGGTCCTCCAAGCAAGGCTGGCATTAGACTCACTGGGGCCCAGGGCAGGAAGCCAAAGCCCCGCCGTGCAGAACTGAAGCCTGGGGCCCCAAGCCCCGCCACCTGGGGTTGAAACCAAAGCCTGAGCAACTTAGCTTTGTGGGGCCTCCTGTGGCAGGGCCCCAAGCAATTGCCCTGCTTCCTATCCCCTAACACTGGCCCTGGCTTTTATAGGCACAGGTGAGCCATGGAGTTTTTAAAGCATTTGGCGGGGGGGGGGGGGGGGGAGGCTCAGAAAGAAAAAGGCTGAGAGCAACGAGATAACTGAATGGGAGATCTTCACATTGTGTACACACTAGGATTTTTATGAAACTTATCTACCACCTTTCTGAGGTTTCTTTTTTATTCTGCAGATTTAAAAATATAAAACTTGTCTCACATTGCAACAATTGTGTATTATGGACAGATCTTAAACTGAGATGAGCTAGGACATTCATATGTCATTCTCAACTATTTTTCTAAAACATAAACCACTTTCTGAATGCCTTTTTCATGATAGGATCATAAAAATCTACTTAATGTCATAGGAAGCCAGTCTACTAATCAATTTCTAAATAAACTTATAATTCATTGTAAAATAATCAAAAGCCTGTCAGTCTCAAATTTTACCAACATAAGAACGGCCATACTGGGTCAGAAAAAAGGTCCACCTAGCCCAGTATCCTGTCTTCCGACAATGGCCAATGCCAGGTGCCCCAGAGGGAATGGGCAGAACAAGTAATCACCAAGTGATCCATCCCCTGTCGCCCATTCCAAGCTTCTGGCAAACAGAGGCTAGGGACACCATCCCTGTCCATCCTGGCTAGTAGCCATTGATGGACCTATCCTCCATGAATTTATCTAGTTCTTTTTTGAACCCTGTTATAATCTTGGCCTTCACAACATCCTCTGGCAAGGAGTTCCACAGGTTGACTGTGTGTTGTGTGGAAAAAAATACTTCCTTTTGTTTGTTTTAAACCTGCTAACTATTCATTGCATTTGGTGACACCCAGTTCTTGTTCTTGTATTATGAGAAGTAAATAACACTTCCTTATTTACTTTCTCCACACCAGTCATGATTTTATAGACCTCTGTCATATCCCCCCTTAGTCATCTCTTTTCCAAGCTGAAAAGCCCCAGTCTTATTAATCTTTCCTCATATGGCAGCTGTTCCATACCCCTAATCATTTTTGTTGGCCTTTTCTGAACCTTTTCCAATTTCAACCTATCTTTTTTGAGATGGGGTGATCACATCCACACACAGTATTCAAGATGTGAGCATGCCATGGATTTATAGAGAGTCAATGATATTTTCTGTCTCATTATCTATCCCTTTCTGTTCACTTTTTTGACTGCCACTGCACACTGAGTGGATGTTTTCAGAGAACTATCCACGATTCCAAGATCTGTTTCTTGAGTGGTAACAGCTAATTTAGACCCCATCATTTTACATGTGTAGTTGGGATTATGTTTTCCAATGTGCATTACTTTGCATTTATCAACATAGAATTTCATCTGCCATTTTGTTGTCCAGTCACGCAGTTTTGAGAGATCCTTTTGTAGCACTTCACAGTCTGTCTGGGACTTAACTATCTTGAGCAGTTTTGTATCATCTGCAAATTTTGCCACCTCACTGTTTACCCCTTTTTCAAGATCATTTATGAATATATTGAATAGGATTTATTGTGGAACACCATTACTTACCTCTCTCCATTCTGAAAACTGACCATTTATTTCTACTCTTTGTTTCCTATCTTTTAACCAGTTACCACTCCATGAGAGGACCTTTCCTCTTATCCCATGGCAGCTTACTTTGCTTAAGAGTCTTTGGTGAGGGACCTTGTCAAAGGCTTTCTGAAAATCTAAGTACACTATATCCACTGGATCCCGTTTGTCCACATGCTTGTTGACCCCCTCAAAGAATTCTAGTGGATTGGTGAGGTATGATTTCCCTTTACAAAAACCATGTTGACTCTTCCCCAACAAATTATGTTCATCTGTGTCTGACAATTTTGTTCTTTACTATAGTTTCAATTAGTTTGCCCATACTGAAGTCACATACACAAAGAAAATGTGGTTTTAGGAATGGGAGAAAATTCTCATAATAAAATAATCCTTTACTAAAAGTGCCTAATGTTTTGAAATCAAGCAAGTCTTATTCATATGTTTAATAGACTACAAAGGTAAAGAAAATGGTTTGCCCTCTACTTCTCACTAGTCCCCAAGTGAAAAAGGCTCCCTGGAAGCTAGATTAAACTTTCTTTGACCTTGCCTTTCCCCCCCTTCATCCCCTCTAAAAATCACACACACAAACCATTACAAAAATGTCTGCAAGAATTAAGTTACGGAAGTGAAACAAATGTAAAAGTGAAACAATTTAAAAAGTGAAACTAATCTGTGAGGAAACAAACAAATATACGATTGAAAGTGAAGAGTCAATTGTTCCAGGGAGAATTGGTTAATGAACAGTACAGATTAAAAAAAAAAACACCCAACAAAACAGAAGTAGGTGACCCATCACCTCATATCCTCCCCTGCAAAAAGAAATATTGCAAAACTCCTTATTAAAGTTTGAGTTAGAATAGTTAAACAGATGTCTATCTAATGTTAAGGCAACCTACTTCCTATTTCATCTGACCACCAATAAGCTATCAGAAAAGAAATTCAGCACTGTTGGAGACTATGGATGAATGAAAAGCTGTCTCTCTTCTTTTTTGCATTTAGCTAATGCTAACTCTACATTATAGCCTATGTCGGCATAATTTGTGTCACTCAGGAGTGTGAATAAACCACCTCTCTGAGCAACATTAGTTACACCGACATAAGTGCTTGTGTACACAGCACTGTGTCGGTGGGAGAGCTTCGCCTGCCAACATAGCTTCTGCTATTCATGGAGGTGGTTTTATTATGCCAATGAGAGAGCTCTCTCCCATCGGCACAGAGCATCTTCACCAGACACGTTTCAGCAGTGCAGCTGCATCTGTACAACTGCAGCACTGTACATGTAGACATGCCCTAAGTAACAAAATATTCTGAAGCTCAGTTTACTAGCGATGCTAACCTCCTGTTGTCTATGAGAAGGAAGAACATTATAATTTTCACACTCACAGTGGGAGTTGTGATGCTGCAACAGTAGTGCCTACTAGTCTGAGGGGGGAGAGAAATTTCTGCAAGAAGCATCATTCTTATTCTCTAGATCAGCTAAATATATAGCCATAGCAAATTTAACCAGAGATGAATGATGCATTTTTAACAAAGGTTTCCCTCCATGCTCATCCTTACATTCCTCAGCTGAAAGAAAAAGCATTTGCCACGAAGAAGTGCAGTCATATGCACTGAAAAAAATACGGTGGCAAATTCCAAAGTGTAGTTCTACTCTGAAAATTGATCATGCAAAAAAGGCACCTTTATATTTAAAATGATTTCCCCTGTATATTCAGAATAATAATTACTTCCTTTTCTGATACACACATTTTTACTACTTATTATTCCAGTTATTACTACAGAGACATCAAGTTAAGGGAGAGTGAGTTGGATATCACATCAACAAAACTGTTAACCAATATGCAGTCTCTTTCTGAAGCATCAAACAGAAAGAACTCTGTGTGACTTTCAGGTCAGTTTGAAGAGGTGGAAGTTAAATAAGAAAAACGAAACATTTTTTATTTGTAAACAAGAACAGCAAATCTGGAAATTGTTGATAGATTGAAATGTAACATCTCATTCCATTTCAGGGTCACTTTAAGAAATGACAGGTTTCAGAGTAACAGCCGTGTTAGTCTGTATTCGCAAAAAGAAAAGGAGTACTTGTGGCACCTTAGAGGCTAACCAATTTATTTGAGCATAAGCTTTCGTGAGCTACAGCTCACTTCATCGGATGCATCTTTTTAAGAAATGACTGAGTGGATTCAGGATTTAATTTAAACTGTTCTGAGATTAAGAATTAAGGTAGACAAAATGTAAGAGGATGGAAAAAAGGAAAAAGGAAAACTAGGAAGAGACAGAAGAAGTAACTCTACCCCACTATCTAGCTTTATGAGTTCCCAAATAGGTTTGGCCCAATTCTAAGTGCACTGCTTTGGAATCCAAACAACACTGAAAAAGATTCCAGGGTAAAAGTGGAGATGCTTCACCCTTAGAAAAAGGTGCATGCTTTTATTCTTGCTGTAGGACTAGTATAAACTTAAAAAATTAAAGTTAGCCTAAGTTTGGTTAAGAAAATAACATTTTCATCTTATAGTTTATGGCCAGTAGGGAAAAGGCCCCAGTCAGCAAGTAAATGAAGGCGGTGAAATAGTAAGTAGTGTTACTTGTAGTATGGGAAGGATATATAGTTCCAAAAGTAACTAATAAAGTAAAAAAGGTGCAGTAACACCACAAAGAAAAGCTGTCTTAAAAGAAACAAGCCCAAACCTTTCCCGTGTTCTACTGATAAGCAAGGAGGTGGAGAAGAAGATAAGAAAAGCAAGACCCTGGGGAAAAAAGGAGTCTGTGAATGTTATCTGGATTAAGACTGGAAATAAGGGTGAATTGTCTCAAATTGGTTTTTAGCTGAACTCAGTAATTGGCAATGACATCACTTGTTTGTTAAAGGGTATAAACAGTAAACTCTTACAGGGGTTTATTGCTAATACTTGCCTGACCACATTGGAGTAGACCAATATGGATCTAAGCACCTCTGAGTTAAGCCTATTTGTAAGTATACTGATCACATGCTTATACATATTGTTAGTTACTGTACTGGATGTGGTGACTGCTTATTGACAGGTTTCAGAGTTGCAGCCGTGTTAGTCTGTATTCGCAAAAAGAAAAGGAGTACTTGCATCTGATGAAGTGAGCTGTAGCTCACGAAAGCTTATGCTCAAATAAATGTGTTAGTCTCTAAGGTGCCACAAGTACTCCTTTTCTGATTGCTTACTATAAAGCTGTTATACATGTTTAGAGCAACTGCATAAGATACCCTCTGGCCTTTGGATTTAATAAATAAATTTATGGTTAAATTAGTGTTTGGTGGTTTCCCATATCAGTATTAATAATTTCAAATATTATTACTAAGTCCAACACTTGCCTTTAAGGAGGGAGCAGGGAATAACAAAAAGAAAACAAAGGAAAACCAGACACTCAAGAACACTTTTCTTCCAAGGACTGAATGAAGAACTGGCAGACTTACCATGTTGCTACTCAACCCAAATGGCGATTCAGTTTCCATAGAATATAGCTGAAGACATTAGACATTGCTTAACTGAGGGGATTTTCACATAACATAGTTATATAGTATGCAATATGTTAATATTAGGATCAGTTTTAAATACTCATTTTAGAAACTTAAAATGCAAGAATTACCCAAGCACCATTCATCCCTCCAATTTTGCCTTTTTACATAAGGACTCTCAGAAGGTAGTCTTACACCTGTCTTCCACAGTGCCTCACCTTGGGGAATCCTTCTGGAGCTGGGGCTGGGGCTTTTAAGCCCCTTTACTCTAGCATACTTGAACCAGAATGAGGGTGAAGATCTCACTCTAGAATTGCTGGAAAGCTTCCTTTACAAATGTAGATGGATTCTATCACGATGTAAAAGACTTGCTTGTAAAAACTATTTGGAAACCTAAGCTTGGTATGTGGTTCTAATTTGATTCAACCCTATCCACACTGGCCAAGCAAGCCATATTTGAAAATAATTTAGCTTGAACAATATTCAAAGGCCAGTACAAATGACTCCACAACTAGTTTCACTATGTCACTGAGCCAAGAGAACGAAAAGATACTAAATCTGCTCAATTTCTCTTTCTACTGTGGGCAAAGTAGCCACATAACGGTTCAAGAAGGAAGGTTTTTTGGTTTTGTTTAAAAAACAAAACAAGACAAGAAGTATAGTGTGCAGAGATATTAGAGAACATACATTTTTCTGTATTTTTTCTATTTGTACTTAGCTGTCAATGAAAATTAACATATCTGTTAAAAATATAGAAATAGTATAGTACTAGAAAATTAAAGAGGGCTAAATTGCACCACTAAACCTATCTCATACCCTGCGCCACCACAGGAGTAAACCAGGAAGGAATTGTGCCTCAGTATATCACAATTCTTCATCTGTTTCCCCTTTGCTCTGGATTGGAGTAAATTACTTCACACCTTTTCAGGGCTCATCTTATACCCTACTCTCTTTATGTGCCTGGCCAGGTAAAGAACCTAGGAAGCAGGAGGTATAGCCAAGTCTTCTATCTATCTACTTGCTAGGGCAGGGAGAGAGATATTAGGACAGTAGACCCTGTTTCCACTCCATCCAACCCTTCCCCAACCCAACCCACTACCCAAGCAATCTGAGCAGACCTTACTCAGACATGCAGGGAAATAACGGCAGGGCCTTAGTAATCTTTCTTACTCCTCTGCATGGCCAAGTAAGGGTTAGGGATAATCCAACCCATAGTGTGCAAAAGTCTGATTCAAATGTGAAATCCTACAACATATCCAAAGAAATTAAATGCAAATCTACAATAACGAAATGTTACTACCGCTCAAAGTTATAACTTTCACAGCAACCATGATTCAGTCTCACTGGCCAGAATACATGAACTCTCATGCTATATATAATACTAAATAGTAATTTGTGTCCAAAATTACAGCTACTGTAGTAATCATAATTTTGATTTGTGTGTAAAGCCTAAAATATTGCATTAACATGGTTTTTACATTTATCATAATAAAAATGCACATCTTTCTTGTGATATATTGCTTTTATAAAGCGGTTCATTATATTTTTAAACCTAGTGACTAATGAATCCAAACTGAGCAAGATGCCCAATATCTACATAGTCCTGAACGTTCAGGCAAGTTGTGCTATAAATTCCTCTCATAATTTTTTGCACTAAGAATGACTGCATCCTTTGTCCCATGTATGAACTAACAGAATGCACACACCATCCTTTAAAGAATGAAAAAGTCAAGGTAATAGCCATAACTCTTCAACGGGGTAACAGCATTCCCATTCATCTCCTGTTGCTCAGCATTGACATGGATAGACAACATACTCTGTGCAAAAGCCAGTGAGGTGAACAAGGAAAGTAAACAAGTTCATAATTTAAAGAAGGAAAATATTGCACTGAACTTACATAATTCAGCCAGGCACCAAGCCTACTACAAAAACAATGATGGCAACATGAAATGACTGCTGTTGTTTACTTACATAAATACTAGCTCTAAAGAACAATGAAAATACTTTTATTTTTTTGCCAACTACCCAGAACACGTATCATAAAAACTCCCATTTTAGTGAAGAAATGGTATTCAGGTGGGACTGGATTTGGGGGGAGGGAGAGGCAGGCTTGGACAGCTGGCCCAGAGCTCTCCTCCTGCCAGGTGTGCGCTAGAGGGGGAAGCCGGGAGACATGAGGTGTGGGGGTAAGAGAGACAGACGCAGGAAGGAGAGAGCAGTGAAAAAAGGAGGCGCACACGCAAAGCTGAGGCGAGTGGGCAGCAGAGGGGCAGGGAGAAGAGCGAGGCAGATGACAGACAAAAAACGAGCACGGGCGGCAGGTCTGCAGGTGGAGGGGACATTCAGACACCACGGTGATAGGCGTCACTGTACGAGCGTGGGAAGAGCAGAGTCTATTCAACAGCTGGGGCAGGGCACAAACCGCAGTCGGGCTCCAGCCGGGGGGAGCGGTTCCCCGCCTCATCCCTCCGCCGCCCCTCGGTGCAGCACAGCTCCAGCGGCCGCCGCTCAGCTCCCGATAGAGGGGAGACAAGGAGGCAGCTAAAGAGAGGCGTCCCCGGCGCAGCGCCCAGGGAGGGGCTGCGGTGGCACTCACCCTCCGCTCTGGAGCGGATCTCGGACACGGTTTTCTGCACCGCGGGCATCGTCGCTGGCTTGGAGAGGACGAAAACCGCTGCCTGCGCCGGGCTCGACACCTGACGCTGCTGCTGCCGCCCCCGAAGCCGTTCAGGTGCAGCTCTGTCCGGGGGCCCGCACGGCCAGGGCCTGGCGCGGGAAGGGGAGACCGTTGGACCCTGTCTCACGCTGCGGTCACGAGCCCCGAAAACCTGCAGTTAGCGAGACTGCTGCTGCTGCTCGCAACTGACAGTAGCGGCGCTAGCGCTACTCACTCTCCCCCGCCCCGGAACGTACCAACTTCCACCCCCCCCCCACCCCCACCCCGGCAACAAGGGGTCCACTTCAGCATCCAAGTCTCTCTGGCTGAGCAGAGTCTGATCCTCAATAATGCAGGTACATGGACTTGCCTTCCAGAGGCAAGGATCACTGGTGGCCCCGTTCCGTCCCCCCCTGTGGTGGGAGAAATGGACTGTGCCGAGCCCTGGGCTGCTGCCCGACACGGGAAGGGAGCGGGGAACGCTGCGCTTCTGGCGGCTGCGGTCACAGTCCCGCTGAAGAAGGAAATCCTCCCTCGGGCCGCAGTCCCGGAGCAGCAGGAGCCCGTATGCCGAGGCAGGGCGGTGCTGGGCCCCCCAGGGAAGGAGCTCGGGGTCACGGTGCTCCACGAGGAGCAGCGCTGCCCTAAATCGCCATAGGCCCCACTCGCGATTGATCCACCGGTGGGCCCGCCGCAGCCCCTCCATATGCCGGGCCAAGGTCTGACCCACCCCGGGGAATTGCGCAGGCAAAGCAGGAGGGTAATTGCAAGCGTGGACGAGGACAAACGGTTTAGCACCATCCCAACAACCGCGGCTTGGAGGGTTTAACCAGCCCTTCCGACATAACACTGGGACGGAAACGTGCTATGGGTAATTTTCCCAGGGTAGAGCAGCATGCCTGGTCAGCTGCTGCGTGTGACATGCCCTTTCACCTGGGCTTTTAAAGGGAAAAAAGAGCAGGTGGGGGTCTTGCTCGTCTGAAAAGAGGAACTCCCTCACTTTTCTTTATTAATTATTTGTAACCCAGTGCCGTTGCTAGGCTGGGTGCTGGTCAAAATGTAGAGAAAGACACGGTCACGCCTTGCAGAAGCTCAGGCTGAAGAAGAACGTTAAGCTGTCACAGGGATAGGAAGAAAGATTTGTGCTTGCCTGTGTATCAACCACACATTTCAAAGTTTCACAGTAGCAGCCGTGTTAGGCTGTATTCGCAAAAAGAAAAGGAGTACTAGTGGCACCTTAGAGACTAACCAATTAATTGAGCATAAGCTTTCGTGGGCTACAGCTCTCCCCCTTCCATAGTTACAGCTTCTCAGGCCTGGCCAGATGTGACATTAAGGCCTATGTGTGGGGGCTGACAGGAGGTTCAAGTAGTAGTTTCCTCAGCAGAGCAGTTTCACTGTTACTGTTAGTTTGGTGCAAGCTTTGAACAACTGCAACAGGCAGAGGCAGACAGATGGCGTGTTGCAGAGATGTAAAGCAAACGGAGCCGACTGATAGCAAAGGTAGTGATGGCATGTTGATGTTTATAGCCATTTCAGTAAGAGAGAAAAAGGAAGTATAAAGCAGCAACTGGCCTAGAAAACTTGAGAGGATTTACTCTCAAAAGCACACTAAAGATAAGAATTATGTCTTGTAATCTATTTTATAATTATGCATATTGACTAGAGGAGACAATACTTCTGATCTAGTTTATGGGAACATTCATGGAGCTAGGAGATAAGTCTTGTTATATCAATTAAGAAACAAAGTCCTTTTTTTGGTAAACTAGGGTAAAATTTAATTTTATCCACCTAATCAGTTAAGTAGTTGGGCAAAAAAATACTTCAGATACAGAATAAAGTGAATTGAATGGGGTTGGAGCCTCTCAGTCCACAAAAGTCAATTAGCCTTAACATGTATTGTTTCAGAATTAACCTATGGCTGGGGGTACGAGAGGAGAGTTTTGTTCTACACAAGAGGAAATTTGGATTAGGAGTAATTGAATTTCATTCAGGCTTTAGGCTGCCAGCAGCAGTTTTGGCCACACTCCAGAAGAAAATGTGCTTCTTTACACTATCACTGTGCAGCAGACATACAGGAAAGACTGCTAGGTAACCATTTATTCATCCTCTTAACTAGAAGTAAGGGAAGGATATCTGGCACTAAGAAAAAAATCTTAGCGTTAAGAAAATACAATCACGTACATCTCACGCACAGCTTTAACAAACACTGAACAACCACCAAAGGCCAGATTCAACAGGATCCCCCTCGAGGAACAGAAGTTTTATTTATTTTTAATTGAAGCTCCCTAGAACCCTTCCAATAGTGACCATCCAGGAGAGGAAATGAATCAGCACATCTTCCAGACTGCATAAACAGAGCCTGTCCCTGGGCAGGGAAGGTGGCATGCCTGTGCTACTGCATCCCCATTCCAGAGACTTACTGGCAGAGCTGCCACCTAGAGAATGAATTTGTAATAAAATACAGGTGAACTGAGATATGTAATATATGGACCAATTTGATAGATACATTGAGTGAGTTATTTAAGGTCTTCTATGCTCAAGGATACAGATCCTCAGCTACCAAGTTAAGCGCTACTAAGCGGAGTTATAGCATTTTAGAACAGCTGAAGACCTGTCACCTTGTGTTTTAAAACCCATCTTCAAATCATGTTTCTTTAGTTTGATTAACTTAAGGTTTCCAGCTGGCCATCCAAGTCTGAACAATTAATCCTGTATTTTTTGCTCTCTTACTACTGTTGTCCCTTCTACAGTGAAATCACCACAGCAAATCTAATTCTATGTACATTATGTAATGCATTCAGGAGGTTGACTCATGAATGTTAAAAAGCACAAGATTCCATTATTTGTTTTTTTCCAGTCATTAGAGCTGTGAGATTATTGTTTTATTTTTCATGAGTTTTATTTAACCTTAACACACATACTCAAGCAAATTTTGTAACTGTGTTAGCCAAGCAAGTTTCATCGATTGGTTATGTAACAGACAAAACGATTTGTTAGTGTTGCATACAGTTGACATCCAGACAAATAGTTTTGTAACTGCCCCTGTCCACTTGCAGCATGGCTTGAGAGGAAACCCAGTACTTATCTATCCACACTCTATTCCAAGATTTTCAGGGAGAGCCTGTTGCCTTTCTCGTTCCTTTTGTATAATTTGGGAATTGGCATGTGAGGTCTGGCTTGTGCCCCTGTAAATATCTTCAGATAATCAGGCAGCCTTCATCCGTTGATATCTCCACTCCTTTTCTGTTGCAGCAGATCCAGGAAAGGATGCTGCAACTTCTGAAAGCTCTTTTTGCTTCATTCTGGGGTCAAAATGCTGCAGAGTGCACTCTATTAGGGACCACACAAGGGATACGAATGGGGAGCCGGTCAACCAAATGGCCGTGAAAGGCCTCCACTTCAATAATCAGTAGACCATGTAAGAGGTTAGATTGAATCTGCTGAACTCTAGATACTGAGTTTTCCAGTCACTCCTTTGATGGACTTCAACTTGGGAGATATATGCTGAAGGTGTCATGCCGCCAGTAGGAAAGTCAGAGTTTAAGAAACTAAATGATAGTTTTCCAAACAAGAGAGACATTATACCCAACACTAGGTAACTATTTTGGACATCATTATGATGAATAAAGACAAAATTACTCATAGGACTAGAAATTGGTGGGTGTCTAGGGACCAATGCAAACCGAGTATAGTCCCAATAAGTAACACACACTCACCTACCCTTCAAGAAGGGCTGTTTTCCCCAAAGATGAGGAAAATTGTGAGCAAAAAATTGATTAGGAGGAATAATTTAGGAAAACTGATAAAAACTGGGAGTTCTTTAAGAATTTATCAGATGGCTATAAAGCCACAAATCCATAATGAAGAAAGAACAGCTTTGACTAAAAGTCCATTCTGGTGCAGGAGCAAAGTGAAGGCAGAAATAAAAAAACCCACACTATATAAAAGAAATGAGAATGGAGGGGGCCTGCTGGTATTAATTCTCAGAATATCAAAGAAATTCTAGAAGGTTGGAAGAGTGCTAATATGCAAAGAGGCCAAGCAGAATGACCCAGTTAATGAGATGTTCTTCATAACATCTCAAAGCCTCTTATCCATCCACAGAGCTAAGAACTCATCCAAGCTTTCATCAGCTTGTGTCTTGATTACTGCATCATCCTTCTCTCTGGCATTGAGAAGTGCAATCTTGCCACACTCGTATCTGTTCAGAATGCTACTGCAAAGATAATTTTCTCAGCCCATTGCTTCGACCATGTCACCCTTCTCTTTGCCCCTGCTGGATCCCCCTTCTCTATTGAATCAAAAATAAGTATTCACTTTCAAAGCCCTTCACAGTCAATCCCCATCATCTCTCATTTGCTAATTGAGAGTGCTGCTCTCACCTCCAAATCAGCCCACAATGCTAGCCTCCATCGCCCACTTAAGTTTTCAAAAAAGCACCTTTGTACTTTTACCCAAGCTGCCCCACATGTTTGTGAGATGTTTCCTGTAAACATCTGCAAAGCTCTCTCACTACCTACTTTCAAATCCCTCTTCAAAACTTTTTCATGATGCCTAAAAAACCTGACAATAGTGAGGCTGCTGGTGCATTGAGGCCACTGCCTGTCGCACTTACAATACTGTCTTATTGTTTACTTGTACTCCTGTTTGTCTATATCCATCAGCTGTTTCTCTTGTCTTAGACTGTAAGCTCCTTGGGGCAGGGACCAATTTTTTGTTCTGTTTGTGTACAGCTCGTTTTACAGTTGGGTCCTGGTCCATTAATAGGGCTCCTCTGCACAACAGTAATACAAATAAAATAAATAAATAAATAAATATAGGCCAGTCAAATTTACATCAATCCTAGGCAAAATAGAAAAGCTGATAAAGAATTAAAGGCCAGGAACATAATTAACATCAGGAAAGATGGTTTTATGGAAAATACATCTCCAGCAAAACTATTTCATTCTTTGATGAAGTTACAAGTTTGGTTGATAAAGATAACTGCAGAGATCTAATAGACTGTTGTAAAGTTTGAGTTAGGACCTCAAAACTTTCTGATTAAAAATATTACAACATACAATATCCATAAAGCACACATTAAATGGATTAAGAACTGACTGGCATATCTAAAAGAGCAGTTGTCTAATAGGGTTCACAGGGATCAGTGTTAGGCCTAATGCTATGTAATATTTTCATCAATGGTCTGGAATATAAAAATCACTGCTGATAAAGTTTTCAAGTGGTACAAAAATTGGTGGATTGGAAAGTGATGAGAACAGCAGTAGAGAGAGTTATCTGGATTGTGTGGAAAACTGCACCTATTCAAGCAAATGCATTTTAACACAGTCAAATGCAAAAAAGTTACACATCTAGAAACAAAGAATGCAGCCCATAAATATAGAATGGAGGACAATCCTGGAAAGGAGTGACTCTGAAAAGGATTTAGAGGTTAGTGTGAAGAAGCGGCTCAACATGAGCTCCCAGTGTGATACTGGCAAAAATGTCTAATGCAATCCTTGGATGTAGAAAGAGGAGGAGAAAGATTAGGGAGATGATTTGACTTCTGTATTTGGCACTGGTGAGACAAATACAGGATTATTAGGTCCAGTTCTGGTGTCCATATTTTAAAAGGAAAGTTGAAAAATTGGAGACAATGCAGAAAAAGCCCCAAAGATGATACAAGGACTGAAGAAAGTGTCTTACAGTGAGCTCAATCTGTTTATTTTATCAAAAGGATTAAGTGACAGAGTATCTAATCACCTTCACAGGGAGAAGATACCAGTTACTAAAATGCTCTTTAAAAGACATAATGAATGGCTGGAAGCTGAAGCCAGAAAAATTTAAAATAGAGAACAGGAACAACTTTTTGTTTGTTTGTTGTTTAAAAAACAGTGAGTAATTATTAATCACTGGCACAAACTATCAAGTGAAAGGGTGGTTTCTCCATCTCTTGGAGTCTTCAAATCAAGACTGGATGCCTTTCTGGAATGTGGACTTTAGTCAAACAAGTTATGGGGCTCGAGGAGATGAGAGAGAATTTTAATGACCTGTAATATGATCTAATGGTCCCTTTTGGCCTTAAATGTGAAGGGATGCTGCCTACTCAGTTTGGTCAACACAAAAGAGCGTGAAAGGATGGAGTATTCTCAGTGCAGGTGGACTCTTCAACTAATTTAGCTGGCAAATAAATAAATCCCTATTGAACGTGAGCAAACTGATTTCCCCCCACGCCAAAAAAGCTTGTAACTTGGCCAGATTTTGGTGAATTTTCACAGGGACAACAAGAGGCACATCCATGACACCTGGGTGACCCTCCTGCCAAACTTCAAACCTCTTCTTGAAAGCATGGAGGTACTCAAGCTTCTGAGTTTAACAGTTGTCATGTTTTTAATTTGGACAAAACAATGTAGTTTTCCCTAATCTTGTTTCTCTGAAACAGTGGAAGCATTATGCTAAACAAAACAAAATAAAACCTGAAGCAGACAACTGGCATGAGAAACTTCACACCAAACACAAAGTTTGGGAAAGCTGCTGAAAACAGGGTTTTTAAACAGAAGGTGTTGAGTAGCTTTAATTACAGGCAGCATTACCAACTTCACATATATATCACAGTATAATATATATTTCTTAGTGTTGTAATACAAACTCTTTCAATGACAGTTACAAAATATAACTAGAAATGAAAAGACCCGTATTTCAGAAAAGACTAGTGTAAAGTCAACAGGTTTTTTTAACTGGAAAGGACAACCACACACACACACAAATTTTATATATATAATAAAAACAGTATAATAAAAAAAATCAGTGTCAAAATTACTAAATTACACTGCATCCAATCCTTTGATTTAAATCAATGGCAAACTCCCATTGACTTCAGTGTGAGCAAGATTATATCCTATTGCAATTACACTAATTGCAATACCTATTTTACCCTGCATATTCCCACAGACTTTACTTTGTCTACTCATTTTAGCAAGGTAGGACAGAGTTGGTCCCTAAATCCCCAACAAGTTAAGTTAATTTTCTGACTTTTCTCTTTCAAAGTCTCTCAATTCCTTCAAATGAGCTGTCAACATTTTTTTTTAAGTGAACCAAAAAAAAAAAAAAAACCACACACCTCTCTTCAATTTTGATATCTTTTAAGCAGCTTTTCACCTTATCTGGGAAAATGTATAGGCATAACTACGTATCAGTCTTTTTTTGTCAAGCGTGTATAGCCCCAGGTCTATCAGACAATTCAGACAGATTTTCAAAGAAAGATTTTCCCAAAAGTGCATTCACTGAGTCTCAAGATCCATATATTATGATTATATTATTGTTTTCTCATGTTTCTGGCAATGCAAATATGTTTTACTCTATTAAAACAGTTAAAGTCTGAAATATTAAAGTCATTGTAAGGCTTGATTTACCCTCCCTCCCCCCAACATAATTTTTAAAAAGCATTGACCTTTCTTTTATCTCATTCCAATGTTGCAAGCTAAGGAACGTAAGGATCAGTTTTATGCTTAAATGCCTATAACTACACAAGAGTTAATTCACTGCTAGCGCAGCATTTTGTGGCTGGGCATGACGTAACGTAACGTAACAGGCTCTCCCTTCCTCTAGGAACCCCTGCCAACAGCCATTCTGGCCCTGAGATAGCCTACCTCCTCTTCTGACTCAGCTGTCTAGTTAGGTCAATTTTAGTTCCACTTCTTCTAGGGTACACAAATCTCAAACAGATGATGGGCCAAAGACTTGACCTGAGGCTGTGGGACTAAGTCTCATCTTTAGTCCTCCCACCTCTGGTCTCTAGGGTTTTTACACTGCCTTTTACAATGACCAGTAGGGTAGCCCAGGCCACTTCTCTGGGTTCTAGCCCAGGGACCCTGTAGAAAGCAGGCAAGATCTATTTATTCAGGGCTCTTTGCTTCTGTCTACATCAGCCTGTCTGCAGGCCTTTCCTACAGCCCCTTCCTGGGCCCACTGTGTACCTGTATTCTCCTCAGGATCTACAACCTCCCTATCTTCCCAGGTTCCATAGTCTCTCAAGGTTCACTGCTCTGAGCACAGGGCCTCACAGAACTCCTGCAACGAATACCCAATTGAAATATTAACTTAAACCACATATTTTAATCTCTGGCTGTCATATAAATGACAGCTGTAAGGGCCCCTATCTCAACTACTAGCCCATAGCATAGTAGGTATTCCTGGAAAAAAGATGACAGGGGGGATTTGATAGCAGCCTTCAACTACCTGAAGTGGGGTTCCAAAGAGGATGGAGCTAGGCTGTTCTCAGTGGTGGCAGATGACAGAACAAGAAGCAATGGTCTCAAGTTGCAGTGGGGGAGGTCTAGGTTGGATATTAGGAAACACTATTTCACTAGGAGGGTGGAATCTCCATCCTTAGAGGTTTATAAGGCCCAGCTTGACAAAGCCTTGGCTGGGATGATTTAGTTGGTGTTGGTCCTGCTTTGAGAAGGGGATTGGACTAGATTACCTCCTGAGGTCTCTTCCAACCCTAATATTCTATGATAAGGATGCCCTAGCCATACCAGTTATTAGCTACAAGAACTAAACCTATGGGGATATAGGCAACCAGGTACAATCTAGAGCAGCTCCATACTTTTCAGCATGAGTTCTTGTCTTAGAAGCACTGTACAGAGGATGAGTTCCTTTCCTCACTGTATACCAGAGTGTATTTCAATATGTTCATTAGCCCTTTATTTAATTACACTCTAAATAATATTTTAATTTAGTCACTATTATAAGTACTGGATTTCCAGCTGATAAAGTAGTGCACAGAGGTTTTCATGACATACTATTCTGAGTTTACATATACAAAAGAATTATTGTAGAAACAATATCTATTAGGAAAAAGTAGAGTTAAACTTTCATTCTTTTCACTTAATTATGTGGCATGCCTCACTATCATTCATTTTTGGGGGAGGTGTGGGAGTGGAAGTCATGAAAGAGCAAAAGAGTTTAAGAAAAAAAGGGATGCAAGACAGGACAAAATGGAAAGAGTTGGGGAAGAAGATGACAGAAGGGAGGAGGTGGATTACATAGGATATGTTTTAGAACATTTGCTCCACAAATAGTCTTCTGCTAAATTCTGGATGTTTAAGGTTTTGGACTTTTAAGGCATATGTTTTAATTTGGGGGGGGAGGGAGGGTTAAATCACAGTATGTTCCTAGCTCTATTTGGTAGTCCCAGAAAAGAACTTTCTTTCAAGAAAGACTTGCTGCAATCAAAATTCCATTTGGGTAAAAATAAAAAACTCTGAAGGCAAGTTTCAAAATTTGTACTAACAAGTTTTGAGATAATCCAGAGAACAGCTATTAAACTTCTCAAATTTATGATGGGTCTTTGTAAGGACAGGCAGAAGAGCTTGCACCGACAGCAAGGAGAAGAGAAAAGACTTTATGGAGGCTGTGAAGATGTAGGTAATTATTATCTGCCACTGCCTTACTAGATGCAATGTGTCACAGCTGCCAAAATGTGTATCCAGACCTTCTGCATGTACAAAACTGAGTACATTACGGGTGGGAGCTCATAATTGTTCTCCTTTTGATTAAACTAACAATGGGCAGATGGCATTTACATTAGTGATGCTCTGAAGATATGGAATTCTGTTCTTGGAACTAGAGAAGACTGAACCTTTGTTTCTGAAACTCAGTTTTTATTTTCATCATTATATTGTTACTCTTCAATATTCATACACTTTTTGAGAAGTGCATTTTTATATCAGGTTTCATTGCTATATGTTGTCAGACATAGGCTTCTTCTTAGTTAAAGAATTAATGTAATTATCCTGTTTACAGAGCTCAGCAACACAAACAGTATTAATCTGTTGGTCTTGTGTTCATTTGATTGCACATGGTACTAAATAATAAGAAAAAATAGAAATAAATATAAATTGCACAGCCCTGTAAATAACTGTCATAGGACGGGTTCTTCCAGGTTTATGCAAGGGCTCTCTCATAATCTCCACTTAGGAACAAACAGCCCCACAACATTCTTTTCTGCATCTAGGGCATGAACACTTTCAAAATTTAATTAATCTCTAATGGTGCAAGTGACGCTCCTGGCTCACTGTAGTGTTACTCCAGTTTAAAACCAGGGTGACTTCATTGATTTCAATGGAGTTATAGAAACTAGAGTACTGCAATGATTAATCAAGACTGTGGTCTTTCTAGGAGTAGGGTTTCCATTTTAATTGTACTAGAGTCAGGCTGTGATCACTGAGAGGATTCTAGCAGAATATTAGAGTGGTGGTGTGACGCCTTGTGGTGTTCTGTCATAATGTCTCTATGGAAGACATGAGAAAACAATGATCTCAGATCTACCACCAGATTCTAGGGCCTGCTATCACCATTCACAAAGGAGTCATAGTAATCTTTGGGTGACATATAACTGTCATAATGGCTCCTACCCAACAACTTCTGGCACATAGCATAGCAGACATTTCTGGTAGAAACAGGACATGGATGGGGCATTTTTATGGCCTACTAATTCTTAGCTTCTGAAAGAAAAGCTTTGGGATTGTAGACAGGCACAAATTAGAGCAGCTTCGTCTGGTCTTTCAAGCACTGTAAAGGTGCATGACCCCGTTAATCTCTATATCCCTGTATTTCAATATAGCCTGTATTTCAGTTCTTCTACAGCATCTTCAATAGCCCTTTAAATTAAAGTCTTCCTTAAAATCTAATAGTCACTATTGCAAATACTAGATTTCCAGCAGATAAAGTACTTTGACAGTGTTTTAAATAAAATGGGAAAACAAAAAATGCAAAATATTAAAAAGGTTGTGAAAACCTGAAGAGTCAGATAAATTAAGTTGGATTTTTTTTAATACAACTCATGTACAGATAAAATGGTGTGATTTCTCTTTCAAACATCTCTCTGCTGTACAGTATCTATGAGAAAACTTTTGGCAGATTGAGGCAGCAGTTGAAGTGAAAATAATGTAAGTGCTGGTACTTTTCCAAAGATTGCTGGAAATCTTGCCAAAAAAAAAAAAAAAAAACAACGCTACATTCTATTGTTAAATTCAGTTTACATTATTCACCTTTATGTGATATCGCAGTAGCTGCAGACTGTGCAATGAAATTCAAACTCTTGTAATATTTTGACTAATGCCTTTAAGCTTACTATGTAAGTGCTTAGTCTCAGGACTAAAGTATTTAAACAGTTTCTGAAGAATATTTATAAGTTACATTTGAAAATAAAACGACACAGGAAAATAACCATGCAGGCTTATAATTTGCCCCCCCCCGTACATTTGGAGCAATGTAGGAGACTGAGCAAAATGCCTCCTGGAGAGCACAAAACTAATGGTGTGCATTCCACTCTGTGCCCAAACATGTCTGCTGGCTGATGCAGAGGGAGGAGGGGCTATGACCCTTCTCTCTCCATATCCTTCTGACCCCCTTTGCAAATGCTAGCACAAGAGGTGCAGCTAACCTCGCACAGACCTTGTGCTCTGGGCCCTGGGAAGCAAGCCCCTGTGACCTCTACATCCCTTGTGAGCCTACAGAACCAGGCACATTTTTTGTGCTAGGTATTTTAATATAGTCTGAAAATATCTAACAGGAAAAACATTTTGCATGAGATACAATCCAAAAAGCACTCCAAAAACTTAAGTGCTTAAAATAGTGCCAGAAAACACTTTTTAAAAATTTAAGAAAATTTCTGTCTTGGAAAATCTTTCCCCATCTTGGGTTTAATCTTCAAAAGATTCTTATAATTGGTTTTAAATTTACATTTATTATTTTAAGCTTTCTTTCCTGCAGTCGAACTACTTTAGGCCGTGATCCTATTCTCAATGAAATCATCAGAAGCCAATGGAAGAATTGCTATGTGACAGCAAACATCTATGGATTTTAAGACCAGAATGTACCATTGTGATCATCTAGTCTGTCCTCCTACATAATGCAGGCCACAGATTTTCATCAAGTAATCCCTACCCCAAGCCTATGACGTCTAGCTGAGCTACAGCATATTTTAGAAAGACATCCAGTCTCGATTTAAAGAATTCACCACATCCTTTGGAAAAGCATTCCAATTATTAGTTATCTTCACACTTTAAAATGTTCTTTTTTTCTTGTCTGAAATTGTCCAGCTTCAGCTGTAAACAATTAGATTGTTACACCTTTATCTGCTAGATTAAAAAAAAGCCTTCTACTATCAGAAATCTTCTCCCCATGTAGATACTTGTAAATTTTAGTCAAGTGACCTTTCAACCTTCTCCTTGATAAACTAATTAGATTAGCTTGCTTAAATCTCACCTGTAAGACAAATTTTCTAGATCTCAGAGAATGATTAAAGGATTAAAAAACATGCCTTATAGTGATATACTCAAAGATCTCAATCTTAATGAAGAGAAAGTTGCTGGGAGACTTGATTACAGTCTAGGTATCTCCACAGAAAACAGATATTTAATAATGGACTCATAACTTTCTCTGCTAGACTGAAAACATGATCCAATGGCTGGAAGTTGAAGCTAGACAGATTCAGACTGGAAACACAGTGTACGTTGACAATGAGTATGATTAACCATTGGAACAATTTACCAAGGGTCATGGTGGATTCTCCATCACTGACAATCTAAGTCAAGATTGGATGTTTTTCCAAAAGATATTCTCTAGGAATTTTTTTTTTTTTTTTTTTTTTAGGAGACCTGACCTCCTGTATAACACAGGCAATAGACTAGATCACAATGATTCCTTCTGACCTTGGAATCTATGAATATATTTGATTATCTCTGAAATATTCCATCTAATATACACGTGTGTGCCAGTACTTCACAATAGCATTAGCTAGACACCATGAATAACTAAAAAAAGATGGAATTCTGATGAAGATTCCCTATCCAATTACACCAGTTTAAGAGTATTACAAGACTGGGCAGGTGAGCTGAACAAGCTGGAAAGCATCCTTTAAAGGACCAAACAGATATATTTAATCTGTACTGGCCAGAGTAAGTTTATACTATGTATAAATAAAAGATTAAATATTTCCAGTAAAAGGTATTTTATGATGTCACTTCAAGAGAATCTTTTTTGACTCATAATGAACATACCACTAAATATATCAGATAAGAAATCTGCTAGGCTGGTTTACAATATCTATAAAGTGCTAACGTTAATTTCTATTCAGTTGTAGCGGTCTCTGGAATTCCAGGTGTGTAAACCTACCATCATGTTAGAGAAAGAGTTTAGGACTCAGAAGTGCTACTAAAGAGCCCACCTGAAGTCAACAGCATTAGTTCAAAGTGCTTAGCACCTCACATAATCTTGTCTCATTGTTCTTTGTGTGTGATATATGTGCCCATTGTCCTTTGTAAGTTATGCATAAAATCGTATTGTTCTAGAGCTTTATAGATAGCTCTGTAGCTACAGGAAATTCTGAAAGAAGTCAAATGGAAGTGGTGACATTACAGGAAGAAGAGATGGATGCTACCTACATGGATTATTAGGCGATATCGGGGGACCTTTTCCAGCACCAAATCGCATCTCCCCTTACTTATGTCAGATGCTATTACTGGAATTTTAATATACATGAAATTGGGTCAATGTGTTATTCTAGTTCTGGGATGGATACACTGATCTTTTAAATATTGAATTAGTTTTAAAAATCTCTTTAATAACTTACCAAGAGATGTGCATTTTGTGTATTTGTCAGTTATCACTTCTACAATATTGTTTGCAGTCTTCTGAAGCCAGTCAATGGCTCTAAATCTTGACTAAATAAATGAAATAGTGTAGTTCAATGAATAAGGCACAGTATTGGGAGTCAGAAGACGGATTCAGGAATAGACCCTACCATGGAACTGCAGACTAGTGGTTCCTAAACTTTTCAGGGTTGTGCCCCATTTTACTCCTGTCTGTGCTCCACCCCACCCCAAGCCAGGCCACGAGCAGGGCTGTGGCTCTCAGGCATGGTGGGGGGTGATGACACAAACAGGGGTAAGGGGGCTGTCAGGGTTCCCTCCCCACTCCGAACTCTAGGGTACAGATGTGGGGACCCACATGAAAGACCCCGTAAGCTTATTTCTACCAGGTTAGGTTAAAAACTTCCCCAAGGCACAAATCCTTCCTTGTCCTTCGATGGGTACTGCTGCCACCACCAAGTGAGTTAGACAAAGATTCAGGAAAAGGACCACTTGGAGTTCCTGTTTCCCTAAAATATCCCCCCAAGCCCTTTCACCCCCTTTCCTGGGAAGGCTTGAGAATAATCTACCAACCAAATAGGTAAACCAGGTGAACACAGACCAGACCCTGGGGTTTTTAGGACACTAAAAACCCCAGATTCTTAAAAACAGAACTTTATAATAAAGAAAAAAAAAGTAAAAGAAGCACCTCTGTAAAATCAGGATGGAAGGTAACTTTACAAGGTAATCAGATTCAAAACACAGAGGATTCCCCTCTAGCCAAAACTTTAAAGTTACAAAAAACAGGGATAAACCTCCCTCTTACCACAGGGAAAATTCACAAGCTAAAAACAAAAGATAATCTAATGCCTTTCCTTGCTTTACTTACAAAGTTTGTAATTCTAGACCTTATTTCAGGCAGGGTTTTAAGAGATGGGTTTTCTTGCCCCTGGTCCCTCTGGCTCCAAGAAAGCACAAAGAAAAACCTTCCCCCACAGATTTGAAAGTATCTTCTCCCCTTATTGGTTCTTTTGGTCAGGTGCCAACCAGGTTATCTGAGCTTCTTAACCCTTTACAGGTAAGGGAGGGATTTTATGCTACCGTTAGCTGTAGGTTTATGACGGGCTAAGCCTGGGGCTGCAGCTGGGAGCAGTTCTGGGGCCAGGAGCCACAGCCAGAAATGGAGCCATGGCCAGGGGCCAAGGCTAGGGATGAGGCTGAGACCAGGACTAGTACTGAGGCTAGGGCAGGGTGCAGAGCTGCAGTCAGGGGCTGAAGGTGGGGCTGGAAGTCGAGGCCATGGCTAGGGGCAGAGCTGGGTGGGTGGAGCTCCATCCCACCCCCATCCCATGGGGGCGGGCTCAGACCCCATTGTGCCCCCTGAATGTTCCTCCAGGTCCCGTTAGAGGGGCATGCCCCAAAATTTGGGGAGCTCTCATTTAGAGTATAAGCTGTTTGGGGCAGTGACTGGCTCTTACTATGTATTTGTACAGCACCTAGCACAATGGAGCATTGATGTCAGTAATAGACATTAATATTAATAAAGCTAAGAGACACTTTACCGCCCAATCTTGCGGGGTGTTGAATTCTTCCTGTTTTGGTACTGATGACCTTAGGCTCCTTAAAAGTGGATGTTGAGGGAGTTCAGTACCTCACAAGAGATGCTCAGTGTCTTACAGGATACCTTCACCCCCTGCCCACACACACACACTAGCTGTTGTGTAACTCCAAGTTAGGAACACTCTATACCCTTGACAGTAATTCTAGCCTAATACTCATTCATCTCTAAACTCTTTTCAATTTGTTTTTCCTTGAACTTATTGAGTTCATTGGTCATTTCTGCAACTTTGTATTTTATTGGGCCTGATTCGCAGGTCTGTTATGGCCATTTTGCACTGCCCCCCATCGTAAAGCTGACAAAGCCAGTGAATCCAACCCCTGTAGGAATACCTCTGGATAAGGTGGGGGTCACCTCAGATAGTTCAGAGTTACCATAGTACATCCAGGAAAAACTGGGAGATAGCCAGGGTGTCCCTGCAATCCTGGCTGCCAGCATGGCCCCAGAGATACAGAAAGGTTATGTAACTTACCCAAAATTAAACAGGTTTGTCCGATCTGGGAATACAGTTGCAGAATTCTGACTCCTAGTACCCTGCTTTAACCACAAGCTGAAATGGGATAAAGAAAAAGGAAAGTAGCCAATAGCTAAGGGGGCCCTTAAAGTGAGGATCTGTTCTCTCATTAAAGAGACTTTCAACCATATACATTATTTCCTGACAAATCACACACAGTTCTAAAAGTTATCAAGAGGAAGAATGTCATGGCTGGGGGGTGGGAGAAAATCCACCCGAAAACATGAATATAGTGTTCTGGAGTGAGACCAGATTTTCAGTCATATTGGGTTCAGGACTATTGAACACTTAGTTTCATAGATATTAAGGTCAGAAGGGACCATTATGATCATCTAGTCTGACCTCCTGCACAATGCAGGCCACAGAATCTCACCTACCCACTCCTGTGGTAAACCTCTCACCTATGTCTGAGCTATTGAAGTCCTCAGATCATGGTTTAAAGACTTCAAGGTGCAGACCTTCAAGTGACCTATGCCCCATGCTACAGAGGAAGGCGAAAAACCCCCAGGGCCTCTTCCAATCTGCCCTGGAGGAAAATTCCTTCCGGACCCCAAATATGGCGATCAGCTGAACCCTGAGCATATGGGCAAGATTCACAATGCTACAATACAAACTATAGCAATCATTACTCAGCAGAAAGAAACTGTGGCAGTATGACTGGCTATCTCAGTACTGCAGTAAGCAATTTTGTCACTTAAGGAAAATAGCACAGAAGGGAACATTCTTGGCACATAAGGGAAACAGAGGAGGAAGAGTGTGACCAGCCAGCTTCCTTATGTGTAGTCAATGATCCATTTATGCATCTCTGATTAAAACAACAAAAGCAGAGCAGGGATGGGAAGTAGGAATTTACTTTTATTAGGACAACCACAAAACAAAGGAAGTGTCGGGATCATTGCTTCACGAGCCTTCATAACATAATACATGGCCGATTACGCTGAACAGTACGAGTTAAATTTTGCTTTAAGAAATACAAGCAAAAGACTTGTTTTGGGGACCGATGTCAGTGGGAACATGACCTATGGCTTTATTCACGGTTCCTGTTCCAGTTTCATGCCGTTTGAACACTATTGAAATCAGTGGAGTTGTAAAAGTGGATTAACAGTGATGAATCAGGCCTCCAGAGTTTAGGCTGACTCTTTAGTTGGGTACTCTTCAGTGGAATTGTTAAGATTCTGATTTTCTGTTGGGGTGAATCAGACTAAACAGCTTTCAGTTTTCTATGCAGTCAGATCCAAAAGGAAGAATTCTAAGAAGAGGTTTTGGAGATCCAAGTATACACTTGGGACCTGGGGAGGCAGGAACACCCAAATATTAGTAAAGAGAAAAGAGAATGCAGCAGTTCAGCAATTTGAAAACCATCCAGAAACGAACACATCGAACAGATTGTTCACAGAGGAAACTGCATTGCAGGATTCAGCTCTTTGTTTGAAAGAGCGAGATTTATCTCTGCATGCTACTATGGCAGCACAACTTACACCATCAAATGCTTTCTGATGTGGCAGATTTGTCCATTTTGATTTGGCTCTAGGCAAGGTTTCTTGATCTGTTTCCAACAAAACAGGTTGGAGTTTCCCCCATACCCATACTGAGAGGATTGTGTTGGTCTCTGTTTACAAATTTCTTTTTTGCTGTCCATTTGCCTTATTCTAGCTGTTTCAATTTGGAACGGGCTTCTTACCCCTTTCCCTTACAGCCCATAGCATAAACCAGTATAGTAACTGCATTGTTGTTTCTCATATAAAACATTTCTTCTTCTAAAATGTTTTAGCTATCATACATACTGTATAAACAAGAAACACAAGCACAAGTAGCACCACTTCCAGTTAAGGTTGCCTGACACTTTCCATAAAAGATCCTGTTTTCAGTTGCTTATAACGTTGCCCGACTTGGCTGAAATTTTCCATGTCTGGCTCAGCTGTTTTTTTAAATTAATTTCAGCAAAAAGTGCTCAGTTACATCTAGGGCTGTTGATTAATTGCAGTAACTCACATGATTAACTCAAAAAAATAAATTGTGATTCATCACAATTTTTAATTGCACTGTTACAAAATAGAATACCAATTGAAATTTAAATATTTTTGTATGTTTTTCTATGTTTTCAAATTATATTCTGTTGTAATTGAAGTGAATATAGTGTACAGTACTCACTTAACATTACAAATATTTGCACTGTAAAAATGATAAAAAATAATATTTTGCAATTCACCTCATAGAATTACTGTAGTCCAATCTCTTTATTGTGAAAGGGCAAATTATAAATGTAGTTTCTTTTGTTACATAACTGCACTCAAAACAATGTCAAACTTTAGAGCCTACAAGTCCACGCAGTCCTACTACTTGTTCAGCCAATCACTCAAACAAGTTTGTTTACATTTATGGGAGATAATGCTACCTGCTTCTTATTTACAATGTTACCTAAAAGTGAGAACAGATGTTCCCGTGGCACTTCTGTAGCCAGCATTGCAAGGCATCCATGTTCCAGATATGCTGAACATTTGTATGCCCCTTCATGCTTCCATGCTGATGACACTCGTTAAAAAAATGTGTTAATTAAATTTGTGACTGAACTCCTTGGGGGAAGAGATGTAGGTCTCCTGCTCCGTGTTTTACCTGCATTCTGCCATATATGTCATGTTTAAGGAGTCTCCGATGATGACCCAGCATGTTTGTTTTAAGAACACTTTCACTGCAGATTGGTACCTTCTTTGCATTTTGTCAAATGTGAGATTTCTACAGATAGCTACAGCACTCAACCCAAGGTTTAGGAATCTGAAGTGCCTTCCAAAATCTGAGAGGGACGAGGTGTGGATCATGCTTTCAGAAGTCTTAAAAGAGCAACACTCCGATGCAGAAACTACAGAATCACCAAAAAAGAAAAAAAGAAAAAAAATCAACTTTCTACTGGTGACATCTTACTCCGATGATGAAAATGAACATGTGTCGGTCTGCACTGCTTTGGATTGTTATCGAGCAGAATCCATTATCAGCATGGACGCATGTCCTCTGGAATGGTGGTTGAAGCACAAAGGGACATATGAATCTTTAGATCATCTAGCACATAAATATCATGCAATGCCGGCTACAGCAGTGCCATGCGAACGCCTGTTCTCACTTTCAGATGACATTGTAAACAAGAATTGGGCAGCATTATCTCCTGCAAATGTAAACAAACTTGTTTGTCTGAGTGATTGGCTGAACAAGAAGTAGGACTGAGTGGACTTGTAGGTTCTAAAGTTTGACATGGTTTTATTTTTGAATGCAGTTTAAAGAGATTGCACTAAGTACTTGTATTAAGTGAATTGAAAAATACTATCTCTTTTGGTTTTTTTGCAGTGCAAATATTTATAATAAATATAAAGTGAGCACTCTTCACTTTGTATTCTGTGTTGTAACTGAAGTCAATATATTTAAATATTTTTGGATGTTTTCCACATTTTCAAATAAATGGTATTCTATTATTGTTTAACATTGCATGATCAATCACAATTAATCTTTTTAATCACTTGAGAGCCCTAGTTACATCTCAGAATGAGGGTAAAGATAAATACCTAGTTGTGCCCATTTAAAAAAAAATAATAACTTATACTACCATTTTGTTGAGAAGCTCTAGTGCTTCCATGCTTTGGAACAGAGACTTGAAATTTGGCAGGGAGTTCACCCTAGTGTCAGTGATGTACCTTTTGCTATGCACATGAAAATTAACCCAAATTTGGTAAGATATGAACATCTGGGAAAAAAAAAAACTGATCGTGTGCAAAGTCAGACTTGCTAGAGTTTGGCAGCGAATTCGGTGAGAATTCTATCATTCTAAGCATGCTCTGGTCCAGAGCTGCAGGAACTGAGCAGGAGTTTTTCTGCAGCTGTTCTTCTCAACAGCCAAGGGCCATTGTGGCACCGGGGACTAGAACTGAGAGCAGGGATAAATCTTCTGTGCTTTCCATCTCCAGTAATGGGACCTAGGCAGGAAGGGGGAGAAGGAAACTACTTGACTGGAATACAGAGGGGTGAGGAGCCAGGCCTGGATGGTGAGGAGATATAGGCAGGAGCAGAAAAGGTCAGGCTTAGGGAAGACATCAACAAAAGGGCCTGTAACTAGAGAATACTCTCCTCGGAACACTGAATAGAACTGACAGCAAAAGCAGTGAAATCCAGTGGTAAAATATAGATCTCATTTCCCACTAGTGGTTGGCTCACACAGAGAAGGACAACCTACTACTACCACCACCACCATGTCTGTTAGTTCAAGTGGCAGAGTTTCTGACTCTACTAATGAGCCATGTGGGAGTCAATATGGTTCCATATAATGGATTTTTGGTTATTTCAGTTTTTTAAAAATTCCAGGAAATTACAGAGAAATATCTACTCCAAAAGAAACTCAAGGATGCAAAGTCTAACATTCAAAAGTTAGGAAATGCCAAAATTAAGGTTGCCCAAGCAATCTTAATTTGGCCTTCATATATAAGCATTAAGATACAGTCTTTAGTTACATGATTACTACTTTTCCCACAGGACTCTAAAAATATCAGTTTAATTTTATTACCCCATTTGCCATGGCAACATCTTGCCTCTCAGCGAAGACAAGCATAGCGTTAATCCCTGTTGCCATTGAAGTCAATGGGAGTTTTGCCATCGACTTCAGTAGGGCCAGAACTTCATCCAGAGACTGTTCTAAATCTACTGGTGTAGAGTTTACTCACGAAAAAACCAAAGCATGACTTGAGTGACCAGCCTGCTGCAAAACACTGTGCTTACATTTTACACAATCAATTTCCATTCTGTTGTGATCTGTCATGCGCATGTATGAAACTGTTTAAACAATGTCCTAAACTTACATTTTCAGCTTGTATTGATCTACATCATTACTCATTAAATGAATATATGTATTTTATACCTCCTGTATCACAGATGAAAACTATATAAGGATGGTATCAAAAAATCCATGTATTATCCCTGGGTGCTAAACTTTGCGTTTTTATAGCTGAGATTATATAAAAATAATGCCTGGATAGACAACTCCCTCTTCTTTAAGCATCCGAGGAGTCCTATTTGCTCTGTTTATTCCAACAAGTTTAAGCAATATGGTAGTCACAGTTTAGAAGTCCACATAGATTGTACTATTCTATTTTCCTTTACCATCATATATTCTATAGTTGGCATGCATACTGTGGTAAAGTATTTGTATCATACTGCACAACTGTTTGCTTTTTTAGCATAGCACTGAAATATCAAAGTGGTGAATATGATTATTTAGATAGAAAGACCACCATATTATATTAATGAAGTGAGCTTTTGGTATATCATTTTCAGGTGGAAGTATGTAAATAACTGCTGTGAAGGGCTAATACTCAGTTGGACCATGCTCAATCTTTTTGATCTCAAAGCAACAGACTAACATATCTGACCCACAGAGTAACACTTTTGAAGGACTGCTGTATCTTGGTGGTATAATGATTTTATGCATCATGAATACATAAGACAACTTTTATGTATATACTGCCCGTGTGTTGATCCAAGATAAGAATCAAGCCTCATTGTAGTTGCTAGATGCCTGATCCTGCACTCATCACTTTACAGCACTGGGCCCTAGTGAAGTATCCAAACTTCATACAATAAACTACATAGTGTACAATATCCTCAGCTAAATGCTGACAGAATATTTGACTGACATAAAACAGCCTCAGTGTTCTAGATAATAACCAGAATGAAACAGGCCGTGAAAAGCATCCCAAAAGCACATTAATAGGATTTTGATGCGATTGTTAGAATGAAATTAATATGCCTCATGCCCAGCTCTTCCCCTGTGTGTCAAGCAGGTAGGAATTCACATTTTATTTCCAGGGAGCATGAGATGCCAAAATGGCTCTACCAGTCTGGATATTGGCAAGATAACAAAATTGAGAGAACTTGTTTCTCTTCACTAGTGACATTAAGCACATAAAACAATTTTTTGCCATTCTGTCTCTTTATGTTAGGGAACAAAATAGTGTAAGAGATTGGTTACTAACAGTCTGAAATCTATATAGTTATTAGTTTAACTAAGCCTTAATGGGCCAGATTCATCCGTGCTCTAACTCCACTGAAGCCAATGGAGACACAACTTAGTGTAATTTGGTCAGAGAGTAGAGTACATATTTGTCTCCCTATAAGCAATTACTGTAAATGCATAACCAAGATGTGTCTGGATCAGGCTGCAGTACCAACATTGTCCCAACTAATTCTCACTGGATACTCATTTCATCATTAACTGACAGGAGAGAAGGAGGGGCCATGCTTTTAAAAATCTATTCTCAGGTGCACCGGGTTATCTGCTGTAAATCCAGATCTAGATGGGTGTCAGTGTAGCATACAAGTTGTAGAATGAGGTAAAAATGGATTTAATGTTGCTGTACAGATTGCTTCAATGCACTATGGAAGCCCTAGCTGAGTTTTGCAGGTTTGTAGCATTGGAGGTCCTGTTGAGGCACATGATGCCTACCAATTTCAATGTCCACGTATAGGATAATTCTTCTGGATTGCTTCAGGAAATCATGGCTACCATGAGAATGATATGGCTCTCTCAGGTGGTTTCTGGTTCTATTTATATATCCAGGGTTGCATATGTCCACACTAAGTGCATTAAGTCATTAGAGTGCCTCCTCACTACCATGGCTAGCATTGACTTACGGAGCAGTGCACTGTGGGTAGCTATCCCACAGTTCCTGCAGTCTCCGCCACCTATTGGAATTCTGAGTTAAGCTCCCAATGTCTGATGGGGCAAAAACATTGTCACGAGTGGTTTTGGGTACATGTCAGTTGCCCCTCCCTCCGTGAAAGGAATGGCAGACAATCGTTTCGCGCCTTTTTCCCCCCAGATGTCATACTGCTTTCAGTAGACGTTGCAGTAGGACTTCTAACTGTCATCATCCACCGTTTCCGCTGCAACTCTGCTCCTATTGTCTCAATAGCGAATATCTCCATGTTGTCTGTCATGGGCTCCCGGGTACATGTGTTCTTCCTCGGGAAATGTGCGCGGTGCTAACAGTCGTCATCCACTGCAACTCTGCTCTGCTGCTATTGTCTCTAGCGAATTTCTCCATGTTGTCTGTCATGGGTTTCCTAGTTGTGCAAATCACTAGGATTTTAGTGCCAGAATCGACTAATGTGAAATCCCTCTCTGAGCCGAATGACATTGCAAGCTGCTGCAGTGATATCGGAGTCATTTGAAGTCTTATGATAGGATCAAGTACCACATATTCAGTTTTATATCCTAATTGAATACCCAGAGAACACCACTGAAACATCAATCCCATACCAGTACAGATGTATTTGAGAGATATCTGGAGGAAAAACCAGAAACCTATAAATATTACTTGCACAGATGAAGTGAATAACCCATAGAAAAACAAATAATTGAAAATAAGTTTTATGCACATGTTTACATTTCACCATTAGATCTCTGGAGTTATTGAACATCCATTCACACTCCATGAGACTGAAATCTCATATTTCTTTCTTTTTTAAGAGGGAAGGGCATCATAAAATGGGAATGGCCAGGCTGCATTATCTTCTACTGCATCTAATATTTGCAAATTAATCAGATCTTGCAATGCAATAAAATATTCACCACGGGTGAAATCTGGCTTCATTGAAGTCAATGACAAAAGTCCCACTGACTTCAAGGGGCCAGATTTCATACCATGTGTTACATCAGCTTGAGTTGATTCACATTTGGACCCAAATACATTCCTTTGGTACAAAAAGGGTCTTTCCACTCTCTCTCAGCCAAAAGTAGCCACTTAATGGTTTTACTGTCTTTTTCCTTTTCAAAATGTTTGATGGCTTCAGGGCAGAGCCCTTTACTGGCATTTCTCAAGCAAGCACCTACTGCAAGATCAGGTCCAAAGAGGGGAAGAATAAGTATTTTATTCAGTATCCTTTTATATTTACTGATATTGTGATACAAAAGAAAGTACTTAATCAGAACTGTAACATGTGGATTCTGCAATACAGTATATTAATTATGAAATCACCACCACCAATGGAGTTCAGCTAACACAGTAACCTATTTGTATTTGGGTAATACTAGGCTTATTTACAGAATATTTAGGATCCAGAGGGCACAGTGATCTGGAACTAAATGGAACATAAAACAAATAGCATTCCATTCAGAGTGGATTGAATGGGAGAAGAATCTTTAAAAAGAGTGGCATTTCCATTGGCTTGTGACCAGAGGAAAAAAAAAGGGGGGGGGCGGATGAATTCATTTTTGAAAGATAGGGAACATTCCACTGCCATTTCCCCCAGGTTTTTAATTCACCTGTTTCTCTCTTTAAAGAAAGAGGAGTATAGGGGCCTAGCTTACAGCATCCTCCTCTGACTGAGGCAGGTTCTGCTCTTGCTGAGCCAGCTCACTGCCTGGAGTAATCCTGTCCAAGGCTCTCTCACAGAATCCAGGGAAGCAGCTTCCAGCAGGGTTAGTGTTTTTATTTCAAGCCTTCCTAACAAGAGAAATCAAAACCTCACAGACTCTTCCCTTGAAGTCTGTGCAGGCTGACTAGTCCCTTCCCCAGTCTGACCCTCACATCAGTAACTTCAGCCACTCAAAATTTTTTGGCTCTTACCTTAGAGCTTCAACATTAAAGGATCTCACAGAGTCTCCCTTTTGTCCATTTGGTTTCTGAAACAATTCCACACTGCAGTTACTCTAGTAGCAATGCATTAGGCACATAACCACTAACCATCCCCAGCTTTCTGATAGTATTGCAGTCTCCCCTCCCTTTCCTGCTGCCTTTTTTTAAAAATGAGGATCAGCTAATAAGTTCCAGCTCTTTTCCCAGGTGCAGCAGGTGGGGTTCATCAGCCACCCAAGCAGGGGCAGGCCTCTGACCCCAGAGCAATAGTATTCCTTATACCTTCACAGTGACCCAGCGTGCTAACAAGTCTATTCTACTGGTATTTCATTATGTTAGCTATATGAATCTAGCTGCAGATAATTCCTTTTGTTTATTATAATATTTTGCACAAATAGGTCTGCCTACCAATGACATGGAGTGATAGCAGCTTCTTTAGTAACATTTTTATAGTTCTCAATTTTTTTTTTTGTAAATTTCATTTTTCATTTGTAAAGGGAGGGGAGGAGGAAAGAAATCAATTAAAGTCCAGATTTAAGCAAGTATCTAAAAAGAATTTTTTTAAAGGTGTTATTAAATTTTTCATATCATTGTGCAACCACTGTACTTCTAGTTTTTTCATTTATTCCATAGGAAATTATGATAGTCTAAAAGACTACACTAAGCATTGGTGACGTTGAATCATTATCCAACCGCAAGTGATCAAACACTGTTAACTGCATAGGGCTTTTAAATCAAAACAGTGACTCAGCAGTCAGCACAGTCTTCTTAATTTCCTTTCTCAAATGAAATGTGAACATGAAAAAAGACAGATACATCTCCTTTTCAAACATAGCTTTAGCTAGCATAAAATGACTATACAAATATTCTTCATTTACAAAATCTGAGGTTATCAAGATCAAAGCAGATATAATTAACTAAGAACATAATGAATAATAAGTTGACACAGGGGAATATTTGCAAAAAGAAAAGGAGTACTTGTGGCACCTTAGAGACTAACAAATTTATTTGAGCATAACTTCCGTGAGCTACAACTCACTTCAGGGTACCTATAGTATTCTGCATGGGCTAGAATGACACACTTTCCCCCTTGCTTGTTCTGAGGTAGGGAGTAGGTTTTTCACCACTATTGGGGATGTAGCATACTCTTCCCCCTCCTCCAGTGTGCCTGCCAAGTGATTCTGAATGGTGAGTAAGGGGTGGTGGAGCCAAGTTCCTCCAGATGTAAATAAATATTTCTCTAGACTAGCTATTATGAGGAGAGAACCTGAGGATGAAGTAATGGGGGAAGGAAAAAGTTAGTGAGGTTTATTGTCAATCATAAAAATATCCATGATGGTGCTTTCATAATGGTTTTAATCTAAAAAAGCACTTTGCAAACACTAATAGTCTAAAGAAGAAGCATCAACATCCAGACCATGCATTTATGACTCGCTTAACTTATTCAGAGTGTACAGAATGTGAAAGCTTTCAAATACAAACAGTGTAAGCTGTTATGGTGTTGTCTGCCTGAGTTTGCCTCACTAACCTCACTCCATTCATTTTAGTAAGGTGCTAAGTTTAAAGGCTAATGATAAAGTGATGGCACTATAAATTTGACCTTTAAATATTTAATTCCTTTATTACCATAGCAAATAGGATGAGGAAGATAATGGGTGAAGATGGGTGAAGATAATGGGGAGGGAGGAGAGATAACTGGGTGTTGCTGCAGGGAAGGAAAGGAGAGATACAAAGATAGAGGTGATGAGTAAAACAGACAATGGAAGATGAGAAGGGAGGAAGAGTAACGAAAGTCAGAAGTAGTGGTATACATCTGAGTGATGCTGAATGTGACAATAAATTACCAAACTAATGATAACTTAGAAATGTAGTCAGTACACAAAGACCATTTTCTTCTCTTACTTTGTGTGCAGACCTTTCATTGATTTAATTCGGAGTTCTGCTGTGGATTGAGGGGAATCTGTAGACCTACATTTATGCTCCAGGCCATAATGAAAAATGGAATTTGATCCTGTCCATGAATGAGTTTGACATCCCTTGTCGAAGATATGTAGGAGGGTAGGACAGAGTTTTACAAATAGACAGGGCAATATAAATTAAAAAGTGACTCTCAAATGAGAAGAATCAAGTGCTGGAACAAGAAAAAGTAATAGGATAATAGGTTGGCTAAGATACTATATGCTATAACAAACCTGTGAGGGAGAACTGAACTTGCCTCAGTGAGGCTGCTGGAATTGGAATTCTGCAGAATGGATTTCGTGTATTGGAAATGTGGGGGGGGGGGTGATTTGAGATGTGGAAGTGACTTTCTTAAAGAGCTAGTACCAAAGAAGATAGGGAGGGTTGCATAGAAAATAAAATCTAAGGTGGCATGAGAAAGCTGATGTGTAGAGAAGGGTTTTTGACTGTCTGATAATTTGATAAATTGACTTGCTGACACAGAGGATCCACAGAAATTGTGGCTGGCCTCTCATCAGCCAGGACCTAATTTACAGTAGGAGGGATAAACACTTCTAAAAAACACCACACTCTTTCCTACCACCTCATATACAACAGATGCTGTAGAGCTGAGAGATCCGTGGGGCAATTTGAGTATGTGTTTGGGTGTATGAGTTAATTATTCAGGTAGGGTGTGTGTGTTGTGTGTGGGGGTTATCTTTATGATCATGTCATGTAGAGTAGGCCAATCTTTATATTGCAGAATGGGATGGGCAGAGAACTTGCGGGGTTGGATATGGGAGGAGTTGCTGGTCAGGACTGAATTTGCAAACTTTCCTGTGGTTGCAGTTGCTTTCTTTCCTTCACCACCTTAAGATGAGGAAGAAGGTTAAACAATGGTACTACATACTAGATATACGAGGAACCCAGGCAAGTGATGGTGGCAAGGGTTTGATCCCTGTATTGGTAGATACCATCTGGTTTCTTATTAGGGACTCAGCCCACCCAAAATTGCAAGAGGGGCAAACTCAATGGTTTCATTTTTTGTGCAGTGCTTAACAACATACCTTTCATATGTCTCATTTTTACATGAACTACAGACATTTCAAATGTCTGTAATACAGTTCCATAGTTAGCTTTCTCTACCTGAGCAACTGAAAACTGTTAAACACATCAAGTGCTTCAGAACCAGCTATTGTCAGATATAAGGCTATCCTGCTGACTGTCTTCCTATTTGTTGGCACCCATTCCTTGCAGATACAGAGTGAAGCATGGTTTAAACATTCTCTATTTGTTCCCCACATTTCCAGAGAGTTTCAGCTCTGGTGGGGCTTTTAACTGCTCCATTCTTCTACTCATTTTCTTAGTTCCTTTTTACGCATGGTACCATGTGGTGTTCAGTGATCCCCCAGGGCTTACAAGAGCTCTGTTTTATTCCGTGTTCAGTTCCAGCTCACTGTGCATACCAAAAACAAGAACTTCACAGTGCCCAGCTCAGACTCTGTCTGGGAAGCTCAGCCCTTAAAAGCACAATCCCCAGTACCACACAGGGGAAACAAGGTAAAACCAAGATGATGCTGTACACTAATTGGTGCAATTGGCATTAACCAAGAACAATATAATTCCTTTGGTTTCATGTTGTAATGATTTCCAGGGATGTAGTGTGTTAATGAAAAAGTATTTGGTTTTTTTCTTAAATACTATGGAATACCAAGGTGGTGGTAATGAAATTAATACCTTTCATAATTTGTAAAGAATGAAGTCCCTGTCTTTTTACATATAGCCAAGACCAACATCTGAAAATGCCAATGGTCAGACCCTCCCTTCAACAAGCTCCACTTCTGACCCAAACCTCAGCTCTAGAATGTGTTAATCTGTAAACGAGGGTGCTTCCCCACCTTTATAAAGTGATTTTAGATCTGTGCGTGAAAAGCACTGTTGCTATTACTCAGTGGTTCTCAGACTTTTGTAGTGGTGACCCTTTTCACACAGCAAGCCTCTGAGTGCAAGCCCCCTTATAAATTAAAAACACTTTTTAAAATATTTAACACTATTATAAATGCTGGAGGTGAAGCGGGGCTTGGGGTGGAATCTGACAGCTCGCAACCCCCCAGGTAATAACCTTGTGATCCCCTGAGGGGTCACGACCCCCAGTTTGAGAACCCCTGCTATTACTAATCCAAGTGATAAGCCAAGGGAAAGAAATGATTGTGATATAGTGCAACTTTAAAAAATAATATAAGCTGTGAGATAAAAATCCTACTTGGAAGTTATTTCCTAGCAGAATACATTGTAAGGGAACGTCAATGAAACTAAAGTAGGGCATAAATTCATAATACAAAGAAGAACTGTATATGATTCCCATAGGATATCTTACTAATCACATTTACAAGAATTAGTCTAGGAACCTCAGTCACTCTGCAACACTTATGAATTATTCAATTACTCCTGACTTGTGAGAGAAATGTAGTATGCTGTAGGAGCTCATGCTGAAGTATCTTTTAGTTTAATTCAGTGTTTGGTAGCCTTCAGGTCTGCCTCTCCAAAATAAACTTCTGTTGGGCCCTGTTTTGCCTCTTATCACTGTGACTTTACAAGAACTACCTCCATCCATCTTACTACTCTACAAATTTTCTGAAGAGAAGTAATTAAAAAGTGTGTGTTTGTCTTTTGTACAATTTATTGCAGGCATTCTGTCACTGCTATATATTCAGAATAACCTCCATCTACCCAAATAAATGTAACTTATCTGAACTCTCCCCAGGCCATGGAACACAAAGCAAACTAGTGTTTCAAGATAGTTTCTCTTTTTGCACTTGATCTGGGTCCTGTGTTGACAAATAATGCAGAATACAAGCTGGCAGATGTGAGGATTTGCCTGACACCAAATCCGATTGTCTGAAAAAGGTTGGTTGGTTGGTTTAAGCATTTGTGAGTATTCTGTAAAATAAATAACATACAACACTTGCTTTGAAACAGAGATGAGTGCTATACCATGCTTAATCTTATAGTTATAATCCTTTAGGTAGCCTCATAAATTTGACAGGTGATGATAATAATAATACCTAGCTCTCGTATAGCACTTTTCATCAGTAGATCTCAAAATACTTTACAAACGAGGTTAGCATCATTATGCCTATTTTACTAGGGGAGAAACTGAGGTACAGAGAAGTGAAGTGACTTGCCTTAGATCACTCAGAAGGCCAGTGGCAGATCTAGAACTAGAACTTGGGTCTCCTGGCTCCCAGGTCAGTGTACTGTTTGCTGAGGCCTGGGTCTTAACTGGGCAGAATGTAGTTTGAGTAACTGCTTTGTGGAGTTTTTTTTAGGGGAATAGTGGTTGTCAGAAATTTGAGAATAGTTCTTTGAGGAGTCATTTGTTGGCAATAAGCTGTTACATTTTGATTAATTATGATTTTATATAAATGAAAGCAAACAGAGAGCCAGACAATAGGTGCAAGTTTTACTGATCCTCTCCCATTTCTAGGATTTGTGTTTGCTCTGTATTCTGTAGATAGTAAGCATACACTGACCAAAATTTGTCCTACCATCACCATTTAATATTGCTAAGCTTGACTATTTTACGTGTGGTTATGGAATCCCTCATGTCTTCAGTGTGAGTTGGACACAATTCAAATTCTATTTCATGGCTTTCAAAATATTCATATTCTTAGAGAATTGGGGTCAGTCTGGAACTCTTTCGAAGCACTCTGTACATTTTGTGTGTGATCTATGTCTGTGTTCTGTTACTGATACTTCTCATTTACATTGTATTTCCAATTATTCTACCACAAATGCTTCTCATGCATTCTGATTCAAACCCTGCTTGTTTTATTTATGCAAGCCATCTCATTCATGAGAATAGGGCTGCTCAAGTGAGTGAGGTGAGAAGGATTTGACTGTATATGGACAGATTTCAAGTCTCTATTTTCATTGGTCCAGATTCTGACCCCTCTAATCTGAAAATAAGGAATGTGCAGATTCCCTGTTACTTAGTTGTGGAGCTCTCGCTTTTCATGCTAGATGATCAGGCGAGGTACCACCTCTTCCTGATGCGACTTTGCACAGGAGTGGAGTCTTGCATGCTGCCCCTGGAGTGGGCAGCTGGGTGCCATGGAGAAACTTGGCATCTGTTACTGCTGGGGCTTCCCCCACTGTTGAACTGCAGTAATGCTCCATATATGTGAATCTCAGCCAGGCCACAGACCTCCAGCTGGGTTGCTTGTTAACTGAATGCTGGGTCAGGATTTAGCCCATTGACAACCCACCAACACAGAGTTTCAGCAAAGACAGCTTTCTGAGTGGAAGCCAAAAATCTTTTCTAGCAGCATTTCTCATTCTCTATGCATACATAATCAGCCATTGTCCTCTTGCAAGTAAATAGCAGGATTGTTTGATCTGACAAGAGGACTGTGTCTTGGAGAAAGAGGCAGAAAAATCTGTATAAAAATTATTTTCCTGGCAGCACCACACAACAAAATATGAATATGACCAATTAAACTGATTGTATGTGGATAAGCATAGTATAGCAGGCTACTAACACTGAATATTCTCCTACAGATATAGTAAATTGTCAGGTTTTTGGCTTCTTTTTCAGTTTGAATGCTAAAATTTTGTTGGATTTATTGTGCTTGTCAAAGGAACTTTTCTTTAGAAGCTTCAGCTGCTTTTCCACATTTTTCTTTTAACTATGTTTAATGCACCTCTGGTGTAAGTTAATTTTAAACTTTTTTAAAATTTGTCAGTTTATCCATTTTTCTGCACCTTATTTTACTTTTGTTTCACTGTATCCTTAATATTTTGGTCATTTTTCTATCTGTCATTGACTTAGGAGTACAATTAAAATCTCTTGCCATTTAGAATGGTCCCTGAATGACTTCAGTTCACAGAAGTAATAAATCATCCAGAAATGCCATCATTTGCACATTAGGGGCATACACATTCATGAAGGTTACTTTCTGCTAATATATCTTGTACTAGTAGATATCTCCGTCTTCATCGCAGACCATCAACTCTACCACAACCGGAAATTCTATTTTCATTAGTCACGACCGTTTTTTTATTTTTATAAGAATTTGTTCTTACCTATTTTAATCATTATCCCCTAAAAAAGAAGAATCTTCTTTTCATGTTTGAATTTCCTGCAATATTGAGGCACATGGTTTCAAAAGATTTATTTCTTTGTTCTTGGATTGTTGACTCTATACCATTTAATCTCTCCCCACCCTCCAACTTGAATTATGTATATAGGAGAACTGTCATTAGCAGGCTGGCTAACCTAGTGAGGAGGGCTTTAAACTAGGTTCACCGGGGGAAGGAGACCAAAGCCCTGAGGTAAGTGGGAAAGCGGGATACCGGGAGGAAACACAGGCAGGAACGTCTGTGAGGGGAGGGCTCCTGCCTCATACTGAGAATGAGGGGCGATCAGCAGGTTATCTCAAGTGCTTATATACGAATGCACAAAGCCTTGGAAACAAGCAGGGAGAACTGGAGGTCCTGGTGATGTCAAGGAATTATGACGTGATTGGAATAACAGAGACTTGGTGGGATAACTCACATGACTGGAGTACTGTCATGGATGGTTATAAACTGTTCAGGAAGGACAGGCAGGGCAGAAAAGGTGGGGGAGTAGCACTGTATGTAAGGGAGCAGTATGACTGCTCAGAGCTCCCGTACGAAACTGCAGAAAAACCTGAGTGTCTATGGATTAAGTTTAGAAGTGTGAGCAACAAGAGTGATGTAGTGGTGGGAGTCTGCTATAGACCACCGGACCAGGGGGATGAGGTGGATGAGGCTTTCTTCCAGCAACTTGCAGAAGCTACTAGATCGCACGCCCTGGTTCTCATGGGTGACTTTAATTTTCCTGATATCTGCTGGGAGAGCAATACAGCGGTGCATAGACAATCCAGGAAGTTTTTGGAAAGCGTAGGGGACAATTTCCTGGTGCAAGTGCTAGACGAGCCAACTGGGGGGGAGCTTTTCTTGACCTGCTGCTCACAAACAGGGAAGAATTAGTGGGGGAAGCAAAAGTGGACGGGAATCTGGGAGGCAGTGACCATGAGTTGGCTGAGTTCAGGATCCTGACACAGGGAAGAAAGGTAAGCAGCAGGATATGGACCCTGGACTTCAGGAAAGCAGACTTCGACTCCCTCAGGGAGCTGATGGGTAGGATCCCCTGGGGGACTAACATGAAGGGGAAAGGAGTCCAGGAGAGCTGGCTGTATTTCAAGGAATCCCTATTGAGGTTACAGGGACAAACCATCCCGATGAGTCGAAAGAATAGTAAATATGGCAGGCGACCAGCTTGGCTTAACGGTGAAATCCTAGCGGATCTTAAACATAAAAAAGAAGCTTACAAGAAGTGGAAGGTTGGACATATGACCAGGGAAGAGTATAAAAATATTGCTCGGGCATGTAGGAATGAAATCAGGAGGGCCAAATCGCACCTGGAGCTGCAGCTAGCAAGAGATGTCAAGAGTAACAAGAAGGGTTTCTTCAGGTATGTTGGCAACAAGAAGAAAGCCAAGGAAAGTGTGGGCCCCTTACTGAATGAGGGAGGCAACCTAGTGACAGAGGATGTGGAAAAAGCTAATGTGCTCAATGCTTTTTTTGCCTCTGTCTTCACTAACAAGGACAGCTCCCAGACTGCTGCGCTGGGCATCACAACATGGGGAGTAGATGGCCAGCCCTCTGTGGAGAAAGAGGTGGTTAGGGACTATTTAGAAAGGATGGACGTTCACAAGTCCATGGGGCCGGACGAGTTGCATCCGAGAGTGCTAAAGGAATTGGCGGATGTGATTGCAGAGCCATTGGCCATTATCTTTGAAAACTTGTGGCGAACGGGGGAAGTCCCAGATGACTGGAAAAAGGCTAATGTAGTGCCAATCTTTAAAAAAGGGAAGAAGGAGGATCCTGGGAACTACAAGCCAGTCAGCCTCACCTCAGTCCCCAGAAAAATCATGGAGCAGGTCCTCAAGGAATCAATCCTGAAGCACTTACACGAGAGTAAAGTGATCACGAACAGTCAGCATGGATTCACCAAGGGTAGGTCATGCCTGACTAATCTAATCGCCTTCTATGATGAGATTACTGATTCTGTGGATGAAGGGAAAGCAGTGGATGTATTGTTTCTTGACTTTAGCAAAGCTTTTGACACGGTCTCCCACAGTATTCTTGTCAGCAAGTTAAAGAAGTATGGGCTGGATGAATGCACTATAAGGTGGGTAGAAAGTTGGCTAGATTGTCGGGCTCAACAGGTAGTGATCAATGGCTCCATGTCTAGTTGGCAGCCGGTGTCAAGTGGAGTGCCCCAGGGGTCGGTCCTGGGGCCGGTTTTGTTCAATATCTTCATAAATGATCTGGAGGAAGGTGTGGATTGCACTCTTAGCAAATTTGCAGATGATACTAAACTGGGAGGAGTGGTAGATACGCTGGAGGGCAGGGATAGGATACAGAGGGACCTAGACAAATTGGAGGATTGGGCCAAAAGAAACCTGATGAGGTTCAATAAGGATAAGTGCAGGGTCCTGCACTTAGGACGGAAGAACCCAATGCACAGCTACAGACTAGGGACCGAATGGCTAGGCAGCAGTTCTGTGGAAAAGGACCTAGGGGTTACAGTGGACGAGAAGCTGGATATGAGTCAGCAGTGTGCCCTTGTTGCCAAGAAGGCCAATGGCATTTTGGGATGTATAAGTAGGGGCATAGCAAGCATATCGAGGGACGTGATTGTTCCCCTCTATTCGACATTGGTGAGGCCTCATCTGGAGTACTGTGTCCAGTTTTGGGCCCCACACTGCAAGAAGGATGTGGATAAATTGGAGAGAGTCCAGCGAAGGGCAAC
The DNA here is from genome assembly GCF_965152275.1 of Natator depressus. Lineage (NCBI taxonomy): Eukaryota > Metazoa > Chordata > Testudines > Cheloniidae > Natator > Natator depressus. The sequence continues at coordinate 94,738,379 of NC_134237.1, read as the reverse complement.
AAAAATGATTAGGGGACTGGAACACATGACCTATGAGGAGAGGCTGAGGGAACTGGGATTGTTTAGTCTGCAGAAGAGAAGAATGAGGGGGGATTTGATAGCTGCTTTCAACTACCTGAGAGGTGGTTCCAGAGAGGATGGTTCTAGACTATTCTCAGTGGTAGAAGAGGACAGGACAAGGAGTAATGGTCTCAAGTTGCAGTGGGGGAGGTTTAGGTTGGATATTAGGAAAAACTTTTTCACTAGGAGGGTGGTGAAACACTGGAATGCGTTACCTAGGGAGGTGGTAGAATCTCCTTCCTTGAAAGTTTTTAAGGTCAGGCTTGACAAAGCCCTGGCTGGGATGATTTGATTGGGGATTGGTCCTGCTTTGAGCAGGGGGTTGGACTAGATGACCTCCTGAGGTCCCTTCCAACCCTGATATTCTATGATTCTATGATTATTCAGGGTGTCTTGGATGGGAATCTTGGGCATTTGAGGGGCTAAGGCATTTACAAAACACTTGTTTGATAATTAAATATTTGTGTAGTCTGAGATTTGCATAACATTATTGCTGGCTTTCTCCCATTGTAATAAACACCATTAAAAACAACAACATTTGAATCTATACTTAAATGCACATAAAAGGAAGAGAAAATAGTTAAAGGATTTGAAAGGTAAATGTTAAGTGAAATTTCTTTTTCCCAAATATTATGCCATTCTGGATAACCTTGTGCTCAACAATCTTTTTTGGATTGTTGTAGAAGTTCTGACTGGGAAAAAGAGATGGAGCTGTTGTTGAAATGTGGTCCTATTTCCTTTAAAGTGAAGTCAAAATAAACACACATGAGGGAAGAGGAAAAATAAGGAAATGTAGCGTCTGACTCTCTATTACTTACATCTTGCCTGCTAGCAAAACTGCAGCATATGGTCTAATTTGCCACTATCTTGGAGACTTTTCCAGAATGTGAAGGCACTGCTTTTAGCTGTCTCCCCCGCCCCCGCTTTTTTTTTTTAACTCCCAGCAGCACTGCAAGCATCTCACTCAAATATCCCTCATCTCATTGACCAAATGTGATGTTCCCTTGTGGAAATGTCAGAAATAAAGAAAGGGGAAGTTAAGGTTATAGAAAGAGTTATTTAAACTACAGTAATGAATCCTACAGCATTTTAAATTCCTACATAAATAATTTTTGTACACCTCATTTTGGGTCTTTGTCTCATATTGCATCTCATAATTGGACCTTAGCAGATGGAGAGGTTTGGAGGCAAGGGTGATTTTTATTAGACAGATGGCAGAAAGAGAAAAATAGGGGAGAGGTGGAAGATATAAGGTGAATAAGGAAAACTGATGTACCAGGGAAGGATTAACAGTAAGAAGCTTAAATTCACATTCTAAGTGTTGTTTAGGATCCAGCTGAACATCTTGTTCCCTGTCCTTGCCTGGCCTTGACCTTCTCAGAGTAGAGCAATGAAGGCTCAACAATGTGATGGTAGATTCCTGGGTCCCAGCAGGCAGTGGTGATAGCAATAATGATGAAGTTCATTCCCCTTCCAGCAACGCCATAAGGCCCCTTTACTCTGTTGAGACAAGATAGTTTAAGCAAGTTGACAAGTGACCACACCCCCTCCCCACCTCCCGCTCCCTGCACCACCAAAGCAATGCCCAGAAAAGGGTGGCAACCTGATGGCATCAAAGTTAATGGATCTAAACACATATCCAGCAATTCCTGTTATGACCATTTCCTGATTACTTTTACTTTTCCCCCCTTGTCATTATCTTTTATCTTGTGAGAAGTTGCAGTTTGAATGCTGACTGAACATCTAAGCAACTGAAGTGAGAGATTTAAGATCCCAGTAAATACAGATGGTAAGAATTCAAATTATTACTATCCTGGATCAGTCTGACACTCCCCTTCTTTAAAAAAAGTCTCTCTTCTACTAACATGCTTTCAAATCTTTGGCAGATTGGTCCACTGTGTCGAATTCTGAATTAAAATGACGTATAATTTAAATTCTCACACAAAACTGTTGTGCATTATATTATTAACACAAATTGTAGTGTTTCATTGGGCAGTTGACAGTCTATAGTGAGAACTCAAAAGTCACCTTCTATGTGATTTTTAAAAAATTTGCTGATTAACTTTTTTTTTGTGTGTGGTTGCATATATACCATAATACATTTGCAGCATTACAACTATGAACTAGTTTATTTTTTTCCAATTTTCGCTGCAGAGAATATCTCAGGGGAGTTTATACTGTACTTTTAGACCCTGACTGTCTGATAAGGAATTGTAGTTAACAGATTCTAATCCCACACTTGAATAATTTTGCATTACTAAAACCAAGATTAGCCTGCAAGGATGTGGGTAGTGCCACAATTCACTGCTTCTACAGAGAAAAAAAGAGAACAGTGAAAGGGCAAAATAAAAGAAGATATTCGATGCACTGTTGATATGCAGTGATATTCCATCAGTTATGTTGACAATTTATAGGACAGGAGGAGAACACAAGCTGTGACATTATGTATCACCCAGCTCCTTTGTGATTGGAAAAGAAATACATTTTTATCAGATTGTGTGTCGCCTATTTCATAATACTGTATCAAGCCTCCATAAGATTTGGTCCTGGACGTTTTGTGGGCCTTTTGTGCTCTGCTGCAGCTGCAGAGATATCTTTCCATTCTTTGGAAGAGTCTGATCCTTTTTCCCCCTTCTTTAATGTCTGTGGAATCAGTCATTAGCCATTCAGGAATGCCCCTGACTCTGCATATTTTTATGTCTGACAGCAGGTATGTCTTCACTGAAGGGTTAACTCGAGTTATCTATATTTGCGTTATGCCTCTCATGTCAGCCTACCTCAAGTGTGAGAGGGCCCACTGTGAAATAAAGCTTGAGCTGCCCTGTCCACGCAGGCACTGCAGTCACTCATGTGTGACACTAAGACATCTGAATATTTCAATTTTAAGATTTTCACATTCATGTTATAAATAATTTGCAAAGATAAAGTTAAATGGCATCTTTTGAACTCTTCGTGCTCCTGTGACTGGAGCATGGCTATAGAGGAGTTCAAAGTTTATATAACACATTTTTCCTTTTTAATGATTTGATATGTCCAGAGATGTTTAGGGATGTGATGCTAAGTTGCTCTATCCTTTGTTCTAGAGTGCTGATTAGTTAATGTTGTTCTAACTTGGTTGTCAATTTAAAAAACCAGAGCACCTTAGGGAGAAAGTGTTATGGACACATAGTGTAACTGTCCTCATCATATCAATCACAATAATACCCATTGCATTTATTTTGTTATAGGCTAACTTCTGTGGCATTGCTTGCTTTCCAGTGCATGACATTCAGCACATTAAAATTTAATTATTGTGCACTGATCACTGTATCTTGCAATCTACCCACACTTAAATCTCTTGCTGACTGAATTATATGGGAGCTCTCCACCTGGAATAATTGCAGGAGTAGGCTACATATTAACATCAGCATTCACAAAACATATTGCTGCCAGTTGAGTTGCCTAATCTGTGCTTAAAAATTTAAACATCTTCAAATATTTCTCCAGCCCCTAGTTAAATTTGGCGAAATAGAGAAAAAGCCATATCAGCATGGTTAGGAGGGAGAGATAGAGCCAGGAGCAAGTTCACTTGAATACTATGTGCAGATGTCATAGAATCATAGAATATCAGGGTTGGAAGGGACCTCAGTAGTTGCCCCATCTCAAAAAAGGTATATTGGAATTTGAAAAGGTTCAGAAAAGGGCAACAAAAATGTTTAGGGGTATGGAATGGCTTCTGTATGAGGAGAGATTAATAAGCCTGGGACTTTTCAGCTTGGAAAAGAGATGGCTAAGGGGGGATATGATAGAGGTCTATAAAATCAAGACTGGAGAAATTAATTATGGAAAAAGTAATTAAGGAAGTGTTATTTATTCCTTCTCATAACACATGAAGTAGGGGTCACCAAATGAAATTAATAGGCAGAAGGTTTAAGACAAAAGAAAGTATTTTTTCCACACAACGCACAGTCAACCTGTGGAACTCTTGGCCAGAGAATGTTGTGAAGGCCAAGACTATAACACGGTTCAAAAAATAACTAGATAAGTTCATGGAGGATAGGTCCATCAAGGGTTATTAGCGAGGATAGGCAGGGATGGTGTCCCTAGCCTCTGTTTGCCAGAAGCTGGGAATGGGCGACAGGGGATGGATCACTTGATGATTACCTGTTCTGTTCATTCCCTCTGGGCCACCCGGCATTGGCCACTATCAGAAGACAGGATATTGGGCTAGATGGACCTTTGGTCTGACCCAGTAGGGCCATTCTTATATTCTTATGTGAAATACAAAGTGGTGATATACAGTGATGTGCAGTGTATTTATAGAAATTATTATGGTCCTCAGCTGTATTGAGGCATTTGGGACAAGGATAAACACCAGACTCTTTCCCTTGTCTTCATTTGAAAAAATGTCCATGAAAGAAAAGGCAAGCCAGAACATTTTAAATTCTGATAATATTTTCTACAATGCCATACATTTTCTCTTACATCAACAGTACTTTTATTCAAGGATCGCTAAGCAGTGTTCACTCATAAAAATGGCATTTAAAAGAGGGCCACAGAGAAGAGAAAGCTGTGCACACTAAAACGCTCCTCTCAGTGAGCACTTGCGTTAGTGAAGGTACACATGTATCTAGCACAAGTGTCTAGCAAGCGTGATGCAGATTATCTGCCAAGAAGGCTGAGATTTCATTAAAATATCTGGTTTGGGAGAACATACTTTTGAGGAACAGATCGGGATTACCCTGCCCAGAAGACAGGAGAAACACAAGAGCTGTTACACTGGGAGCTCATGCTCAGCATGATGCTGTGGGCAAAAGAGCTAATGCAATCCTGGGATGCCTAAATAGGAATCTGGAGTAGGAGGAAAGAGGTTATTTTATGTCTGTATTTGACACTGGTGTGACTGCTACAGGAATACAGTATCCAGTTCTGGTGCACAAAATTCAAGAAGGATGTTGATGCATTGGAGAAGGTTCAGAGAAGAGCCATGAGAATTATAAGAAGATTAGAAAACCTGCCTTATAGTGAGAGACTCAAAGAGCTCTATCTACTTAACTTAACAAAGAGAAGGTTAAGGGGTGACTTAATTACAATCTATAAGTATCTGCATGAAGAACAAATATATAATAATAAACTCTTCAATATAGCAGAGAAAGGTACAATACGATCTAAAGGCTGGAAAGCTAGACATATTCAGATTGGAAATAAAGTGTAAATTTTTAGCCATTGGAACAATTTACCAAGCATTGTGGTGGATTCTCCATCACTGACAATTTTTAAATCAAGATATGATGTTTTTTCTAAAATATGTGTTCTAGGAATTATTTTGGGGAAATCCTCTGCCTTGTGCTACACAGGAGGTCAGACTAGATGATCACAATGGTCTCTTTCTGTTACTGTTGTCCCAATCCCAGGTTTAATATAGGATTTGGAATGGCTGGTGCAACCTTGAATGGCATGGTTTATGCAATATTATTATTGTTTTTTATTGTTATTTCTAGCACACTGACATTATGCCAGTTAAATTAAAGACAGGTGTGAAGAGAAGGGTTGAAATCCTTGCCGCAGTGAAATCAATAGGAAAACTCCCACCTGACTTCAGTGGGGCCAGGATTTCATCCCAGATGTCTCCTTGTGTTTCATATTGCAGTCCCTTGGCTTGAAATGGAAGCTGGAGATGCAGTTTCGAAAGTGGTTTAGTGAAAGTGAAAAGGACAGAATGTAATTGTTTTTGTGTAGCTGGAAGAGGGCAAACCTATCTGAGTGGGTCTTTGACTGGCTGGCATGTGTGTGTAACAGTGGTCATTTGACAAATATCAGGAATTTCTGGTTTGTGCTATTACATTTCATAAGAAGAGTCTTTTTATCTTGCTGTTTTATTGTATTTGTAAAAAGTTCTTGTAAATACAGAGCCTGTGATGTGCCAAGAGCCTTCACTTACCATTAAAGTCAGTGGAAATTGAGGACACTCAGCACCTTGCAGGATTGGGCCCATATTTTCACCATGCTTCATGTAAAAGCAATGAGATCTTCCACAGTGAATTCAGCTTTAAGCTTAAGTCAAGACTTACTCTTTCCTTTGGGAAAGTGAGTCCTTAATTTACAGTACTTCCTGTTTCTTCTCTTGCTTTTATATGCTCATTCAGTGGAGTCTGCTGTGTATCTTTTGTTTCAACCTTCATCAATAAAAGCACTGTTGCTGGACGTTTTTATTCTGATTTTTAATGTTCTAAACATATTCGTTTATTTTAACCACCCAGCCATTTTCCTTGTAACCACATTCTGATAAGCAATTTTTCTCTCAGAAATATTCCTTTTAAAAAGTAAATTATTGTTAAATCTGTTTAAAAAATCACTTTCCAACCTTTTCAAATGATTATTAATTATTTGTGTTACTGGAGCACCTAGGATCTCAAGTCATGGGCCAGGACCCCACAGTGCTAGGTGCTGTACAAACACAGAACACAAAGACAATCCCTGCTCTAAAGATATTCCAATCTCAGTATAAGGTACGAGGCAACAGACGGATACAGACAGATGGGGGAGTAGAAGAAAACAGCGAGACTCTGCTTGGCAGCATGTCAGGCTGTGATCTCAGCACACCAGCAACCTAACATTTGCTCCCTCTGTCTATTGTTTGTGTCAAATAACATTGCATTCATTGTAGTAATTCTGGGCCATATTGTTTCTTACCTCTGCCACCATAGGCTCAGGGGACAGATACTGTGATTCTGGACAGTGTGGTGGGAAGGAGAAAAATACCATCTTTGTGACACTGTTCACCATCTCCACCACCCCTGAAAGACACACTGCAGGTGCTGCATAGGGATCAGACTCCATACAAGGGGAGGGTTAGACTGAGGGCACTATTCCTCCTCCCCCCACCTTGCCAAACTTTACTAGGTTACTGTAATCTTAATCTTGTTGGTATTAATATGCTGTTTTCTTCATTGGTACTGAGTAACCTAATAGCCACAAACATGCTTTCTGAGGGAAGTGAGGACTGAAAGGGACTAAAAAAGGAAAGATGTACAGAACTTCCCCACAGCTATCCCAAGCACCTACAGAATTTGGGAGAGCAGGAGTATCTGCCATTTTTGATGGCTAAATTCCCACAATCCCAGTTTCTACTTCTGAGCAGGACAATCTGGCCTCCACAGTGAGCTCCCTGTGACAATAATGCAAAGGGAAATCCATGACATTGTCTATACCGGTGGTTCTCAAACTTTTTTTTCCGTGGACCACTTGAAAATTGCTGAGGGTCTCGGTGGACCACTTGATGATCTTTCCAAATGTTGTTTGTACCCTTAGCTAACTATTGTAAAGCGCTTTGGACAAAAGGGCTATATAAAAAAACCTTAATAATAATTAATGTTTTTTTGGTTCTACAAATAAAAAGCACACAATTCATATTTTAATATCAGTAGTCTTAAGCTTTCTAATGCGACGGATGTGCCCTCTCTCCCCCGCCACGGCAGCCCCCGAACTGGTGCTGGGAAGGAGGGGGGTCTCTCCCCCACCATAGCAGCCACAGAGCTGAGGCTTGGAAGGAGAGCTGTCTCTCCCTAGCAGCCGCAGCCCTGGAGTTGGGGAAGGTCACCTCTTTCTTTGGTTGCTGCAGCCCTGCATGTCCCAAATTCCCACACCCCCTCTTCTCACCCCACTGCCCCCTCCCACCTACCCTCTATTCCCCCCAAGGTCACCACCGCACCTTACATGCGCATCTTCTCCAGGGTCCAGGCACCTAATTAGCGGAGCGCCACCTGTGTGGCTCCACTAATTAGGTGGGTGGCCCTTCATTCTCTCATGTGCGGCCGCGCAGGCACGCACCTTAGAGTCAACTATCCACGGACGACCTGAATGGAGCTCATGGACCACTGGTGGTCCACGGACCACAGTTTGAGAACCTCTGGTCTACACTAACTTTTGTCTTAAAATTTTCTTAAAATATCACTGGTGGAGTTGCACCAGTACTAGTGATTGGGACTGCTAGTGTAAAGAAGCTGCCAGGTTTTCTACATAGTCTCAATGTGAGTTGCTCTAAGTGGGGTTAGAGAAGAAGGTGGCAAAAATGCTAGCTTCCATCTAGACTAGCATTCCCATCATTGCTTTCACCGGTGGAGCTGACCTAGTGGTGGTACAACAGATGTGCATGTGTGTGTGTGTGGGAGGGGTGTCAGTGAGTTAAGAAAGAAGAAGTGGTTTTTTTACCCATGAAAGCTTATGCCCAAATAAATCTGTTAGTCTTTAAGGTGCCACTGCACTCTTTGTTGTTTTTATGCTCATGCAGACTTCGCCCTAAAGTTCAAATCTGCAGCATTTCATGTCACGTATGCAGGAGGAGCTCACGTAGGGGACGGTATGTATTCATTGCATTTAGATGTAGCTATTCTGTATCCTGAGCAACCAGAAAAAAAGTTATGGGCAGAGGCATACATACCTGAGTAATGGGTGATATGGAGTCACACCAACCCAAGGGCTTTCACCAGTGCTTAATTTGTAATGAGAGAGGTGCCGGACTCAAGCAATTAGGTGCTGGGGCTCAAGTAATTTTTTACTTTCAAAACTGACGCTGCAAGCCCAGAGGTGCCAGGGTTATGAACTGCCAACCTAGAGGTGCTGGGGCTTAGCCCTGGCAAGCCCCAGCACAAATTAAGCACTGACTTTCCATGCTGTGCTGTGTGGGATGGGATGCACAGGCACCTTTAGTTTGCTGAAGCCTATTCTTCCTGGGGCACTCTGCCTTCTTTGTGGGTTTGCAGCAATGCTATGGCCCCATCTCTTCTCTGTTCCCTATGAGGCAATATGTGCCTTCAGGGGTTCATAGAAGGAGCAGAAACTGGAATTTGCTGTGGCCTTTATGTGGTGTATGCAGCAAAGAGATGTGCAGCTCCTTGTACCCAGTGGTGAGCTGGAGCCAGTTCGCACCGGTTCGCTAGAACCAGTTGTTAAATTTAGAAGCCCTTTGAGAACCGGTTGTCCCACAAGGAACAACCGGTTCTCAAAGGGCTTCTAAATTAATTTAACAACCAGCCAAAAGTGGGGCCTTAGATGCCGACTCCGTGGGTGCTCCGGGGCTGTGCAAATTTGATGGGTGCAGAGCACCCACTGGCAGCTCCCTGCTCCACGCCCGGCCCCAGCTCACCTCTGCTCCGCCTCTGCCTCCTCCCCTGAACGCGCCACCCCGCTCTGCTTCTTTGCCCCCCCGGCTTCTCGCAAATCAGCTGTTTGCCTGGGAAGCGGGGGGAGGGGGGGGCTGAGAAGCAAGTGGCGGCTTCGTGCTCAGGCCCAGGGAGGTGGAGGCGGAGCAGAGGTGAGCTGGGGCCGGGGGGGCGTGAGGAGGGCCACCCGCACCGAAGCAGGTAACCCCGGGGGAGGGGGGCGCAGGGGAACCACTCCCCGCCCCAGCTCACCTCCGCCTCCCTGGGCCTGAGCACGAAGCTGCCACTTGCTTCTCAGCCCTCCCCGGCTTCCCGCGCGAACAGCTGATTTGAGGGAAGCCAGGGCAGGGGGCGGAGAAGCAGAGTGGGGCGGCGCGTTCAGGGGAGGAGGCAGAGGCGGAGCGGAGGTGAGGTGAGCTGGGGTCGGGCGCGGGGCAGGGAGCTGCCGGTGAGTGCTCTAGCTACACTCCCCCGCCCCTAGGAGCCAGAGGGACCTGCCGGATGCTTCCTGGGAGCTGCCCCAGGTAAGCACCGTCCAGACTCTCCACCTCGCCCTCCAGCAGGTCCCTCTGGCTCTTAGGGGTGGGGTGGGCACCCACTACGGTGGCCCACGAGACCCTCCTGCCCAGTTCTGGGGCAGTCAGGGGACAGTGGAGGGGGTTGGATGGGGCAGGGGTCTGGGGGGGAGGCATCAAGGAACGCTGGGGGTTGGATGGGGCAGGAGTCCCGGGGGGCGGGGGTGGGCCACGACCCCCTCATGGGGTGAGGAGTGAACCGGCTATTAAGATTTTGGCAGCTCATCACTGCTTGTACCCCTCCACATGCACCTGTGACCGGGTCACTTGCAAACTGGCTTTATATGTTGGCTATTTTATTTAATTCTTGGTGTCTTTTTTTTCTTAAGAACCATTGGACTGGATTTATGAACGTGTGCCACAAAATCCATTTGAGATAATCATTACAGCTTTTCCCTGCAAAATGTAGTCACTTCCAATTACTTTACAAAGAGGCAGCAGAGGTTAATATTTGTCAAATGTTCTGGAAATCTAAGATTTAAGGTGTTGGGAAAAATATCAACATTTCCATAAGTTTGCACTAGGTTAGAGAAATGACTCCATTACTATGGATTGGTTTTTCTCCTAATCAATTCAGGAAGCACTTTTGCAATTTCTAATTACATTAATTCACAGCAGAGGTTCCTCAGGGTAGTTACTACTTGCCCTATTTTGGGTCAGACACCGAAGGAACTTTACTCACTACCGTAAAATAGCTCTGAGTGCACCATTAGCAGACAGCTTTACCTATTCACGTTCAGCTATTACCATCTGCCAGTTGGAATTTATGAATTTTTAAAAACAAAATATTGAGAGTCAGTAAAGATTGAGACCTATTAATAAATCTTTCTTTATCTTTTAAGGAACTCCACACCTGATCAGCAGCTGGTTTACACTCAAAAAGTCATGGAGAACTTAGCTTTCCTCAGGGTGTTGTTCTAGAACTACAAGAACAAAAGAATGGCCATATTGGGTCAGACCAATGATACATCTAGCCCAATATCTCATCTCTGACCGTGGCCAGTGCCCGATGCTTCAGAGGGAATGAACAGAACAGGGCAATTTTGAGTGATCCATCTCTTGCCATCCAGTCACATCTTCTGGCAGAGGTTTAGGGACACACAGAGCATGGGGTTGCATCCCTGAGCCTCTTGGCTAATACCCATTGATGGACCTATCCTCCATTAACTAATCTAATTATTTTTGAACCTTTTGGATCTTACAACGTCCCCTGTAACAAGTTCCACAGGTTATATTCTTATGACTCTTTTCACAAAAGAAGACATTGCCTACTTTTGCTCACTGATTTATTTCATCATCTCTTTCATCTCTTCTTTTTTTCTCATCTGGAAAAAAGAATGAAGATTCAATACCATGTGACCAGCCAGCTCTCTGTGGATCACCAGCAAGTGCTCCTGAAACCACAGTGTGAAAACCTCTCTGTAGCGGAGTACTGCACTAATCAAGGTTCTGTCTTTTGGCTGTGGTGTATAATCAAGGTCCTATTTGTTGCAATCAACAGAGATTTAATCACATTTTTTTTATAGGATGAAGGTGGTTAGTCTCATGGTCCCGGTCACACTGTAATTTGGGTAATTATGTTCTGCCTACTTTAATTCCTACTGCAGTTTGATTTGGATCCAGAATCAAATTTGTCACCTAAATCACTAATTGAAAGATAAGATGTGTGCATTCTTTTTAAGCAGCAACTTTTGAAAATATGGCCCATAATACTCTTATTCACTTCTTCCCCTAATCTTTTGAGTGGTGTTGAGTCTGGCAGTAAACAGCTGCTGTGGAATGTCCCAGAGATGGTTGCATTTCAAGGGTGAATGAAATGATTCCTGTAGTCCCAACGTTTGTAAAATGCTGAGATGGGTTATAGGAAGAAAAGAGCAATATAGAATATTACTAGTATTGTTTCTGTTTACTACGCTAATTCATTTCTGCTCTAGTTTTGGAGACTTTTTAGTTCACTCTAGGCTTTGGCATTTAGAGCTAAATTCTCCTTTCTGCACACAAGTCAAGTAAGTGAGCTGTATGCTGAGGGATCCACTGGAATCTGGTGGTAAGGAAATCTTCCCCTAAGGCTGTGGAGTATTTGCAGAGTCCAACTGCAATGGACTCTGAATTTTGTGCTCTTCCTATTGGGGAGGGAGGAATAGCTGATGACTCTACATAGTTGCAGACCCCCTAGCACTTCCTCCACTCCTACCCTGGGGTCCACCTCAGCTGCACCCCACAACGGAGTGTTGGGAGCCAATGTAGAGCTGCATTCTGGTGTGCAGGGCATAAGAACCTCACCTGTGGGCTCTCAGTATTCTGCCCACCCCTCCCATCCAAGAGAATTGACCGGGATGGGATAGCTAAGATTTGCCTGTAAAATAGTAAACTGAGCTTTTCTTTTTTAAACTGTCCTACACAGTGAACTGATTTCATTTTCCATTTTTATCATTTTATCCTAACTGCCTTTATCAGGATCTGGTGAGGCACCTTTCTCATGGCTCTCTGGTTTCTGATGGAAAAAGTAATGTATAATTTAAAAGGAATGAAGTGCTTTTCTCTGGTTATCATTCTACTGCAGGCTTTTTTGTTGCAGATTGTCTAGCAGAATCTTATGACCGTTTCCTCCTGTAGCTTGTGGAAATGATCTTTTTCCTCATCATTAGAGAGAAATATGCCCAAGGCAGATCTGTGGTTTATTTGTTGGGTTTACTTGCATTTTTCAGTTTGAACATCAACTGATTTTCTCTCTCTTTCCCTCCAGTGCACTTATGTTTTTATGTCAAGACTTCCACTGCCCTGCAGATAATTGATAATATGCTTAGTAATTTGTATACACTTTGTTCATGTTTTTATTAACTCTTTGATAAACACAGTAGATAAAATTCACCCTCTTGCTGTAATTCCACCAGTTGCAACGGTCCAGTGACTATCCATTTCCATTATGCATATTTGACTGCATACAGTGAAGTGAAACAGAGTTAGCATCAGGTCTGAACAAGAATCACTGACAAATAGAGGGTGTACATGGACTGATTATCATCATTTCCTAAATGACACCCACATCTTTTGGATTTGTTAAAAAGATTCATCCAGATTATCATGAAATCTGCTATTGCAGGGTGTGCTATGAAGGAATAATATCATAATAACTAATCCAGTGTGACTGCTTTTGATCTTGAGTCAGTTCATTTATTTTATTTGTTTAGTGGAGGGGAACACCCAGACATTTGGATAGGAACTAACTAGACCTTCTGCATTCAGAGGTTGCTTTTTTCTCCCCACCCTTCTCACAAATCCTCCTCCCTTGTAGCTGTGACTATTTTGGCTCTTTTCCTCTGAAGCTGCTATCACAGCACTACACTGCAGATTGGCCAGATGGCACATTTCTCTCCCACTATAAATGCATCACCTTGGAGATACACCAAGCCTCCACTAGTGCAAGGAGTGAGCAGTGGACCTCACTTTGCAAGAATTGTGGGAATTTTATTGTAATTAAAATGAATCCCGCTAAAATCAATGATTCTGTTTTCATCTGATGTGACTATAAAACATGGTGTCTTCAGAGCCAGGGAGGAACACAGTGCATTCACAAAAAGAAAAGGAGTACTTGTGGCACCTTAGAGACTAACCAATTTATTTGAGCATAAGCTCAAATAAATTGGTTAGTCTCTAAGGTGCCACAAGTACTCCTTTTCTTTTTGCGAATACAGACTAACATGGCTGTTACTCTGAAACAGTGCATTCAGTTCCTCAGAAAGCAATTAGTCAGACTCTGCCCATGATTCTTGATTTGATAAAAGACATAGCATTTTAAGGTAGCTGGCTTTGGGGGTTTCCTGCAGCTGGGGCTGAAACAATTGATTCTCTAACATATTTTAAAGATGCATATTTTCTCCTTCTGTAGCCTCATGAAAACGTGAACTTTCAACCTTTCAACAGAAAACCTTTATTTTATTTGTGGCTTTTTTCAGCAACATTGATTTCAGTAGCTTCCCATTCATCCAGCAAAGTGGCTTTGCTACATTGATTTCAGTGTTTGCAGTATTTGAAACCTAGAAGCCTCCTGCATAACTTGATTTGTAAATAATGTTTTCTGTGTAGGATAGGGTGAATTATTGTTTATCATCACAAATATGGAAAGAGGTAGCAGGCATTGGAGATGTTTTGACTAGAAGTATTAATGTGGCAAATAAAAAATAAAGCCTTTCAACGAAATCTATTATCTAGTGAGGTAGAGCTTGGAACTAAAGTTTAGACCTAAACTGGAATTATCATACAAATGTGCTTAATACTAATATAATCACATGCTTGATTTTAACCCCAGCTCTGGCTCTTTCAATCTCCAACCCATTCCTTTGGTTTCTGGGGGGCTTGCACTATTAAGTGTATTTCTTATGCCACTTCTGCTCAGCCTAGCTGCTTGTTCCATGCCACTATCAGGATTTCTCTCCACTTTTAGCATATAGGCAGAACTTGACAGCTGAATGCTAAGAGCAGTGAAATAAACAGGACAGGCACATGTGAACAGTGGTGGAGGTGGGGGAGATGTGTGGCCAACATAATTCTGGCATTTCCTAACTTTTGAGTGCTTGCCTTTGTAACCTTATACATAATTTCCTAGGTTTTTTTAAAAAAAGCAAACTAAACCCCCACCCCCAAATTTTTATCATGTGCAATCATACTGACAGCCATCTGGTTCATCAGCAGGGTTGAAACCTTTATATCCACCTCACAGACCCCGGCCCCTTGAGCTAGTAGAGTAGGTTGCCATCCACTATTAGGACCTGCCACTAAATGGGGATGAGATATTTTTGCAGTAGGGTTAACAGCTATTTGCTGACAATAGGAGAATGGTGAGACTCAGGGATCCTGAGTTTCATTCTCGGTTCTGGAGGGGACTTTTCTACTGGCCATAGGCCCTTTTGCCCCTGTTTCCCCCAAAGTGGACCCCTTTTGTCCTGTATACTACAGCCTGTCGCAGTATCAGTCCTGTCACTCCCCCTCCCTCTAGCTCCTCAGCCCAGTCCCAGCCATCCCCCTCCCACATCCCAGTCTCCTTTCCCAGCCAGTCTCAATACCCCCACTGCTGGATCCTTGTCTGATCTGTGCTCCCCACACCCATTGGCTCCCTATCCCTCCCCTAACTTCCTCATCTAATGGAAGTTCTAATGGAACTGTCAGGAGAACTTAACTATAATGGCATTACCAGCTGTACCTACAACAATATATCCATCCTACCTGCGCTTAATTACTTAAGTAACATATGCTCAGAAGTACAGAATGTTTTGACAAATTAGTTAAGCCTTTCTCCATTTAATGCCTACAGCTCTTCTGATGTTGTCAAATTCTGCCATTATCCTAGGAGGTATATGCTCAGTGTATAGCAAATTCATTAACATTATTAAATACTTGTCAGTGAGAAATGGGGTGATTTTCTTTGTTTTTAACATCCTCCAGTAAATGTGCAATACAATTACCTTCTGGCAATGCATACCTATTAATTTAACACCGTCTGTTTCTTCCCCCGCCCCACCCCTCATGGTGATAGGATAGGAGGATAATTTATGTTACTAAATCAGCATAAGACAGTACAGTGTATAAGTTGCATGCTGAGAGGGTGGGGTTGTTGAAGGAAAAGCAACCAGCAGGAGAATGCAAGAAGGCCAAATATACCCAGGATCTGCACCAACTTACACTTGGAAAGAGATTTACTGTAGCATAAGGCAGCCCCCTCTCCCTTCCATGATCAGCCAAGGGCCTGCAGCTCACCAGTGCAGTCCTACAAGTAGACAATATTGACTGGAGTGGGGTTAGGCAATGCACTGATTGAGTGCATCTCTTCAGCAGCTTCTGCTTGTGGAGACAGTGGTGGAAATAAAATTGCCCTTTCCAATAGAAACCCTGAAGGAGGGCAGGTGGCATGACTATATATTTAAGTGCAGTAGGAAGGCTACCATAGGAGGTGAAGTATGGGAATTGCTGAAAGAGAATGGGGCCTCACTTTCTGTAGGGGACTGTGATAGGGTGCTCAGAGGGCCAGGTGGCCTAGTGGTTAGCAAACCTATCCTCTACACTCTGTCGGTCTCTCGGGAGAGTAGTGATGCCTGGTTCCTGACACTGTGCCCCTGCATCTGGGTCTTTTCCCTTATGTAGGGCATGGTAGGGAGGACCCTCGCCCTCCCTCTCCACCAGATCCCAGCCCAGGGTCTTGGCACGTTTCTTCTCTGCCATCCTAGGCTACTTCCTACCTCTGTGCTCCTTCAGTCTGGGGCATGGCCTCTATAATGTCAATAATGTCACAAAAAAGTCCAAAGGAGCAGTGCCCTGCAAAACCTGATGTTTCTCAAACTGAGTGGTGGTTGGAGAAGGCACTGCTTGGGGGCCTTACTTGCTCAGTGATTGCCTCTCAGGCTCTACCTTCTGTCTGGCTTCCCAGAAAAGGATTTTTCTGTCGCCCGTCCACTACCCCACGCCTCTCCTTCTGAGCTCCTTTTAACCCATTCCTCCAGTTAGAGTGTGCTTGGAGTGCATGTTGCCTTTTAACCCCTTTGGGCCCAGTGTGTGCTTTGTATACCCCATCACAGGAACTGCTGCCTATACTGTTTTACAGAAGGAGTAAGGGTGCATCCCAGAGCAGAGCACAGGAGGTAAATTCCTTGCTTGAAGAAATGTGTAATCTGCAGTTGGAGCTGGGTAGAATACCTAGGCTAGCTTTAATCTAGCTAACTCAGGTACCAATAGCAGTGAAGTTGCAGAAACATGGGCTAGCCACAAGAGTACATACCCACGTTCCCTGGTGGGCTTGCACTCAGGAGGCTAGCTCATGTTGCTGCAACTTCAATGCTTTTGGTACCCAAGCTACTTCAATTAAAGATAGCTCAGGTATAGCTATACATGCTGCATGTACACCACCAATTGCAGTATCAACATGACCTAATAGATGCTGCTTCCAGCCAAGTCAGCTGGGGTAACGTTTCTCCTCCTATCTCCCCAGACTGTTACAGCCATACAAGAATCATAGAAGATTAGGGTTGGAAGAGACCTCAGGAGGTAATCTAGTCCAACCCCCTGCTCAAAGCAGGACCAACCCCAACTAAATCATCCTCGCCAGGGCTTTGTCAAGCGGGGCCTTAAAAACATCTAAGGATGGAGATTCCACCGCCTCCCTAGGTAACCCATTCCAGTGTTTCACCACTCTCCTAGTGTAATAGTTTTTCCTAATATCCAACCTGGACCTCCCCAACTGCAACTTGAGACCACTGCTTCTTGTTCTGTCACCTGCCACCACTGAGAACAGCCTAGCTCCATCCTCTTTGGAATCCCCCTTCAGGTAGAATCATAGGACTGGAAGGGACCTTGAGAGGTCATCTAGTCCAGGTCCCTGCATTCATGGCTGGACTAAATATTATCTAGACCATTCCTGACAGATGTTTGTCTAACCTGCTCTTAAAAATCTCCAGTGATGGAGATTCCACAACCTCCCTATGCAATTTATTCCAGTGCTTAGTCACCCTGACAAGAAGTTTTTCCTAATGTCCAACCTAAACCTCCCTTGCTGCAATTTAAGCCCATTGCTTCTTCTCCTATCCTCAGAGATTAAGAAAAACAATTTTTCTCCCTTCTCTTTGTAATAATCTTTTACGTATTTGAAAACTATTATCATGTCCCCCCTCAGTCTTCTCTTTTCTAGACTAAACAAACCCAGTTTTATCAATCTTTCCTCATAAGTCATGTTTTCTAGACCTTTAATCATTTTTGTTGCTCTCCTCTGGACTCTCTCCAATTTGTCCACACTCTTCCTGAAATGTGGCACCCAGAACTGGACACAATACTCCAGTTGAGGCCTAATCAGTGCAGAGTAGAGCAGAAGAATTACTTCTCGTATCTTACTTACGACACTCCTGCTAATACATCCCAGAATGATGTTTGCTTTTTTTCTAACAGCGTTACACTGCTGAATAATATTTAATGTGTAATCCACAGATCCCTTTCCACAGTACTCCTTCGTAGGCACTTATTTCCCATTTTGTATGTGTGCAACTGATTGTTGCTTCCTAAATGGAATACTTTGCATTTGTCCTTATTGAATTTCATCCTATTTACTTCAGACCATTTCTCCAGTTTATCCAGATCATTTTGAATTTTAATCCTATTCTCCAAAGCATTTGTGACCCCTCCCAGCTTGGTATCATCCGCAAACTTTGTAAGTGTACTCTCTGTGCCATTATCTAAATCACTGATGAAGATATTGAACTGAACTGGATGCAGAACTGATCCCTGCTGGACCCACTTGTTATGTCCTTCCAGCATGACTGTGAACCACTGTGAGGTCTCTAGGAACGGTTTTCTAACCAGTTTTTCACTCACCCTATAGTAGCGCCATCTAGGTTGCATTTCCCTAGTTTGTTTATGAGAAGGTCATGTGAGACTGTAGGATTCATAAAGGTTTATGCGCTTGGCAACATTCAGGGCACACCCGGAGTGTTGTGTAGGAGTAGTGCACACACTGCTCCATCCAAGGGCATCAACCTTGGAATCTCGCCAAGATGATATGTATCGTGGGACGCCTCTCAGGACTGGGCTCAAGGCCCGAGAGCAAGGAATGCGGTAGATAGAAATTGGTAAATAAGAATGTTAAACAAAGCCAGTGTATTCCTTTTATCTGTTGGAGAATGTAATGCGCGGGGAGAGAGAGAGAATAAAGGGGAAGGTGGAAAGCTGACAGGAGAAGCCTGTTAGCAGAGACCAGCCTGCTTGCTTGCTAAAAGCTGTGTTCTGTCTTGTCATTGAACCGCCACATGAGACAGTATCAAAAGCTTTACTAAAGTCAAGATATACCATGTCTACCGCTTCCCCCGTCCACAAGGCTTGTTATCGTGTCAAGGTAGTTGAAGGCTGCTATCAAATCCCCCTTCACTCTTCTCTTCTGCAGACTAAATAAGCCCAGTTCCCTCAGCTTCTCCTCATAAGTCATGTGCCCCAGCCTGCTAATCTTTTTCATTGCCCTCTGCTGGACTCTCTCCAATTTGTCCACACCTTTCTGTAGTGGGGGCCCCAAAACTGGATGCAGTACTACAGATGTGGCCTCACCAGTGTCGAATAGAGGGGAATAATCACTTCCCTCGATTGGCTGGCAATGATCCTACTAATGCAGTCCAATATGCCGTTAGTCTTCTTGGCAACAAGAGCACACTGTTGACTCATATCCAGCTTCTTGTCCACTGTAATCACCAGGTCCTTTTCTGCAGAACTGCTGCAGAAGTCGCTCCCCACCCTGTAGCAGTGCATGGGATTCTTCCATCCTAAGTGCAGGACTCTGCACTTGTCCTTGTTGAACCTCATCGGATTTCTTTTGGCCCAATCCTCCAATTTGTCTAGGTCACTCTGGACCCTATCCCTACCCTCCAATGTATCTACCTCTCTCCCTCCGCCGCCAGCTTAGTGTCATCCATGAACTTGTTGAGGGTGCAATGCATCTGATCATACAGATCATTAATGAAGATGTTGAACAAGAGGCATAACTGTGCCTGGAATGTCATTGTTTAAAAATTTTCTTGACTCACAGAGAAGTAGATTTAGCTAAAAGAATCTTGTGTAGTCTTTTTCTTTGACCTGGAATCCAGAAGGGCCTGTGAAGTTGATTTGTATAATAAAATAGCACAATGCCCACTTCAATATCCAGAATAGATTTAGCTGGAAATACAAGTTTACAGCTGTCTGTTTCTGTCCCAGTGGCCTGAGAAAGTTGAACACCTGGGCTGTCTGTTCTTTCCATATAATTACCCTCCCACAGATGAATCAGATGTAAATAGAATATTAAAAAAACCCTGACCTATTAAAAGTGCTATCAGGATGCACTAGTGATTTGTAGATAATAATGAAGAGTTCCTTGGGGCTCATTCCAGTCTAGAGCCACCTTAACCTCTGAGGTATATGCTGCCCTCCTAATGATATAAAAATGTTCTTCCTCCTTTAGATTCTTTTCAACCATAACAATTAAAAAAAAAAAAAGGAAAGAAAAGACCCTGACAACTATCCAAATTTTTCAGCTGCTATGGAAACTAAATGCTCTTTCACACAGTAATACATATTAATCTATTTGAACTTCATTATGAAATTCGTGTAAGGCTTATCGTCTTGTCATAATGAAGAGTTTTATATAACCTCTATCTAAAGCTGATGCAAAATAATAAGCCTAATATATGGTAATGCTTCATTATATGATTTTAACTTGGGATACTTTGGGAAGCAGATCCTGTGGTCAGAGCAGCAAAGAATTCTGCATATATGAGAGTCATTTGTGTGTGTTATAGTAAAATAGAAAAACACTTGTAAGGAATGTCCCCAGCCCTTTATTACGGCTTTCCTCAGATAAAGTATAAACCAAAAATCTGAAATATAGAGCAGTTCAGTAAAACTTCAGTGGAACGAAAAAGAAAAGGAGTACTAGTGGCACTTAGAGACTAACCTATTTATTTGAGCATAAGCTTTCGTGAGCTACAGCTCACTTCATCAGTTTTCCGTTGGAGAATGCAGTTCCATCAAAATTGAAATGCTTTGTAAAATCATATCAGTTTAGCTGAAATTTCATTTCTTAAAAAAAGGTGAAAATATAAAAAGGTTGAAAAGATTTGATTTTTCCCTTTTGAAATGACTTTTCATTTGGTATTTTTTAACTTTGTATTAGAACATATAAACTAAAAGAAGGCAAAAGCAACAATGAAATATCTTGATTTTGTCAAAACGAAATGTTTTGATCAGTCCAAAATTATTTTTTTCCTAGATTGTCTTTTGCAGAGATTTTCTAGTTTCATTCCTAACTGGAACAAAAACAAATTTCAAAACGTGAATACTCTGCTGTGAAATGGAATTTCTGTTCTCTGAACAGTTTGACTGAAATTAGGCTCAGTTCATTCAAGTTTCAGAGACCAAGAGGAAAATATGCTCTTACTTCCCACTTAGCTCCACCCATCCTTCAAGTCTTTGCTGCTAGACTTGCCCCCAAACTCCACTCAATACATTTCTCAGTGTGTGGTGTGCTGGGGAAATTAATTTTCTAAAGCTGATCCAACTCCATTGCCTTACAAATACTTGCACTTGGATTATGCAACTGTGGTTCTTCCTCTTGCCAGAGGAAAAGTATTAACCCCTTTTCTAATTATACACGCCTGTCAAATTCTGTAAAGATTCAGATACTTTTGGCACCTGTTAATAAAGGGATGGGACAAAATCCACATATTTACCTTCTTGGAGAACTTTTTGTGAAGGTGATTTGGAGAACACATCTGTGAGGTCTGCTTAACAAACCTTTCTCAATTACCGTCCACTCCTGGGAGGTATTATTTAGAATATCATTTTGCAGTTGGGTAAACTGAGGCACAGATTTTTTTTTTTTTGTCCAATGCCTACAGTAAGTCAGTGGCCAAAATGGAAGAACAATTCTGCTTTCAATTCGCAACCATTTGAGTTCTGACTTTTTGTTCAGATCTGAGACAATAAAAGTTTTCAAATTCTCAAAAATATTAAAGGGATGAGAAAACCATCTAAACATCCTTTGTGGGTAACAAAAATGTCTCTAGACTTCACTGGTAATTCCTTTCATGTTCCTATTCAGAAAATGCAACAGACAAAATAGCCTAGCCTAGTCTTTTGACTAGTCCCTTAAGGGCTTAATCATGCTTCATCCAATTTTTTCTCCTTTTATGACGTGCTTGTTGGAGACACCCCTTTTTTAGGATGCTCCATAAGGAATGATATAAAGGAAAACATTACTTTGTTCAACAGAATACTAATGGTGGTCATCACTTCCGGTGTTGTGATTTAACATGCTGCTCATTAGAAACCCTGCCTGGTTAATGCTCTCCAAACTAATGAGACAGGCCGTCAGAAATACTTCAGCACCCTATATTTTCTCTCATGCCACTCACTGAGGGGCATAAGACACCATGTATTATTTTTATATTGATGTAGCACCCAAAATGTTCTCGGCCCTGCACAAACAAATGGAGATGGTGTGCAAACTTATGTAAAACTCTCCTAATATCATTATAATAAGTGTGTTACCTATAAAATTGCACATGTGCTTTTACTCTACTGCTGTGTTTACCTGAAATCCATCAACATGCCTCTCAACTTGGGCTGGCTTTAAGGTTGAAATGGAAATACAGACTTGCTCAAACTGGCCACATTCAAGTCTGCCACACCAAACCAAAAATGGTTTCACTTTGGAACATAGGAATTGCCATAGTGATCAGACAAGTGATCTATCTAGGCTAGTATCGTAGCTCGGACTGTGGCAAGTACCTGATGTTTCAGAGTTTGCAGCACTATATATGATGTAATGCAGCTCACTGCAGCAATTCCTCTGGAGAGTGCTAGTGGTAGCAGTGGGTTGGCTTTATTCTGTACTAATGGGGGATATTAAGAAATCTTAAGGGGAGAGAAGTAGGAGAAATATAAATAAAAAAGAGGTGCATGTTTTGTTTAACTTCTGTGAATCCCTGTTTAATGAAGAAAAGGTCCAATCAATTAAGAACTTTATAGTTCCCAATAGTAGTCTGTGGTTAAATTTAACATTATAAAACTCTATGGTGCTACTGAAATACCAGACTTTAAACAAAAACTATTTCATTGTCAAAATATTACAATTTCATTCTTTGCTATAAGTGTACTTTTTGATCTTCCTCCAAACAAAAGAGTCATTAATGTAAGTATCTCAGCATCGATCCTAACCAACAAGACTCATCTTTTCAGAAGGGGATTTAAGTTTCCTCTGTGCTATATCTTAATGGTTATTTCAATACGGCTATTGCCAAGAAAGTATGCAGGCATTTAGTGTTTCTTCATGAAAAGGGAAGAGATTCCTGTGGAGATGTTGCGGATTTCCAGTTGAACATCTGGGTAGCTGCAGGGTGGGTGTTCTGATAAGCAAGTGGTTTTTACCTATCTATCTGTCTACAGGTTGCTGCTGCTATGGTTTCTGATGTCATTTCTGGAAGGAAGACATTAATTCAGAGCTACATATGCGGTTTTATAACCACTGTAACATTATCACCCTTCTCGAGGTCATATTTTTGGGAATTGTATAACCACAGAAACAGACCAGAAGCTAACGTAGATACAGCTGTGGACTAATATACTATAGATATTTTAATGCATCATTCATACATAGGTAGGCTGTGTGGTGTTTCCTGACCAGTGAATATAAACCAGGTGGTTTTACAAGGTGAAATGGAACTAGGCCATTAGACCTCTAACTTTAAACTTAAATGTTTAAAATACCATATTCCTTTCACAGATGAACACATACACATACATCTTATTTTTCCATCCCTATACTACAGGTAACACATGGATAAGCTTTCTTCTGATTTCATATTCATCATGACCTCAGACATTTTGGTCAGCAATACCCTTCCTCTTACATAGGACCCTTGTACCTCTAAGGCACAATTCTGTACTGTGGGAGTTACAGACACACACTGCCCTAGAGGGTGAGGGGGAAGCCCTGGGAGAATACCAGCCACAGTTCCCTGGCATACGTCCCCTTTCATCATATCTACATGTTGGACATGCTGTATTAGCCAGTGTGGGATGGGGCCATGGCTGACACTATTTCTCCAGGCCCCTTTAGTGACATCATGCATCCCGGTGGGAGTATGCTGGGATTTTGGTTATGCCTGATTGTTACATGGGTCTCATACTGTGTGGAGGAAACTCCTCGCATCCTGCCTCCCACACATGTGGAAGGCCTAGATACAATCTCACTAGTAAAACACCTTCTAAATATTCCAAAGACAGGAATGTCTGCCATCTGGTGCTTCACCTATCTCTTTAAAGCTCCACATCTTTGTGCCTTCTTTCTTTAAGACGTCACCAACGTTGCAGAGATGTTAATGTGTTATTCATCATCATACTTCTCTTCCCAAGTTTACTTTCTGGCCTGAATATTGTATACTACTTCCTGTTATGCAATTTAATTTTGAACCCTGGCTTATTTCTTAACACTTCATGCAATGAATCATAAGTGCTGCTTCTCCAAATCAGCATGAGTGGGTTGGCTTGATTTTCATTTACTGCCCCCAATATTTTCTCAAAAAAATTTTTTTTAGGAACTTTGGAAACTCACCTTTTTAGGTTAAACTATGTAAACACAAGGCTAGCATCAGTGATCTCAGTGCTGATCCTGTTGTCATACCTATCTCTTTATACCCTGTAATGTTGTGTTCACATCCATAGTTGCCAAGATCTATGCAGGTCTTTGAGTGACATTTTTCCACAGATGAAAATTAGCTTTTTCTGACTCAACCCGACTCCCACAGTCTGTTTTTAACTTAAGATGAGGGAGGGAGAAGAAAAAACTTCTCTCTTTCCCTCTCCCCTTCATTTCTACCTCCTCCCACATTGTCTCTTCCTCCCTCCAGTTTCCGCCCCCCCACACTTGTCCTCTCTCCCCCCCTCCCAATTTGTACAGGTCCTGTCTTTCTCTCTGAGCACCTCTTTTCTCGCCTGTTTCCCCTTCTCCCCCAATTTATGTAGTCCTATTAACCCTCTCCTCCCATCAGTCTGAGGTGCTGACTTTCAGCAGTATAGCTGGGAATATCAGTTACCGTAGTCTTTGATCAAGTGCATGGAAGTCTATTAAAATGACATCATCTTCATAAAAAAGCATAATTAAAAATGAGGGGAAAAGAATCATTGTGAGAGCAAAGAAGAGATAGCATCTGCAAATGTGGTAAAACAGAGATGATCTAGTGCTTCTGACACAGCCAAAACAATGTTGTAACAGGAGAGGAAGTCATCTGGAAAATGGCTGTATTAGTCTCACACTGTAAGGCAATCTCCTCATCGGTAATGATATCAAGATGAACAGCTTAAAAACGTGAGAGGGGAACTTGCTCTGTTTTCCACTTCAAGACACAAAACACGTTCTTGTAGAATTTCCATTTTTTAAACTAATAATCATCTCCCCTGCGGCTCTTTCACAGCTCAAGTCTCCTTTTCCATCACGGCTTTGCACTTGCAGATCCCTCCCCGACACTCTTTTGCAGGCAATCCAGAAGGGTGAGTGATCATATCAGACGCCACTCTGAGATCAAATAGAATAAGGTGTGAGATGGATCCATGCTCACAGGCAAGAAGTAGGTCATCAGGCAGCTGGGTACATTGCTGTTAGAGGGTTGAAGAACGGAAAGTCAGGCTGAAAGCAAACAGGAAGATTCAACGGCAGAGATGTTTTGAGAGAAGACTATTTGCTCTAGAAATGGATGTTTGAGGCAAGATGGGAATTATCAAAGAAGTTTTTGCAGAAGAGGGGTGATAGCAGCAGCTTTAAGTGAGATGGGAAATCCAGTTGAAATGAAGTAGCTAACAACGGTAGTACTATAAGGTGTCCTACAGGGTGAAAACTGGAGTTGGAAAGAGGTCTAGGGAGGGGATCCTTTACTTCATAGAGGCCATAAGATTAATGATAATTTATTTGATGAAGACCAGAAAAGAAGGGATGAGCGCTGAAAGGATGTGTTGAGCACAACAGGAAGTGTGGGTTCAAGGCAGCATTTCACAAATTGCTTCTTTGTGATTGCTTATTTAGTTATTGTTCAGACACATATTGTCCAAGAAAAGTAAGAAAATAATATCCCTGAATTCTTCGAGCTGTGTTATGGCACAATCCTTCATTTGCCAGGAGGAGAATGGATGTACTGTCCAACTGCAAAAGTAGTAATAAATAAAAAGACAATAAAAATGGTAACAGTACAAAGACATTTACAATTTTTTATGGGATACACAATAAGACACCCACAGGATTTATATTCTGAAGTTAGTTCCACCATAAGGAATCAACCCTTTCTGTACCACTGCCTACCTTCACTTAGTGTCAGTCTCTAAGCTTTTGAATTGGTAATAGCTTGTATGTTTCCTAAAAGATATTTCTATACCAACATTAGACAATTATCACTTATCTCAGTAACTAAGCCAGTCAGACAGCTGTGGAATTGTATAATTTTTTCCTTTGAAGAAGTGGTGTAGTAAACCTCCCGTCACAGTACTCACTGGAATATAACATTTATATTATGCTATACTTATTAAAATAGCCAAACAAAACCAGAAAGAAACAGTGTACTTGCTCAGTTGAGCAATTAATGAACAGACTTGCATTAAATTATTTAAAGGTTTTACAATCGTATGTTTAAAAAAGTGATTGCTTTCAGGAAATAGCAACAGAATCAACATTTCACTCCCAGTAATTATTTAAGAGGGCCTTTGCAGGCTAAATTAAATGCCACAGTCTGCTAGTCTTTTTGGTGTACCGGCACCTACTCTATCAATATTTTTTAAAAGCAAGGTGTGTGCCATAGGCATGCATTATTTAGGTATCTATGTCTTTGCAAAATAAAAGACATCCCCCACATATTAGCTATCCCACTCCACCAAAAAAAGTACGCCAGATCCTCAGAGGATATAAACTGGTGTCGCTCCATTGCCTTCGGGGGAGTTTGCAGATTTGCACCAGCTGAGGAATGAAATTACAAAAAGAGGAACCGGTCTCAATCACCTTACACAGCAATATTTCTTTCCTGGGAATCTGGCTGGTGAATCTTGCCCATATGCTCAGGGTTCAGCTGATCGCCATATTTGGGGTCGGGAAGGAATTTTCCTCCAGGGCAGATTGGAAGAGGCCCTGGAGGTTTTTTGCCTTCCTCTGTAGCATGGGACACGGGTCACATGCTGCAGGATTCTCTGCTCCTTGAAGTCTTTAAACCATGATTTCAGGACTTCAATAGCTCAGACATAGGTGAGAGGTTTTTCGCAGGAGTGGGTGGGTGAGGTTCTGTGGCCTGCTTTGTGCAGGAGGTCGGACTAGATGATCATAATGGTCCCTTCTGACCTTGGTATCTATGAATCTATATGTAGCAGGGCTGTTGGTTCTGTCAGCAGGCCTAGTGGCATCTCTTTTCATCCAATGTGTCCAGGACCCCTGAATTGGGTTCAGCTGGGTCAGCTTCATTGCTGCTAAATCTCTGGTCTTGCCCATGTCAGGGCTATGCATAGAGGAATCCGGGTGGGGGGCAGGGCGGACCCAGGCCTTCCCGCTCCACCAGGTCCCAGCCCAGGGCCCTGAAAGAATGGCAGCCCAGGCTGGCCTACACTTGGCCCACCACCTGTTCACCTTCTCCTGGGCCACTTCCTATCCCACCCAATATCTCAGTTTGGAGCATGACCGCTGTTTCATTATAATCCTTTGCTCCAAACCACCAGTGTCAGGTTTGATGCAGACAACCCTCTGGGGCCCCATACAAGTCTCTCTATGCCTGGAGTGATGTCTCAAAGGAGGGAGGGGAAGACTCACAGCCAGATCCCCTCACCAAGAACCTCTTCTCCTCCTGTCTCAGGGCAATGCTCATCCTAGAAATAGCTTCTCTCCTCCCCTACTTGGGCTGCTGGAGCTCTTTTTATACTTCTCATTTCCCCAGGAGCATGCTCAGCAGTGCCTGAGGGGTGGAGCTTTCCTGACCAAGTACTTCTCTAGCCTTTCCCCGGACTTGGCTTTAGTGAGGGTAAACCCCATGAAAGGATACTCCAAGTCCTACTAGTTTGTCTCTACCTTCAGCTTTCTTTTTTTCCTTGATCACTCTTTTCATCTTCCCTCATAAACTCCAGTCTTGGAATCAGTTTCATTCCTGCAGATCTGATTGCTAGACTGGGGCCACCATCTGAAATCAATCTTTACTCAGAATCTGGCTAATGTTTTCAGAAGCAAAATTGACACCATCTAGCAGGAGAGGGGCACATAGAGAGAACTCTATACAGTTCTCTCCTAAACTTATCAGTACTGCTCAGATCAACCAGGAGAGTATGGGGAGGGTCATGCAAGAAAGGCAAAAGCTGATCCATTGACCCATAGTAGACTTGTCACATTGATTTGACACTGCTCTGAACTGCCAACCCAAGGAATGGTTGTGCTCACAGTATGTTTTCTGATTAATGAATTGTCAGAATTGATTCTGCCATTTTTTTTCTGGTAACAGAAGTGAAACTGCTCTCCAGTGATTCAGTAAACTTGAATACTCCAAGTAACTTTCCGTGGTAAATCAACAGCACCCACCCTCTGTGTCACGCATCACCTTGTTTGCTCACACTTGAAATAGTTTCAGTTATTCAGCACATAGTGCCATCACTAACAATAATCTCAAGCAAAAGAACTTCATTAATCTGGAATTAAGATTGCCAGGACAGGGGTTGGGTTTGGGGTTGGGGGTGGGGAAAGCCTTTGACTGCAGACATTTAAAATCCAATAAATTGAATCTATTTTTGCATTTTGCATGCATAGTCAGGAACTCTGTAGCAATTACCTTTGGTTTTGTACATAAGCATGTGATATCTAAGTGCAATTTTCCCTTCATTTTGCATCCCTGGCATGTCTGTATCTAATTTTGGTCCACCCTTTGCAGATGTAGATTGTGTATCAAAGTCTCATAGTATGGCAACACATATACATGTGAAAACAAATCTCTCTGGGAAATTGTCCTGAAAGATTGTCCTGGATGTGGGCACTTCTAGTGAAGAGATGTAAAAACCTGTCTTTTTCTGATGACTACATATAGATTTAAGGAAGGTAGAAGTAGTTCACTTCACTGTTGTAAAGATGGGCACTTTGCATTAAATGCCACAGCAGTGTACAATACATCATCAAGAGTCAGGTATTGAGGACCAGTTCAATCCTCAAGTTTTAGAGCCTGTGTTGCAATGTGCATTGTTTAAGGGTAGGATTGTCTCTTATTTTTTGGTTGCTTTGTGGTTAGTGATATAAGGGCAGGTTGATGTTTAGATTATCTTGTATGTTTCCATACGTTTGAGTTTTTAAAATTGTGATATTACCTTTGAATTTCCAGTCTAATATGTTTGTTTTTCAAACAAATATAAAGTTCTAATGAGGGTCTTTTATTCTTAAGTCAGACTTCCCAACCTTCTATTACTGGAGCTTCCTGTGTGATTAATGTCTCCACCCATGTGCATACTGCCTTCCCATTCCTTCAACCCGTGTCCCTGAAAAGCCTACATGCTGCAAAGAGATGGGCCATGTTCCTCCCCAGATCACCCTCAGTCTTCACATGTGGCTTCTTTTCACAGTCTCCAGGCTGGACCATTTTGTCCCACTGTAGGGTTTGCCTGCTTCTTGCTCGCTCCATCATAGAAGTTTGGGGACATATCAGCTGAATTTAATGGAATTGAGGAATAATCTCTGGAGTGGTAGCTGGCTGCCCTTTCCTACTGGATTGTCCTCACTACTCCCCATGTGACTCGATCCCTTCTGCTCACCCACAGATCAGTCTCTACTGCTCCCATGTGGTTCTTTCTCCTGTTCTCCTGCCAGACTCTTTACCCACCTGTATAAAATTTCTTATTTGCTATTTCTACCCTTGTGACCATTTACATTGCAGCCCTGCTGGCTTTAGAAGCTCTGTGATGTGGAAAGAAGATGGAAATTGCTTGTTATTTCCCAGTCTTGGTTCTAATGAAATAAATAATTTTGAAATAAGGAATTTTGCCAGTGATTTCCATAAATAATTCCACAAAGAAATCTCCTAGAACTAGTCAGAAGAACCAGCCCTCTCGATGACCAAGTGAAAAAAAAATGCGGAGACTGCAGGCAAAACAAATGTGGAGACTGTTTTGGAATTATAACCATCCAAAATGATTAGGAAAATCTTTAAAAGGTGCGATCACCTCATTTTCCTAATATGTCAGATATGTTTGCCTCAGACTTTACAGAAAATGTCTGTCCTGTCGTAAAATAATGTGTGAAATAAAAGAGGATTGGTTTAGTTTTGACCAACTTGGGTGATCCAAAAGCAGACCTATAATAGCATCTCTCCATAATTCTATGCTTAGTCATTCAGACTAATATTACATTAATGGGACCATACTAGAGCAAAACTCCAAGGACCAGCTCACCTTCTCCCAGGAAGGGTCAGAGAAGCAAGAGAATACAATAAGTTTCTTTCACAGAGTCTCCTGCAAATATCTGAAAGGGTTAGGTGTTTGATACGCTGTAAAATGTACAGGGGAAAGCCCTCTTTGCCCTATGAATCCTGGAGATCTGTGCACAAGAGACAAACTGCCCTGCCCAAACATCTCATCTCATCTTCCCAGGAGTAGGAGCCAGGCTGCGGTTGGGTGGGTCCATTTTTCATATGATCAGTAGCAGCTGCAGAGGGGACCCCAGAGAAATTTAATGTACTTTATGGTGCATTAACTCTTCTTCAGATATCAAACCCCACACTAATCAGAGCAAGGCATGAAGCAATAGTGGGCTGTGGGGCCCTGCCCCTCGGCAGCTGTGGGGCATGCTCCTGAGGAAGGGACTACAGGTTGCAGCAGGAAATGAGGGTAACACGTGGAATTGGGGGCAGAGTGACTAAAACATTGATAAATCCACTACAGAAGCAGTGATCTGGATTTCTCTCCCCATTTTTGGAGATGGGAAACCACGAGATGTCCTGAAGAGCAGGATGTTAATCCCATGGGCAGAGTAAATTGCTACTACTAAGACTGTGTCTGTGCCCCAAAGGGAGGAGCTCCAGCCCAGTAAGAAGAGACGAAGCGGGAAGTGTAACTTGGGCTGGACCATTGGGTGGTCTGGACACTACAAAACCCCTTTAGGGAATTGGGTTGGGAGCCAGTGGAGTGGCGGGGGGTCCAGGTCCCTTTACTATGTCACCCCTTCCCCTCTATTGTGACAGAGTCCTGACAGGAGAAGAGGAAACACAAAGGAGGGGCTGAGGCTTGCATTATATGACCTGGCAAGCCCTCTCCCCCACTAAACAGCGAGACTGAGAAGGACAGTGGAGTCATTGGCTGACCAGTAGGCCAGCTTGCTTTCACACTGACCTGTTACAGGTGAGATGCACATGGGGTTAGCCCGGAATGGTGCTGGGGAGTATGGCTGATCCTTTGGTCTTTCCTCAGCCATGCTCCCCCTCCCACTGCTGCAAAGCCTCTTCTGCATAAAGAGCATCTAGTGGGTGCTTCGGAGACTGGAGTCTTGGTCACCCACCTCTGTACGGGAGATTTCTCTCCACAAACAGATTACATGGAACTGACCTGGTTATAATGAAATAGGGCAGAATCTCTTTAACTCTGCCACATGGAAATTATTCAGACGTCTTGTAATGTGTATATTTTTAAACGTTGTAAGGGAATCTCTCAGGGGAAAAAATGTGAGCTAAATCGGAGATTTTGTTGATAAGCTGAAGCTAGTGGAGTTATATCAAGAAAGAATCTTGCCCTGTGTGTGGATATGGTGGAATCAGAGATTAATTTGTGCTGGGTATTGCCGGGGCTGAGCCCCAGCACCGCTAGACTTGGTAGTTTGTAGCCCCGGCACCTCTGGACTTGCCACGTCAGTTATGAAAGTAAAAAAATCTCTATTTTTTTTGCTCTGAAATGTGTTTTTTCTTAAAATTCACAACACAGTTGTATCCATCAGGGACGAAACCCAGGGTGGGGCAAGTGAGGCAGCTACACAGGGTGCAAAGCCAGGGTATGTATGTGGAAAATGAGGTGGATGAAAAAAATGGTAGGGCATAGAGCCCTGCAGTGGGACTGGTATCCCATACGTCCTGTTACCCTTATTTCTGTGCTGCTGCTCGGGGTGGCGCTGTCTTCAGAGCTGGGTGCCTGGCCAGCAACTTCTCCTCTCTGGCTGCCCAGCTCTGAAGGCATGCTGGTGGCAGTGCTGCCTTCAGAGATGGGCAACAGGAAAGCAGTGGCTGCTGGCCAGACATCCAGGTCTGAAGGCAGTACCGCCGCCAGCAGCAGTGCAGGAGTAAGAGTGGCAATACCATACCTTACTTCAGCGCTGCTGGTGGTGATGGCACTGCCTTCAGAGTTGGTCACCTGGAGAACGCAGAGGGTGCAGAGGAGCCGATGATTCAGGAAGCAAGGAGAGAAAACCAGAGGATAGCCAACGAAATATGGCTATTTTATGGACTTTTCTGGAGAAGTGAAGCACAAGGCTGTATCCAGTACCACTGCTCCCATGCACTGCAAGGTTAGGGTAAGGAAAAATCTTAAATCTTTTTTTAAAGTTTGGTTACATTTATTCATTCCATACTGAAATATAATTTGTTGATTTCTATTAACAATGTTTCTTAATACTATAAAAAACAAAGCAGACACAATTAACGACTTTTATTGATTATTTATTTATTTAAAAGTGTTACTGTGATGTACCATAGCTGATTGTTAAGTATTAGTACAGTATAATACTGCAGTTATTGTTATTTCAGCTGAACAAAGAACAGTAGTGGAGAATGTGTTACGGGGGAGTGTTACAGAAAACGAGGGAGGCAGGAGAATAATATCCTGTACGAACACGTGGGAGAAAGCCAGAGCAAAGGTGGATAGGTCTGTAGCTAGAGAATATATTCAGACATATTTTTATTTTTTTATTTTTTGCTGCAGTTGCTTTTAATTTATTTTTCTGGACAAAGTACTACTTTGTAAATGATGTAGAATACGTGGTTGTAAACATCTAACACTAGTACATAAAGTAGGTTTCAGAGTAGCAGCCGTGTTAGTCTGTATTCACAAAAAGAAAAGGAGTACTTGTGGCACCTTAGAGACTAACCAATTTATTTGAGCATAAGCTTTCGTGAGCTACAGCTCACTTCATCGAATGCATCCGATGAAGTGAGCTGTAGCTCACGAAAGCTTATGCTCAGATAAATTGGTTAGTCTCTAAAGTGCTACAAGTACTCCTTTTCTTTTTACATAAAGTAGGCTACTCTTTCAAATAAACTTGTTATGACTGAATGTGCGGCAATATTATTGTCATTGGTAATACAATAATACCGCCACATATTCAAAGTCATAACAAGTTTAAAATTTAAAATTAAATCATTGCTTGAGCCCTGGCACCTCTTTCATTACAAATTAAGCACTGGGTGGAATCCAACACCCGCTGAAACCACTGGGACTCTTTCCATTGACTTCAGTGGCCTCTGGATCAAAGCCTTGATATCTATCTTGCAGGGTTATTCAACTTGGGCGTCCACAGAAGCAAACCCATTTATCCTAAGAAAAAACAAGAAAAACGTTTGTTTTATCCATTTCTACTGGACATGCTTTGTGCCTCCTGTGGAAGATATTGGAGAGTTTTGAGTGAGGCCAACTCACAATTGAAAACACTGTTTTAGAAGAATGTTTTGACCTTAATTCTTTGATTATTGAAATATTCAAAAATATAGTGCCATTGGTATTTTTTTCAAGAGGAAGGAAAATAAAGGGTTCCATCTTGAGCTATGCACAGGTACTGCAGATAACTGATAGCCTACATATACTGTGTATGTAAATTTGACAAACTAGAAATCCATCTGCAGGTTTGTTTTGAGTATATAATTTGAGAGGTTACCAGGTCATATTCTTGGTGAAGGGAAAGTAAAGAAGGCAGCACTACTTTAACAGGCTGGAAAAGAAGCAAGACAGCTTTCATTGCGTATTATACTCTCGTCTGGATCTCCTATTTATTGCAATTTCATGCCAATGTTTGCTGCAGAATTTACCATTTCTTTCAGCTGCCACGTAATTTTTTTTGCATTCACTGCAACTTTAGGCCTTGATCCCACAAAGACCAATGCATCTACCTAACTTCACAAACTTCCTTGAAGTCAGTGGGAAAGTCAGTGTGCACCGTTAAGCTTGTATATAAGTCTTTGCAGGATCAGGGTCTTAGATGCCATCTTATGCTTTGTGTTTTTCCTCCAAGTCAAAATGCTGCCTTCCTCCTCATGTAGTAAAAAATAATAGACTAAGGAGGATGGTGCAAATATAGAGGGTTCAAGGTCCCTATTCTGACTCTCTGGGTCCTGCCACACTAAAAGAAGTAGGAGACCGGCAATCTTGTTGGAGCCACCATCCTAAACCTGGAACCTTTTAAGTTTTGCTGTTGCTATTTTTAATTTTATACAGGTATCCCCCTTCCTCCCCCCTCTCTTTAACTTCTGGCTGCACAATATTTTACTGATTTTTAACTTTTTACTGTTAAAAGAAAAGGAGTACTTGTGGCACCTTAGAGACTAACCAATTTAGTCTCTAAGGTGCCACAAGTACTCCTTTTCTTTTTGCGAATACAGACTAACACGGCTGTTACTCTGAAACCTGTCTTTTTACTGTTAGACACTGAATGTTCTTAAACACTAGGGAAGTTCTTGCAGAAATTACATCTCCATGGGGCTGCCCCAATAAGTATATATTTTCCCCTTTGTAGTACAATGATGGTTCATGTTTTCCTTTTGTATATATTTGACTTCTGTTCTTTTATATTTTTCCTCAAGGGTTTTACTTTTTTTAAAATTGTTTTTCATGTTTTTTTGTGATTGCCTCTTGTAATCCATATATTTTCTCTGGGGATAGATTGACCTTTTGGTGCTTTCCTCACTTTTGTTCACCCTTGGTGTATGTGCAGCAAAAGGCTGCCTTTATTACACCATACTCCAGGAAGGAGCTGAGATTTTGATCTCACATTGAACTCTGAAGCAGGTGGGCACCTCTGCATCCATATGCATCATTGATTTTAATGCCACAAGAGCTCTGCACAGGTTCAGGGTGGGGATTTACCCTTGTGAAGAGTGTAGGATAATTATGAAATTTCAAAAATTAAAGTTAGTTTAAGTTTAGTTAAGAAAACAATATATTTGCTTTGTGGCTTGTGGCTAGTAAGGAAAAGGCCCCAGTGAGCAAGTAAAAGAAAGCCACGAGAATAAGTAGTATTGCTTTTAGTGTGGGAAGGATGTATGGTTCAAAAGGTAACAAATAAAATAAACATCTGCAGTAACTATCTTAAAAGAAACAAGCACAAATCTTCCCACTGTTTTGAGGGTAAGCAAGGAGGAGGAAGAAATAGGAAAGAAAGGCCTTGGGGAGAAAGTAGGTTGTAAATCTTATCTGGATTAAGACTGAAAATAAAGGTGAATAGTCTCAGATTGGTTTTTAGCTGAAGTTTCTGGCAATGACTTCACCTGTTTGTTAAAGAGTATAAACAGCAAACTCTTAAAGGGTTCATTGCTAATACCTGTGCCTGACCACGCTGGAGCCTACCAATACGGGTGTAAGCACCCCGGGGTTAGCCTTTTTTAAGTAATTTGATCAATGCTTATCAATGTTTTGTTACTGTTTGGGTGTAGTGACTGCTTATTTTTAGACATGTTTAGAGCAACTATGTAAAATACCATTTGGCCTTTGGACTTAATAAAGGAATTTATGGTTAAATTGGTGTTTGGTAGTTTCCCGTATCAATAATTTCAAATACTATTATTAATTCCAACAGAGGGCATTTTAGGATTGAATCCAAAGGGAGCTGTTCCTAGGCCATACATTCTGGCAGGTATTCTTTTGCAGTAAATCTTGAACATGTTACTGTGATGACTGTATTCACAGAGCAAAACGGCCTGAGAGTGTTAAATTATGTTGATGTTTATACTGATTGTATGGGGCACTTTTACACTTAGAAAAATCCTACATTGTACAATGACTTTACAATCCATTATCAGTGATGAATGACTTTGTTTTCTGCAGAATTTTCCACTATGCATGAAGGATTCAGGGTCCCCGATGTAGAATTTAGGTCCAGTATGCCACAGAAATCCACATTGTCACCCCCAAAGAAGAGTATAAGCAATCTATTGTAGGTAGGCTGAGAGTCCGTAGGATATATTTTACTCTAATGAAACATTTCAATGACCAGTAACTTTGGCTCAGATGCTGCTAGAGAAAAAAGGCCCCATTTTTAAGATTTAAAAAGATAGCCGGGTGAAATATGAAAACAGTCATCCTCTTTTCTCACTGTTATACTTACTGCTCCATTCTTCTATTTTTCAAGTAATGCTGCAGCAGAATAAGTCACTTGCCATAGATAACCATTGCCTAACACTTCAAAGGCAAATAAAGAAAACAATGGAGAACAGCTTTTCAGTTTGTTTCCTAGAAGTGACACAAATCTTTAATAATGTTTCCATTGATTACATCTTCCTGCTCAGCACTTAGGCTCATACAAATTTGTTATAGTCCATGACATACAGGGATCTAGTATTGATGGCTGATTTTCTATTTCTATCAATTACTTAATTGTAATTGAATTATTTGTAGACTTTCCTGATGAAAGACCAAGTTATTATGATAATCATGATTGTGATGCTGGTAGACCAGGTACTATCTCATGCCAACTCACTGAATGCTGACGAATGCATAGCTGGAAACCAGCCTCGCTTACCTGTGGGTTAGTAGAGTTAAAATAGATATTAATAATAATGGGAGATTTCAACTATCCCCATATTGACTGGGTACATGTCACCTCAGGATGGGATGCAGAGGTAAAGTTTCTTGATACCTTTAATGACTGCTTCTTGGAGCAGCTAGTCCTGTAATCCACAATAGGAGAGGCAATTCTTGATTTTGTCCTAAGTGGAGCATGGGATCTGGTCCAAGAGGTGAATATATCTGAATTGCTTGGTAATAGTGACCATAATATAATTAAATTTAACATCCCTGTGGTGGGGAAAACACATAGCAGCCCACCATGGTAGCATTTAATCTCAGAAAGGGGGACTACACAAAAATGAGGAAGTTAGTTAAACAGAAATTAAAAGGTACAGTGCCAAAAATGAAATCCCTGCAAGCTGCATGGAAACTTCTTAAAGACACCATAATAGAGGCTCAACTTAAATGTATACCCCAAATTAAAAAAAAAACATAGTAAGAGAACCAAAAAAGCGCCACCATGGCTAAACAACAAAGTAAAAGAAGCAGTGAGAGGCAAAAAGGCATCCTGTAAAAAGTGGAAGTTAAATCCTAGTGAGGAAAATAAAAAGGAGCATAAACTCTGGAAGTGAAGTGTAAAAATATACTTAAGAAGGCCAAAAAAGAATTTGAAGAACAGCTAGCCAAAGACTCAAAAAGTAATAGCAAGAATTTTTTTAAGTACATCACAAGCAGGAAGTCTGCTAAACAACCACTGGGGCCACTGGACGATCAAGATGCTAAAGGAGCACTCGGAGATGATAAGGCCATTGCGGAGAAACTAAATGATTCTTTGCATCAGTTTTCACGGCTGAGGATATGAGGGAGATTCCCAAACCTGAGCTATTCTTTTTAGATGACAAATCTGAGGAACTGTCCCAGATTGAGGTGTCATTAGAGGAGGTTTTGGAACAAATTGATAAACTAAACAGTAATAAGTCACCAGGACCAGATGGTATTCACCCAAGAGTTCTGAAGGAACTCAACTGTAAAATTGCAGAACTACTAACTGTGGTATATAACCTAACATTTAAATCAGCTTCTGTACCAAATGACTGGAGGATAGCTCATGTGACGCCAATTTTTAAATAGGGCTCCAGAGGTGATCGTGGAAAATTACAGGCTAGTAAGCCTGACTTCAAGAAAAAGATCTTGAGTCACTGTGAATAGTTCTCTGAAAACATCCACTCAGTGTGCAGTGGAAGTCAAAAAAGCTGACAGAATGCTGGGAATCATTAAGAAAGGGATAGACAATAAGACAGAAAATACATGGCCTCTATATAAATCCATGGTAGCCCACATCTTGAATACTGCACTCAGATGTGGTCACCCCATCTCAAAAAAGGAATTGAAAAGGTTCAGAAAAGGGCAACAAAAATGATTAGGAGTATGGAAGAGCTTCAACATGAGGAGAGATTAATAAGACTGGGACTTTTCAGCTTGAAAAAGAGACAACTAAGAGGGGGAAATGGTAGAGTTCTATAAAATCATGACTGGTATGGAGAAAGTAAATAAGGAAGTAAAAAGAACAGGAGTACTTGTGGCACCTTAGAGACGAACAAATTTAAGGAAGTGTTATTTACTCCTTCTCATAACACAAGAACTAGGGGTCACCAAATGAAATTAATAGGCAGCAGGTTTAAAACAAAAAAAAGGAAGTATTTTTTCACAAAATGCAAAGTCAACTCTTCTTCCAGAGGTGGCCACACTCAGCCCAGGCACTGTATAAAAAATAAAGTAAAGAAATAAAAAGGCTTAGAGTATGTGGGCCAATATTTTAGCTAGACTGAAGGAGAGAAATAAAGAAGAAAAGCTGAGAATGAGGCATCTTGTGATGCAAGTGAGTGAGTTTCTTCCAGGTGATGGAAAGGCTAACTCCTTAATTCTTCCTTTTTGACTTTGGGGGACACTGTCTTCAGCTGTAGTCTTCCCTTGTAAGAATGTCAAGATTGGACCCTGTATTTTGAGTCAACAGTGTGCTGTTGTTGCCAAGAAGGCCAATGGCATTTTGGGATGTATAAGTAGGGGCACTGCCAGCAGATTGAGGGACGTGATCATGCCTCTCTATTAGACATTGGTGAGGCCTCATCTGGAGTACTGCGCCCAGTTTTGGGCCCTGCACTACAAAAAGGATGTGGAAAAATTGGAAAACATCCAGCGGAGGGCAACAAAAATGATTAGGGGACTGGAACACAAGACTTATGAGGAGAGGCTGAGGGAACTGGGATTGTTTAGTCTGCGGAAGAGAAGGATGAGGGGAATGAGGAGAACTACCTGAAAGGGGGTTCCAAAAAGGATGGATCTAGACTGTTCTCAGTGGTAGCAGATGACAGAACGAGGAGTAATGGTCTCAAGTTGCAGTGGGGGAGGTTTAGGTTGGATATTAGGAAAAACTTTTCCACTAGGAGGGTAGTGAAGCACTGGAATGCGTTACCTAGGGAGGTGGTGGAATCTCCTTCCTTAGAAGTTTTTAAGGTCAGGCTTGACAAAGCACTTGCTGGGGATGATTTAGTTGGGGATTGGTCCTGCTTTGAGCAGGGGCTTGGACTAGATGACCTCCTGAGGTCCCTTTCAACCCTGATATTCTATGATTCTATGACCCTAGTATCCATTTTCAGAGGATCCAGGAGCAAGTTTGGGCAGTATCAGACTAGAGGTATCCAAAATCTGTCTTGTTCTTGTAGACCAGGAGGGGCTTAACTATCTGACACTGTAGATTAATTGGAGCCAGAGGGGAAGAGCTCATCCTGTCCAAGCTGTAAAAAGTCCGAATTAGTTGACTAATTGTGACTGATGAGGCTGTGAATTCTGGCTGTTGAAGTATCTCACATAGGCTTATTAGTAATGGTGAGAGCTTCTTCACTGTTCAGACTAGGTTTCATCTGGAACAAACTTTTAATGTTTTGGCACCTAACCAGAAATGTCTAGTAAGGACATGGTCACCGCTGACTGCTGTGGAATTGAGAGGGCTTGTTGTTAACTCAGTGCTATTGAGATTCTAAAGGTAAAAGTTGCTTCTCACATTGAAATTCAAGTCACAGCAATGCAGTAGAAAAATACCCCCCCTCCCCCGCTTCAATGCTTCCCTTCATTTACAGAGAACAGACAGTGGTTCAGGCTATTCCCATCAGCACCAGCCAATTTCAGCAAAAGACAGGTGGACACTTGCATTATAAGTCACATATAGTGTATCAAATTATTCTTATTAGTCTCCCTATGGCTTCACCCACAAGTGATCACAGTACAGAACTCTGTACAATTGCTACAAAATAACAGTGCTCACCAGAACTCATAATTTATTCTGAATTTTTCCAGGTCTCTTTAGGTACTACGTAGACATCTCTTTTATTTTTGTACTCAACTCTCAATTTATCTGAAATGAGCCATAAAGAATATGAATATAAGGGAAGCAGAATGAAGACACTGCTATCAGCTACATTTGTGTAAAGCCATAGTTTCCAGGCCCTCCTCCCCACTAAAATCAATGCAGTTGCTCTAGATAGAAATTGGCATAACTGAAGGAGGAAACTGGACCTTTATCTTTACTTTCTTTCTACTCATCTGATTGTCTGAAATTAACAAAATAGCATTAGCTTCTGCATCAAAGTATGGATGGGGAAGATGATTTTTATACCTGTTCTGTTAAATGATTGTAGTGATTTTTTTCAAGGCTGCAGAAATGATGTTTTTAAAGTCTTTTTCTCAAGAATTGCAATTGCAGTGATGTTGTTGTTAACTGTTTCAGTACAATATCAGTGGACTTTGTACAATAATTCAAGGTGTTAGTCATACTGATTTTGTTTTTTAAAAGAGGAAGTGTAACTAGAATCTCTGTTTGATGAAGTAGCATCTTCAGTCTGTTTATTTACTGGGATACATACCCTCATGTGGCAAAACATAAGTATTACATCTACACAGAAAAATGAACATTTGAAAATGTTGAAATATATTTTTCATCGTGACATTATATTTCATTTTTGTGGCAACACACAACAATAACTAAAAGAGATTCCCAGCTGTTTGCAACGGAGTGTACTGTGGTCACAGTTCTGAGTTGATTGATATCCTGTGCTGTCCTGTTTACTTCAGCAAGCTTGAATGGAGTCTCATTCAGCACAAAATTAGGCATGGTAAGTTTTAACTTATTCCCAGACATTTGGGAATGATGATGTAGTACCATCACCAGGACCAGCCAATACAACTCAGCTGCATGGAGTCTGTTCCTTGTGAAAGCTAACAATGTGACCCAAATAATTTCACTTAGCACATGAATCAAATACGAATCAAGATGGGTGGAAGAATAACTTGATATGTGATTGTTTTATACTCCTGCTAAAAGTCCTTTGTGTACGTTTGGATAAATAATTATTTTTTAGTATCTGAGTACACTGTAGTTTACCACCACATTTTGGAACCACTGAGTTCCGTGTCTGTTTGTTCGTAGATTTGACCTCTTTGTCCTGCTCCTGACGACAGGCTGTGCTATAGCAGCAGCAGTTGAATTAGATCAGTTGGGAGAGTGTTAGACTGAAGACCTAAAGGTCTATAGTTCAATCAAAGGCTTTGTCAGGACTCTCAGTTTCCTCTGGTCTTTTCTGTCCTTATCTATGAAAATTGTTCTTCAACTCACTCTTTGTACCTGGTTCTAAGGAGTGATAGACACTCATCCTGAGGAGTTGACAGCCTGGATTTTTAGCCAACACACACATGTGAGTCTGAACAAGGTTAATGGACGGTTTCAGAGTAACAGCTGTGTCAGTCTGTTCGCAAAAAGAAAAGGAGTACTTGTGGCACCTTAGAGACTAACCAATTTTTTTGAGCATAAGCTTTCGTGAGCTACAGCTCACTTATTATGTAGTCACTCACTTCATCGGCACTTCTCTTTCAACGTTTTGAAAAATTACATTTGTTTGAATCTTAATTTACCCAATTTCCGTGGGTTTTGTGGCAGAAGACAGTTCTTACTGAGATGGTAAATTGGGTTTGGAAGAGCCTGCCAGGAATAGAGGACAGCAGGAGAGCAAGCAAAGTGATGTTTGTGTTAGGAGTTGAAGGATTATTAAGGCTGACACCATTAGCAGCACAGGGGGTGGAAGCTCACCATGAATGGAGGAGCTGAGGTTTGGGGTTAGGGTGTGTGCTGAGGAGCCCAGGGTGCAGAAGTAGCTTGGGCAGCTTCTAGGGCTCTGGCAGCAGTGGGGTGGGGAAGGGGGGCAAGGCAAGGGAAGCACTCGCATTGGCCTCGGAGACACATGACAGGCTGAGTAAGTGGTCAGTCTCTGCGTGGTCAGTGCGGCTGTGGGGGCACAGTGTCTCCACTCCACTCCACTACCTGGGGCATCCAGAGCAGCTTCCTGCCTGGCTTCCTGCTCCCTGCCCTGGCTGCTGCTTTCTCGGAACTGGCAGCAACTCCTGCCCTGGAGGTGAGACAGACCCCCTCGTCCCCAACCCCAAAATGACTCAGCTCCACCTGGCTGCCTCTTCCCTGCCCAGCTCTGTTCTACCCCTGCCTCCAGGTGACCCCTCTGAGCAGTGCTGAGGGGGCTGGGCTGGAGAAGAAGTGGGAGCCAGGCTGCCCATCTCACCCCTTCCCTGGGTACGGAGGAAATATTGTGGGGGTGGAAACAGAGCAGCCCCCACCAGTAATTCACCGCAGACCTCCTAGCTCCACTCCCCTGATTAGCAGAGCTAGGAAGGTAAGGGTGAGGGGATCAACTCAATACTCTATGCTGCTGTCTTGCTGCAAGGCAAGTGGCTGCCAGAGCATATTATTTCTTCTTGGCATCCCTATGCACAGGACCAGCAGAAAACCGATGCACTACTTAAGCCTTATTTTGTTGGATCTCTGCTCAGGGGTAAATTTTACCCATACTTTCTTCCTAACACATTTCAGATTTATGTTTGGCAGTATTAAAACTTCCCATTTTTGACTGAGTTGTCTTACTAGAAATGTTTACTTTTTGATGATCCATAGATTCCAAGACCCGAAGGGATCAGTGTGATCATCTAGTGTTACCTCCTGTACGACACAGGCCAGAGAATTTCCCCAAAATAATTCCTAGAGCGTATCTTTTAGAAAAACATTCTGTTTTAGAGAAAAATTGCCGCTAGAGGACAATCCAAAACAACCCTTACTAAATTGTTCTGATGGTTAATTACCCTTACTGTTAAATCTACACGTTATTCCAGTCTAATATTATCTAGCTTCAACTTTTTGGTATACCTGTCTCTGCTGGGCTGAAAAACCCATTATTAAATATTCGCTCCCTATTTAGCTACTAAAGGGATCACGATTACAATCTCAAACCTTCTCTTAGTTAAACTAAATAGATTAAGCTCCTTGCATCTCACTGTACGACATGTTTTCTAATCGTTTTAATTATTCTCATGGCTCTTCTCTGAACCCTCTCCAATTTATCAACATCTGTCTTGAATTATGCACACCACAACTGTGCATAGTTTTTCAGCAACAGTCACACCAGGGCCAAATACAAAGGTAAAATAACTTTCTACTCCTACACAAGATTTTCGTTTTTGAACCCAAGGATTATGTTAGTCCTTTTGGCCACAGCATTGCACTAGGAGCTCAGGTTCAGCTGATTATCCACCATGACCCCCAAATCTTATTCAGAGTCACTGCTTCCCAGGATAGAATCCCCTATGCTGTAAGCCTATATTCTTTGTTCCTAGATGTATGCATTTATGTTTAGCTGTATTAAAATACTTATTCTTTGCTTGCCCCCAGCTTACCAAGGAATCCAGATCACTCTGTACAGTGACCTGTCCTCTTCATTATTTACCCCTTCCACAATTTTTGTCACCTGCAAACTTTATCAGTGATTTTGTTTTCCTCTAGGTCTTTGATAAAAATGTTAAATAGTACAGGGCCAAGAACCAATCCCTGCAGGACCCCGCTAGAAACATATCTGTTTCTGATTCCCTGTTTACAATTACATTTTGAAACCATGTGTTGGACACATTTTAATATGTTCCAGGTTAATTTTAAATCATTAAGTTTTTAATCAAAATGTCATACAATACCAAGTCAAACACCTTACAGAAGTCTAAGATCTGTACAGCATGATGTCAGAATATTAAATACAATTTAGTGTGAACACAATATTTATCATTTTTGTGCCTTTCCAGATTCCAGTGAACTTGGTGGTTAGCTTAATGTCATTCCACAAAGTGGCAGAAGCGGTGCCAGGTAAATGGCTGATAATTCAGAGTGGAAGCAGCACTAGGTTGATGGCTAGACACAGTGCTTTTTGTTGTTACATAGATATGTGAAATTATCCCTTCTTTGTTTAACAAATTTCCTTGCTAAGAAACCCACAACAAAAGCCCCATGTGTATACAGCTGCTGACTGTCTAATGCATATTGATGAAATAGCACTTGATTACTATATTACAGTGGTGGCACCAGTTATTTATTAGGCTATCACTAGATAACACAGTTGACTTACTGTGCAGTTGCTATGGTTTCCAAAGAGGGTACTGTGCAGACTAATTACCTCAAAACACCGTGTGGGATTGTATAATCCATCACCTCTGCTGCTCCTATATTTGTATAGCAAACAAAACGCTGATAATAGGCAGACTGAGAACACAGTGATTTCCCCTTATAGGTCTACACCCGTTCCCAATTGCTCTTAGCATATTTACATTTTCCAGACTTTACATTCTTCTTTCATTTCTACAAGATCTTAAATGAACTAAAAATGCAAATAAACAGGGGAATTTATCAAATGTAAAGTGCCTTTAGTGTTGAACCATATTCTTCCCTATTCTGGTTTTAAAACATGGGGTTTCCTATCCACTGTTTGCTTGTTATGGAGGGATTTCTTTTCCCCCTTTCCTCACAGGGGAATCAAAAAGTTACATGTCCTAAACAAGTAGACCTTAAGAAATTCAGGGTAGTTCCAGGGCGCCCCCACAACAACCCTGCTTCCCCCTCTCCTTGGTACAGCCTGATTCCTTCAGGCAGCTACCTGAAGCAGCAATTGAACATCCATGAAGTCAGCACGGGTCAGTCCCACACAGCTAGTCCCTTGCTCCGTCCTTTCACAAGAATTTCTTCAGGGATGAAGGAGCATGTTATGGCCTGGCATCTCCCCACTTCCATGCCACTTAGTCAAGATTCCTTTCAGTTTTGGCTCCCCTCTAATCACAGAATTGGACTAGGCCCAATAGGGCTTAGTCACAAAACTTCTTTAAGACTTCCATTAATATTAGATTTGTTTGGTTTAAACATTCCACCAGATTGCTGCAGGTTTGCACGTTGCCCAAGTGCCAAAGTATTTAATACTAGAGTATTTAATCAGCTGAGCTGAGCAAAGTGCAAAATCTAGTACTTTTTAAATAATTCGTGACACAAGTAAAGGGCCAGAGCCCTAGTGGGTGTAAATTAATGTAGCTCTATTGAAACAGAGATCTTCTGATTTATACCCGCTAGAGGTCTGGACCAGGATTTTAAATCAAATTAATTTTAGGACTTGGTTGTAGAATCTAGTGTTTACCTTTTCAACTGAAACTGAGAGGTTCATCAAGGTCTAGACAATTCACAGCAAATGTTTAGAGTGCTTTGCTTGTTTGTTTTTTTCCCCCTCCATCATTAATATCAGCTAAAAATCAGGACTCAATGGGTAAAAATGAGAACTGGGT
Source organism: Natator depressus (assembly GCF_965152275.1). NCBI lineage: Eukaryota > Metazoa > Chordata > Testudines > Cheloniidae > Natator > Natator depressus. Next base: position 94,693,657 of record NC_134237.1, on the reverse strand, counting down.
GAATAACAGCTAGCAAATTATTTACTTGACAATTTTCACTTCTGTCTGTTTGGGGATTTCCCATGCCCAGGTTATGAGTTTCTCAAATTTATTCAATATTAAAAATTGTTAGCTGAGTATTTTAGCAAATACTTATTGGTCTCATTGTTTGCAGTTATTCCCTGTGAGTATTGAGTGTTGAAAATTCAAGTTATGGGAGTAAGTTTTAACTGGAATCAAAGGTCACATGGTATATCTTTGTTCCCTGTGATTGGATGAGCATAGCAAGTATCCTCATGCAAATACTCATGTTTATTAATTCAAAATTCACTTTCTGCAAATGTTCCCCAGTATTCACTTACGTTTGCTTTTTATATTAGCACTGCTGCCAGTAAACTCATTTGCTAAAATATTCATGTTAGGTGCTCAGATGTTTGACCTGATAAAAACCTACATAGACCAAACAAATACAAAAGGGATGCAAACACACGCTAAACAAATTTGCTTAAAACAGCAACCAAATAAACATAAACTCTTATTTTTGTAATGTTTGACCAGCTTTAGTTAAGAAAAGTCCTTTCTGTGTCCCCAGCTTTATAAATTAATTTATTTAAATATTAAACTAGAGGAACTGGATTCCCTATCTGTGTTCATTCCCTATCTGTGTTCAAGCTCTATTGAAAAGGTGTTTTGCATTTCTTATTCCTGCATACATTTTGTTTATTTGACTGAACCAAGCATAGGAAATAATAATGAAAACACCCCAAACCAGTCCACGCATTTCATTTCTGTCCTTACATATCAAAGTGCACGGTGCCTTAGAAATGCCTAAGTTAGATAATTCTCTGGTGTCAACAAACTGCATTACAAAATAAAGTGCCAGTAGAGTGTATCAGTTGTTTGCCAACGAGAGAAATATGTTCCTAGACAACACATTTAGCTATGTTATTAGTTTGAGGATAATTCACATGGTTCTGGTATACTAAAACTCTTTCAGTACTGGTTCCAAAGAGCTATGAAATCACTTCTTTCTATTACATTATCTATTGATCATGAAACAGCTGATTTGATGTGTCCAGCAGTTTGTGATATGACTTTGCTCTAATGCAGTTTGTTCTATTCTGAGGGAATATGTAAATTTGGATAGGATTACCAAAACAGGACTTCATAGAACACAAAAATCAAAGTACAAATCTATCAGTTAGATATACATGGTATGAATTGTTTCATGAGGGTTGAAACATTCTGAGTAAGTTTTTGAGGTTGTATTACATTTAAAAAGTTCTTAAATAGTTCATGCTATGCCACAGTTTCTTAATAGCATTGCATTAAATGTATGTGAGCAGGGCTCCTAGGGCCAAATTTAGCTACTTTAAAATCATTATAACTAGAGCTGTCAATTAATCGCAGTTAACTCATGTGATTAACTCAACAAAATTAATTCCAATTAAAAAAATTAATCACGATTAATCACAGTTTTAATCACACTGTTAAACAATAGAATACCAATTGAGATTTATTAAATATTTTTGGATGTTCTTCTACATTTTCAAATATATCAATATCAATTACAACACAGAATACAAAGTGTACAGTGCTCACTTTATATTACTTTTGATTTCAATTTCCATCATATAAGTACTGTAGTGCAATCTCTTTATTGTGAAAGTGCAACTTACAAATGTATATTTTTTTGTTACATAATGGCACTCCATAACAAAACAATGTAAAACTGTAGAGCCTGCAGGTCCACTCAGTCCTACTTCTTGTTCAGCCAATCGGTTTGTTTGTTTACATTTATGGGAGATAATGCTGCCCACTTCTTATTTACAATGTCACCTGAAAATGAGAACAGGCGTTGACATGACACTTTTGTAGCCGGCACTGCAAGGTATTTATGTGCCAGATATGCTAAACATTATTATGCCTCTTCATGCTTCGACCATCATTCCAGAGGACATGCTTCCGTGCTGATGATGCTTGTTAAAAAAAAAATGTGTTAATTAAATTTGTGACTGAAGTCCTTGGAGGAGAATTGTATGTCTCCTGCTCCATGGTTTTACCCGCATTCTGCCATATATTTTGTGTTATGATAGTCTCAGATGACGACCCAGCACATGTTGTTTGATTTAAGAACACTTTCACTGCAGATTTGGCAAAACACAAAGAAGGTTCCAATATCAGATTTCTAAAGATACCTACAGCACTTGACTCAAGGTTTAAGAATCCAAAGTGCCTTCCAAAATCTAAGAGGGACGAAGTGTGGAGCATGGTTTCAGAAATCTTAAAAGAGCAACACTCTGATGCAGAAACTACAGAACCCGAACCACCAAAAAAGAAAATCAACCTTCTGTTGGTGGCATCTTGACTCAGATGATGAAAATGATCATGTGTTGGTCCACCCTGCGCTGGATAATTATCGAGCAGAATCCGTCATCAGCATGGACGCATTTCCTCTGGAATGGTGGTTGAAGCAGGAAGGGACATATGAATCTTTAGGGATGTTACACACTGGGAGGTGCTGAGATACTATGTTAATGGGGACATACAGGTCATGTAAGTAACTTAGATAAAATTCTTTGCCTGATATCTCTCTGATTAAATAGTGCATGGATAATTTTTTGTAGCTCTGGATAACTGAAGAGAACATCCCCAGACTTGGACATTGTCGAAGTTCACTAAATCAGGTTAGGCTAAATAGTGGTGGATTCATTCTAAGTCATGTGTCTCTGGAGAGGTTTTTTTAAAAAATAGGGTTCTATTTTTGAGCTTTTGGGATCACATTAATGTTGAAAATAAATACTATGAAAATTTAATTAGGACTCGTCAACTATCTCCTCCTGACTAGCAGACATAAAATATCGAATTTGCAGCATCTTCCAGACCTAAATTAAATAACTGTGGGAAAAGGGAGTTCATACTGATTGATTCTTAGTGTTCCCCAAAGCCTTCTATTTCTAATTTAATGCTCATTTCTGGTTTTCAGCTGTAAATTCCTGCAATTGGTCATGGGAGCAAATTCATCATTGTAATTCCTTTGATGTCCTGGGACCAAATTTTATTCAGTTACACCACTAAAAATACAGAGTAACTTCAATTACTTCAATGGGGTTTATTTGGATTTACAGTGGCACAGGTGACATTAGAATTACTTCCATAGTACACATTTTTTATCCTAAATTCACTGAAAAATAAATTCACTCACACTTAGAACGTGATGTTACCTGTTTTAATAATTAAAGCTGAAGTTCAACCATTTCTCTCTGATCATATGGGATTTGTTTACGTCATCTCAGCTGGATTATTTTAATTCTTCATTTGCAGCACCTCTTAGAATTCCTCTAAGTTATTGATTCAGAACTCTCTCGTTTAAGTGGCAACAACATGGTCTCCAGCATCTTGTGATACGTACTGTCAAACAATCTCACATACACACAACAGACTGTTAAAAAAACTAATCTTCCTGCTGGTCATTTGACAGGTAACACAAAGCTCACTTTATATACTTAGCTCTGATGGAAATTTTAATAGCTTGTGATGTATTGCTTAATAACTATCCCGTACACCGAATTCATCAGACAGCTGCAGCTGAGTACTCAGTGTAGCTCAGGGGAGTAGAGCAAAGGTGCTTCTGTTTCTACCCTCTGCCTCTTGATCCTCACATGCAATGGTGCCAACTCTCACCATTTTTATCACAAGTCTCACAATTTTTTTTAAGCCCCAGTAGCTGGAACCTAGATCTTGCATGAGGATCTCAGCATTTTTAAAGCACATTTCTAACTCTCATGCTTGCAGAGAAATGTTCAAAAATATGAGACAAGTGCAATTTAACCTAGAAAGCAAAGACCCATCCCCCAAAATTATTTGGCTTAAAAATCATTAGGGCTTATTTAATCTCATGATTTTTGAACATTTGGGGCTAGCAATACTGCAGATGACTCAGAGCCAGGCCATTTCTTGGCACCTGTTTAAATAGCCTGATGGCTGTTCTAAACTGTCCCAAGAGCCATTATGGCAAGGGATATCAGTGTGTAGATGTGGATGTCCTTATTCCTATTTCATGATCCCTCTGCTGGGGAAGTTGGGAAGAAGGCGCTGTAGAAATCACTGTGGTAAATCTGCACCAACCAATATGTTCCCTTACCTAAGGGGAATTCTTATTGGGTGACCCAAGTCAGCTTTCAGGTTGGTTTCTGCTGCTGGAATGGCATGAAGCTACTGCAGGGCAGTTAAGGATCTGGCCAGAACCTGTAAGATACCAGAGTACCGAGGAAGACTTCACATGGCATTTGGCCTCATAACAGAAGGGAAGCAAAATGGCAGAAGAAAGATTTTAAATCTTATATATGTAAGTCCCTGGGCAGTGAAACGAGCTTCTCGTGTCAATGCAAGTCTGTGAAGTGTCACTGTAGTGTCAGACATTCCAGGTGCTTATTGTACCAGTAATTATTGTGTTACTGAGTGTACCAAGCATAGTCCTGGCCACCAAATAGCTTTCTGATTGGAGAGCTGACGCTAGGTGTTAATTATCTGAACCGAAAGGGATTTTTGTGCACGGTGTAACTGAAGATCGGGGCTGAATGACTAACATGGCTACGTAGTGGCACAGGCAATATCTTTTGATCAGCACTAATCCTGTGAGGTGTTGAAAAGCCACAACTCCTACTGAATTATTGAGATTTGAGAGTTCTTATCACACTGCAGGAGACCTTGACACCTAACCTTTGTGACTATACCCCCCTCCCCCGTGTCCCCTCCTCACCAACTTGTGAATCTAATAAAGTGAGAGCAAGCCTTGGAATTAGTTTCTGAGGAAAATAAAATGCATCAGAAGTAGGAGACACTTCTATTTTAACTGAGATTCAAATGAAAACGGATGTATATTTAGCTCCAGAAGAAAGAGAAACTAAAAGAGAGAGAGAGAGAGAGAGAGAGAGCATTAGCAAACAGTTATACAAACATCATACACTGACCAGGAAAGTAGTTTCCTATCTCTGTTACATATTAAATACATTTAGCAGCAGCGGTGAGCATGTTAGAAACACGATTCATTGTCCTAGACCTTTCTTCTAGGTGAAGATGCTACGTGACTGATAGTTAGGCCAGGGAGGAGGGTGGGCCACATTGCCTTGATAGGGAGACTCAGCATATTAGTGTATTACTGGGAACATGCACCTGCTAAAATACATCTGGTGGAACATAGGGTCCACTGCAATCGCCTTCACTCAGGCAAACTCTCTTTGTAGCATGACATATGGGGCATTTGTCCCAAATATAAGGTTTAATCAGCACCACTCAATCAATTAAAAAGGAAGGAAAAGTATTTCCCTTAATTTTCAAACAGTTCCTAAAATGTAGTCCTGAGGCATCATCCAAGTCTCACTAGTCACTAGAGACTGATCTGCTCTTGAGTCAGCTGCTTTGAGAAATGGGGTCAGTGCTGCTTGCAGAGTTACAGTGTAAGTAAACGGATTCCATAGGCCGAACAACAGGTGGGGTTTTATCTGGCGTTGAGGCAAAGCATTCTTAAAATTAAACCAGAAATAACTGGCATTTAGAATAAAATATAGCTATAAATTTCCCCTTTTTGTCAAGTCAATCACTTTTATATACTTCCTCAGAAGGCTCAAGTATATATATTTTGCTGGAGTAAGGGGCATTAAATTGCTCTCCCATCAAACTCTTCTCTTTTTGGCTAGCCGGTAGATCCCCTCTTGGATTTCAGCTACAGGGAAGACAGATTTATGCTGCAGCAATACCCTCAGATATTAAAAAGCCATAGGCACTGCAACTGATATGGAGAACTCCTGTGGAGACACACTGTATTCCCATTTGATTTGCTGTCTGGTTAATGAGCCTGTAAATTGAATTAGCTCAGTCTAAGTGCTCAAAATCCATGTTGAAATAAAAAAATAGATCACAGTAGGACAAAACTATTGTGGATGGAAGCTGTGCTTGGTTTTGTGCTCAATGTCTCAGGCACTAAAGTAAGACTAAAATAATAATTTTGAAATAGCAATACTAGCTAACAATGTTAATACCAAAATAAGAGGGATCACTATTTCCCCCCTTTCCCCTGATGCAAAACTGCCTGCATCTTCTACCTGGAAGACATGTCTTCAGCTGACATGTTTGTTTCAATGGCAAAAGAATGCCCAGAGGAAGAGATTTACAAATTAGAGTAATGAATGACCTACAGTCATTATAACCGCTATGCACTGAGCTGTGTAGAAGGTTAGTCAGTAGTTTATCATTTCCTAGCGAATGATTTTAGGCAATCAACATGAGAAAGTGATACTGTTTTTTACTTTTTTTTCTCCCTACCTTAGATCAAAATGCAGATAGTTATTCTTCTGGTAAATGTTTTCTCTTTCCTTGTATTCGTGATGACACTCTTCCAGCCTCTGATGCATCTGATTGTGGAGTGTCCTGTGGCGTGCCAGGCCTCACTAGAAAGATGGTGCTGACCGAGTCTTAAGGATTCCTAACCTTCAGATCATTAGTCCATCCACCTTTCACCCATACATGCATATCTAACCTCTGATTTTCTGAGGGCCTGTCTAGATGGGGCCAGGAACCACATTTGTTGAGGCAGTTTTAAAAACCCTTCTAAAATTTGTTTTAGTCCACTCAGTATAAATGTGGTTTGATCTGTCAGTGTAGATAAGTGTTTCCAGACAGCCTGGCCTTGCTCACACTAGCTGATCAGAGTTAACCTGGGCCAGTTTTAAAACAGCATCAAACTGAACCAGTTGAAAAATACTTTTAGAAGCAGTTCAGTCACCATTCCTGGACTAGCATCAACAGAGCCTAAATGGCTTAGTGAATGATCTCTTTAACAATTAGCTCAGCCATTAAACTGAATGCTGCCCTAATCACTTGCTGGAGGTTTCTTTGCAGTTCATGCCGAGACTCAAGCTGTTGGTGACTATCTCTGCCACAGTGAAAAATCAAACCAGTCCCATCTATTCCATGTCCATGGGCAGCTTTTCTCTCTCAAGGTACTTTGGTATTAGACACATTTCCAAAGATAATTGTTTATGTCTAAAATCTACTGAGAGGAATGCAGGGTGAAGATGGAGGACAGATTTTTGATTTAAAAACAAAGCATATATAGTTAGTGCTATCTCTTCTTTCCAGCTGTGATTTGATATACCTGATATAGAGTTCCTAAATTTAATACTGATATAGGCTCAGGATCATATTCTTAGCTAAACAGTAAAATAAGTATCCAGTCAGTCACTGGGCTGGATTTCTCACAGTCAGGAGCCAGATGAGGAACTGAAGAATGCATATTTGGTTGGCAACAATGCCTATGTAAGCGCCTCACTCTCCATCACTCACATGAAGGATGAGATCTAAATTTTATTATTTATCACTATAGTATCTAGGTGTCTAAAATGAAGACAAGATCACAATAACTGTAAATTACTGAGAAGTAAAAATTATGGGGAAAAACATTAACGGTGAAATTCTCACATCAGAGATACAGGGACAATCTAAGAAAAACAGTGTCAGTCTCTGTTTCAAGGTAGATATGTGACTTATGAAGTTTCTTATATCCTTTGTAGAAGGATTGCCACACACCACATCTGCATTAACTTTGGTGCAGGGGTGCCCAACCTACAGCTAAAAAGCCATTCAATGGCCCACCAGAGTATTTCATAAGGCCTGTGGCCGCCCAGCTCTGAAGGCAGAACGGAGAGCGGTGGCTGCTCGCCTGGTGCCCAGATCTGAAGGCAGTGCCGCCATCAACAGCAGTGGAGAAGAATGGATAGCATGGGATGGTGTTGCCACCCTTACTTCTGCACTGCTACTGGCAGCCGTGCTGCCTTCAAAGCTGGGTGCTCAGCCAGCAGCCACCACTCTCTGGGCACCAAGCCAGACTTTTACTCAAAGAATAGAAGTTATTGGTGCAGATTTAAAAGCAGAGCCCAAAACCCCAAATTTTGAGATATTTTTTAGTGGCTTTGGATGAAAGGAATGACATTACTGGCAGTTCTTAGCTGCTAATTTTCATTGTGCAATAGATGAGGCATTTCAAATAATTGAGGGGCTTGTGGGGCTCCAGACACATCAAGGGAAAACTACATGTGAAGACTGAGATTTGCCGACACTATTAGTAAACTAGGTCTGTCTTGCCGGAGTGACAACGGATAGGGCTAAGAACATGGTAGGCTATAAGACTGGACTGATTTGGCTGGTGCATAAGGAGTTGGATTTGTATAATGCTGAAAGGCCATTAGCGTTGCACTGTATTACTCACCAACATGCTCTGTGTGGCAAAGTTCTAAACTTAGAAAATGTAGTGGCCACTGCAAGCTCGATCAGAGCACATAGGTTGTGTCACCGCTCATATCAACCATTCCTGAAGGAAACTGATTCAGAGTATGAGGATGTGCGGTAATATAGTGAGGTGCATTGGCTCAGTTGCAGAAATGTGCTCAAATGTTTCTTTGCCTTGTGGAATGAAATCAATATTTTCATGAATGACAAGTCTAAAAATGTACCTGAACTCTCAGATGGGTATGGTTGTGGGATTTGGCAAGTCTAACAGATCTAACAAGCATAGGCACCAACTTCTTCTCTAGCCTATGGGGTGCTTGACCCCTGCTCCACTCCAGGCCCTGCCCCCACTTCACCCCTTCCCTCAAGCCCCTACTTCTGCCCCACCTTTTCCCCACTTTTTTCCACTCTATCCCCGCTCCTTCCTTGCCCCCCAATGCCTCCTGGGTGGGAAGTGCTGGGAGGGAGGGAGAGAGGGAGGAGGAGCAGTTGATCAGTGGGGCTGCTGGTGGGTGGGAGGAGCTTGGCTGCTTGTGTGGTGGATGCTAAGCACCCGCTAATTTTTCCCATGGGTGCTCCACGGAATCAGCGCCTATGCTAACAAACCATTTGAATGATCTCAATTTGAAATTGCAAAGTAAAGAAGGGCTTGTTTCCCAGTTCTAAAGCCTTTCAAGCAAAACTGAAACTCTTGCAACAGCACTCAGAGAGGGGAACACTATCTCACTTTCCTTCCTGCAAAAAACTCCTTCCGGATGAAAAGGTCAGTGTTCCGGTCCCGTGTGCTCAAATGGTAAAATAACTGGACCTCTTAGATGAGAATTTTGAGGACAGATTTTCTGACTTCAAGTCGGACATCTGTTTGAAAATTTCTTTGTTGGTAACGTGGATAATGTCCCTACCCTTCTGCAAATGGAACTGATTAAGCTGCGAGTTAAGTCTTATTTAAAGGACATGTTTCATGAAAAGAAACTGGTGGAGTTTTACTCACTGCTGCCCAATGATCAGTTCCAAAATCTGCACAGATTTGCTAGATGAACGTGCACAATTTTCGGCAGCACATACATCTGTGAACAAACTTTCTGTTGTGAAGCTGGATAAGCCTAAGCTGTGATGCCCCCTAACAGCTGACCATCTGCATGCTGTACTTCAGATGAGTGCCTCTCACTTTGAGCCAAACTTCAACAAGCTGGTTGCTGAGAAACAACCTGAGACTTCTCGCTAATGCAGAAAGTGCACTTTTTATTTGTTATTAGGGAGAGGGTTATGTGTTCTCTATTGTTCTTTTTCCTGTTTTCTATCATTCTAATACACATTTTAGGCACTGGATTTCTTTATTTGTTTTTACATAGGTTGTTTCTATATACAGTATTGTCTATCTAAATACATACAAAACAAGCTGAACTTAAAATATAAATCAGTACAAGGGGATTTTAAATCTTATTAAAATATGTAGAACCACAAGGTTGGGCTTAGGTTTATGTGGTCCTCCTGTGTAATAAGATCGGGCACCACTATTTTAGGGGATCCACAAAAGGGAACATGGTCTGGCCAAAAAAAAAAAAAGGGTTATTTACACCCCTGAACCACTGATGATGGATGGGCATGTTTATCTACAGATGCCCTACTGGTAAGGTCACAAACAAACATTACCGATCTAGAATATCAGGCTGATTATAGACACTCCCTGAAGGACACTTTCTACATGAAATTGGTTTGACAGCTAGAGGAAAATGTAATAATAATCTGCACTTGGATAATTTACCCAAGATTTTCAGTGTGTTAACACAATCATTTAATTAAGTCTTACAACATCCCTGTGAGACAAGAAAGATAAATTGAAGTAACTTCACTCAGAAATAAAATACAGCTAACTCTATGGTAGATTTCAGCAGCTGTTTAGCAGCACTTGATGCTTTTGGACATGAAGTGAAGAATATTGTATCCAATGATAACTGCAGGAGAACTTTAACAATGCAGAATGTTATTATCTGAGTTGGAATTTGGTGAGAATACGAGGACTATGATCTCTACTCTAGCAAAACATGCCCTTGGAACCTTCTTTAATATATATTTTTGGAGCTACATGATAACTACAAGTGGGTTAGGATTTCTGTTTCACCTCTGAGCCAAGTGATTTTATCTGGAGCAACATAATAGCCCCTAATGCCATATAGGAACCCTCATGGACTGTTGATGCTTTGCAAATAATGAATGGTATGAGCAAATGCATCATTTAAATGAATGGTACCTGAGAGGCTACATTGTTACACTTTTTTATTCCAGTGTAACTGCTACCCAATTTGTCCCAACCCCAGACTAAAACATGGTACTATTTTCATATTAAAGCTATAGCTCTTGACTCACAATCCAAACATAACCTCCACCACAAACAAATAAATCTTTTTAAGACAGACACACGAACTTGGAACAGTGTGCACTTGGGAAACAGATTTCAGAGTAGCAACCATGTTAGTCTGTAGCCTCAAAAAGAAAAGGAGTACTTGTGGCACCTTAGAGACTAAAGCTTATGCTCAAATAAATTTGTTAGTCTAAGGTGCCACAAGTACTCCTTTTCTTTTTTTGGGAACCAGAGAGACTTCTGCTGGAAAAGGTGCTTAGATGAACTTACTATTTCAGGTGGAGCTATGAGAATAGAAGTGTCTGTGTGAAATGTCAGTGTTGTCTTTGTCATCTTTGTCCAGGAACTGTGTACATAGCCTGAAAACAACAGGAAAAGAATATACTGATGAATATGTGCATCACTTTCTTTCCCAACAAAGAGCCAAATGTTTCTTTAACCATTTGGAAATGGAACAATAATAAATTCAGTACTAATACCAAAGAGAATGTTCCATCCAGTGAAATACCACCATTTCCTGTCGCATATAGGTAATCCTTGGAGGCATTTCCTCCAAATCTGACCTAACTCGGTGCTATGTGAATTGTGAGATCTGATGGGGATCACATCAGAAGATGATATAGCTATATGCCAGCTTTCAGACCAAGTGTTTTTAAACTGTACTACAAAAGGCTTGTTTCACACTCGGGAAGCCCCTGAGTTACAATGGGGATGGACGTGACATATGAACCTGAACAGAACAGCCCAAACCAAAAGTGTAATTCAGAATTCACAGAAATATTTGCAAATATTTTCCCCAGCATTCACCTACTTCTAGTTCCATCATTTGACACAGTAAACACAATTTGACAAAGGCTAAAAAAGAAAAATTACATGATCTTTGGAATGTCTGACACAGAAAACAACTTTTTTTTTTAAATTATGGTCTGGTTTGATCCATTATGGAACAATCTTTTGGATTCAATGTTGTGAGCTTGGGCGCTATTCTGTGCTAGATTGTGACATGTAGGCACAGCTCTAAGGAGAGGGCTTGTGCCTTGTGGAGTCTCACCACCTCAGAGGCTGCTTTGGGTGTGATTGGGACTCCCTTTCCTCTCCCAGATGACTTGTTCACAAACTGTGCTTACTCTCCACTAAGGGCTGGTAGAAAGTTGCAGTGAGCTTGGAGCTCTTTCGAAGACACAGGCCTACTCCTTGAAGGGTACTGTCCCCAAGATTTCCATGGACCTCAGTTCACAGTGCTTGTAAAAACCCATCCTCAACCTCCCCAAAGGCAGAATTCAAAGAAAACTCTGAACGGAACCTGCAGCTTCTCTCTCCAGTCCATAAAATTACACTCAAATAGGAGGCAGAACACACAAAGTGCAAGCCTATGGTTTTTCTTTAAAAAATTACAGCTTCCCATCAGTTCATGAAGTATATTCCTTGCACACACAAATTTCTATCAGTCACATAGGGTTTCACAATGATGTAGATTAGAAATCCAATATTAGCCTCTTCATGGGATACAAGGTATTACATCACAGCAATTTTACTGCTAATTATACATATTTATGATGCATGCTACACATTACAAACATTACCATGTATCACATCATCATTAATTGTCTTATGGGTTACATTATTGCCTACATCAATGACCTTTTCACTATGGTAGCGTACTTTATATATTCACAGTCAAAACAATTGAAGGCTACACAAACAGATGTCATTGTACAATATGTTGGTGACAAGGTAAACTGTCACACCACAGCAACGATTAGCCATCACCGTGATGGTTTTCTGAATCAGAGTCAATGTAAGCTACAGGAGTTTAAAGACGCAGAAGGTTCATGCATGTCCCTTCAATCATATGGATTAGTCCAGTGCTCAAGATATTATGTTTGACATAGTGACAATAACACTTGCCCTAAGGCTTGCTGTCCCCACAAGAAATCATTTGAGCAAAACATCTGGAATAGCAGCTTTTTCAGTAGCCGTGGATACCTTCTGGAGGATCATCCCTTTATCCACTTTGTCCATTTGGCGCTAATATATCTAGCTAGGCTATCAGTGAACTATACCAGAGTGTGGCCTGGCACAACAGTTAGCTTTTATGACATGCTAGTGCAATCTGTTTAGTTGGTAGAGCTATTCATTTTCTTTTCTGCTGCAGCAAAACGTTGATATAAAGATCAATTCCTTCCCTCTATAAATGTGTGCTATAAAATGTTCCATGGTAGCGAAACAAGATACAGTAAGTGTGTCTATTTCCTCCATTGTTCTAAAACCACTATATTTTTTCTGAAATCTCACTTACAATTCTCAATTATTTTACCTTTTCAATGCTAACTTGAAAAATGGGGGAAGCATAACCTATAGCTGCATGAAGAACATACACACACAGTCAATGGCGCATTAATTATTGGTAAGATTTGGGATTACCAAGTACTGTGTTATGGATTTTAGTTTTTAATCTAAAAATCTTGGCAAGCCAGTTAGGTATTAACACATCACATTATCACCACCTTCATTACTATAATTAGTGGGCACTGACTTCTGATGTGCAATGGGTATAAAATCATATTCCTGGCCTTAGTCGCATGCCCTGGGTTGAAGTTCACAACCACCAAATCTGGTAGACAGATTGCAGGTGGGCATACTTAAAAATTCCATTAATTTAAAAGAGTTTATTGGTTCCAAGAATATTCCCTATTTTGAAAATGGGAAAGTTGGCTGAAAATGGAATCTCTCAAAACACTGGAACTTTGAGGGCACTCACTATATTAGCATCATATAAAGAAACATAGGCCAAGATTTAAAAAATTGGTGCCTGAAGTAAGACTCCTAAATTCACACCTGCAAACCTAAATAACTGGTCTGATTTTCAAAGGGACTGAGCAACCAGCTCTTAAAACGTTTTTTGCAAATCATAGCCAAATATAACAATGTAGCAAATATAAAAATAACTGCTCCTAATGTTTGTGCTTTAAAAATAGCAAAACAATGCCAGATTTTTTCAAATTAGTTGTTTTCCAGTATAGCAGCTACCATGCCTACCTAATGGTTGCCGGATGCTAGAATAAACTTAAGCAGTTAGCAGAATTCCCCAATAGGTGGCTGGATTTGTCCTCTGTCCTCCTGGACAGCTGATACATTATATTCTGCACCTTACAATGTAGACAGCTGTTTTACAAGGTGAGCCAAAGGTAATATTTCTTTGGCTGAGCCAATAGGAAATGCATTACATTTGTCTCAGTTTGCAGCATGTTTATTCTATGCAGTCCAAATTATCTACCTCTCTAACTCCTCTTGGGCAATTCATTCCAGACCTTTTGTTGTTGTTGCTCATGGTATTGAATAACCTCACTTAATCCACACAGAACAATCAGGGCCAGATTTTCAAAGGTTCATGCATTGACCAGAGCATGCACTTCCCAAGCATGTGTGCACTTTTGAAAAATCTAGGGCCTGGTTCTCTTTTCTGTTACTCATTTATTAAAAATTACAGATAACAGTGATATGATCATGGGTTGCTCTTACCATACCAAAGTCTAAAGCCAGCTGCAAATAGATACCATAATGTACTCAAAAGTTAATATTACAAGAGATGTCAGTAATAATTCATACCATCTGATTACTAATGAATGGGACTGTTGTGCCATAGCTATTACCTTCACATTTGCTGTAGGTACTTAATAATCTGAAAACAATTTAAAACATCCACAACATGTGTAAATATGATAAAATGGTCTCATTTACAATGTTGATCATGAGTGCAAATGAAGTAGACATTAATTTATTTTGATCTAGCTATTTGCTCTTTACCTTTTCAAGATTTTGTCATCTTATCTTCCAATACAGTCTCTTTTCTATGCTTCAATTTCCTATCTACTGCTATTTTTACATTACTCATTCCAACAGTTCTTTGTCACCTTTGCTTTTTATGTCCCACCTTTATCAGCTAGAGTCTTGTAAAGTACATTTTATAGTGGTTTTAAAAAGTACAGCTTACATCTCTTCAGCAGAGCTAGTCAATGAATATGGCAAATGTTCTTTGTCAAGCCATAGTCCTTAGACTCTGCTTCATTTGTGTGGATTTTATATTGCTGGAAATGGCCCACCTTGATCATCACTACAGAAGGTCCCCCCAGCCCCGCACTCCTGCTGGTAATAGCTCACCTTAAGTAATCACTCTTGTTACAGTGTGTATGGTAACACCCATTGTTTCATGTTCTCTATGTATATGGTAAAAAATCCAATCTCTGTAATTTATGGTCCTCTACTGAAGTGAATTACAGGCAATATGAGCCATGTAAAGTCAAGAATAAAAAATGACCTCACAGAACTAAATTATACAGGGGATTGTACACTCAATGTTCAAATATAGAGATCACGGGCAAGATCCTCAGTAGCTATAAATTGACAGGTCAGTTGAAGTAAATGGAGCTAAGCAGATTTAAACTATCTGTGATCTGGTTCCTACATTCAAAAATCTGGTTTCGAAGATGTGTATTTGGCATTCTCCTTCTGTTCTCTTGGGTACATGCATTGGTCTGGCTATGAGGGTTTCATCCCCAATTGTATTCCTCCATTAACTTCTGCAGGATTCAAGCTTTCATCTTAATGTCATTACATTTCTACCCTGGTCTGGTAATAAAGATAGCTTTTCACAAGTAGATCAATACTGTGCTGTTTTCTCTAGCCTGCAGAAATAGGGACTGAATCCATAGCTCTAACAGAAGTGTGTACTGCTCCATTCATCTCAGCTGGATGATAACTCAGAAGCCTAATGAAGTCAATCAATGTGTCAATACCGATAACTCTTGCTATAGAACATGTTAATTTGCAGGGACATCAAGCTAACATGCTTATCTGGTGTTGTGAGATCCAGCGATGGATGGGTGCAGCCACTCCCTACATCATTTTCTAAAAAGTGACCCTCATGTAGTGATGGGTCTCTGTAGCGCCATCCTTTTTCTCCTGGACTTGGTGTGCTCTCTCAGATTTCCTTCCTGTTGTCCTGGAGAGGAATAGAAGGGGGAAGGGACATCATCATTGAACTTCCCTGCCTCTTGCATAGGGGAGAAAAAAATAACTTTTCTCCCCTAAGTTGCCCTCCAACTGTTAGGAGTCCCTCCTACATCTGCTGAGGAGTAGCCAGCAACTGCCACTCTTCTTCCTCCTCCCTGACATTCTTTTTTTCTCATTTCAATGCAGCTCAATGGGACGGAGACAGTGGTTAGGAAAGAAAGGATCAGGGTAGTGCTGCTTATGGGGTTGCCAACCCCCCAGGATTGTCTTGGAGTCTCCAGGAATTAAAGACTAATCTTTAATTAAAAATTATTTCATGTGATGAAACCTCCAGGAATGTGTCCAATCAAAATTGGCAACCCTAGCTGGTTAGGATCCTGAGGAAGAGGAAGAAAGGACTATATAGCTGCAACCCCTTTTGCCAGCAGGAAGAAGAGGAGGATCTGCTGCCAAATATTCCTGGGGAAGTTATTATTTGGGGCTTGCAATGATGTAAGAGCAGGATTGTGTTAAGTTAGGTGGTGGCTGGGAGTGAAACCTAAAGGAGAGGAAGTAGGAGCTTTGAGTGTATGCGGGGGAACTAGGAGGACCATACTGTGAAAGTGTCACATTTGCCCTGGACCTGCATATTGTTCATATTGTTCATATTTGTTCATATTGCAAATCTAACTGCCTACCTACCCAGCTCCAATCACACAGGAAACTTACATTTTGGCTGTGCTTAGTGGTAGTCTTTGCTCTATGAAGGCCCAGGACTGGAGCAGTGGCAGCGATATTGACAAGTATTTTGGAGAATGGTAAAGCTTTCTCACCAGCTACCTGCACCATACCTTGCTCTCTTCAGTGCTATGCAGCCCTCATTTTCATAAGGGATAAACAATGAACAAACAAACAAACAGAAATCAAAATGAACCAGAGTCTTCTAGACAAGGAGTTTAAGATTGCGCAATGATTGTTTCATTCATGTACTGTACTTCTATGTCTAGTAGAAAAATCCAAAATGTACTTCTAAAGATCACACTAAAAATGTAATTTGCAAATATTCTTGCCAGGAGACAGGACATAAAAGACAAAGGAGGTAAAGAAAACTGAATTGCAACATTTTTAAAAAGAGAGAGAAATGGGAGAAGGGCAAACCGTCACTCAGCGCTGAACACCAGCAGTTAAAGGTGAAAGCACAAAAGACAGAGAAAGAGAAAGGAAGTAAGTTTGTCCCTGGATTTTATTTTCAAGTACAAAGAACAAAACAAAAAAAAAAGGGCTTCAGAAAGAATGACTTCATCAGGCAAGAAATGTGTCATTGCTGCAAAGCTCCGCTGTACCCGGTTTGGATGGATACTGTCCACTCCATGAACCATCCTGCTGAATAAAAAGTACTTTGGCCACAAAAACTAGAAAAAGAAGGGGAAGACTATGCAGTGGAAGCTGATGACATCTGAAAGTGCAGAGGCAATATTGACGCGTAAAGATATGTCAGGTTACAACAGTAGGTAAACAACTCTGAATCTGTAAATGGGACAAAAACAGGGTAGGTAAAAATCTATCCTTCCTGTCCTCAAAGAGCTTCCGCTGAGAATACTGAACTTCATAGAGACCATGGCGCTTGTGTGAGACAATACAAACACATGCCTTTTAGCTCTTTGATCCTACATTCAAATTTTCTTATGTCACAAATGAAACTAGCTTGTTGCTTTGGATCTGTTTCCTGGTGGATGTTTGTACATATGTAAGTGGGGGAATAGTTCCGCTCTTGTGGGGAACCTTCCTGGCTTCTGTACTACCCCGGTGAAGTGGGCTAGGGAAAGGATCTGAGTCCTCGCTCCCACTTCCTTTACCCAGTGGCCTCCCTGCCCTTGAGGACTCCTCTTCCACTCTCCTGTCTGGCAGAGTCCTCGTAACCCCAACAAGGCTGGGCCCAGGATTCCTGGGGGGCTCGATCTCCAACCCTGTTGTGGTCACCTAGGACAGGGGCTAGGGTGTCCCCACTGTGGGACTCTCTGCACTGGGCACTTCTCTGACCCACTTACCATTACATACAAGTTAAAGCAAATGCAAGTTATTTAATCAACAATTAATTTTAAAAAGAATAAGGAATAATGAGAAAGGTTAAAGGAAACACATCCACCCGCTCTGTGGCAGGGAACATCACAAACAGCGTCTCTGGAATGTCAGGGCAGTTCAGTCTGTTCCTTGTAAGTCCCAGGCCTTCTTCTCAGGCCCTGGCTGTGCTGAAGGTTGGACACTTACTCTGGTGGTGGTCACACGCTCTTAGGCTCTAAGTGGTAGGACCCTTCTTCCCAGTGTGGCCCCCGCCCTGTCAGGGTTATGATCCAAGCCTGGCCTGCAGAGCCTCTTCGCTGAGGCGTCTCCCTGTGCTGGGCCTGCTGCCCAGGGTCCCCCTCGGTCTCCCCAGCTGCTCACCGCACCCAGCTCCGGACTGCTCCAGCCCCAGCTCCACCACTCTCTCTCAGCACTGCTGCTCCTCTGCCTCCAGCTCCCTGGGCTGCTTCTGTGGCCGCTCTGGTTGCTGCAGCTCTGCTCCCAGGACAGGTCTGCTCTGCAGGCTGCTCCTGTGACTCTGCTCCCAGCACTGAGCTGCTTCATGGGCTGCTTTTCTGGCCCCTCTGGCTCTGGTTGCTGCAGCTCTCCTCCCAGGGCAAGTCTGCTCTCTCTGGGCTGTACCTCTGGCTTTGGGGCTGCAGCTCTGCTCCCAGGACAGGGTCTGCTCTCTCGGGGCTGCTTTTCTGGTCCCTCTGGATCTGGCACAGCTCTGCTCCCCAGCTTAGCTTGGGCCCCTGCTTTCTCCTTAGCTCTGCCCCACCCTGTCTGACCCAGGCAAATCCAGCTCACAGGGAGGACAGGACCTCCCTGGCCTCCTGAATCTCTGATTAGCCTGCTCGCCCTGTCATTCAGGCTGACCTGGAGCATTGGCCTCTCCCCATTGTTCCTGGGGGTGTCAGCCTCAGGGTCCTGATTCTCCATCGACCCTTCCCCCTTTTTAGTACTGGGAGCTAGCAACTGAAACACCCCCACTGAATGTTAGTAACGGGGCAACAGTCCCCTGACACATATCCCAAAACTACTTTACAAGAGGCACATGTTCGCCCAGGAGAGGTCCACAACTGGAATACTGAGAGTGATTGTAGGTGAGGATTGAAGTGCACGATGGGAGTGTGCTATTGGGCAGCTTGCACAGTGTTCACTTATCTTGCTCCAGAGCAACCAATGCATTCAGCATCTCATTGTCATGACCACACAGTGCCACATAAAATATTTTCTAATGAAAAGCTGAATTAGCATGTGACTGAATGATGCTCCTAATAACACAGCAGTACCTGGTTAAGACAGCTAGAATATATTTTAAAATGAAAGTCTGATTAATTCTGCATTTCGTTGCTGCTACATTAACACCATTTTCATTAAATGCATCAGCCCATCGTTTAACTACTCAGATAGGGCCTAATCCTGCACACTGAAGTCAATGGGAGCTTTGCCACTGACTCAAATGGGCATGAGATCAAGCCCATGGTAAAATTCACATAGGATCTGCTAGAGAGAAAAAATAATTTAAATGTCTCATGTAAAGTGAGGCTCACACAGACATTCACATCTCCTAGTGCAGCCCAAATTCTTTGCAAACCAGTTGAGCTTTACTGTAGAAGTTTTAGGAAAAATATTAGTAAAAAAGCATACCACCAGAAGCTATTATTCTGCTTCAAGAATGTTCTTAATTTTAAATCAGTGTTTGAAAATGAATTATGTTGGCTGTCACAGTTCACGTGAGTAAGCAGCAATTTTGCAATCACTGTGATTCAGCCCCTGGAGAGAATGAATTTTATACAGTGTCAGATACACGTATTTGATACAAATACAGAGTTCAATATAAGCTGTTTTTCTTCTTGAATGTATGATAATACATTGAGTCTTGTCATTTATTATTTTTAGTTCATTTCTTCTGTGTAAATAGTTGATAATGCAATAAATCACCTCTTTTCAGTGGGAAAATATGTCTGACAACCAGACAATAATGTTATGAAATATCATTAATCATTAATATTTCTAGTTCATAGACTGAAGATAAGAAGTGATCGTACAATCTCTGTTAGATGAAATTTGTACTTCTGTAAATCCTTTTAGCTTTAAAGAGTTACTCCTAATTTTCACTAATTAAGTGAGATAAGAATCAAACCTTGTGTACTTAAAATGCAGAAGTTTAATTCCTCCCCAGTTGCACCCAATCCCCAGGTGCAAAGCGGAGATGGGTCCGTATATCTGTACTTGGGCATCCAATACTCACTCAGGGACATGGACAGATAATTCCACCCAATCTAATAAACTCAATAAAAACATTTTTAAAAGGTGTTACTTTACATTTCTATTGCTTTACTCTTGCCTTTTTAAAGGCATTCCCAACCCTAACCCAGTTAAATGTAGTCTGATGAAAATAAAAGGCTGAAAGCCTTTTCGAGCACACATATTCGTACCCTCCTCCCCTTAATTTCCTTTAAACATTCTGATTTAGACCTGGAACTGCTTCCTTTAGCCACCAGAACCTTAACCAGAATAGAGAAAGTCAGAGAATTACTTGATCAGAGCAAATCTCTCAATATTCCAGTATATATTCTCCTTCTGGCCACCTTCAAACAAATACAGTCAGGGCTGAATTTTCAAAAGACAGCACCCAAGTTAGACCAGCAAGAAACTGACCTCTACACCCACAGAACCTGGTGAGCGTGCAATCACTTTTCAAAAGTGAATTGGGAGTGCTTTGTTCCAGGTGGGCTTTGAGTGGGCCTGACTGTTATAGAAAGGCAGCCAGTTGCAAACCAGCTGAGCGGCGAACAGCGGAGTGGCTAACAGAGGGAGTTTGACTGGGATCTGTCCAAGAGAAGGTATACTAAGGGCTGCATTAGGGGGGCTGTGTTGCTAAGTATCTGAGTGTCTGTTGCAGGGACAGTTTGTCAGTTTGGCATATTGAGCTGCATTAGTAGGAGCATTGCCAGCAGATTGAGGGAAATGATTATTCCCCTCTATTCGGCACTGGTGAGGCCACATCTGGAGTACTGTGTCCAGTTTTGGGCCCCCCACTCTAAAAAGGATGTGGACAAATTGGAGAGATTCCAGCGGAGGGCAATGAAAATGATCAGGGGGCTGGGGCACATGACTTACGAGGAGAGGCTGAGGGAAACTGGTCTTATTTAATCTTCAGAAGAGAAGAATGAGGGGGGATTTGATAGCTGCTTTCAACTACCTGAAAGGGGGTTCCAAAGAGGATGGATCTCGACTTTTCTCAGTGGTACCAGATGACAGGACAAGGAATAATGGTCTCTAGTTGCAGTGGGAGGTTTAAGTTGGGTATTAGGAAAAACTTTTTCCACTAGGAGGGTGGTGAAGCACTGGGATGGGTTACCTAGGGAGGTGGTGGAATCTCTTTCCTTAGAGGTTTTTAAGGTCAGGCTCGACAAAGCCCTGGCTGGGATGATTTAGTTGGGGACTGGGCCTGCTTTGAGCAGGGGGTTGGACTAGATGACCTCTTGAGGTCCCTTCCAACCCTGATATTCTATGATTCTATGCTGTTAGCCTTCTTGGCAACAAGGGCACACCGTTGCCTCATATCCAGCTTCTCATCCACCATAATCTCCAGGTCCTTTTCTGCAAAACTACCGCTTAGCCAGTCGGTCCCCAGCCTATAGTAGTGCATGGGATTCTTCCGTCCTAAGTGCAGGACTCCACACTTTCCTTGTTGTACCTCATCAGATTTCTTTTGGCCCAATCCTCCAGTATGTCTAGGTCACTGTGGACGCTATCCCTACCTTCCAGCGTATCTACCTCATGCCCCATCTTAGTGGCATCTGCGAACTTGGCGAGGGTGCAATCCATCCCATCATCCGGATCATTAATGAAAATGTTGAACAAAACCGGCCCCAGGACCAACCCCTGGGGCACTCCGCTTGATACCAGCTGCCAACTAGACATTGAGCGATTGATCACTACCCGTTGAGCCAGACGATCTAGCCAGCTTTCTATCCACCTTACAGTCCATTCATCCAATCCATTCTACTTTAACTTGCTGTCAAGAATACTGTGGGAGACCGTATCAAAAGATTTTCTAAAGTCAAGATATATCATGTTCACTGGTTTCCCCATATCCCCAGAGTCAGTTATCTCATCCTAAAAGGGAATCAGGTTGGTCAGGCGTGACTTGCCCTTGGTGAATCCATGTTGACTTTTCCTGATCACTTTCCTTTCCTCCAAGTGCTTCAAAATGGATTCCTTGAGGACCTGCTCCATGATTTTTCCAGGGACTGAGGTGAGACTGACCAGTCTGTAGTTCCCCGGATTCTCCTTCTTACCTTTTTTAAAGATGGGCACTATATTTACCTTTTTCCAAACATGTTCGCTCCTTATGCTAAAGAACCTGTTCCACCTTGTACTTGGCTGTGACACTCAGAGAACCTTTCCCAGAGCTGAAGAAGAAACTCAAACTCTTGTCTCTTTAACCAACATAAGTTGGTCCAATAAAAGATATTACCTCACCTGCTTTTTCTCTCTAACATCCTGGGACCAACACAGCTACAACACCCAATACCCACCTGCGGAAGTGAAGAAACAGATTGATAGAGCCAGAAGAGTTCCCAGAAGTCACCTACTACAGGACAGGCCTAACAAAGAAAATAACAGAACGCCACTAGCCGTCACCTTCAGCCCCCAACTAAAACCCCTCCAACGCATTATTAAGGATCTACAACCTATCCTGAAGGATGACCCAACACTCTCACAATTCTTGGGAGACAGGCCAGTCCTTGCCTACAGACAGCCCCCCAACCTGAAGCGAATACTCACCAACAACCACATACCACACAACAGAACCACTAACCCAGGAACCTATCCTTGCAACAAAGCCCGTTGCCAACTGTGCCCACATATCTATTCAGGGGACACCATCACAGGGCCTAATAACATCAGCCACACTATCAGAGGCTCGTTCACCTGCACATCCACCAATGTGATATATGCCATCTTGTGCCAGCAATGCCCCTCTGCCATGTACATTGGTCAAACTGGACAGTCTCTACGTAAAAGAATAAATGGACACAAATCAGATGTCAAGAATTATAACATTCATAAACCAGTCGGAGAACACTTCAATCTCTCTGGTCACGCAATCAGAGACATGAAGATCGCTATCTTACAACAAAAAAACTTCAAATCCAGAGTCCAGCGAGAAACTGCTGAATTGGAATTCATTTGCAAATTGGATACTATTAATTTAGGCTTAAATAGAGACTGGGAGTGGCTAAGTCATTATGCAAGGTAGCCTATTTCCCCTTGTTTTTTCCTACCCCCCCGCCCCCAGACGTTCTGGTTAAACTTGGATTTATGCTGGAAGTGGCCCACCTTGATTGTCATGCACATTGTGGGGAGAGTGGTCAGTTTGGATGAGCTATTGCCAGCAGGAGAGTGAGTTTGTGTGTGTGTATTTGGGGGGGGGTGTGAGAAAACCTGGATTTGTGTTGGAAATGGCCCACCTTGATTATCATGCACATTGTAGGGAGAGTGGTCACTTTGGATGAGCTATTACCAGCAGGAGAGTGAGTTTGTGTGTGTATGGGGGTGGGGGAGTGAGAAAACCTGTATTTGTGCTGGAAATGGCCCACCTTGATTTTCATGCAGGTTATAAGGAGAGTGGTCACTTTGGATAGGCTATTACCAGCAGGAGAGTGAGTTTGTGTGTGTGGTTTTTGGAGGGGGGTGAGGGGGTGAGAGAACCTGGATTTCTGCAGGAAATGGCCCACCTTGATTATCATACACATTGTGAAGAGAGTGGTCACTTTGGATGGGCTATTACCAGCAAGAGAGTGAGTTTGTCTGTGGGGGGGCGGAGGGTGAGAAAACCTGGATTTGTGCTGGAAATGGCCCAACTTGATGATCACTTTAGATAAGCTATTACCAGCAGGAGAGTGGGGTGGGACGAGGTATTGTTTCATGGTGTCTGTGTATATAGTGTCTTCTGCAATTTCCACAGTATGCATCCGATGAAGTGAGCTGTAGCTCACGAAAGCTCATGCTCAAATAAATTGGTTAGTCTCTAAGGTGCCACAAGTCCTCCTTTTCTTTTTGCGAATACAGACTAACACGGCTGTTACTCTGAAACCTGTCAATATGTTTGACTGGTAAGAGAAAGTGATACTAGCACTAAACACCAACATTTCTTCTTGAAAGTTAAACAGAACTAAACTACACATGTGGTTTTAAAAGATCCAATAAAAGTAATAAACTTCCAAGTTACTATCCTTCAGGTTTTAAAACTAACTTTTAGGGGTTAGAATGAGACCTTCGTGGAGGAGTAAATTATTCCATATTGACCTGCTGCTGTTTTTCTTGTACCTTCTGCCGAAGAATCTGGCACTGGCCACTGACAGAATATTGAACCAGAGGGATCACGGGTCTGATCCAGTATGGCAAGTCCTTTGTCACTATCCTTCCAAAGCCAAACTCTCATAAGCCACTTGTCTTCACTTTTAATACCCTTCAGGGCCTATTTTCACCCTACGCATCATCCTTCATTTGCTAATGACACCTGCCTTTAACCGGTGCACGATTCTGGCCTCCATTGCCCTTTTGTTAAATTTTCCACACAAGAACCTTTGTGCTTTTTCCCGTGCTGCTCCACAAGCTTGGGAAGGAATTCTCTGTAGACAACTGCAAAGTTATTTCATTATCCACCTTCAAAACCCTTCTGAAAACTCTCCTTTTCGGTGATGCCTCTAAAAATAAACTTGACAACAGGTCAGCTGCTGATGTGCGGAGACTACCACCTCTCATGCTGACCAATATTGTCTCATTGTTTCCTGGTACTCCCTGTCGGTCTGTCTGTAGCCATCCGTTCTCTTGTCTTACACTTAGATTGTAAGCTTTTTCAGGCAGGGACTGTCTTTTTTTTCCTGTGTATGTACAGCACCCAGCACATGGGGTCCTGGTCCATGAACCGCGGTTCTAGGCACTATGGTTAATACAAATAATAAATCATCATCACTGGAGAAATTCAGGTTAAGATCAACACCCTCTTGCCTATTTTTCTTTCGATCATTTTAAAAAAGTCACCGAATCTTCATACTAAGATAAACACATAAATATACACACATACTTTTATGTGAATTTCTGATAGAGAGATAAGAGTCAGAATTAGAGTATTAATTCAAGTGCCTTAGGCATGGCGCTAACAGGTTTAATTTTAATGGGATTCTCAAGTATTGAAGAATATAGACAGGAAGAGTAAATTCAGTATGTAATATTAATTCTAAACATTTAATTAATTTATGGCAGGAATATGTAAAGTACATGTACTAGCAGTATGCTGAGATGCTAACAGCTTGGGAATTATTGGGTAACGTTTCAAACATTTCAATGGGGCTTGTCACCTATATGCACTGGGTTCCTTTTTCCTGTAAGTGTTGTTTCACTTTTTGGATGTATTTGATCTGAATGTTTAGATTTTAGTCTGAACTTGCAAAAACCACCCTTATTCACCACTCTCTTGTACTAGTTTTCGGTCAGTGGAATTCCATGGATTTTCAATGAGGTTATAATGGCATAAAATGGGACATACATAGAGTTGAGAAGTGACAACAGCAATTTTAAAAATGCGTTTACTATTCTTATTTGCAGGATAATTGGGATTTGGTGAAGTAATGTAGTGTTCTCTTATTGGGACAGTCTGCATCACTTTTGGAGCTATGGAATATGTATTTCAAACTGACAATCCAATACGAAAAAACACAGAATAGTGGGACTCAATCTGCAAAATCCACCACATACTTTAGAATGTATGATTTCTACCATGCCAACCCTGATATAATACAACTGATTTAAATATTAGGAGCTGCTTTTCAATACACCTAAAGACCATCTGAAATCAAAGAATTAATGAAGAAGTACTGTTAAGTGTATTGTAGTATGCTATCTTGTACACAATGTAAAATTGACTGTTCTCATTCACAGGGAATGGGAAATCTCTTTTACTGTGGTGAGGGAGAACCGAACAAGGATTTCCAAAACAAACCTCAGGAGAAAATACTCCCACAGTATATTAGCAGGAAGGACATCAGCTGCTTTTAATGGAGGATCATTGGCTAAATCTATCATTATATACATATTTCTCTGGTCCCTGTATACCTGTTAAAAGCTGAGTTGTGTCACCGTTCAGTGTTACTTTTACTGTACATGCCTCTATGACTCCTAGCTTATAACTGCTCTGAATAGAAGGGCAGACTATCAGTCTTAAGTAGGTGGGAACTAATTAAAGTATTGGAATATAAATAACAGCATCATTCAATATTTATTCATTATTGTAGTTAACAAGAAATATGGAATATTCAGTATCAATGTAAACATTGGTTATTTATCTGCTTTCATATTTTTAAGAGGGAGAAAGAGGCATTTATCTGTTAGCATTTAAAAAACAAGCCAAGAGTCTGATCACAGTGTTTCACAGTTCCTAATCCTATGGGTTTTTCAAATGTGACAAATAATGTTTACTGTTTAGGATTATTTCTGAGGATGTCTGTGACTGTATGACCAATCACAACTTACCAACACAGGTTGAATTTTGAATATTAAAATAGTGAATACTCACACAGTGAGCTGTTCACAATCGTTTTGGTGAATAAAATGGATATATCTTAAGAAATTGCAACTGGCTGATGAATGTTTATATAATAGATGCCTAAAAGATGTCACTGACTTAAGCAGGTCTTCTTGATCTTTGAAGCCTTTACCATAGGTGGAACTGAAAATATTTGAGACATACCACTGGAGTCCTGGGTGATGGGTAGTTGCACCAATACCCCATCAACCTTTTACATCAGTAAAAGCTCAGTTCTGCCATTCTTACATTAAATAGGACCTTACTCCACAAGTAGTTTTACTGGTTTCAGTAGAATTATTTGTGGAGTAAGGTACCACTCAACATAAGAGGAAGCCCTAGGTATTCATGGTTTGTTGTGAAGGGACCTAGATTGCTCTGTCATTAAGTTAATCTTGTCCCACTTTTCTTTGTTTGATCACTGTTTGTCTCAGTTTATTACCTTTCTCTTCTGTCTTTTTTTCCAGATTCCCTTGATCAAGCACATTGTGCAATTTACGTAACAGAATACAGACCAGTGTTATTTTTACATCAATTTGTTACTTTACATATCAGAATGTGATTGGCCTTATTCTTCTCTTCCATTTTGCTCTTGCACCATAATTAAAAGGCCACCATCAACACACACACAGCCATAACTGTACTTTTATTCACATAATTCCATTGATATTGCATGGAGTTACAAAAAGAGCAAATTTTGGATGAACCTGTGACTGAGAGTTGAACAGCAGATCAAGAAAGTGGTATCTGTAAACATAGGCACTGACTGTCAGTGCTCTGGGGCTGGAAAAAAAACAGTGGGTGCTCAGCACCCACCGGCAACACCGCAGATCAGCACCTTCCTCTCTCCCACCAGTGTCTCCCACTCATCATCAGCCCTGCTGATCAGCTTCTTTCCCTTCCTCCCAGTGCCTCTCCCTCACTGTGATCAGCTGTTCAGCAGCATGCAGGAGGTGCTGGGGAGAAGGGGCAGGAGCAGGGGCCGGGGTCAGAATGGTGGTGGGAAGAGGCGGGGCGGAGGCTTGCAGAAAGGGGTGGAGTGTGGCAAGGCCTGGGGCAGAGTGGTGGTCAGCGCCTCGGTTTGTAAAGCAATGTTCCCAGCATCCATCCCTCTCCAAAATTGGAGCTCAGGATTTTCACCTTAAGTGCAAAGTGTATATATAATTCTTTAACCCTTTCATTTTCAGTTTAAACTGATTTTTACTGTAAAATTCCCGGGTTTACAAAAAGTGTTCAGTTTTATTTTTCACCCTACTTTTGTATCATTCAAATATATAAAAATAGCGTGTTTTATTAGGAAAATACAATACGTTGCATGATATATAGATATTACAATAATACATTAGTTTGTGTGTATATGCAAAGCTGCCTGTTGAAGTAAGGCTATGTATTAGTCTAGAAGATGCACAGTAAACAAACAGGCATGCATGCAAGCTCTAATGTACATGTGCATCTGAATGTACTCATGAATCTCACGCTCATCACATACACCTTTCAAGCTGTTAGCAGATAATGGTTTAAAGATTTGACACTAACATGGGAAGAAAACGAAAATCTGTATCAGAATACAAGGAAGTTTAAAAAAAAAGGAGAAAAGGAGGAAGTTGAATATATGCAATGCAAATGGTATGGCTCAATTATGAAATGTAAATATATGTAGGCTAATAGTTTTAAGCCTACGACAGTGAACTATTTATTCAAATGAAAAGTTTTATTTGGGGATTAGAGATGTATTGTTTTCTTAAGCTCAAAGGTGGCATTGTGTTTTGAGTTCTGTTTTAGTTCTGCGGCAAACCACATTAATGGATGGAATTCAAAGCATTAATCTACTGAATACCTTTTTCCCTGTCTTTCCATACACCAAAATAAACCAATATTTACCCAGTAAAATTAATAGTTTTTTGCACTGATTTTCACCTGTTTTTGTTGTTGTGGTAATAAACACTGATACATTCCTGGGAGAAATTAAATAAAATAAAAACTGAAAATGAAGGTCCCTAATAATTCTACACAGATGAACCCTGAGGAAAATTCTTCCTTCCTTTTTTGCACTTTTCAACAAAGTTTTATTCACATGAACTCATGTAACTTATGTTTCTTTGATTGAAACCAAAATTCAGATCAGCATCTATTCATATCCTCTCTCTCTCTAACTGCTAAAAAACCAACACAATGGCTCTTTAATATTTAATTGATGATATCATTTTGCAGGTTTTAGTTTAAAGGTAACCATAGCACAAACACATTCATTATTAACTGTAGAACTGCAGTGTAGGCTCTTGGGAATCCTCTTTCCTTTACACTTCAGTTTAATATGAGTGCTGCTGTCCCTGGAAAACAGTTCTGATATTGTTTTAAAGTGTGACAAGTTGGCAGTTACAGTCACAGCCTAAACCAGAACAATGTAAATGGCGGATATCAATAGATGGGACAATGCTTAAAAGCGAGATGAAGGCTGAAGGTGAGAGGAAGCTGAGGAAAGTCCGATTTCGAATTGCTTCCTCTCACAGTGGGAGAGTACTAAAGGAAGTGTATGCAGATGGAGAAACTGCAGACTCTTTGGATTCTGAATACACCAGTAGTTCAGAGACTGACCAAACCAGCAGACTGAGTGAAGCGGATGGACAGCAGAATGGACATTTAGGATCTGAGTGTGATGAAAATGAGAATGAGCAAGATGACTTGCTCATTTTAGTGAGAGCTACTAAAGAGAGGGGCTTTGGTACAAAACGAGTCAACATTCTAAGCAAAAATGGTACAGTGAGAGGAGTCAAACACAAAGTCAGTGCTGGTCAAGCCCTCTTTAACAATTTGTCAAAAATATTTCAGGTAAGTGAAGCAGCTTTGCTAATTGTGAAAACTTTCATTTACCCTGTGTCTCATCTTTTTCTCCTATTTCTTCCAAGCCTCTCTTATTTTATGAGTTCTCATACTTCAGTATTCATAACTGATGCCACTGAAGGCTCCCATGTACAGGAGAGAATGATTGTTCCTATACCAACTCCACAGCACAAATTGGTTTGGAAACTTCTCTCAGTATTCACCTCCCCTAGGGTTTGCTGGCTAAAAATGGATACTCTCTGCCTAGCACGTAAAGACCTGGAGTGAGGATATGACTGAAGAAATTAATTTTCAGCTTCATTAGAAGCATTAAGAGTGATATATGGGGTCATATGCCATTTCCAGCCCTATGGTATCTGTTTTAACTGGTTTACCATGACATCTGCTATCCTTTCTCTATAAATAATTCTGTTGTGTTTAACCCAATTAGTAAGTCAAATTAGATGCAGAATACCACCAATGACACATCTCCCATTTAAAGGTTAATGATATCCAGTCAGATGTCTCTCTTATTAAGGTCTGTTTTTCAGTAATCTGCTGGAAGGAACTGAAGACCTATATTTAAAATGGTTTATGCCACTTTGAACCCTTAGGCTGAAAGCTAGATTTCTCAGAAAAATAAAATAAAATAGTCTTTTTTTAAAATAGCTCAGATTTCATACAATAATACTACAACATCTACTATTCACTAGCTCTACTATACTATTTTTGAATTATTAATGTTCAAATTGTGCTAGCATATGTGTTGTTATTCATGGTTTCCTAGAAGGAATCGATGTCCAATGTGTTTATCATGATATTGAAAATTAACACATGCTAAGTTTTAGAGCATGTATTGTTTTAGAAGCATTTGTGCAATATCTAAGGGCGGTGGGGTTTTATATAAGTACTTATTTATTGAAATTAAATGCTCTATTTATGAGAAGTCTCTCTGAGTTTTATGCTGTGTTCTTATTTAACAAACATGTAATCTTATTACAGTCACCCTTGCCTTCCTATCCCCGGGTTTAGAACATAAGATCTTCAGGGCAGGAACCATGGGCCTAATTCTGCTCTCAACAATTTTATACCAGTGTAAATCCATTGACTTCAGTGGAGTCACTCCTGTTAAGTGCAATAAGAATCTGGTCCAGCAACTTTACTTATTTCTGTGAAATGTCTAGAAGGACGGCATTCAGGAAAGGCTTCACAGGAAAATAGCCAGAGAAAACTATACACAGAGAAGGTAGATCAGACTCTTGGTTTTCATGTGTTCCTCCACTGGATGATATCATTGCCAACAGAAAGAAACTACTCTGAAAAACTGGAACACACAGATATTTTAAACAGTTTGAACAAAGCATAAGGAAAGTTCCCTGCACAACAGTCACCACAAATTCAAGGTTCAGAGTCTAGCGGAGAGGAATTATCTTTTGCCAATGATTTCTATGGTATGAAGTCTGTAACACTGATTGGTATAAATGTGGGATACCAGAGTGCAAAGGTTTCCTTTGAGACTGCTGGAGTCCTGTGTGAGATCTGTTCAGATATCCCTCCTTATTAAAAATGGAATGGTATCTGCCCTCCTCTTGAAAAAAGATCACCACCGCATGATTTCTATTGTTATTCCATGAGCTTGATCAGGACCTTCCCTTCCCCAACAAAAGAGAGTGTAAAAAGTAGTAATTTTGTGGTAAAAGGTATGACAAGATAATTTTGTTTCTCTCTCAAAAGGATATGCTTCAGCACCGTCTGGTCTATGGACCTTCTAGAGGGTCCAATGTTGAAGAGCTGTGACTGTCTGCAGTTGTATTCTTTTCTCTGTAGGGAAGGGGCAACTAGCTATATAACAGTTCAGTCAAACTTTAATGGAGGTTCCAATATCTGAGGTGAGATTCTGACCTTGCTTGCATGTTGATTCGGAACTAGATGGCCTGATTATATGTTTGTCAGGATCCTTACCTGAAATAGTCATTTGAAATCCCAAAGTATGCACAGAAATTCCTGGGTCAATCCTGAGTCTAAGTTGTGGATGGATTCTTGAATATTATTATTTGGATCAGAGTAACTAAGAAATGATTTATAATGAAAAATGTGATTTGGAATCTCAAGCATGCAGTATGTGTGTGTCCTGTGATCACTAACAGTGGCTTCTCGAGGTATACTGCCAGTTGTGGCCACACGATTTTGGTCCTCTGGCCCAACTTCCACATCAAAGCCTTTGTTAACAACTACTAACTGTGGCAAATATTCTCTAGTGTTGAGCAATGGCAGACTTCAAAACAAGTAATTTCTAGCAGGAAGTAGAGACACTCCATATATGTACAGAGACAAGTGGGGATTTTGGTAAATGGAGTTTGGTGAAGCAGGCAAGCCGTTTTCATCTTTTATACTCAGAAGGACTAAGAATACCTGAGCCCAGCAAGTCTTCTGTGAATTTTAAATGTTCCAGAGAGATTTTTGGATTTTGAATAATTCTTTATTCATGCTACTGAGTGCACCCCCATGGAAGTGGTGCAGATAGTTCCTTCAAAAAGGCTACCTATTCAGACATGGCTCATGGCCACCACACCTTTAATGAATACGAGCAGAGTAGATCTGCTAGGTGGGAAATATTTCTAGATTAAAACAAGAATTTGCCTGTTGTAGAAGCCCAGTCAGAGAGAGAGTATACACATAGATCCGTTGCTCACTTCTACAAGAAGACTTGGAGCATCTCTGCTACAAGCCAGATGGATGGCTAATGATTTCAGCCATTTGTGAAACAGTAACTGGGATTGAAACCTCAGTTTATCTAATAATTGGTCTCTGTGCATACTTTTGGGTTCAACCATGTATTGAAATGCTCTGCAAATAAGAGGGGGCCACAGCAATTCAACCAAGCTTAATCATTTACACCTGAGGTTTGAGGCAGGTATTGAAAGTGCTGAAAGATGGTCAAGACAGCACCAAGACAGTTACTTTCTCGGCTCGCAGGGTGGGGATGCTATTACCCTTGGCAATTCAAACAGGTCATGCAGGGAACTGCATGGTGTGAAGGGAATTATGCTGGGGTTCAGGGGAGGGTTTAGTTCCATTTTAGGATGTGGATGCTTTGAAATTGGGGTAGGGAGGCTGCCAAGAAACCAGCCCTGCTGATACCCCAATGGGAGCATGGTTTCTATAGCAACCCCTTCCCACTTTCCCTCTAAGCTGCTGGTGCCTGAAATAGAGAATATTGCCATAGCAACCCCCTTAGCCTCTCCTTGTGCTTCAATGAAGATGGGAACAAGGTTGCCATGGCAACACCTTCCCACTCCCTTTTAATGTGAGTTGATGCCTCCAGCAAGGAAGGTGACATAATTCCCCTGTCTTCCTGCAGCATGCTCTGAAACCTGTGGGTGGAGGGCTCACTTTGTGTCCAGCCTGGAGCATAGGGCCAGGGGAGGCCTCAACCTAGTTGATATAAAGCACTTTCCACTGTGTCCAGATTGGGGTTCTAGTTAATGACCCTCACTGGCTACTCAGTACTAGGCCTGAGACCCTATCAGCGACTCGATTGGGTACTTGGAACCAGGTTTAAGTAATGTCAATGACCTTGTTGGATGTTCAAGACTAGGCCTGGGGCCTACTTAGGGTCATGTTATCACTCAGAACAAGGTCTGAACCTCATGGATGTCTTCTTTAGGTATTCAAGATTAGGACTGGAACATATTGATAACCTTTCTGAATGCTCAGGACCAGGCCTAAGACATGTTGATATGCACTCAGGACTCAGTGTGTTGGTGACAAGGCATTTGTCACTAGGAGTTCAGTATAGCTAAATCGAGCAGATACTTATGATTGAAGCTACAGCAGACAATCAACTGGAGATTCTCAACCATCAGCATTTGAAAAGGAACTGCACTCCAAGAATGCCCTAGTGCTGCATGCCCTCAATGGGAAGGAAGATACCACCTGCTGGCATAGAACTATGGGAGTGACCTGCTACTTATACTCAGGGTGGGATCCATGAAGGGACTTAGGTGTTGCAATACTGACTGTCACAGTACCTAACTTTTAGGTGCCTAGAAAATCACAGGAACAAGATTGCAATCCACGAAGCTGAGTAAGACACCTAGGCTCCCTATACAATGAATGGGAGGAGAGAGAAGGACTCTGTAGCCCAGAGATTGGGGCACGCACCTGGGATGTCAGAGACCCTGAGTCCCTTCCCCCTGCTCCAACCTCTCTTTCATTATTTATCCACAGTGGAACAACTTCAACAGGAACGACTGAGGGAGCCCCACATCAGAATAACTCAGGGGTTAGAGCTCTGTCCTGACAGGTGGGAGACCCCTGTTCAAATCCTCTCTCACCCTCTGGCAGAGAGAGTGGTGACATGAACCTGAGTCTCTCACATCGCAGGTGAGTGCTCTAAGCACTGGGCTAAAAGTTATAAGGTGGGTACCACCATCTCATCCAGCTGGTCCCCTATGCATAGGTGCAGTCTGAACATGCCTACCATACTGGGTCCTCCCATGAGAGTTAGGTGGATGAATGCCTGTCTTTCCCTGGTTTGTGAATCACCCTGGGGCTTAGGTTGGAGAGGAGTCTGGATGCCCAGAGTAGCACTGCACATGCTCAGAGGTAGAAACATAAGGACATTTTAATCTGAAAAGCTGAGGCACTGAATGAGTTTAGGCACCTACTGGGTCAGTGGGAGTGTTGTGGATGGCAGTGGGAACCAAAACTGGGATGTAGGCACTGAAAACAGGAACTTAGTTGCCTAAGTCTGGGGTTTAGGTGCCTAAATTCTCTCATGGATCTTATTTTAGGAGCATATACTCATTGGATGCAGCTGTGGTTTAACTGTTGTCTTTAGATTAGTTTAGTAATATTGGTTTGAGGTTTATATTAATACTCTGCACACTCATTAATTAAATATACTTAATCTCTATGGCACACGTTTTTAGTACCTCTACAGGCTTGAATATGCCTACGATTTTTCTATAAAATATAAGAATGGCATGATTTCTGTTTTCTTAAAATAAATGCTAACACTCCTCAGAACCAATCTTTGGTGACTTGCGTATGCCTCATATAGCATCTAGGTAACATAGAGCAAAACTGAGTGAATCATTTGGTACATCACTAACTAGCATGATGTTCAATTCATGCTGGATTTCCTACCACAAGGTGTGGTACAGTGGAGCCCAGGCAAAAGATTTGTACAGATCCTTTCCCTCCTTATCACAGTTCCAGCAGAGATCTTTTTATTTAATTCCAGGCTTATAACACTCTGCTGGGCATCTAGTATGTTCTGAAAAGTCACTTGCTGTTTGATCAACTACAGAACTAAATCAAGGCAAGCCT
The DNA here is from genome assembly GCF_965152275.1 of Natator depressus. Classification (NCBI taxonomy): domain Eukaryota; kingdom Metazoa; phylum Chordata; order Testudines; family Cheloniidae; genus Natator; species Natator depressus. Next base: position 94,659,218 of record NC_134237.1, on the reverse strand, counting down.
GCTAGCATCCATTATAATAGGGGAGGTGCGGTTAACAAATCTGATTAATGTATTTGTGGATGTAGCAATAAGTGCTTTTCAAGCTCTTTTCCAATACAATGTCATAGACAAGACTAATGTGTATGTTGCAAAGTATAGTATTGACAATGAAATACTCAGCTAGATAGAGTTAGCTTGTTAAGGCTGAAGAGAGGGGTGGTAAATGGTGAAATCAGATAAAAATGCAACAAATGGAGTGCTTCAGGGATTGTTTTTCAAAGCCCCTTGTCATTTTCTCTGTTCATCGGTGACCTGGGGGAGTGAATATGTGACGATGTTTTCAACTTTGCAGATGCTGCAAAAATAGGACGGCTGACCAATACCAAATAGCAAGCAGATGATAGAGCCAATGGGAGTTCAAAAAAGAATTGTGCTCTAAATAGTACAAGCTGCAAAACACTGTTTGGGAAAGGATTTGGGAGTGACAGGTGAAGGGAAACCTAAAATTATAGGCTGGACGGAATGTAGCTACAGCCCCTCATTGGGGGCAGAGTGGAGGTCATAATCCCCAGAACTCTAGAGAACACAGGAGAAGAATGAATACTGTACCCCTATTTGGAGAGAGTCATTGGTCTTGCCCTCCCACTCCTTGGTCAGATTTTCATCATGGGCCACACTAGTCCTGCAGAGTCCTTTGACTCCCTTAACATAAAGGCTCCCACTGGACCTGAATCATACTTATGGGGAGCAAGAGGAAGAGAAGCTTCTTGTGCCAGAGCCTCTTTGTGGGATGTCTGCACAAGACACAGCAAAAACACAGGTTCCAAAATAGCAGATTTCACAGAAAAGGGAATTGCAAGGTCAGCAGTACCAGCCAGCCAGGCTGCTATGGAACCCCAGCTGTAATCTGAAGCTACATCATTTGTATGGATCTTGAAGGAGAGTGACCTTCCTCCTTTGGGATAAATTCTGATATGCAGGTTTATTTTAACTTATACTTCCTTGTGCCAGCTTTCACTTGGAATCTTGTGACCATTCTGAGCACTATATTATAGAAGTCTATTGAAGAATTAGAGAGTAGATGAAAAATGGTAACAAGGCTGAGAAATGCCAGTGGAGTAATAGCTGTGAGAAGTTAGGAAAATTAGATTTCTGTCCATTAGAAAATAGAAAAGGCATAACTGGAGTGTCCAAAATCTGAGAGAGGCAGGGGAAGGGAGAAAACTGTTGTTGCAAAACAATTTTAAGAAGCCATGTAATTTTGTCAAGTTACCTCAACTGCTTGGGACTAATACTGTAGTTTTCCTATAGTTAGTTTTATAGAACCACGTGCTGAATAATTACATTGATTCCAAAAGGAGGATTTTAAACTCTGGGTTAATGGTCTTTCAATTAGAGTCTATGGTTGATTAATTAGTGTATTAGTACCTGTTGTTTCCAGACTGCAAAAACAGCTATACATCAGAAGGTTTAGACAAGGGCATTATTATAGTGGCACTGTTCATGCTGTTACAGTTAAGGGTTTGCTGGTGCTGCGTTGAAACACCTTACTATTAAGGGTTTATAAATAGACTGGAAAAAATACAAGTTTCTGAAAGCTGATATACAAGATTTCAGACACAAGGGACTTCCCCTCCCCTCCCCTAAGTTAGAGGAAAACAAATCTTTTGACTGCTTGATTTACTGAATATCAAGAAGCCAGCAACCAAAGCAAACCATGATATTTGATTGTTTGATTTCATCAGTGATTGTTCCATAAAAGTGGATTAGTTTTTGTTATTTTGGAGAAAGTAATATACATGTTTTTATTTTGAAAATTTCATCCAGCTCTGTATAGTACAGGCTCTTAGACCATGACCTACATGCAATCAGAGCTCCACAGATGCCGGTAAAGGATTCTTGCTCTATCCTGCTGAGGGACCCACAAGTGTGAACCCTTATTCTCATGTGGAATACTGGTGAAATCAGTGGTGCTCTGGGTATAAATGTGATTTCTTGGCATCTCTTTTCCATGTTTGCATACATACCTATCTAATTATCCAGAATATTTCCTGAATCAGGAAAATCTACATGTTTATCCACTGCTCCTTGGATCCTGTGTAGTCATTTTCACCTCTTCATGGTGAGCGTATATTGTTACCAAACTGAATTCTCTGTCCACACTGGCAACAGCATTTATATCTCCTTTGCATGGGTGACAATGCCTACAATATGCACAAGGCAGTTGAGAATTGCCTTATGCATTTGCAGTACAATATTAAAGAGGATGTTAGTTTAAAATCTCTAGACAACCTAGAACCACACGTTCAAATCTTAACAGGATTGCCTCTGCACTCCATCCTTCCATGGTAGGAAAGCTGAGCTTCGTGCAGCTTTCCACACATGGGTCTGAATCCCAAATACCACCAGGATCCAAGGGTAGGAGGCAATTGTAACTTCACACCTACCCTATTCAAGGTCTGGGTGGGGGCTGTTTTGACTCAGGGTAGGCCTGAGTGCTCTAATCTGTGCCTAATTGCCTATGGTCACAAGGAGTTATTGCAGAGTTCACAAAAGCAAGCTGCTGTCAGCTACATGAGAAGGGCAAGAGTGAGCTAGAGCTCTGCAGCCATTTCTATGCCAGGGATACTTTCCCTAAAGAGGAGGGAATTCCCTAATAGGCACATCCATTGACTTTACAACCTCTTAACAGCAGCAGCAGAGCCCGCACACAGGGGAAACAGTACAACAGTGAATGAAGCTCCTAACTTTAGTCTCTAGCCTGTCTTCAACAAGGCATTCAGATTCTGAATTAGCATCCAAAATGCATTCCCTTCCTTCAATGTGGCATCATCATTAAAACAGTCTCCCCAAAACTAGCTGTTCTTAGGGTTTCACTGCAGGACCTACTCTATCCTTCTTCTATCCCCTCACCCACTTCCATCTTTTAGAGAGTCACCAGCCTCTCTTCTATCCAGCTGGTCACTAACAAGATCCATCTGCCAGCATTAATCATCAATCAACAGTAACAACCCTGCACCTTTTTGCAGGGTAGTCACCCTACTACCTGTGCTTTGTAGGGTGACTCAACAGAACAATGATATGTTCCTGTTGCAAGGTCTTTCTGAACCAACCTTAAAACTTGGTCCTGTGTACAGACATTTTAAAAATGCTTGTCATGTTTGCAGGAGTAGGGGGTTGCCTACTGGTTCACTGGTTGCCTTTCTCCTCTGTGCTGGATGGATTCCTGTGATGCTGTATATATATATAGTTTGTGAAGCACTTTAGGTTGAAAGGTGAAATGTAAATGTATAAACTGTCCTAGGTGCTTAGCAGCTGAAGTTAACCATCCAGGTTCAGGATAGTGCATATGTGGAAACTGAATGTCCTGCAGCTGATTTTAATATTTGCATGGAAGGTCATTTATAGTAACATCTAAACCATGAAAATATTATAACAAACGTCTGGCCTCTTCAGTCTTCACATCTGTCATCAAACTGTGCAACTATTGGTGTTGTGAAAATGGGGACAGAACTCTCCTCTTCCTATTCCAAAAGCACATGCTCCTACCATCTGAGCTAAAAGGGAATCTCCTTTAGTGGCTCGCTGTCTGGGCCCATGACAAATAGTGCTGATTTCATCCAGTAGAAGGCAATGGTACAAATACACAGCCAGTTAATTACAGTATAATACTATTTAGTTCTGAAGTTTTGTCACACTCTTAACAGCACCTCAGAAGGCACTGAGCCTGCACTGGGGTTTGCAAATACTGACTAGCTGAATAAGAATATTACACAATATTCCTGCAATACTGATGTTGTGCAGCAAAGGAAATCTGATATACAGTTTTAGCACCTGATCATAAACCAGTGACAAGTCAGCCAATCATATGCTAACCAGCATGATTGCCACATGGAAGTGGTTAAGTAACAGTTTTTTCCTTCAGACCAAAAAAAAAACCAAAAAGAAAAAAAGAGAAAGTAACGATGTATTTGCAGATGAGAATAGAATGAGAAGCAGCTAGACTACTCAGGTCTGTCAGAGCAGGCTGCAGACATCTGCGTGCTGTGGCTGGCGGTTTATTGCACCCTGCACCCATACAAGATACATAATTAACAGCTTAAAGAAAGAAAGAGTTAAAAGTATCCTGTAGGTGGTCTATCGGTTGGCTAAGAACAAAGTTTCCAGCAGCTACTACAGTAGTCCGCAGGATTATGAGTAAATCCCTAGTTTAACTGCATTAAAACAGGTTTTAAAATGAGGGAAATTTGCAGCCAGAAATAAAGGTATGTAACTTTTAATTTTCCTTTGCCCCCTTTCATCACATGCTCATAGCATCTGGTACCAAATATGAAAAGTACTGGAGTATAACATTTATCAAACTTCACCATTTAAGCCAGTCCCTATTTATAAGTAATTCGTGTACTACCTCTTTTCCGCCGGTGCTGGATAAGGTTCAGGAGAAAGATTCCTCCCAAACCAAACAGCCGAACTGCAGCGTTTTGCTAGGCACAAGAAACACATGCAGCAGCAGCATAATTCTACACAGCCTCCCTCTGCTAGCCAAATCAGCAAAGCTGGTCACAGAAATGCTGCTGGAGTCAGTGAAGTATGGACTCATTTCGCACATGACAAGAAAGATGACAGAAAAGCTATTTACTGTAAGTTGTGGGAAGCATTTAAACAACCATACTACAACTCTGCTTTTAGCGATCTCCAGAGGCACCGTCCATCAATACTATCAGAGGAGAATATCTGCTATACCACAAAATCACCATATCTTTCCTTTGCCCTCCTCCCCTGCCCCCAGAAACATGCAAAAGTTTGTCCTCAGCTGATATGTGCACAGGTCTACAGCAACAAACAATATCATGTCTTATACTTATGAACCCCTGAACCAGTCAATAAATACCAATGCAAAAGTCCGATCATAAAATCCTTCTGTATCATGTTGCCCCCTAGTAACTAGTTTGGAACATCAGTGGCTACTGAATGGGTGATAATACTTTCAAAAGAAGCCCACAGAAAAACGAAGGCTTAACAAGACATGCAGCAGCTAGTTGTAAGTAAATTATTTTTACAAAATCCTTCTTGTTCACACAGTTCATGTGGTATAGAATGCAGTCAGAACCCCCTCTAATCCTGCGACTGAGGCCATAATCTTTAAAAAGAAAATGCAGTGTTGTGTGTGTGTAACTGAACGATGATGTGCTTCTGCTTTCCATATACTGCATCTTTTGTTGCAAGAGGAGTATCTCTGCCTGCTGCAGAGCCATCTGTGAAGCAGTTGCCTTTGTGTTTCAATTCAGATGCAGAACGTCACAAAGTGCAAAACAGCAGAACTGGTGAAAAATGACAATGTTAAACACCACCACACCTCCCTCCACCAATCATAGGTCTTAATGTGTTTCTTGAAAGTTACAGTTTAGTTCTTTCAATCAGGCTGATGCACAACTGAAGCATCCATAAGCCACAACCCCCAATGCCATCCGGAGAAACAACAAAACAGAAACACAACCCATCTCAGCACCCCCTCCCACAAAAAACCAAAGATCAGCCACCAGCCTCAACCTCCCCAAACAACAAAAAAAAATCCCTCCTAAATAAACCTTTCAAAAAACACACACCAAAGGAAGAAAGTAATTTACAAAAGCAAATACTTCCTTAGTGATTCATTCAGAAGATGGATTCTGTGGGAGCTGCTGAGTGCTCAGGACTTTTGAAACCCAGGTTACTGATCTAGAGGCTTTGATCTGGACCTAGAAGTCTCTCTCTGAGCACCCATTTTTGAGATTAGCTATGATAGAGAGAAAAATTGTCACACATTCTTCATGTGACTGTTTGGTGGTTAGAAGGGCATTTTTACAGTTAATATTTGCAACTAAGTGCAAATTACTTCATCTTCACTTACAGAACCTTGTGTTCCTGTAAGTAACCTTGTACAGTATGGAGACATCACATCCTCAGCTGTTCTAAAATTCTCTCATGAAGGCATGATACAGGACGGCGAGAAGTATAAAAATAGGGACGGTGTCCCACATTGAAAAAATTCAGCCCAAGATTTTATTCTGTCTATACTCGGACTTCAGTGGGAGGATTTAGGTACTCACACTTTTGGAAAAAATCAGGCTACTTAGTTAGGTGCCTATCTTTAGGCATCCACTAAGAAGCTTGGCGATTTATCCGCTTACTTCAGTTTTTTTTATAGCACCTATCACTGAAGTATCAGAGCACTTCCTTGAACTCTCACGAACACTTTGCCCGACAGTCTTTCCCCTAGAAGATATTGGTCCCTCTCCCCAAGGATCTATGAAAACAGTAAATCCAGGTGTTTTTTTTCCCCTTCTTCATTTTGATATTGTTCTCCCATGTATTTCTGTTGTGTTAATTGTAGCTCTGATTGGTGATTCTCTAGTAATGGTGGTGGATGAGTTCAATCCAGGACCATAGGCACATCATGACACATGGCTGCCACAGCCCCCTCCCTGCATCATGACTCTCCACCCACCAACAGTGGAGGTTGCAGGGAGGAAGTCTTCTCCTTTCCCAGATAGGCAAGAGCAGCAGTAAAGGGGCCCTTATATCCCCCACTCGAACAGTAGCAGGGCTTCTCTTTCCCTTTGAGAGCTGCAGGGGTCACAGCAGGAGTTCCCTCTCTTTCCCTGGATAGACAGTGGCCCCACTATTTACCCCAGCATTGGGGTTTTATCTACATGGGTGGGTGGCCAGGCCCACTGCACTCCTCTCTTCCTGCCATACATTGAGTTCTTGGTTGTGGTGATATTGGTGGAACCTGCAGAGCAATGTATTTAGGAGTTAATATAACCCACGCTTGCTTGTTGTGGTGCTTCCCCCCCTCCCCCGACCCCCAGTGGTACCTAAACCATCTAGAGATAAATGAGTCTGCTATCGTCTTAACTAAGAGCAAGTGTTTAATGCATGCAATAGAGGCTCATGGATTTAGCATCAGAGGTCCCAGGTTTAATCCTACCTGCCAACGGCATTACATTTAACATGCCATTGAGCTGAATGTGCAAGTTCACATCTCTTGTAGCTATTGCTTCAGGCTCTCTGCAAACTCAGGCAGTCATCACTGTGTTGGTTACACTTAAGTCACATGTGACAAAGGGAACTAGCAGGCTAATTAACCCAGATTCAGCCTGTAGAGACATGAGACATATTAATAGATAATGATTGTGTTTTGTGGGTGTTATTATATACACATACATACACACACACACACTAGTTAGTTCCTGTCTATCACTGTATTCTGATAATTCAGAGATCAAAAGGAGATATGAACATTTAAATGAACTATGAATATAGTGATATCTCTGTCTTGATTTCATAGAATATCAGGGTTGGAAGGGACCTCAGGAGGTCATCTAGTCCAACCCCCTGCTCAAAGCAGGACCAATCCCCAACTAAATCATCCCAGCCAGGGCTTTGTCAAGCCTGACCTTAAAAATATCTAAGGAAGGAGATTCCACCACTTCCCTAGGTAACGCATTCCAGTGTTTCACCACCCTCCTAATGAAAACGTTTTTCCTAATATCCATCCTAAACCTCCCACACTGCAACTGAAGTCCATTACTCCTCGTTCTGTCATCTGCTACCACTGAGAACAGTCTAGATCCATCCTCTTTGGAACCCCCTTTCAGATAGTTGAAAGCAGCTATCAAATCCCTCCTCATTCTTCTCTTCCGCAGACTAAACAATCCCAGTTCCCTCAGCCTCTCCTCATAAGTCTTGTGTTCCAGTCCCCTAATCATTTTTGTTGCCCTCCGCTGGACGTTTTCCAATTTTTCCACATCCTTCTTGTAGTGTGGGGCCCAAAACTGGACACAGTACTCCAGATGAGGCCTCACCAATGTCGAATAGAGGGGAACGATCACGTCCCTCGATCTGCTGACAATGCCCCTACTTATACATCCCAAAATGCCATTGGCCTTCTTGGCAACATATCCAGCTTCTCGTCCACTGTAACCCCTAGGTCCTTTTCTGCAGAACTGCTGCCTAGCCGTTCGGTCCCTAGTCTGTAGCGGTGCATGGGATTCTTCTGTCCTAAGCGCAGGATTCTGCACTTGTCCTGGTTGAACCTCATCAGATTTCCTTTGGCCCAATCCTCTAATTTGTCTAGGTCCCTGTGTATCCTATCCCTACCCTCCAGTGTATCTACCTCTCCTCCCAGTTTAGTGTCACCTGCAAACTTGCTGAGGGTGCAAGCCACACCATCCTCCAGATCATTAATGAAGATATTGAACAAAACTGGCCCGAGGACTGACCCTTGGGGCACTCCACTTGATACCGGCTCCCAACTGGACATGGAGCCATTGATCACTACCCGTTGAGCCCGACAATCTAGTCAGCTTTCTATCCACCTTATAGTCCATTCATCCAGCCCATACTTCTTTAATTTACTGGCAAGAATACTGTGGAAGACCGTGTCAAAAGCTTTGCTAAAGTCAAGGAACACCTCCACTGCTTTCCCCGCATCCACAGAGCCATTTATCTCATCATAGAAGGCGATTAGATTAGTCAGGCGTGACTTGCCCTTGGTGAATCCATGCTGACTGTTCCTGATCACTTTCCTCTCCTCTAAGTGCTTCAGAATTGATTCCTTGAGGACCTGCTCCATGATTTTTCCAGGGACTGAGGTGAGGCTGACTGGCCTGTAGTTCCTGGATCCTCCTCCTTCCCTTTTTTAAAGATGGACACTACATTAGCCTTTTTCGAGTCATCTGGGACCTCCCCCGATTGCCATGAGTTTTCAAAGATAATGGCCAATGGCTCTGCAATCACATCCGCCAACTCCTTTAGCACTCTCTGATGCAGTGCATGCGGCCCCATGGACTTGTGCTTGTCCAGCTTTTCTAAATAGTCCAGAACCACTTCTTTCTTCACAGAGGGCTGGTCACCTCCTCCCTATGCTGTGCTGCCCAGTGCAGTAGTCTCTTTTTGAGGTATAAAGCAAATCACCTGCAAATGGTGGGAGACCGGCATTTGCCTTAAGTTAATCCATGTAGCTCATTACAGTTGATGTTTAGGAAATAGGAGGTTACTTCAAAGACACAATTGTTCACCTAGGACTGGGTGCTGTCAAGAGGGTGCCTAGAAACTGTATAAAGGGTTCTTGGTACAGATCCTTTTTATCTCAAATCTGTTTGTTTTATCAGGGGATGCTTGAGCCACGAGATTCAGGTCTCCAATTTCATTTTGGATCACCTCGATATTGAACATTGAACTAAACCTATGGACTAGTTCTGAAAGAACTCTTTGCAACTCTAGAACTCACCATTTCTACTATGAAACTGACCTAAGAACTATATTAATGTCTATATTATAATCTTTTAACGAATACCCTCTCTTTTCTTTAATAAATTTTTGTTTAGTCAATAAGAATTGGCTTTGAGTGTGTATTTGGGTAAGATCTGAAATATTCATTAACTTGCTTGGTAATGTGTCAGATCCTTTAAAATTGGTAGAACAAGATTTATATGATGAACAAGATTTTCAATAATCCTCATTATATTTGACTTGGCTGTCTGGGAGGAAGCCCAAGGCTGCGTTACTTTAAGGGAACTGTGTTTTTGACTTCTGGGTAACCAGTATGGTATTATAGAAGATCCACTAAGCTAGCAACAAAACAGCTAAGTATCAGAATAACCACCAGTTTTGGGGATTGTCTGCCCATTCTTTGCAGTTTGCCCTGATTGAGCAATCTCAGCGTGGCACCCCTGGGATTCCGGTCGCATCACGTTTTCAAGTTTTTCTTTGCAACCACAAGGGCAAGAACGTTATTTTTAATTTTGAACAAAAGCTGAGATTCTGTGATGGGTCCAGAATGAGTATACCAGGGGTCGGCAACCTTCAGCACGTGGCCCATTAGGGTCATCCACTGGCGGGCTGCGAGACATTTTGTTTACATTGACCATCCACAGGCACAGCCCCCCACAGCTCCCAGTGGCTGCGATTCGCCATTCCTAGCCAATGGGGGCTGCAGGAAGCAGTGGTCAGCATGTCCCCAGGGGTCTGGTTGTGAGATAAAGTGTCCTGAGGGTATCTGTACAGGGCCCATGTGGCTGCCCAATTGGTCTCTCCACCCATGGTATGCCTAGACTAGGATAAAAGGTAGTGTTTAAAATGTGTTAGCTAACATGTTTTAATTAGTATGTTTTATACCCTCATGTAGACATTGTACATTGAATTCTAATATGTATTAGCTGGTCCCCATTGGCTCACTACTTGGGTCCACGTTAATCAGCCAACATGTGTTAAAATACAGCTTGAGTGGTCTACAGTAGGGTTTTAAAATTTTTGGTAAAACGTGCGAGCTAATGTGTTTAAACGCCCCACACCTTTTATGCTAGTCTAGACATTCTCCTAGGCACAAGGCCTGTGGCCTAGCAGATGCTTCATGTCTTGCTCTCACAAAATGAATGGGTGTGCAGTCTGCCCCAGCTTGCATAGTGAGCCATCTGGCCTCAGGAGAAGTTGGGTCCAATGTAGAGCCAGTCCATGTTACATATGAATTAGGCACCCCTTATGTCTGCATAAAATACCCTAACACCTTAGTCCTATAACCTCAGATTTGTGGTTCAGATGTAATTTACATGAAAAGAGGAAACTCCAGCATGTGTGATACAGAGGTAAACTTTAGTTTTAAAAATAGAGCGGATTGAATATGTAATTAGTTAATGAATTAGTTAAAGTCTGAAGATGAAGGGGGTATCCAAGTCCTAGGTATTATTAAGTTATGAGGAACAGTTGAGAGGTATAGTTCCAATTATGTTAAGTAAGTGGCAAGGGGACTGAAATCCTCTGACATGATAACTTGAAGAGGTCCTTTTTCTTCACTACTGGGCTTTTAGTTCAATAAGGCACAGCTCCAGCCCGGCAGACTCAGGACTGAGTCAACACTTTATCAGCACTTTGTCAGGGTAAACACAGTCCAGTTCTATGCTTTGTCTCACTGAAGTTTCAATGTGAAAGTTATTAATGTTTGCCTAGTGTTTTGGGATCCTTTGAGAGGAAATGTGTTGTGTGGGGGTAAAGTAGTACTATTTTTATTTACAATAACTGTGCCTTAAACATGAAAACTTCAGCTTTTCCAAAGATGCCTGTTTTCTGTTTATTACTACATTTTAGCTCAGTTGATTAACATTTTCACCAATAAGGTATCATTTAAATAATAAGCACATTGTATATTACAACTATTGAGAAAAAAGTAGCAGATCATTTTATATGTAAATGGCAGAAATTTAGAAATGGAAATTAAATATACTAAGTACAACCTACTATGGACCTAGTTTTGCTGTTTTATTTTATAAATAAAATACTTTCATGGTCTCTGTTCATCCTGTTGCAGGTTCCACTCATGGAAATATTTGTAAAATATGAGCTGACTTTTAAAAGAAAGTTTAATATCTGCCAAATTTACAAACTCAGGGGTATATCCCAGACCAATCACAAACTCTAACTGATTTCAGGGATTGAATTTATTGCTTGGAAGCATAAACTGTGAAGAATGGATTAAAATTTTACATTTTCTCTATTGATTGCACATGTAGCAGTCTGAAGTAACACCTTATTTCAGTAACCCCATTGCTTTCTTTAGTCTTTCACTTGTACTAGATGAACAAAAGTTGTTTTGTTATGCCAGACAGACTGATCCTGGAGTGTAATTAATCCATGGTGAAAGCTGGATCAGCTGCCAATGAAAACACTAAATTTTCAACTGAGCTAACTCCAACAGATAAGATCTTTACTGGCAACTGCTTGTTTACTTGCTGATTACTGTCTATGACACTAGAGGGTTTCTAACAGAATCCAAGACATTTGTTTTAATTAAAATAAGGTATCTCAAATGGTTGGCAAATAAAAATAAAGTCAGGGAACACTGCACATACAGGCATTTTGTATGTTTCTCTGGGATGTTAAAAGCCAGGCTCAGACAAAGTGGTCCATTTTCAGCACACTAAGCCCATCTCGGAGAGAGAAAAGTAACCTAACAAAGGCTGGACATTAGACAGTTCTTACCACCTCAGCATACTTTCCTCTGGCCAGCATTATGATGAGTCACAATAGTAGGGAGCTCAGCAATCTGGATTTCATTTTCCCAGAGCAGTAATGCCTTTTAATTAAATTAAATGCAGTCAGCTCTTTGAGATCTGTATAGGGATCATTGAATGAGTAAACTGCACATGGTTATGTTTAAATGTGAAGTGGCTGACCCACAGTTTCATGTATGTATTATTAATCTCTCTAAATCTTTGTTGAGGTTTAGGGGTATAAGGGAGATCTATCTCTCTCTCTTAGAAGGGGAAAGAATAAGAGGCTAGAAGAAGACAGATGGGAGAGAGTGGTTTCTTTTGCAAGGCAGAGAACCATGCCATAAAATAGGAAGAAGAAACAGTGCCCTTTTCTAACTTCAGCTGGTTGCCTGAGGACACACGGGTGTTTTTTTCAAAAACACCGACAAGCTGAAAAGAAATGGGAAAAAATAGGTATAGTATTTTTCAGGACTGCCATTCACTACCTGTGCTCCTGAACAGTACAACAATGCTTCTTTGCAGCGTGAAATGTTCCACTGTATGATACAGCATATGCTGGAGGAAGACACAAGCAGCACAAGGTTCCCTCCTGCTCTATGATAGGCAAGCTTAATCTGTGCTGTAAAGTGGGACAAATAAATGAGCAGAAATATAGTCTTATTGCTAAAGCAGAGGACAAGGAATCAGGAGACTTGGGTGCTGTACCAGAGGGGGACTGTTAAGGCTTAATCCATTAATGTTTAAAAAGTGCTTTAAAGTTCTGATGGAAAGTGGTATGATGTTCGTGCCAAGTATTAGAATTATAACCTGAGTGAATAGCAGGTTAAAATGTTCTCATGCTGGACAACTAAGCAAGTTTGACAAATTTTACCCGTGTATAATTTTAAAAAAGGAAGATCTCAAAAAAAAAAAGATGACAAAATAACCTGTTATAATGTTTAATCACTCAGGATTAAATAGTGACAGGCAATTCTCTGAATATTTGGATAAGCAAAAGTCTGGATACCTATCTAAACTCTATGTACCCCTTTAGTTTCCAAACTGTGTTGGAAAATCTTTTAAGTGCCAGCTGTCTTTTGTGATTTCCAGCACTTTTGCTTTTCATCCTGATCAGAATCAGAAAATGCAGAGGAATAAGAAAAACACATAAACAGTAATGAAATAGTTAGCCAACATTTTCTCCCACACCCCTACACACAGACTTTGACATCAGTTGGTAACACATTAACCTTAAGTAGTAGGAATTTAAATTACATTATCTAGGTGCAATTTTCTGCCATGAAGGTAACCTCTAGTTATAATTAATATTAACATCCTAACTAATTGCCGCATATGTGATCCATTGTTTAAACCCTTCATATTTCACTGTTTGTAGACATAAGTTTAGACAAGCAAATGCTATGCACACCATGGCATGCATTTTTAATGTCCTGAGAGCAACCTTCCTTAAGCTGACATTCAGTGGAATTTTTTTTCTCTGCTCTTAGATTAACTAATGTTAATGTTTGTTAGGTACTTTGGAGATGTAAAGATGTTAACACTTTGCTAGCTCACTAACTTCAGGTTGTGTGTTAGTGATCAGAGACAGGGAAAATTTGAAGGAATGAAAAATTATGAGTTCTGCAGTGGTCTCTCTACACTTTTTGCTTTACTCCATAACTTTCCATACATTCTAAAATGTCTATCTTGCTATTGCAAAAATTAATATTGCATTTATAGCATCTTTCACTATCTAAGCTGTTATGCTCCTGTCCGGCTAACATCAGCTTCAGAAAACTGTCTCCAGTTAAACAACGACAGCTGCAAAGGCAGGAACTCAACCTCTTCTCCCGTCCCTTCTCATGTATGAAATGTGAACATCAAAACCTCCAAGGATCGTTTACAGAAGCATAGAACATTGTTTGTTCTAGGATATGCTAAACATTCAGCGGGGGGTCAAGGCACATTTAAAATACCCTGAGAACTTAAGCCACAATCAGGAACTAAACTCAAAGGATTCCAAAATGGGCATGCAATTATGCGGCTAAAACAGTATGCACACATATCTTGGCCATTAGCAGTTCTGTGTAGTCCACACACAAGAGAAGTTATTCCTGCCAGAAGTAATATTCTGCATGCAGGGGTTAGGGAAGCAGGGGGAGGTCCATTAGAGCCATTGCCAGTTCAGGACGTTTCATAGCTGCCAAGATTTATGCAAATTATGTATAAAAATACATATTCTTTAAATAGCTTGTATGTTTGCAAATTTACATATGATCATAAACTACAGGTTAACAGCAATATACCTTGCACCAAGCAGTGGTGGGGGTAGAACACACAGCTGTACCAAATCTGACAGCGGTGGCAAGTGGGTATGTACTGAAGGGTGTCTGGAGTGTATGTGGGTACATTCAAAGTCAGGGCAGCTGGGTTTGTGGGGTGTTTGGGTGGAAGATAAAGATGGTGGGGAGCTGTGGTAGCGGTTGTGAGGGTGGAGGTGGTTGGGGAAGCTGGGTGGCACCTAAGGGAAGTTGTTTTGTGGAGGTAAGTGGGAGCTGAGGGAAGCTGTGACGTAGCTAAGAGAGGCTGGGTTTCCAGGAGAGAAAGATGGGAGCAAACTCAGTGGTTGGAGGGGGCTGGGGTAGAGGTTGGGGTGGGAAGGGAGAAGCTAGGAACAGTTGGGATTATGGGGGTTTCCAGGAGATAGTTGGATAACCTGGGGGAAGAGCTGGGTTTGTGATGGTGTCCAAGGGGTGACTGGGGGCTGGAGAAAGCTGGAGGGGGTAGCTAGCTTTGTGGAGGTGTCCAAAGGGGTACATGGGAAAGCTTGGGAGAGAAGCTGGGGACATTTGGGTTTGGGAGGGTGATCAAGAGGGCAGCTAAGTGGCTGAGTGGCAGCTGATGTGATGGATCTGGAGCAGCTATGTAATAACTGATGAATCATAGAATCATAGGACTGGAAGGGACCTCAAGAGGTCAACTAGTCCAGTCCCCTGCATGCATGGCAGGACTAAGTATTATCTAGATCATTCCTGGCAGGTGTTTGTCTAACCTGCTCTTAAAAATCTTCAATGATGGAGATTCCACAACCTCCCTAGCTAATTTATTCCAGTGCTCAATTGTAATATATGTGGACCTGGTTACTGAGATGTTTACTATATGACTGGGCTGGCACAAGAAGAAAGAAGTTAATCTGGGCTATAGATGGGCTGAAAATCACTCTGTCCCTCAGCAGCTGCTGGATATGTCAAGTCAGGAGGGAAAGCCTTCCAGCTAGATAGAACAATCAGGAGGGAAAAAGGAGATGAGAGAGGTCGCAGCCTTCTGTGAACTGGCTGCCCTGACAACGGAAGGATGTCTCTTGGACAAAACTAGAGACTAGAGACCTAAGAATTGAAGTTGGCCTGGAAAAGAGAGGCTG
Source organism: Natator depressus (assembly GCF_965152275.1). Taxonomy (NCBI): domain Eukaryota; kingdom Metazoa; phylum Chordata; order Testudines; family Cheloniidae; genus Natator; species Natator depressus. Next base: position 94,643,807 of record NC_134237.1, on the reverse strand, counting down.
AGCAGTAGACCTTCACTGAGGGGAAGGGAAGCTTAAAAGGCAGACTGTTCTCTGCTCAATATGTGGGAAGACTGGTTGGTTTCCCTGAGCCCACAAGATGTTAGAGAGCCTGGTGAGCAGGAGAGAAATTCCAACCTCTCTTGAGGGGAATAGTAAGCTTGGGAATGGAATAGAGCAGCGATACTCAGACCTCAGTGGTTCAGGAGCCAAATTAGTGATCAACATTACCCAAAAGAGCCACAGTAGTGTGAATTCATTGTTTCATTTTCTAAATTATATGCTCATTTAAACAGTATAACAGGAAACATTAAATTACGTATATATTTATATATATAAATAATTCTCACAGCAAAATGGCTGAGCAAGTATTATTATATCAACTACATTAGGTTACTAACATAGTAAAAGCATCCAGATGGGTTAATAGCTTAGATTGGTTAATAATTAAATCACCCAGTGTTTTAATGTCATGTGCTGCAAAGAGCTGCAGGAGACGTATTAAAGAGCCACTTGCAGCTCGCGAGCCTCAGTCTGTGTATCACTGGAATAGAGGATGGGTAGGTTGTTCGTTGAACCCTTTGGTAGTGGTCCCGGTCTTTACCTGGCATGGGGCATTGGCATTTTGTTCATTCTTTGGATTACTGTTTTCTTAAAGGTGTTTATTTCCTAGCCCTATCCCAAGGTGGGTTTTCTTTCTGTCCCTTCCTGTGATCAATTGGGACTATCCTGATGGGATTCCTGTATAGTTCTCCAAAGTAGGACTTCAGCCCCTGGACTGAAGGATACTGAGGTTTTCTTAGATTCTTGGATACTTAGAGTTTTCCCCTTTTCATTTTCTGAGTCTCTACCTCCTCCTATGAATCACTAGTAATAGAGGATTGGTACATGGCTCATTTTAAAAACTTCTGCTTGCATGAATGATTTGTTATCAGCAGTCAAAGAACCAAGGAGAGAACCAGGCAGATTCTATCTGCTATAACCCTGTAGCACCATTTTGGGTGAGAAAAGGGAAAAGACTTCAATTTATAGTGAACACGGGATCCAGTGATTTAACTCAAGCAAAGAGAACCCGTTTATCTCTATAATAGGATGCAAACTGTTCAGCAGAGAAGACATTTATTACACAGCAGGTAATTAAACAGTGTTAGAATTAATTTGCTACCCTGGGCCTTAGCAACTTCAGTACACACACTAAATATGGTTTCTATAGCCATATATTAAACTTGTGGTTACAGGATGCCACACTGATGCATAAAGCAGGAGCATAACAGAGTAGGCATACTGGGGAAAGCTGGAAGACTCAAATGCCATACACAGCTAATTTTTAGGACAGGTACTCAGATCTGATGATAATATACAAAGTACAAGATAGATGTTTATACTGTTAACATTAAATGTGGCATATGAATCTAGCTTTTGGATTAGATACAGTAGCATTTTCCCAGGAACAGCTGTCTTCATTATGCAGGAAAAAAGGCTTCTGCTGTTTAGACTTCCTTGTAAACTGACTCAAGAGCCATTTCTAAATAACTGTGTTTATGAACTTCGCGTGATGCTATTACACCATGGAAAGAAAACAAGCCAGACATTGTTCTTCCTATATAGAGTCACGGCAGGGTCTTTGTATCCCTGATTTTGCCTACATAAATACACAGTCATTTCTGGTTTTGCCCTCCCTTCCCTTTCTTGTAAAATCTGGCATTTTTAGCCAACCAACTGTTAGCCAAAGAAGACTAGACTGGACTATGTCTGATCCTGTCATTGCCACTTCTTACTGAACTAGAGTGCCCGCTATTGAGTAATGAGAGGGTCTCAATCTGTGGAACAGGAAACCAATACCAGAAATACAATCTGTCTCTCTGTGGTAATTGGCCACCTTGTAAATCCAAAAGTCTCTTTCAGAACAAACTGTATAATTGGCAAAATAAACATACCTAAAAATTCTTAAGGTCTTGATCCTGCAAACTCACATGTGTGAGTAAGTCCCTGTGTCTATGTGAAGCCCTGCTGAAGTCAACTTGCAGGATTGGGTCCTAAGAGTTTAAGAAATCATCTTAAATTCATTTCCTATTAATTTCTTAGGGCTAACATTTTTCCTCTAATGCACTACATTCTGGAATATGTTACAGTATCATTCTCTTCATAATAGAATGACAAAAGGTTATCTCCCTCAAGTTGATTGATATACACAATATTATAATATTCTGCTTTTAGCAGAACCAACTGATCTACATCATTACTCACACTAGTCAATGTAAACTGACCAATGCTATTCACAGTATGGTTAATATAGTTAAGGAAACTTAAAATTAAAAAGGTTGTAGAGCAGTTTTTAAACTAAGGGCTGGGGAGAAAGCTGACAGGTGCGCAGGAGCATGTGGCTCAGACACAGACATCTCTTAGGGGAGGATCTATTAATGAAGATTCTCTATGTCCTAGTAAGGAGGAGAGGATGGAAGATAAAATATGGGTAGGATCTGATGAGAATCCGTCAAATGAAAAAAAGAGGCCTATTCAATTACATCATGTAATGGCAGACAGCTAAAAGGTTTTTAAAGTGTTTATGTACAAATGCTAGAAGCCTAAATAATAAGATCGGTGACCTAGAGTGCCTTGTATTAAATGAGGATATTGATATAATAGGCATCACAGAAACTTGATGGAATGAGGATAATCAATGGGACACAGTAATACCAGGGTACAAAATATATCAGAAGGACAGAACAGGTCATGCTGGTGGGGGAGTGGCACTATATGTGAAAGAAAGCATAGAATCAAACGAAGTAAAAATCTTAAATAAACCAAACTGTACCACAGAATCGCTATATGGATAGTAATTCCATGCTCTAATAATAAGAGTATAGCAGTAGGGATATATTACTGACCACCTGGCCAATGGGAGTTGCAGGAATGGAGAACTGCCGCCACTGGGAGCTGCGGGGGGCTGTGCCTGCGGATGGTCAACATCAGCAAAATGTCTCGTGGCCTGCATCAGATTACCCTGATGGGCTGCTGGTTGCCCACCACTGCCCTAGAAGCTGCATGAAAAAACTTAAAGACACCATAATAGAGGCTCAACTTAAATGTACAGTATATCCAAAATTTAAAAAAACATAGTAAGAAAACCAAAATGCGTCACTGTGGCTAAACAAAGCCACAGAAGCAGTGAGAGACAAAAAGGCATCCTTTACAAAGTGGACGTTAAATCCTAGTGAGGAAAATAGAAAGGAGCACAAACTGCGAGTGAAGTGTAAAAATATACTTAGGAAGGCCAAAAAAGAATTGGAAGAACTACTAGCCAAAGACTCAAAAAGTAATAGCAATTTTTTTTTAAACTACATCAGAAGCAGGAAGCCTGCTAAACAACCAGTGGGGCCACTGGACGATCGAGGTGCTAAAGGAGCACCCAAGGACGATAAGGCCTTTGAGGAGAAATTAAATGAATTCTTTGCATCGGTCTTCACAGCTGAGGATGTGAGGGAGAATCCCAAACCTGAGACATTCTTTTTAGGTGACAAATCTGAGGAACTGTCCCAGATTGAGGTGTCATTAGGAGGTGGATTTGGAACAACTGATAAACTAAACAGTAATAAGTCACCAGGACCTGACGGTATTCACCCAAGAGTTCTGAAGGAACTCAAATGTGAAATTGCAGAACTACTAACTGTAGTTTGTAACCTATCATTTAAATCAGCTTCTGTACCAAATGACTAGAGGATAGCTATTGTGATGCCAATTTTTTAAAAGTGCTCCAGAGTTGACCCTGGAAATTACAGGCCGGTAAGCCTGACTTCAGTACCGGGCAAACTGGTTGAACCTATAGTAAAGAACAAAATTAGAGATGTAGATGAACATAATTTGTTGGGGAAAGTCAACACGGTTTTTGTAAAGGGAAACCACGCCTCACCAACGTACTAGGTTTCTTTGACGGGGTCAACAAGCATGTGGACAAGAGGGATCCAGTGGCTATTGTGTATTTAGATTTTCAGAAAGCCTTTGACAAGGTCCCTCACCAAAGGCCCTTAAGCAAAGTAAGCTGTCATGGGATAAGAGGGAAGGTCCTCTTATGGAGTGGTAACTGGTTAATAGATAGGAAACAAAGAGTAGGAATAAATGGTCAGTTTTCAGAATGGAGAGAGGTAAATTGTGGTATCCCCTAGGGGTCTGTACTCGGCCCAGTCCTATTCAACCTATTCATAAATGATCTGGAAAAAGGGGTAAACAGTAAGGTGGCAAAATTTTGCCGATGATACAAAACTATTCAAGATATTTAAGTCCCAAGCAGACTGCAAAGAGCTACAAAAGGATCTCAGAGAACTAGGTGACTGGGCAACAAAATTGCATTTATCAACATTGAATTTATCTGCCAAGTAATGCATTGGAAAACATTGGAAAACATAATCCAAACTATGCATATAAAATGATGGGGTATAAATTAGCTGTTACCATTCAAGAAACACATCTTGGAGTCATTGTGGATAGTTCTGTGAAAACATCCACTCAATGTGCAGCGACAGTCAAAAAAGTGACCAGAACGTTGGGAATCATTAACAAAAGGGATAGACAATAAGACAGAAAATATATTGCCTCTATATAAATCCTTGGTGCACCCACATCTTGAGTACTGCATTCAGATGTGGTTGCCCCCTCTCAAAAAAGATATTGGAATTGGGAAAGGTTCAGAAAAGGGCAACAAAAATGGTTATGGGTATGGAACAGCCTCCATATGAGGAGAGAATAATAAGACTGGGACTTTTCAACTTGGAAATGAGATGACTAAGGGGGGGATATGATTGAGGTCTATAAAATCATGACTGGCGTGCAGAAAGTAAATAAGTGTTGTTTACTCCTTCTCATAACACAAAACTAGGAGTCACCTAACGAAATTATTAGGCAGCCGGTTTAAAACCAACAAAAGGAAATATTTTTCCACACAATACACAGTCAACTTATGGAACCATTTGCCAGAGGATGTTGTGAAGGCCAAGGCTATAACAGGGTTCAAAAAAGAACAAGAAGTTCATGGAGAATAGGTCCATCAATGGCTATTAGCCAGGATGGGCTGGGATGGTGTCCCTAGCCTGTGTTTGCCACAAGCTGGGAATGGGTGACAGGGGATGGATCACTTGATAATTACCTGTTCTGTTCATTCCCTCTGGGACAGCTGGTATTGGCCACCATCGGAAGACAGGATACTGGGCTAGATGGAACAATATGGCCGTTCTTATGTTAAGGAAATGAAAGTAACTTTAGGTCGGAGTGGTACCAAACTGAAATCCTGAATCCAAGCACTAGTAAGCCTGGGAGAAGTTTGGATCTGGATCCACACTTTGCATCACTAAGGAATCCGATTAAGATGAGAGGGATAATATGTACCTGTAGTAATATTAAAAGTAGGTCCTAACTGCTTGTGGTTGTGTAAGATCCCAATGTACATTCTGCAAAAGAAGGGTTGTCGTATGCTTTGTTTAAAATTCAGTTTGAGTAATTCCAGTCTGCTTACTTAAAATTTGCCCTGTAGTTGCAGTTGAATAAAATTATTCTTCACCTCCTGCCCTAAGCTGTGATGCAGTCTCGCTGTGAGCTTTTCAACAGTAACCACAATACTTTTCGGTGCTGGCAACATTTCACTGGTGGGTGATGAAATTCCTATGGACTCAGGTTCCCCTGCCATTACTACTGGTGGAATTGTACTGGTGGTGAATTGTGTGTCTGAATTTTGGCAATGTAGTTGCAGCTATACAGATTTTCTTTGTATTGGGAGTGGGAGATTCAAATCCGTCTATTTTCCCAAGGCTATAGAGGTCAACTGTGAAAAAGCTGTTAGTGTGATCATTAGCTTGGCTTTAACATTTTAATGCTATTTTCCTTGTGCGGCCTTATTCTGTTTCTCTGTCTTTAAAAGCTTTATGACAAGGGTGGGGAGGCTAACAAATTTCATTTCAGATCTGTGCAGTAGTGAAGTGTTTTAAATAATGAGAACACATGTACTACTATAATCAATCAACTAAGAAGTAGAATGTTAAGCAGATGATTCTAATATCTATTTTTGGATTTACTTGAGACAGCCTTTTGACTACATTTTAGTTGTAAAGGCATTTTTGTCAATTGGCATTATGTTAGTGAGTGAAATATAATTCTGAGTAGCATTTTAGGAAACTACTTTAATATAGAGATGGTGACTACATTTCCAGCTCTCTGTGAATATAAACAGGACATGAAGAGGAATTTAATATCTGAAGATTTTTCCTAGCTCATTAAGAAAATTGTATATGAGAGCTCTGTATTGAAAATAAGATTGAGCAGCTGAATTAGCTGCTTTTTGGTGATTTCACTAAAGTCTGTAGTTTTCATAACAATTATTTGATCATTGTTACACCTTACTACAGTCATTTCCTTCCAGAAATAAGTGCAATGGGCCATACTGGGAGCTGGTGTAAAGAGGCAGTAATCCACTGAAGCCTGAATTGGGCCTCTGAGATCTTTACAATGCTTATATTTTACCATCCATCAAAGATACTATTGTGCTTCAGAAAACAGGCTAGACTGCTTTCAGTTTAGAAATACCACGGCTTGTGTATGTCAGTATGTTTCCTTTGGAGATGAAGTGAAGGGTGAGATTTCCTTATTATGATGAAGACTGTAAATGTGGAGGAGAAAAGCACTCAGCTAGCAAACAGCTGAGTTACAAATATACGTCTTAATCTGAGCCCTAAACGTCAGGCTAGCTAATGGAGACTTCAGCGGTTTTACAAAACAATCTAGCTGCAACTTGTTTAGCTTGAGGCCTGTGCTACTGAATAAGGAGAGCACATGGTATACTTCAGATCAGAGGATAGCATGATACATTAGATTAGATTGCTAGATGCTGTAGTGGAATAACCTCTTGAAGTGCATCATGTGAGCTGCTGAGAACAGAATTTTTTTAAATTTATTTTCAATAATTCTTGTTTCGCCTCATTCTGTCCTTACTAGATGTTCTCTTTTTATTGTGTTTTAATGGAGAGCAATACTTATAAATTGGCTTTACAAAAATTTGTTTCCAGGCTGTTGCAGGGGAGAACCAGACAGTGGTTTTCCTTTCTTATATACCAGATTTCCATTTCCAGGAGAGTATACCCAGAGATGGAGAGATGAGAAGTATGTCAAAAGCCATGGCCTTGTTACTGGAAGGTTAAGGAATAGATTACAGATACCCACGCTGGTGTACCTATGGTTCTTGGTTTACAGAGGTCCCAGAAGCTGTAAAGAGCCAGAAGTGATATCCCTCTGCTATCAGAATATGTAGAAAGGAATAAATCATGAAGCACACAGTAATGTGCTACACTAAAAAGAAAATATTGATGGTGTTTTCAGGGAGTGGACTACTTTTCATAAATAAAGTCCAGCCAGGTGAGGAAAGATACTGTTAGTAATTGTTTGTAATATGATCATTACAAATGATGTCCTGGACAAATTCCAAGTTGGGTAAATGCATTTTGCCTGCTTTACATCCTCCTTGTAGTTTTAATTGGATATGGTGTTTTTCCTTTGTTTAATGTCCTTAAACATTGTTGTGCATTGTTAAACAGGAACTGTATTCCTCCCTAGAGCTGGTTGCATACCAGTAGTGGTAAATTTGTGTATGAGTTTATGAAGTCAGGGACAGCAGAATCTAATGACCCAGGAGCAGGAAGCTATGAATTCCAGAGTGCTAGTCCAGGCTCTGATATTAGCTCATTTTGTGGCCATTGGTAAATCACTGAGGGACAATGGGTGACCTGTTCCTGTGGGGATGTGCATGGTGAGGAGGAATGAGAGCATGAGGAGCCAGACACAATTGCAGTCTTTGAACTTGAAGTGCTCCAGCCTAGTGATAGGTGAAGTGCTACTCCTGTGGTAGATATGACAATTTCCTGCAATATCTTTGAAAGATTAAATTTATGGATTATGCATTAAATTTATGGATTATTGTGGGTTAGGATTGTATGTGACCTCTATATGGGGGAGATGTGACAGATGTCAGACCTGGGAGTTCAAAAGACTACATTGAAAATGTGCCAGACAAGTATGGACTTTTGGGGTAATACGTGTAAACTGAATTTCCTGGGGAATTCCTAGGGAGAAGTTAATGCAAATTCCTCAACTCCAGTTACGCAACCCCCCAGCATTTTGAAGCTACTCCCTAAAGAGAGAGACATTGTTTGCTGGTTACTTGTTACAGAAGGCCAAGATCAAAGGCCTGAGGTGTATAGAAGAGCAACTGATCTGCCCAGCCTTGATCCTGGATTTAAGACAGATGAACCTGTAAACCTGGGGAAAACCCAGCTGTAGCTTTTGAAGTACTAAAATCAACCAGAGCCCTCAGCTGGAGTTGGGGGGTGACCTCAGGTAAGCATTTTAGTATGCATGTAGGTTCTTTTAATATGTTTCCTCTGTAATGCTTTTACTTTAAAATAAACATGCTTGCTCAGAATGAGCTGTGTGGTAACTTGTAACTGGCAATACACTGTTCATAGCCCTTGGAGAGAAAGCAAGCCCAGGCATTGCCCTTTTCAGTCAGTCTGGTTTGCTGAGGATATCACAGTGTAAGGCAAGGAGCTGAGCAGCTTTTAAATCCCTGGTCAGGAGGTAGTGGATGCAGGTGTCTGACTAGGAGAGGTGACTGCTGGGAGTTAGAGGCCTAAAGTGGGTGCCATTGGTGGAGCATGGAGGGGAAATACAGGTACTGTTGCCATGAAACTGTGACAACTCCATCCTATAGATGACAGGAAAGTGAAGGGCCATGCTCTAGTCCCTTGCATTGGTGTTTCAAGTATTTTTTCTTACTTGAAAGCACATCTTTTTGTTAGCATGTACTCTGACCTACAAGATGTGTTGGTGAATTTAAGCTTGCCAAAAAACCAGTATGATATTACATTGTACTATTTGAGAAATCACATGGGATCATAATAAGAGGTGGGGAAATAATTGGTTTGAGTTTGTTGGCAATTTAAAAAAAAAGTTAGAAAATTTTTGGCAAACTGAAAAGAAAAAATATTGTTTCATTTTGATTTGGAGCATTTAATGTTTTTGATTTAAAAAAAATAAAGTTAGTTGTTTCGAATTGAACAAAATTTTTGTTTCAAAAATGTCAAAATGAAACGTGTAGTTTTTTTCAGAATTGTCTTGGTTTCTTTTTCCAAAAATGAAAAATTCACCAAAAATGTTTTGTCAAAAAGTTTTACCCATTTCTAATCATAAAGCAGACACAGATGGGGTTAGAGGAGAGGCAGACCCTCCAGCCTTAACTTAATCTATTGACTTTTGAGTGCTTAGTCACACAACTTCAATGTTCTTAGTCATAATTCCATCAGAAAACGACATTAAATTCCTAAAATGGTTTGGGAATCATTAAGACAAAGGTATAATATACATACAATATAGTTTTTACACTATTATTGCAGCAATTTCCTTTATGATATCCCTAAAAGACATACATTGTCTTAAATATAAAAATGGATTACAACCCTCCATATCATACGTTTTATAAACATGTTTTATTATTGATACCCTGCTTCCCGGCAAGGAGGTATTGTATGCCAATCTGCACTGAAGGAGTACAGCAACTATTTTTCCGAACTATACCACTGGCTATGAGTAATTGTGAGGGGACAAACCTTATAAAGATTGTAACACTAAGGAAGCAACCCTTAAGGGCATATCCAAAGGGTACGGAAAGGTAAACAGGGCTATTTCTTGTAGATAGTTATCAAAGCCATGTTAAGTAAACAAGAATCTTTGACATGCTTACCTGTATTGTTAGAGAATCAACAGAGGCTAAGTGTATTTGTCTGTGTTTATGTATGTCTTGTTAAAAGTTTAACAATGTAACCAGATTAGTTTGTGGATGCTAATTCCCTTTCATGTCTTTATGGCCTTACAGTATGCATGTGGATGTTTCAGTTAACCTGAAGAGCAAAGATGCAAGATACTGTAGGAACTCATAATATTATTTGCATGGTCTTCAGTTTAATTATGTATGCTATAGATAACTATATGCTATAGATAATTCCCACCTTTTCATATGCTGTGTATTTATACCTCCCTACTGTATGTTCCACTCCATAAATCTAATGAAGTGGGATTTAGCCCACAAAAGTTTATGCCCAAATACATTTGTTAGTCTCCAAGGTGCCACAAGGACTCCTTGTTGTTTTTGCTGATACAGACCAACACAGCTACCACTCTGAAACCTATGCTATAATGAACTGTATTGATTGTTTGACTGGCTAATTGCCTTATGTTAATGAATGCAACTAGTTTACCTGTGTATGCAAAGGAAATAGAAGATTAGCTTCAAAACAACAATCTGCACTGCCTATTCTTCACCTGGGAAGGTCCTAGTGTGACAATTGCTGTCAAGAGGCTTATCAGCTTTCTAGAGGACTATAAAGAAAAGTCCCAGGCCTGATCCTTTTTATCTCAGATCTGCTTAAACTTTAACAGGGAAGGTCTAAGCCTTAAAGTCTGAGGTCTCCAGGTTTACCCTGGATTACTCTGGAATTCTCCTGGAAGAACCTGAGCAGACTCTACAGCTGGACTGCTCACTGGACTATAAACTGGAATCAGCTGATAAGAAAGACTTTTACAAATCAGCAGCGTCACCTTCTCTGCTATGACACTGACCTAAGGACTTTATGCATATCTGTTTGTATATTGACCTTTTAACCACAGCAACTCTGTTTTTATTATTAAACCTTTAGTCTTTTAGTTATTAAAGGACCATCTGCGTGATTATTGGGTAAGATCTGAGACTCATATTGACCTGGTGATTAGAGTCCAGTCTTTTGGGACTGGCGAACCTCACATATGGAAAATCAGGTTTTCAATAACCTCTCATTAAATTAGACTTGGCTGCCCAGAGAGGGGCAAAGGCTGGGTTGCTTAAAGGCGACTGTATTTGGCTTCTTGGTAGTCAGCCTGGTATTACAGAAGTTGTTTGGTTACTGGCTTGGTGAACCTAATTATAGAATAAACCATTTTGGGATTTGTCTGTCCTATTCCTTGCAGTCTGCCCTTAATATACCATTCTCAGCGTTGCCTATCCAGCTACCAGGTCACATAAAATAGGAAATTGCAATGGGCTATATTCCCAACAGCTGTAGGAGGAGGCTCTAGAGAGGCAGGATGATCTAGTGGCTAGAGCACTAGCCTAGGACTTGGAAGATCAACATTCAAGTCCCTGCTGGGCCACAGATTTCCTGCAATTCACTTAGCATCTCTATGACTCAGTTCCTCACCCACAGAATGGGGATATGGAGTGCTTCCCTACATCACAGCTGTGTCACAAGGGTAAATACACTGAACATTGTGAGGTGCTCAGATGCTAGAGAACCTCACTATATCTATCATAGTACCTAAAATAGATATATAGGTATAGTATAAGAAAAATGGGTTATGTTTTTGAAATGATGTACATGGGAGGAAGACAAATCCTATTAATATGTAATGGAATTTGAATTAATACTGTTCTTCGCATGGTTTTGAAAATGGCTAAATGAAATGGAAAGTAATTTTGTACTGAAGCACATCACAGATAATGAGAGATGACTAAGTATGATCTTGACAAGGAAGTTTCAGTATCTATCTATCTATCTATCTATCACTGTTTGCAATTCCTTCTCTCTGAGAGCATTGAAGGTTAGGAACTGTTTATTGAGAGAGAAGGAATGGTGGTCAGGAAACCAGTTATTTTATTCTATATTAAAGATGCCATTATATCTTTAACTTTCAAATGGACAGCCCCCAATGACAGACAGAAGGGACCTGGGTTTAACGTATCACACGGATGGCATCTTTAATGGTACAGCACAACCAGTATTTCATTATTTTGTCAGCAATGGGTAGAATCCCAAGTCTGGGTAGTCTTAAGCCTACAGCCTTCTTCTCCAGAGAATTTTACCAGCTGAGGCCACAAAATATCCCAACAGGTGGACTAAAGCTTCATTTAAGACTCGTGAATGAAAATGTTGGCCAAATTTTTTTTCAGTGCAACATTCACTATCAGCTGCAAGTGCTTATTCACCAAATAAATCCCACTGGCACAGATCTTGCTGTGTACTGTGACTTTCTTCTTCAGAAGAATCAGTGGATAGTAGATACCTGTTCCAACCTGATATGATCTTATTACAAGGCCAAAGGGTACATATTTCAGTAGAACATTTCAAGATGTGGCAAGATGATATTCTTAGATTGAGAAGGAAGTGTCAGTCGTTTGTATGCATTGGTGATGCATTTTGCTACTGCTTGAATGAAATTATTTAAATGATATATACTAACATACGAAGGACCTTAAGAAATCTCATATTTACTACAGGTTGATGTTAACATTTCAGCATTAGTGATTCAAAGTATTGTTCCAGACCATCAAATGCAGCAGATAAGATATTGTGCCTTCGCTCAAGTACAAAATATAAAGCCAAGTTTCATTGCATATACTATTTGCAACACATAGGACTGTGAAAAAGATAAGTATATTGAAAGACACAGGGCTAAATTCAGAAGTGAACCAATTGGTGGTATAATTATATGGAGGTGTGAATGTAAGCTGATGTCACTTTCACACTGAGGGGGGCCAGAAAACAAGGCTGTAATACAGGGATAGCAACCATCAGGAGGATGTATTGACATGTAAAATACGTAGACCAGCATTTGTATCTCCTCTGAATTTTGCCCACACAGAGCAGCAGTAAGCAAATATCTATGTTACAAGAGTACGTAGCTCATAAGATGCATCTACTTCCAACAATGGCAGATCAGGGAAGATGGTGCATGTGCTCCTCCCTTTTGTGTGTGCTCCTCCCTTGCCAAAGGCTTGACCCAAATCTCAGTGAAGTCAATCACGTCTGCAAAGGGCCTGACTGACCTTCATGCACCTCACAATGCAAAGGATCAGACCAGTCTGATGTTTCATTTTTCTCTCCTGACAGAGAAAATGGCAGATACTGATCTCTGCTCCTTTGTGCTCATCCACTAGGATAGGCTGCTGGGGCTTGTTCCCTGGAGTTATGTTGCTGCTGCCTTGAAGTCCCCAAGGGAAATGAAGGCTGTAAAGTTTGAGGCCCTGGAGCAGCTACCCCATATGGACCCTTCCTTGGCAAATGGAAGCACTGCACTGTTAAGTTAACAGCTGTAAATAGTATATAGACTTGTTATAAAAGGAAGCTTGTTTTTTTCTGACTCCGTAAATCCCGCCCCGACACTCGTTCCATGCAGGTGCTGTCCCTGGAATTCAGTGCAGGTTCACCTGAGACGTGACCCAAGTTCAGGAGCCTTGGTGAACCGGATCCAACGTTTGAGTTGGTAATGATATCGCAAATCAAAATCAACTGCTCTTTGCTTCAAGTTTCTGCATAAAAGTTTTTCAAAAGGATGTTCGCTGGACAGCATAAACCATTGCAGCTGAACCTTTGAAATTTGTTACATCATCAGACCACCCTGGGCTGAACAGCAGCTTTTTCATGTTTATTGACCCATGAATGAAATTAACACCCTATTTCAGGGGCGACGCTAGGGAGGGGCATGAATGGTCATATGCCCCTCCCCAGACACTGGGGGGGGCACATTCCAGAGGGGGCTGGTGGGAAGCTGTCCCTGTCTTGTCCCACCCACCAGCTGTGCTCAGGTACATGCCTGCCTGCTTGAGCTCGCTGGAGTCATTCTGCCTGCCGCTGCCAGGGAGTAAGAAGGGGGGCTTCTTTTTTGCGGTCACGGGGAAAAATAGTAGGGCTCAGGGGAGGGAGGAAGGGAAGCAGGGAGGAACGGGGGGCCGCTGGGGGAAAATCATGGGGGGGACGGGGAGGCAGCACAGGCCAGGGCTGGGAATCTGGTGGGGGCGGGAAGTGCGCAAGGAAGGAGCCATGTGACTGGCCTGGATGCTCCCTGGATGGGGGAGTGGCAGGGTGAGGCAAAACCCATGGGGGATTTATGTGGGAGAGAGGTTTCTTGGCCTGGGTTCCTCCGGCCACAGAATAAGATAGACGGAAATCCCTGATGTTCTTTTAGCAATGCACAGGATTCCTTTAAAGCCATAAGGGTAGGAAACAGGTATTTTTCTTTAAAGACCCTGCCTGAGTTCCAAATGCTGCATACGTGCAGAATCAGACCATTTTTCATGAAAGGAAACCAAACTTCTCCTATGATCTGGGCCAGCCTACTAGTAGCTGGTGAGCACTTAAAACTCCAGTGCATCCTCCAAATGTTTGTTGTGTGTTGATATGAAACTCAAAGGAGGGGCAGGATAGTCTTGTGGTTAAGACACTGGCTTCTCTTTATACGACCTAAATATTATTATTTTGCCACAGACTTCCTTTATGCAAGTCGCTTAATTTCTCTCTGCCTTAGTTTCCCTATCTGTAAAATGGGGATAATTCTTAGCTAAGAAGGGCATGTGATGATGAACTTGTCTGTGAAACTTTGGAAGAATGTGCTGTAGAAGGACAAAGTATTTATTAAAATATTAGGGATGAGACTTCAAAGAATGGGTGCTTAAATTAGGCACAAAGGGCATTATCTTGCATCACTGAACTCCAGGATACCATTGCCGTTGATCTCAGTTGGAACAGGATCAGAGCCCTAAATCCTTACTGAGGTTCCTAAGTGGCCCAGGTTTTCAAAGCACCCATCAATTTCATTTTTGAAAAATTGGGTCATGTATTTCAGAGCCTAACTGGGGCACATATTTAAAGGGGAAAAAAGAGTCTTCATCTGTGTGTCTGGAGGTTATTGTCTTCCTTGAGGCAACAATTATTGCTCTTTGAGCATTTAAGAATAATCTGCAGCCAACACTTGTAGAACATTTAAGAGCAATTGTCATGCAAGGGTATGGAACTGATAACTGACATGTAAGCGATATCAAGGTAACTTGGTGCAAGTTACTCATCTTCCTTGACTATGAATAAATTTTGCATTTGAGTCACTTGCAAAATTATGAAAATTTACCAATGGATGCGCAAATTCTACTAATCTGAACTGACAATATTTTAATGAAAGCAATATTTTACTTGCTTGTTTCCCCCCCAAAAAAAATTTACCATGAGTGTGTGGAGTTTTGCAAGGCAGAATCAAGTCAGACTATGGGAAATGCTTCAGGAATGAGTGCTGGTCTACACTGGCAATGCGAAATCAATTAGAGTATTGATGTGGAATACAGCTAATGTTGGTACGTTGATTACTTGTGTGAGTACTATTTGCAGTGTTTGTACAATATGGTTTCAATCTGAGGACCCAATTCTGCACTTAATGGAAGAGTAAAATCTTTAGCAAAAGCCATGAAGAAGACACTGCTGTCTTCCACTTTTGGAAGGGATATAAACACTTAACATGCTGTAGGGCATACAATAACCTCTACTATTGGGGAATAGGAGTAAACTTTCCCTGGGGCACATTACACGATATCTTCTGCAGGGTTTCTTGAACCTTATTCTGAAGCATCTGGTACTGATCACTGTTGATGACAGAATACTGTACTAGATTGACCGCTGGTCTGATCCAGTCTGGGAATTTGGCAATTCCCTTATTTCTGTATTCCTGTTATTAGAAACAAATATGACCAATTTTTGGGGTCCATCTAGATTTAAAAGTGATGGTGTTCAGTTTATATATATTTAAAATATCCATTAAATTAACCCTATGCAATATGCATTCTCTAACCAACTTGCATATTAAAAATAAAGCAAAACAAAAAAAAATAAAATAAATTTTTAGAAAACTAAGCAGCATCTGTTGTCCATCTTGTTAAACTGCCATCTTCACAATAAATCCTGAGTTGCACTGTTTATACTACTGAATGCTAGAGGCACGGTCAGAAAAGATGGGTAAATATGCATTTATTTTGTGGATTTCTAATAGTGCACTACAGTGCTGCATTTAATTGTATGTTACCAGCTGCCTCATCATTCAGTTTATTTTTTACTTTTTCTGCAAATGAAATATTCCTTTTATTACAAGTCAAGAACTCAGGAGATAACAGGATATTCATGGTTAACAGCACGCTACATCTTTCTATATAGTTCAAGTGTGTTGCTCACTTTGAGGCTTTTAAGGTATGGGTCCTCAACCTCATTATAGACTCACCCCCCTAATGTGAAGAAATAGAGGTCTATAATGTTTAACTATGGTTTGATGCACTCTTGTGTTCTGTGTATGACAGAGCCATTGAGCTTCTTTATGCTACACAGAACACTTCTGTGCACTCGAGTTCTCATGTGCATCTAGAAATATCCCTTTCAATCAACAGGAGGATAGACTGAACAGGAGAGTTCCTTCAGGCCCGAGCTCAGTAGAACCTCCCAGTATCTTGTTAGATCTTAAGAGCTCTAAAGAATAATTTTCAAGTCCTGGGTGGTGTTCCATGAATGCCTGTGTCAGGGTTCCGTCCCCAATCTGAACTCTGGGGTATAGATGTGGGGACCCACATGAAAGACACCCTAAACTTATTTCCACCAGCTTAGGTTAAAAACTTCCCCAAGGCACAAATCCTTCCTTGTCCTTGGGTAGTACTGCTGCCACCACCAAGTGAGCTAGACAAAGATTTAGGAAAAGGACCACTTGGAGTTCCTGTTTCCCCAAAATATCCCCCCCAAACCCCTTCAACCCCTTTCCTGGCGAGTTTTGAGAATCACATACCAACCAAATAGGTAAACAAGCTGAGCACAAGCCAGACCCTTGGTTTTTAGGACACTAAAAACCAATCAGATTCTAAACAGAACTTTATTATAAAGTAAAAGAAGCACCTTTGTAAAATCAGGATGGAAGGTAGTTTTACAGGGTAATAAGATTTACCACACAGAGGATTCCCCTCTAGGCAAAACTTTAAAGTTACAAAAAAACAAACAAACAAACAAACAAACAAAACCCAGGAATAAACCTCCTTCTTAGCATAGGGAAAATTCACAAGCTAAAACAAAAGATAAGCTAACACATTTACTTGCTATTACTTACAATTTTTTAAAATCTTGGATGCTTATTTCAGGTAGGGTTTTAGGAGATGGTTTTTCCTACGCTGGTCCATCTCTGTCCAAAAGAGAACAACAAAGAGCACAAAACAAAGCCTCCCCCCACAGATTTGAAAGGATCTTCTTCCCTTATTGGTCATTTTGGTCAGGTGCCAACCAGGTTATTTGAGTTTCTTAACCCCTTACAGGTAAAGGAGGGATTTTATGCTACCCTTATCTGTATGTTTATGACAGCCTGTCAGCTTTATTTTGCTCTTGTCAAAGCATCTGTTATAGGGGTACAAATATGTGGTAATTGTTCCAACTTAAAAATAAACCATACAAATTCCTCCTCCTCCTCACAGCAGGGAGTAATCTTTGCAGACATTTTTCCATCAGATGCTCTTTTTAGGTGTTTCTATATCTGAGGGCAAACACAATTTCCCATATAGGGAGAGACAGGAATAAATTACTTGTGTCTCCTGCTTGAGTATAGACCAGACCACTTGCAGCGATTCTGGAAACATACTTTCTCCTGGGGTCTTTCTGGAATACAACTGCTTGATTGATAATGATTTGTCAAGTTTCCAGTATATATGAAAGATGTAAGGTTAGCTGTAGAGTAATATTTCCTGAAAGCTGGATTGCAAAAAAGTGCTTACACTTTTTATTAAGATGGCCACCATCCAAGTCCTACTTTACACCAGGCCTGTGACAGTCTGTCTGGAATTCCCTATGGGTCTAGGAGTCCTGCATTCCTCTCCAGGTGAGCAGAAATGTAGGATCACAGCTAAAGGCACAATGTCAACTTGAAAAAAAAATCACATCTGTCTGAAAACTTTGTACCTACTATAGTGACAAGCTAACAAGTAAGATTACGAAAACCAAAAGAGATTAGGGTGTGTGGGAAGGAGGGGGTGAGAAAGAGGGTGGAAAGAGTCTCCTCTCCTTTTTTTCAGTTTATTTTATGTATTGATGGCACTTTGTGTATAGTCAGTTTCACAGTGTCCTTGTAAGGTCTGTTAGGGCTAAATTTGGGCTGTGCTGCAAGCACCACGTATGGAGCAATGCAATACCATCATAACCTTTAAATTGTGCCTCTTTACGATCAGCAGTTACTAGTTGCCTATGCCCTCTGTTTTATTCCAACTCAAAACATGAAATGCATTCATATATTTAATGATCTAAGGTTCATTACAGTAAACGGTGAAAGTTCATTTTCTGAACTGCTTTTCCATTAATTTATTTTTTGCTGCCATTAGTTTATTACAATTCTGCTGCCATGTGAGACTAACAGATAAGAACCTATATTTACAGCTCAGCAAAGCAAAGCTACAGGGATATTGGGTCAGAATAGAATTCTGCTGATTTACTGCAAAGGTTTATATTCTATAGTACATATCATGGGTTACTATCCTTCAAACTGGGTAACAAAATAGGAATTAGTACTAATAAGAGAAAAGAGAATTTCACTTCCACATTTTCTGTATATTTACATGTAGGATTTTGAATGATCAAGTGCAGCCACAGTAACAGGATAGTGCAAAGAGGAAAAGCTTAATGTTCCAATGCCAAGTACAGTCAGTCTCTAGTTTAGAAAGCCATTTGAAGAAATCTAATATGTCCTGAGTTCCTATTTATCTTGCACCCTTGGTACATCTTTGCAGCACATACAAGTGTTCTTCTTCATTACCCCATTAGGCAAAAGAAACATAAAAGCAAACGCAGACACATAAACCTGCCTAATCTCTGCTTGATATCACTCCAAATAGTCTTTCATCTCTTTACTTTCCCCATGTCTGTTGATTTGTATGCTGCTAGAACACCTCAAGTGCTGATGCTAATTCAGATAATAACCCTTTGTTTCAATCCCATCTGCTGTGACTGGGAACCACTAGTACTAGAAATTAGAGCTGTGTGGTAACTGGTATTTCCAGAAAATGTTGCATTTAAAAAAAAAAAACATTCCAAATCAGAACAAAACAGAATATGCTAAGCTGTGGCTTCCTGTCTCCCTCAAAAGGCAGGCTGCCAAAGAGCCAGAGAAGTGGGTGCACAAGCTAGCTTGCTTGGTTGGTTTCCCCCTAAAGTTTCAATAGAAGCAACACTTTCATGGGAATGTTCTGATTCTGCTAAAAAAAAATTTCCAATGGAAAAACAATTCCACTGGAAAGTGGTTGACCAGGTTTATTAGAGAGCATGATTCTGGCTCCTGTTCATTATGACAATGCTACCAAGATCCAGCATGACTTTATTCGTTTAATGTTGGAAAACATCATTTGTGAGAACCAAAGTTCTTTCACTTCCAGTCAGGTATACGTGAAAGTTATTTTTGCCTCTGGAATTGTGAATTAGCATTGTTAAAGAAATTTTTGGAGTTGCATTTCCATTAGTTCAAAAATAGCTTACTTCTCAACTCCCCCACTCTTTTGTCCTGTGCATAAGAAGCTATCCCCCCCACAAACTGTGCAATGTGTTATACATTTGCTTAGAAGTAATTCTCTATTTTTAGTACTTTTGCAAATCTTTTGGACTTTGGCATCAGCTCTTCTGCTCTGTAAGGAATCTTGTTTAATTGTGGATCATTACTCAGCAATCCTAGTTCCATAACAAATCTGTAACCATATTGTCAATATTTTTTTCCTTTCACTTTAGTTTAGTTTTGTTGAGAGAGTGTAACTATGCAGGATTCACCCCTGCAGCACCTCCTGCTGGCTGTCTGGGAATTATCTTGTTTTCCAGCTCCGGAGCACCCTCTGCAGGCCAGTGTCATCACTGCTGCTGGACCCTGGTGCCCCTTTGGCCGGGGGTTCTGCCCCAGCAGTATCCCCTCAGTCTCCAGGTCTCCATTCCCCAGGGAACCCCTAACGCCACCTTGCCTCAGTGCCTACTGCCAGTCATCATTTAACCCACACTCACTGGGACCAACTGCAGCCTGTAATGGCCACTCATCATTGGCAAGAGGGGGTAGGACCTGCTGCCTTTGCTGATCCCCAGGCTGCTCCTTTGCAGTCCCAGAACCTGGTTTGGGCCCTGCAGCCTGGGGGGTTGTCAGGCTGGAGCTCCCCAGCCCCTCTTGCCTTTCCCCCAGCACTGCCCTACCTCAGGTCCCTGCTCAGCTCCCAGAAAGGCAAGTCCTTCCCTCAGAAAAGCTAGAGAGAGAATCTTAAGCTCTTGGCTCACTGGCCTTTTATAGGGCCAGCTGCAACCTGATTGGGGCGTGGCCCCAGCTGTGGCTGCCTTCCCCATCAGCCTAGCTGCTTCTCAGAGCCCCAGCCCTCTCCCAGGGCTGGCTTTAACCCTTTCCAGGGCTGGAGCGGGTAACCACCCCGCTACAGAGAGTCTTATGGTTAAAGAATACAACTAAGCCACATTACCGATTCTAGTCTTGGTTGTACTCCAGCCTTCCTGTGTGACTTTAGGAAAGTTGCTTAATTACTTTGTGCCTCAATTTTCTCATTTGTGAAATAGGAATAATGGTACCATACTACCACACATGGGCATTACAAGAATAAATTAATGTTCATAAAGAGATCTGAGATGTTTGTGTGAACAATGCTGAAAAAGTATTACTTTGTGCACTGAGATACTATAGTGATGGGCATTTTAGATGCTAGGAATAGTATAATAACCAGAAAGGAGGAGAATATAATTTATAAGACAAAGGTGACAGATGAGGCTTATTGAAATGTTTTGCACCATTACTGTAGAATATTGAATGGTTTAATAAGGGATAAGCTATTCCTCTCATTCAGAAGATGTGAAAAATGCTAAGGAAGAGTTAATTGCCTCAGCAGATGTATAGTAGATTCTAGGGATAGAATACAGACCAATGAGTAATGGGTCAATTTTACACTAACTTTTCCTACAAACAGAAGAGCCAAGAAGTATAACCAGCGAGAAAGAACCTTTGGATCCTTTATGGGATGATTCCCTGGGATGGTGGGTAGGAAATTGGTAAATTCAATATCTTTTAAGCATCCCTTTGGTGATCTGGAAGACCTGAAAGTTCTTCTTGAGGACTTTCCTTAACTACAAATTAAACCCTTTAAAAATCTAAGTAAAATAAATTTGCTGCCAGTGACATTTCAGTCACTTCCAGTGGTGTTTGTCCTAGTCTGACTGCAATTTTACCTTTGCAGTTAGTTTACACAATTCAAAAATGAACAATCACACATCAAGAATCATTTTCTACAAATTGCTGCAGTATAATGTAAGTCTTTGTTCTGTAGTGTTTCCTAACTTGTGGCTTTACTTCTGTAACACTGCCAAAATAATGAAACCTTCTCATGTTGGCTCTTGCAATGGGTAACTCAAAAGGCTTGGAAGCTCACTTTGCTTTAGTTAATAACCTAGGAGTTTTACTATTTATCCAGTTTTTGTCTGAACTTAATAACTCTTTGATCTACAACAATGTTCTTTGACATTATTATAAATGCAAGCCACTTTTTTAAAGAGGGGAGACTCTCTCTCACACTCTCTCTCTTTCAACCTCTATTGACTACAATAGGCTTTGGATCTGACCCTTATTATAAATTTACCATTTTAAAAGGGAAAACTGTTGGTTGAATCCCCAGGAAAGACCAGGAAGTACTGAGCTGCCTCTCAAGAGATGCCAGTCCTTTTCAGTTAGACAGACAAAATTGTCTGCCTTTTTCTTGCATCCTTTTTTCCTAGCAGTAGCATTGGCTTTTCATGAGGAATCATGATAGCAAGGGCTCTAGCAGGGGTAATCATTTATTTTTTGTCAAGGTCTAAATTTCTTGGTCAAGGTATAGTTGAAGTCCAGACTCCAGAGAAAATAATGATAATACTAAATGATAACAAGTAAATAAAAATATTTGGGGGTCTGTTCAAAAGCATCTGGTAGTCCAGATTTGGCCTGCAATCCGCCTATTGACTGCCCCTGTACTATTATGTGAGATCAAGATATAATGTACTGCCCCTGTACTGTAATGTGAGATCAAGATATCATTGGCTATATGGGTCCCTAGTCCCCAACTGATAGGGGAAAAACAAAACAGTATTTGATACAGGATCTGGCAAATCCCCAAAAACTGGATTAATCACATTCCTAGATGAAGGTCACAGATGGATAACTGTGGATTTGTGCTTTTAGAGCAGTTGTTCCCAAACTTGTTCAGCTGCTTGTGCAGGGAAAGCCCCTGCCGGGCCGGGCCGGTTTGTTTACCTGCCGCATCCGCAGATTTGGCCAATCGTGGCTCCCAGTGGCTGTGGTTCGCTGCTCTAGGCCAATGGGGCTGCTGGAAGCAGCGGCCAGTACGTCCCTCGGCCCGCGCCGCTTCCAGTAGCTCCCATTGGCCTGGAGCAGCGAACCGCAGCCAGTGGGAGCCGCGATCGGCCGAATCTGCGGATGCGGCAGGTAAACAAACCGGCCCGGCCCGGCCCGGCTTTCCCTGAACAAGCGGCGGAACAAGTTTGGGAACCGTTGTTTTAGAGACTGGAACAAGTGGGGCTGATTCATCACTGTTCAAAGCTGCTTGCAAAGCCACCATAAATCCTCTTAATTGGGCCCCTGCATGGCAATTATGACAGCTTAATCCAAGATCACACCTCATCCTCTTCCATACTTATGTTTGAGGGGGGAAAAACAAAACAACAATTTTGGAAAAGAGGTTAAGATGTGCTTACTGCTTAAATAATATTTCAAAAGAACAGAATAATCACTGAAAGGTACTGGTACAGCCATGAAATAAATGTAACTACTAACATTTTATTTACTGGAGTGAACAATAAAAACATTTCATTTTCCAGGTGTCTACAGTTCTAGAATTTGGTCGCATCGTAATTTACACTACCAGCCTTCGTGTGGTGAGAACCACGTTTGAAAGATGCGAGCTAGTAAGAAAGATCTTCCAAAATCACAGAGTGAAATTTGAAGAAAAAAACATTGCTCTGAACAGCGATTATGGAAAAGAACTAGAAGAAAGATGCAGGAGGGTGTGTGAAATCCCATCACTACCTGTTGTCTTTATTGATGGCCAATATCTTGGGGTAAGTTCTGCACAAGTTTAAATTTCACTCTGCAGTGTGTGTGTGTAGATGCTAACCGATAAGAATGGGAAATTATTTTCTTTTATTGCTTGTATTACAGGAGCAATCAAGGATTGGGGCCCTATTGTGCTAGGCTCTGTACACATACACAGTGAAACATGGTCCCTGTCCCAAAGAGCCCACAGTCTAGTTACTACAAGATGCAACAGGTGGATAAAACAAACAGGAAAAAGTTGGGGGGCATGCTTAAGTAACAAACAAGTGAACAAGTTATGCTCAGCCCCTGATTTTTCACTCTACTTCAATAGCTCAGCATTTTCAGCAAGTAGGTGATACAAAAAAGGAATTGTAGCATTCATTTGTCCTTTTCCAAGGGCATTCAGAACTGTCAGAGACCAGTCAGGGGTTTTTTGTGGAGGGGAGATGGGGAGAAATATTTTTTTGTGGAGGGGAGATGGGGAGAAGGATGTATGTAAAATATGCAAAGTGGCTGGTTGAATGATATTTTGCAAATTAAAGTAGAACTTATCGAATAATTTATCTTCATATGAAACATTTGATTAATTTTATCTTCCATTATTCATTCGTCTTAGAGATCTGATTGAAGAAATTGAGTTTTATATCCATTTAATCAATTTCACATTTTTTATAATATTATCTTTCTCCCCTTCATTTGGCCAGTTCTAATGCGGTGGCAGGTTTAAGAATTAGATTTTTATTTGCTTCATACTCTATGAAGACTTACTTATGATGATGACGACATTTGTATGTAGTTCTTTAAGAAAATACCATTTGTTTTATTATAAACTAAGTAGCGATGACAGGTTTCAGAGTAGCAGCTGTGTTAGTCTGTATCCGCAAAAAGAAAAGGAGTACTTGCGGCACCTTAGAGACTAACAAATTTATTCGAGCATAGCTGTAGCTCACGAAAGCTTATGCTCAAATAAATTTGTTAGTCTCTAAGGTGCCACAAGTACTCCTTTTCTTTTTAAGTAGCGATGGTTGCAGTGTTTCTGTCATTGCAGCGAATTGATGCATTTACCCTACTCTAAAACACTTTTGTATTTTGCAACAAAATATTCTATGGCTTTCTTTGGTGGTATGAATGGTGAATGGCCTTACAACCACTGTCCCACTAATATGAGTGTGGTGTAACTATTGTGCATCTGTTACCAGAACAAGCCTCTAGTGTTTCCCCATCTTGCAGAGGTCAGCACTCCTAAAGGGTAGGCATTAATAATATCTTTTTAAAGACCAATAAGCCAGCAATTTAGCTTTTTGAAGACTAAATTTAGCGTTTCCTTTTCTAGGCTATGTAACAATACTACATTCACAGTATTCTCAACTTGTGGCAAGGTTCCCAGCCATATGAACATGTCTGACTACTGCCTGTTGCAATGGGTGAGATCATCTGTCCAACAGTAGGATCCTGTGGATGTGTAAAGACAAATACTTGACTCTGTTCCCTACCCGCCCCCAGCCCCTTATGAAAAAACTGCAGCTTGGAGTTGGATTAATTCCTCTGTGCTGGGAAAACCCTCCTCAAAGATGGCGGAGGAGATGTGGGTTGGGTCATTAACTTTATGAGGGATAATTTTTAGGAGCAAGGAAAGGGACTCATTCTGTAGGCTAAACAGGATCAAGAGATGTCCTTGAGTTTGCCATTTTAGCTTGGGCCTCTTATTTCTTATAAACCCACTCTTTTCAGATAAAAAGAAAAGAAGTACTTGTGGCACCTTAGAGACTAACAAATTTATTAGTCTCTAAGGTGCCACAAGTACTCCTTTTCTTTTTGCGGATACAGACTAACATGGCTCCTACTCTGAAATCTTTTCAGACAGTAGTTACTGTTGCCACACAGCCCCCTGCTTCGTTTAAGTTTGTAATAAGGTTGTTATTTGTCTTTATATAAAGTGATATAAGCCTGTGTCTACTCCCTGAAACAAGCAACATGCATTTTAAAATGAACAAATGCAAGGTCATGCATCCAAGAACCAAGACTGTAAGTCATATTTCCAGGATGAGGGATTGTATCATCCAAAACAGTGACTCAGGAAAGGACCTATAGGTCATAGTGAATAACCAACTGAACACGAGCTGGTATGGCTACGAGGGTGTACGCAGAGGATGTAGAGTCATAGCAGGAAGGTGGTATTATGTCTATATTTGGTGAGATCATTTCTGGAATATCATGTCATGTCTGGTGTCCACATTTTAAAAAAAGATGTTGAAAAATTGGAAAGGGTTAAAAAAAAAAGCTACAAGAATTATTCCAGGTTTAGAAAGCCTGCCTTACCATGAGAGATTTAAGAAGCTCAACCCGATTATATTATCAAAGACAAGGTTAATAGGTAACTTGATCATGGTCTATCAGTGCCTCCATTGAGAATATTTCTGATAGCAGAGAGCTATTTAACTTAGCAGACAAAGGCATAATAAGATTCAATGGCAGGAAGTTGAAGCAAGATAAATTCAAACTGAAAGTAAGGTACAGCAATGGTAATTAATATTAGAACAATTTATCCAGGAATGCAGTGGATTATTCATATTAATACCAGCCAGTTTTTAAAAAGACATGCTTTAGTTCAGTGAGAAATTAGGGTCTTTGTTATGCAGGAGGTCAGACTTGATGATCATAAAGACAGGTTTCAGAGTAGCAGCCGTGTTAGTCTGTATTCGCAAAAAGAAAAGGAGTACTTGTGGCACCTTAGAGACTAACAAATTTATTTGAGCATAAGCTTTCGTGAGTGAGCTGTAGCTCACGAAAGCTTATGCTCAAATAAATTTGTTAGTCTCTAAGGTGCCACAAGTACTCCTTTTCTTTTTGATGATCATAAAGGTACCCTTGGGCCTTATAATCTACAGATCAATGATACTATGAGTGTTGCCTTCATAAACTGATAAATCCAGCAGTAACTGCTGAATCTTGGTCTCCTGCAATAGTTTAATGGCAATTTGAGAAGCAGATATTCTATACACGGGAGCTTGCTGGGCTACCTCTTACAGATACTTTACTCTTCCACGGAGATGACCAGTGTTTCATAAACTACAGTTTGTGAACTGTGGATAATACTAAGCATCACTTGCTATGCCACACACATCCCATTCAGCCTTCTAAAAGGAGTCAATATACACTCACCTGTGGCAGGAAGATACTAGGCCAAAAATCAAAGAAGTTACCCTGGATTAATGACAGCATAAGTGAGACCAGAATTTTGCACAATGACCTTAATAAAATAAACATCTTCAGAGAATAACAGGACTTGGTGCACTCAAGCTCCCCTTATATTTCTTTTCTCACTGTCAGATTTGACATTAGTACAAATATTCTCTCTTATTTGCTGGATGGGGATAAACTTGCCGAAAGCCAAGCAAATAGTAAGAATGTATATGAAAAAAGAGTGTCATTTTAAGGTGTTATAGAATCTGAACCCAACAGTCAAGCCGGCAATCCAGAGAGATGGACCAAAACAAGAAAGAATATGCTTTTTTGGCAGAGGAGTCAGTCTTTACTCTACTAACGTAAAAGCAGATTTATAGACTGAAGAACAAGATTTCCTAGAATACAGGGGGATGTTTTACCAATGCAACTAACTACCACACCAAGAGATGTCATGTTAAAGGTGTTTCTTCTACTATTATGGAAGTATTCATAATTAGAGCTAGGTGAAATTTTTCAAACAAATTTTTTTCTGAGAAAAATGAAGACTCAAGTCAACCAAAACATTTTGTAAATTCATGTCAAATTCACTGAATTGTTTTGACTGGAAAAAATCCAAAACAAGGTTCTGAAAAAATAGAAACATTGGCATTTACAAAATAAAATATTGTATTTTTTCAACTCTTATACTTTTATTTTGAATTTTTCTTTATTTAAAAAAAACACTTTAGAACTAGAAATCAAACCATTTTGTTTTGGGTTGAACAAAACATTTTTTATTTTATTATTTTTTGGAACTGCCACTGAACTGAAAAATCAGTTATTTGCACAGCTCTATTCACACCTATACACTTTCCTCCCAAAGACAGCAATGGATTTAATCTAAACTCAAATGCACTTTCACTGCAGTGTGGTGGAGGATAGAGAGTGATGGTTCTGTTTTAGTGACATTTATTCTCACTTCATCTTTTCAAACTTTTAATAAATCCCAACCATACAGCAGCAGATTTATTTCACAAAAGCTCCATTAAAACATAATATTATTTTTCCTTATCATTGCTGGTTGATAAAAATAGTTTTGTGTGAATGATAGCTCTCTTTAAACTAGAGACAGTCTGAAAAACCAAATGAAAAATAAATGAATGTACATATCAATGAGATAGGGGATAAAGGGGAAAGGAAATTCAGAGAAAGCTTTATGCCCAGATCCTGCATCAGGGTCCCAGATCATAACATGATCTTCATGTATCTACAATCAACATACCTCATTCACATCACACTCTAACTTAGTGTATATAGAAAGACATGCATGTCACTAAATTCCCATGCAGATACTGTCAGCTAGTCCTTGCTCAGAGAGAGACAACATCTGCAATTCTCCTCATGCAAGTAAGGCATATGGTGCATTGGCAGGACAGTGTAGGAAAGCTTCCACCTTATGTCCCTGAACTATGCCTCTTGCTAATTCTCTTAGACCAAATCCTTAGGGAGTTAGGTCCTAACCTCAGGCAAAACTCTCATTGAACCATTGCTAAACAAAGACTTCAAAGTGTGTGACTGACTCCTTACTTTCCTGTGCATTAAAACTCAGTCTGACTGAAGAAAAATTAAAAGAAAATAATTATTTAAGACAATGCACCTCAGGACCCCTTTTCATGTATGCCTTTTGTTTGCCATTTCTGTGCAAAACCGTTAATACAAGCATTAAGTGCTGTGGCTTACATTTAAATCCACACTAATATTAGCTTAATGTTAGATTATTAATGGATGATAGCATCTATTCATCCAACAAGATAGGCTTCCCTCTCACTAGAAATTCCTCACACTGTGAGATAGTTCTTTAATTGTGGGATAGAGAAGGATTTACTCAAAAAACAAACAAACAAACAAACAAAAATGAAACAGGTAGAAGGGCAGGCTTTTTACTTTAGTGGATTTAAGGGTCTAAGATGAATAACCTGATTATTTGGATCATAATTCTAGATCCTGCTAGTAAACCCAGCACTTGAAGTTAGTTTATTTCAGTTCTTCATACTGAGGTAGTCTCAGAGACCCTGTATTGCAATAATCTGAAGATAGAGCCAGAGGTGCTGGAACTAGAGGTGTGAGGGGTGCAGTAACACCCATTGGCTTGAAGTGGTTTCCATCATATACAGGGTTTACAGTTTGTTTCAATGGCTGTCAGCACCCCCACTATACAAATTGCTCCAACACCCTGGAAAGAGCGATTCCACACTCAGTGAAAGAGCTCCCATTAACATAAAAATGGTGTCTATGGAATAGGTACAATTAAATCTATTTTAGCATGCTACCTACATAGGGCTAGATCAGGGGTTCTCAAACTTCATTGCACTGCGATCCCCTTCTGTTAACAAAAGTTACTACACGACCACAGGATGGGTGACCGAACCTTGAGTCGCTCAAGCCCCACTGCTGCGGGTGGTGGGGCCAAAGCCAAACCCCAACCCCAACCCCCACTGTCCCAGGTGCAGGGGGGCCAAAGCTGAAGCCCGAGGGCTTCACCCCCAGGCAGAGGGCCTATAACCTTGAGCCCCGCTGCCCTGGGCGGTAGGCCTTGGGCTTGAGCTTTGGCCCTGGGCCCCAGCAAGTCTAAGCCAGCCTTAGCGACCCCATTAAAATGGGGTCCCAACCCACTTTGGGGTCCCGACACACAGTTTGAGAACCACTGGGCTAGATCATGCTTTTAGCATGGAGCCCATGCTAAGGGGGTGCTAGGGAGCTATACTACCCGCAGAGGACTGGGTGTGGGAGTAATTAATAAGTAACTACACTTATTTAAAGGGTGTTACATTCAGCTGGTACATGTAGGAGGAGGAGGGAGGCTTATGGTTGTGTCATCTTTCAGCTTGTCATCACAACCCACTCTCTACCCCCCTGTATGCGTGTGCATCAGGGACAGTCTATGCCTGTGTCCATCAGGAACTGTGTCTGTGTGCTACCCTGAGTACTAGAGCTGTAATTATGGATAGCCCTTATGTTGGCCTCAGAAGGGGCAGAATACTTACTTGTTACCACCCCAGTGCAGCTGCATAAGTGCAGGGCATAATCTAGCCCATAGCTTGTGTCATTGATACAGATATTATGAAAAGCAGCTATCATGATAACACAGTAGCTGACCTAAACAATGTAGCCTTAATTTTCATTCTTAGAGTCCCAGGTCCACAATATAGATTAGCTCCTTGTAAAATATTCTTACATTTCATTTTTAGTTCAGAATAGAGCTGTCAAGCAACTAAAAAAATTAACCATGCTTAATCGTACTGTTAAACAATAATAGAATACTATTTCTATTAATATTTTTGGATGTTTTCCACATTTTTAAATATACTGATTTCAATTACAACACAGAATATAAAGTATACAGGGCTCACTTTATATTTATTATAAATATTTGTAGTGTTAAAAGAAAAGAAATAGTATTTTTCAGTTCACTTAGTACAAATACTGTAGTACAATATCTTTACCATGAAAGTTGAACTTACAAATGTAGAGTTATGTACAAAAAATAACTGCATTCAAAAATAAAACAAATGTAAAACTTTAGAGCATACTAGTCCACTCAGTCCTGCTTCTTGTTCAGCCAATCGCACAGACAAACAAGTTTTTTACATTTGCAGGAGATAATGCTGCCCGCTTCTTGTTTACAATGTCACCTGAAAGTGAGAACAGGTGTTTGCATGGCACTGTTGTAGCTGGTGTTGCAAGATATTTACATGCCAGATGCACTAATGATTCATATGTCCCTTCATACTTCAACCACCGTTCCAGACGACATGTGTCCATGCTGATGATGGGTTCTGCTCGATAACGATCCAAAGCAGTGCAGACCGATGCATGTTCACTTTCATCATCGGAGTCAGATGCAACCTACTGAAGGCTGATTTTCTTTTTTGGTCATTCGGGTTCTTTAGTTTCCGCATCTGACTGTTGCTCTTTTAAGACTTCTGAAAGCATGCTCCACACCCTGTCCCTCTCAGATTGTAGATGCCACTTCAGATTCTTAAATCTTCGGTCGAGTGCTATAGCTATCTGTAGAAATCTCACATCGGTACCTTCTTTGCGTTTCGTCAAATTTGCAGTGAAATTGTTCTTAAAACAAACAACATGCTGGGTCATCATCTGAAACTGCTATAACATGAAATATATGGCAGAATGCAGGTAAAACCCAGAGCAGGAGACATACAATTCTCCCTCAAGGAGTTCACTCACAAATTTAGTTAACGCTTTTTTTTTTAAACGAGCATCATCAGCATGGAAGCATGTCCTCTGAAATGGTGGCCAAAGCATGAAGGGGCATGTGAATGTTTCCCATGATTGATTTATTTTGGGTTAATCACATGAGTTAACTGTGATTATTCGACAGCCCTAGTTCAGACTAGTCAGAAAAAAGCATATTAAAGACTTTAAAATTATTGCTAACTACTGTACCATTAAAAAAAGGTGCAGTAATGTGAATTTCTGGTTTGCAGCTGGGATGATAAAGTTTTAGCTGAATGCAAGCTGAAATATAAACCCTTTCAAACCTGAGTTCATAATGGAAAGCATCTCAAATTTTGAATTATACTGTTGTGACAGTAGCTTTACACTACAATCCAATAACAAAGTAGCATAAAGTAGGAACCACGGAAATGGTTTTCACCAATAGATATTTCTATTCTAAATAGAAATAAACTGTAATCATCTCAGGGCTTGTCTAGATTTATGGAATTTGCACTGATGTATCTACATCAGTGGAATAGTAAATCCTTAAATGTTGCTACATTGCATGGTAAATCACAGCAGTGCAACCTGTGTCTTCTAGCAGTGCAGTGCATTTATATCAGGGGTTTGCACTGGTGTACTCATGACTTTAGCTCCTCCCACCTCATATAGACAGGCCTCAGCAAACACTATTGTATTTGTTGGCAAATGTTGGCTTTGTAGCAACAGTCACGTTGTGTGACCGGGATGTTCATGTGTCAGATTTTGCCAGTCTTACCCACAC
Source organism: Natator depressus (assembly GCF_965152275.1). Classification (NCBI taxonomy): domain Eukaryota; kingdom Metazoa; phylum Chordata; order Testudines; family Cheloniidae; genus Natator; species Natator depressus. Next base: position 94,612,672 of record NC_134237.1, on the reverse strand, counting down.
TGAATAGCACCCTCCCCCAGTCATCCCACTGAACTGAAGGGGTGGTGCGTTCAAGCTAAAGGTGTAGTGGGAGTGGCTCGTAGAAGTCCCTGTGTAGGTGTCACAGAGGGCCATGGAACAGTCTTTGAAGCAGCTATTCCATCAGCCCATAATCTGTAGTAGATTTCAACAGGACAACTCACGGAGGAAGGCACTACTCACCATGAACAAAGGTGGCAGAGCTGAGTGCACAGTCAGCTTTGCTTCTGTAACTAACCACAGCCAGATATATATTGCCTCTCCTTTTCAATTCCTGTAAATGTGAAATAATGGAATAGCAATCAGTTGTTAAATAAGTGTTGGCTAAAATATTCATACGTTGTCATTTGAAGAGATAAAATACTTAATTATAAACTGTGTCGCTGAATAACAGCCCATAGCTATAGCAGAGAAATTACCCACAGCATCTGGTGTGTCTGCCTGAGAGAGAAAAAAAATGCCATTCCTCGGCAAAAGTTAAAACAAAACAACTTTGTGCTGGGAATCTAAGTTGGGCGGGCAGGCATGAGGAATCTTCCCCAATGCTAAATACAAGCAGATCCTCAGCTGGTGTAAGAATTGTCATAGCTCCATTTACTTTGATGGAACTATGACAATTTATACCATCTGAGGATCTGTAGAACACCTGTGCCTCCACTCTGTTGTCCCAGTCAACTAATAGGTTGTAGAAGTAACTGGGGACCTGTATACTCCCATGCACAAGGGTTTCAGTTCTGTGTTTCCACCTAGTGGCATAACCACCAGCCACTCACTGACTCCTCCTCTGGGCTGATCTTTCACCACACTCCCATCCCAGCTGCCATAGAAACAGCATCATGGAGTAGAGTCCCATGGTGTGTGCACTGAGTCCCTCTGTTTGGCCTGCACATGGCCTGCCTCCCTGCTCAGTAAAACAACATATATTTGTCTGCATTCAGGGCCTTCCCAGCCCCCAAAGGGGAATTGGGGAGGGAGGTGGGGCACGGTGCAGGTAGGGGAGAAGCAGCATTTGGCCATGGAGAACAGGATACCAGTATGTGACACTCCAAAATATTGTCAGTTGAACTAAGTGTGTGTTCAGATATGCACATACAGAAGCCTCTTATCCAGAGTACTGTATTTGGTGCAATGACAGTAACTACTGAGCTACAGGAGAGACAGAGTTGCCTAGTAGCTAGAGAATTGGACGGGGACTCAGAAGTGCTGGATTCTACTCCTGGCTCTGCCACCAGTTGCCTTCTGGGTGACTCTGGGAAAGTTGCTTGAATGCCTTGTGCTTCAGTTTCCGCATCTGTGAAATGGGAATAGTGAGGTTTAGCTACTTTGTAAAGCACCTTGAGCACTACAGATTAAGTGCTATGTAAGAGCTAGGTATTATTATTCAAGAAACTCATAGCTACATAAGGTAAATGCAGAACATTCAAATTGGACCCTCAATTAGTTGCAAAAAGAAAAAAACAGAAAATAAAAAGTTTTACATCTTCTTTGGCGTGTTCATTTTGTTTGTAGTAATCTCTGAACATTTACTTTCAGAAAGAAAAATGAGAAACTATTTCATTACTACTCTGGTTCAGATCACAGAAATCTCCAAAGGCCTAATGTACTACGGCTACAGTATTATTATTCACTACAGAGTTTTGACTTCAATGTTGTTACAGAATTTTCATTGTCCTTACTCACTCTTATTAGGAATGTTATGTCTGAATTCAATACTCACCTGCCAGAATAGTTGAAATACAGTTTCCCCGATATCATTTAGCTACATTCTCTGATGCAGTGTATATTTATATAATTGTATTTTTGACATACAAGACATTTTCTATTCTGCCAGGAAGTGCATAATGTAAAATAAGGTGAAAACAGTCTCTATAATTAAGTTGCATAGAATGGAAAATATAGTAAGAAGAGATATATATACACACACACACACATACACACACATACAGATAAGTTGGAAGTTGCCATACAAACTGTGAGAGGCTAATTAGTTAAAACGAGCTTTTATCAGCAGGAGAAAAAAACTTTTGTAGTGAAACTCAAGATGGCCTGTTTAGACAGTTGACAAGAAGGTGTGAGGATACTTAACATGGGGAAATAGATTCAATATGTGTAATGACCCAGCCACTCCCAGTCTCTATTCAAACCCAAGTTAATGGTATCTAGTGGTGGCAATTTTGCAACAGAAAAGCTTCAAAAACAGACTCCAAGGAGAAACTGCTGAGCTTGAATTAATATGCAACCTAGATACCATTAACTTGGGTTTGAATAGAGACTGGGAGTGGCTGGGTCATTACACATATTGAATCTATTTCCCTAAGTTAAGTACCCTCACACCTTCTTGTCAACTGTCTAAATGGGCCAACTTGATTGTCACTACAAAGGTTTTTTTCTCCTACTGATAATAGCTCATCTTAATGAATTAGCCTCTCACAGTTTGTATGGCAACTTTCACCTTCTCTGTATGTATATACATCATCTTACTATATGTTCCATTCTATGCATCTGATGAAGTGAGCTGTAGCCCATGAAAGCTTATGCTCTAATACATTTGTTAGTCTCTAAGGTGCCACAAGTACTCCTGTTCTTTTTGCGGATACAGACTAACACGGCTACTACTCTGAAACCTATAATTAAGTTCTGGTGAATTCACAAGAAAAATGCAATATAGAGTTCAATAACCAACGCTGGACAGCTTTTCAGGAACTTGAGTTGGTTATTTTCACCTTTCAGTCATCCTAAGGTTCATCTCATAATAAAAATACTTCACGTGAACAAAATTCAATCTTTTCTTCAACCTAGTTAAATTTCCAAGAGTAAACCCTCAGGTAATTCCAGTCCCCTCAATGGTAAATCTGCTGTGTTTTTTCTTTTTGCTAATAGGGAGCTGAGAAAATTCTGTCAATGAATGAATCAGGGGAGCTGCAGGATCTCTTAACCAAAATTGAGGTAATTGTATTTTTACAAACTCTCTGGAGAAACTACAAATGGAAGTTGTGCTGTTAAAATTAAATTATTTGCTAGGTATTTCCTTTCTTTCTGTTTTAAACTGATCACAAATCCTGTTTTTCAAAACCAACAACTACTTAGTGTTACAAACCAGCAAAGATTCTTGCCACTATGCCAAACTCAACAGTCCACATCCATTGTACCTGAATTTGACAGGGAGAAGACCCAAGACATTTATCCTCTGTAAGAACTATTTATGCAATCTCCACGATTTGAGCTGGGACAAATCCAGCATAAGGAGTCTGATATTTAATCAGACAGCAAATTCTTTGATCCTGATAGAAGAGAAACACAATGGTGAACACAACAAAAAGCAACATCCAACACAATACAACTGAAAAAGAGACCAAACCATCTCCACTCAACAAATGGGTGTTCCTGAGGGAACTTAGCAGTAGTAGCAGTGAGGGTAGCAGAATGCCCCTCACTCCTCCATCCACTGGCCACCTGTGGGCTCAAAAGGACTGGCCAGTGAGACAGCTTTACATGTAGTTAAGCTGTGTTTGTTGGCAGGGCCTCTAGCATCCTTCTCCAGAAGGATGGGTGGTTAAAGCCCTGGTCTGGGACCAACGAGATAGGGGTTTAATTCCCAGCTCTATCACAGAGTTCATGTGTGATTTCTTGCAAGTCAAGCATAGTTTCTCCTTTCCCCATCAGTAAAACAGATATACTTCTTTTCTCCCGCTCTTTGCCTGTCCTATCTGCTTAGAATGTAACCTCAGTCTCTTACTATGTGTATGTACAGCACCCAGCACAATGGGTGTCCTGATCTTTGTAGGGGCCATTAAGTGCCACTAAAGTACAAATAATAAATAGCAGGCTAGAGCAGACTATGATCATAACTGTACACAGAGTACATCCACTGATGTGTTAATACCAGTTTATTTTCATGGTCTAGAATGAAACAAATTACAGAGATGGCTTTGCCGGAAATCAGCTATAAGGTTCAGTCATGACTCATTTTCACTGAAGATCCAGAACACAGGAACTCACTATATGCAGTCCAGTCTTTCAGTAGGTCCAGTTCAGTTCTTTCAAGGCAAAGCTAGACCTCCCCTCCCACAATCCAACTTTTTCAAAGGGTTACATCTAGAGCTGACAAGTGATTAAAAAATTAATTGTGATTAATCATGCTGTTAAACAATAATAGAATACCATTTATATACATATTTTGGGGTGTTTTCAGGGGTGCAAGTAAGCCAGTATGGGCCAGTACGGCATACCAGTAAAAAGTGGCCTCCAGTACTGGCCAGTAACCAGCTGACTTTAATGTTGCTGCCCCTTTTGTGCCCCCCATCGGCAACGCTGCTGGGTTCCTACCAACAGGGCTGCTGACGGGGGGGCAGTGACATTAAAGCGCTGCCATGGCAAAGGACTCTGCTTAAAGCGCTGCTGTGGGAGCACTTTAATGTCATTGCCCGTTTTACCCTCCTGGGCTGCCGAAGGCGATTTAAAAGTGCCCGGGGCTCCAGCTGCCACTGCTGTTACCATGGCAGTGGCCAGAGCCCTGGGCCCTTTAAATCGCAGCTGGAGCCCCGGGCCGCGTGGGCCAGGCAGTGCAGATGGGCTGGCTGGGGGATGCTGACCCTCAGCCCCGCCCCTTCCCCCCGAGGGCCCGCCCCTTCCCAGGGCCAGAGCCGGCTCCCATACCAGTAAGTCTTCGGCTTTACTTTCACCCCTGGGTGTTTTCCACCTTTTCAAATATATCGATTTCAATTACAACACAGAATATACAAAGTTTACAGTGCTCACTTTATATTTTTTTATTATAAATATTTGCACTGTAAAAACAAAAGAAATAGTATTTTTCAATTCACTTAATACAAGTACTGTAGTGCAATCTCTTTATCATGAAAGTTGAACTTACAAATGTAGAATTATGTACAAAAAATAACTGCATTTAAAAATGTCCCTCCATGCTTCAACCACCATTCCAGAGGACATACATCCATGCTGATGACGGGTTCTGCTCAATAACCATCCAAAGCAGTGCAGACCAGCACATGCTCATTTTCATCATCTGAGTCAGATGCCACCAGCAGAAGGTTGGTTTTCATTTATGGTGGTTCGGATTCTGTAGTTTCTGCATCAGAGTGTTGCTCTTTTAAGACTTCTGAAACCATGCTCCACACCCTGTCCCTCTCAGATTTTGGATGGCACTTCAGATTCTTAAATCTTGGGTCGAGTGCTGTACTATCTTTAGAAATCTCACATTGGTACCTTCTTTGAATTTTGTCAAATCTGCAGTGAAGTGTTCTTAAAATGAACAACATACTGGGTCATAATCTGAGACATGCTATAACACAGAGCTGGAGACATACAATTCTCCACCAAAGAGTTCAGTCACAAATTTAATTAACTCATTTTTTTTTTTAAATGATCATCATCAGCATGGAAGCATGTCCTCTGGAATGGTGGCTGAAGCATGAAGGGGCATATGAATGTTTAGCATATCTGGCAAGTAAATACCTTGCAATGCTGGCTGCAAAAGTGCCATGTGAACATCTGTTCTCACTTTCAGGTGACACTCTAAATAAGAAGTGGGCAGCATTATCTCCTGTAAATGTAAACAAACTTGTTTCTCTTAGCGATTGGCTGAACAAGAAGTAGGACTGAGTGGACTTGTAGGCTCTAAAGTTTTACATTGTTTTGTTTTTGAATGCAGTTATGTAACAAAAAAAATCTACATTTGTAAGTTGCGCTTTCACGATAAAGAGATTGCACTACAATACTTGTATGAGTTGAATGGAAAAATACTATTTCTTTTGTTTATCATTCTTACAGTGCAAATATTTGTAAACAAAATGATTTAAAGTGAGCACTGTACACTTTGTATTCTGTGTCATAATTGAAATCAATATATTTGAAAATGTAAAAGAACATCCAAAATATTTAATAAATGTCAATTGGTATTCTATTGTTTAACAGTGTGATTAATACTGAGATTAATCATGATTAATTTTTTTTAATCGTGATTGTTTTTTATTTAATCGCATGAGTTAACTGTGATTAATTGACAGCCCTAGTTACATCCCTTCACTAAGTGTTGCTAGGTGGCACACCATTGCTTTTTCACATGATGCCAGAAATAGAAATTTTAGGAATTTAATTATAAGAATGTGGTTCTCTTTTAATTTTGGAGTTAGTTGCAAAAATATCCATATAAGTAAAAAGGTTAGTATCATAAGCTGCCACAGAAAATGTGGGCATTGCTAGATATGAAAAATGAATTTTGCTATAAACACTTCCCCACAGAGACTAATCAAAAATAGGAATTGCTTGCTGAATGAGACAGTGGTAAAAGCCACTTTTGTGGGATGCAGGGAAAAACAAGAGGGATTTCACATTACCTCTAAGTTTGACTTTCTGTTCCCTGACAAGAATTCAAAAGCTTGCTTTGCCTTTGGCTAACATTGGTATATACTGGATCGGCTTCTTCAGCATGATAATTCTTACACACACACACACACACACACACACAGGGATGATCTAATGGCCAAATTGGGGTCAGGAAGTTATGTTTTCCCACAGCATTTTGGCTGGGATCTTTTTCTGCAGCTTTGTGTAGAGATTATATATCTCAGGATCAGGTAGGCATTTTACATACCACTGATTTATTTATCTAGTTTTGCATGTATACTTATGTAGCACGTCTATCAAACATACGGCAAACATTTTAAGCACAGAAGCTTTCCACAAGTCTTTTCCAAGCATTAGAAGGTTGAGCCCCAAGATAAAACTAATCATGCCCCTCTATAACCTTGCAATGTTATCAGTGCAACATTTGGGAAGCTTGTGCTGTCATTGGTCTGGACCACTCCCTTGCCCTCACCCAGCTTCAGGGGCACATCTCATGCTGCTCCATGCAGCATATCAGATACATTAGGAAACAAGAATTTAAGAGATTCTTGGGCCAGATCCTCAACTGAAATGAACTGACATTGACTTCAAAGGAACTGTACTGACTTATACCAGCTACGGATCTGCCTTTCCTCATCCTTTCGCTTTTTACGTGGCTATGCACACTGATCTGCATTACTAGTAGACAACTATTTTTCTGGACAGTTTTGCATCACTTCTGTTGCGTTTGATAAAATTACAAAAAAGCGGTATGTTCGCTGTACATATTTTAGCATAATTTACTAATTATTTAAGTATGATACCTCTGGGAAATACTAACAGGGATTGTATATATAACGGCCTTTCTTCTGTAAATGAACCCTAAAAGCCCTCACTCAACACAGCAGCTCTAAAAAAGCCCCCACACCTGTGCTACTGTAAGTACTTGCTATATTTCATTTCTCTCACGTAAAACTCCAGGATGATCGATAAATTAACGGGTGATGTTTTCATCAAAAGAGATTTTGATGAAAGTCTGCTTCTTAAATCTCTTTAATGCATCATAAAGAAAAAGAAAATAAAGACAGAATTATTAAAGGTTTCAGAGTAGCAGCCGTGTTAGTCTGTATTCGCAAAAAGAAAAGGAGTACTTGTGGCACCTTAGAGACTAACCAATTTATTATTATTAAAACAATTCAGGAACAACTGAGAGATTTGAGTCTTATTCTCTCCTTGCTCACACCAGTTTCCCCAGTGTAACTATTGATTTCAAAGGCATTTACTCCTGATTTATACAAATGTGAGAAGAATCAGACCCATGGCTGGTATATATCTTTTACAATTAAAACCTAAGATAATCTCCTCAATACTTAGATTTGTATATACCTGTTTTCTAAAGAGCTCTGCCTTGCTTAGAGGGTATGAATCATTTTAAGATATGAGCAATTGTCAAATGCTGAATCACACAATTCAAACATAAACATGAAAAATTATACATGTCATACTATTATAATATGCACCATATATAATATAAACACAAAACACCATGTTTCTTACCCCAGAATTTAGAACAGGCCAGTTAAGTTATCTAATAGATCATAACTAGACAATAAAATATTTAGAACCTGGCTAATTCTTTTGGCAAATGAAAACACAAACCCTTAAGCATTATGTTAGATATACCAACTTGTAATGAACTTGGCTGATCACTGAATGCTGCTCTTACCACCTGAAAGGACAGATAAAGCAAGATTCTATGACAGTAGGACGACAAAAACCAGAGTTCAGTGTTCAGATTTTGCTGTTTCCTAGAATAGGAACTGCGGGGGATGGGAGAGATAGCTCAGTGGTTTGAGCATTGACCTCCTAAACCCAGGGTTGTGAGTTCAATCCTTGAGGGGGCCAACTAGGGATCTGTGGCAATAAAATAAAATTGGGGATTGGCCCTGCTTTGAGTAGGGGGTTGGACGAGATGACCTTCTGAGGTCACTTCCAACCCTGGTATTCTACAATATTGCAGAGTGAATTCCGACTCAGAATCCTCATTTTGCTAGAGATTACAGTCATTAATGGAGTAACGCTTTTCTTCTCTTGCTTTCTTTTTCCTTGCGCAGAGAGTGCAGCATCCCCATGAATGCCCTTCCTGTGGTGGTTTTGGCTTCCTTCCGTGCTCAGCGTGCCGTGGAAGCAAGATGTCTGTGTTTCGGAACTGTTTTACAGACTCTTTCAAAGCCCTCAAGTGTACCTCTTGCAACGAGAATGGGTTACAGCGCTGCAAGAGCTGTGCAAGTTAAGAATGGCATCTTCCCATGTAGAACCTCATATTATGATATTACTGCAGCAGTTTGTTACATACTTTTTAAAAACAACCATGTTTCTGATGCAGTCAATAAAATGCATTTGTAATAAACTTTTTCTTATTCAGTTGCTAAAGCCATTAGCTCAGGCCACTGCCTGTCATGTGCACTGAGTATTAAATAAAGGGAGAGTATAGGCTACTTAAGAGAACAAAGTGCTCACAAACGTTATTAGATTGACAGCCTTTGGATCTGAAATCTTTATTCACATAAGAGATTTAGCAGCAGGAGCACATTTTTCCTCACATCGCCCCGCCCAAGGACCTCAATCCTAACCTGGAGAAAACATCAGAAGGAAGTTTAGACTTCATATCTGTTTGATAGTTTCTGCACAGACTGCCAATGATGATAGTGATTTTGTGATGTGGACTAACTCCAGACCACAATTCTTTCTGCATAGCATTTCACTGAACTGTCAATGTTTGGTCACAACTCACCTGGGCTAAAATTTAACATATATGTAAAATATCCCATAACAATCCCTTGAACCATTAACTCCCCTTAGCCTGCTACTTTAAATGCCAAAATAGTTGCATTAAAAAAAGTTATATACATATTTGGTGTTGTAGCTTCTGCTTGTAATGATCTCTAAACCATCACAAAGAAGTATTGATTTGCTGCATACTGTAGTGATAACTTGGGATCACAAGAAAGCCTGACAAACTACAGGGTAGGTAAGGAATTACAATGAGCGTTCTGTTTTTGTGGCTTAGTAACAAAGAATCTCTTCTTTCTCATGAAAAAAGAAAAGGAGTACTTGTGGCACCTTAGAGACAAACCAATTTATTTGAGCATAAGCTTTCGTGAGCTACAGCTCACTTCATCGGATGCATACTGTGGAAACTGCAGAAGACATTATATACACAGAGACCATGAAACAATACCTCCTCCCACCCCACTCTCCTGCTGGTAATAGCTTAACTAAAGTGATCATCAAGTTGGGCCATTTCCAGCACAAATCCAGGTTTTCTCACCCTCCTACCCCCAACACACAAACTCACTCTCCTGCTGGTAATAGCCCATCCAAAGTGACCACTCTCTTTACAATGTGTATGATAATCCAGGTGGGCCATTTCCAGCACAAATCCAGGTTTCCTCACCCCCCCCACCCTCCTACAAAAACCACACACACAAACTCACTCTCCTGCTGGTAATAGCTTATCCAAAGTGACCACTCTCCTTACAATGTGTATGAAAATCAAGGTGGGCCATTTCCAGCACAAATCCAGGTTTTCTCATCCCCCGCCCCCCCCCCCCCCAAAAAAAAACCACACACACACAAACTCACTCTCCTGCTGGTAATAGCTCATCCAAAGTGACCACTCTCCCTACAATGTGCATGATAATCAAGGTGGGCCATTTCCAGCACAAATCCAGGTTTTCTCAAACCCCCCCCCCACACACAAACTCACTCTCCTGCTGGCAATAGCTCATCCAAACTGACCACTCTCCTTACAATGTGTATTGTATCCGATGAAGTGAGCTGTAGCTCATGAAAGCTTATGCTCAAATAAATAAATAAATTGGTTAGTCTCTAATGTGCCACAAGTACTCCTTTTCTTTTTGCGAATACAGACTAATATGGCTGTTACTCTGAAACCTTGATTATCATGCACATTGTAGGGAGAATGGTCACTTTGGATGAGCTATTACCAGCAGGAGAGTGAGTTTGTGTGGGGGGGGGCGGAGGGTGAGAAAACCTGGATTTGTGCTGGAAATGGCCCAACTTGATTATCATACACATTGTAAGGAGAGTGATCACTTTAGATAAGCTATTACCAGCAGGAGAGTGTGGTGGGAGGAGGTATTGTTTCATGGTCTCTGTGTATATAATGTCTTCTGCAGTTTCCACAGTATGCATCCGATGAAGTGAGCTGTAGCTCACGAAAGCTCATGCTCAAATAAATTGGTTAGTCTCTAAGGTGTCACAAGTACTCCTTTTCTTTTTGCGAATACAGACTAACACGGCTGTTACTCTGAATTCTTTCTCACGGATCATCTGCATGGCAGGATAGATGTATTTGCATTTGCTCCAAGGAGTAGTCAAAATGCAATGTGGCCTGGAGTTATTAGAGAGTGAACTACAAATGTGCAAACTTTTTTGCATATTATTTCCCTTATATAGTCTATATCCTATCTATATGTTATGCTGTCACAAAGAGGGAGCCTCTCTTAGTGGCTAATGCACAAGGACTGGTTGGATTAATGGGAAATTGAATGGTATCAAGGAATATGCTTATACTCTTTATCCTGCGATTTACGGTGAATGAAACCCTGCTTCTTTATATTCTTTGCCACAATTGTTAACTAGCACTGGATATAGACTATGAGCACACTCTGGACAGTGACTACCAAGGTGTGTACTAGATAATAAAACTCCTTCCAAGAGGGAATTACTACTAAAAAAAAAAGGCAAAAAATATTTCTAATTGGTTTATAGCACTGAAATTCTAAAGTCCCTCACCGATGAAAAGATCTAACTCTGCACTTTATATTGATGATCCATCCTTCCACAGAAATAGCATATCTGAATTAGAGCTGGTTAAGTATTATCTCATCACAGAAAGCTGTTTTATTCACCCTGAAATGTTCTTCTGTTAGGGAGAAGGGACTTGAACCTAGGTTTTTTTTTACACTGCAGGCTAGTACCCAACCACCATGCCAGAGGAAGTCTTTGAAAGCCTTCAAAAGATCTTAGCTTTGTTCTTTATAGGAAGAAAAATTTTGAAGCCTCATATTATTTTGTGAACCACAATGGTTTTCCATCCACCCCTCGTGTAGCTATTACAAGAAATACTCAGGAACTAAAAAACTGGGCCTTGCATTGCCCACAATAAATTACAGAGACCAATCTTCAGCTATTATAAACTGTTGTGTCTCTGTTGACTTTAGTGAAGGGGTGACAATTTACACCAGGTAAGGATATGCTCCCTGACAATCTCCTGTATTAAGAAACTCTCCATAAGTTTCCTCAAACTTACTGAGTATAGTTCTGCTAGAATTTCAATAAGTGACTGTCTGTGCTAAGCAATCCATTTTTGTTGCTCCCTTGCATGGTTGTGAAAGACAAGTTTCACTAGATTTTGTTTGCAAAGATTGAACGAGGAAAGCAAAAGGGGATGTGATGGTAGAAAAATAAGCTTTAAAAGTTGTAAAATAGTTACAGATAAAGAACATAATAAAAACATGAGAAAGAGATACAAAAATGAAACAAAGTTCTAGATATTTTAAATGCCTACAATAAAATGTCATTACTGCGCAAGCCAATGTTTGCGTTTCCAATCTTCCCACGAATTTCCAGTCTGTTCTATCCAAATGCATTTTTCTTGTAGTCAGCCCACCTGAGAAATATCACAAGAAATAATTTGTGAAGGAAGGAGTAATTTTGATAATAAGTAAAAATACACTGTGTATTACTTGTTACAGTTATTGGGCCAGATCCTCAACTAGCTAGTGTGAAGCAGTCTAGTACCATTGAAGTCAATGGCGTGATGCCAATTTATACCAGCTAAAGATTTGGTGGTAATAACATAAATACAGACATAGAAGATTGTCCCTGAGCCATGGAGCTTGTAATCTACATTTTAAGCAATACTTGTCTACAACTAGACATAGGACTTGATTCTATTTTGACTTGCCCAAGTTTTGCACCTATGTAACACCACTGACTTCAAAGGAGTTATAGTCCTCTCTTACACCAGGCTAGATCACAGATCAGACCCTCCTGACTAGTTCTTTGTACAGCTGGAAAGGAAAGTTGTACTACCAGATATACTTACAGTATAGCATGGGGGACAAGAATTTTGTTTGGATCATTAGGAATTCAGACAATTGAGAGGGCAGGAGCCATTCAGCTGCAGGGGGGCCTTTTCATGCAGTCTTGGCCAAGGGCCAGGTCTCTGCTTTATTATCCTAATTGTCACATTATCCTAAACCCTTCCTTGTCCCCCAGCATGGAGATACATTCCTCTCTGCAGAATGTGTCTCCATTCTGGGGGACAAGGAAGGGAATTCAGATATAATAGGGTTTCAGAGAAATGGGAGTATGTAAATTAATAATCGGAAGGAATAAATAAACCAATATAGACCAAATTGTACTTCTCGCTGCAAAAGGTATGCTAGCCTGGGGAGAGGTCTCAAGGGGTTGGTGACCTAGCATAGCTCAAATGTATAAGAACCATAATTGAGCCCTGTATATCACAAAGTCATGTAACTGCTCTGGCAAGTCATGATTATTGTTAGTGAGACATTAGACTGAAAGAGCAATTAAGGCTGTTGTAGCAAGTAGGATGCACAGCATGGAGTGAAAGGCTTGCTACCGCCAACCCTGATATGCCCAGTCAGAAAAGCATTGGGTGGCATGCTTTTCCCTCTTAACATGATTCATGTCACATGTCGTGAAATGCTGAAATCCGCTCTCTGATTTGCTGTAAAAAGTTTCCATTCTGTTGTGTGCTCAGAAAATTGGGCTTATTTTTACTAAGAACAAGCAAAAGTCTAGAATATATTGACAAATATTGTAGCAAATTCATGGCTATGACTACATAGTTGTCACTATGATACACAGTAGGGCCATTCAATGGCACACACTCCAGGGCATTTGGAACTTCTTGGTGACTAGGATAGAAATCAGAGTCTCCTCTTCCAGAAGTAAAGACCTCTTACTACTTGAAATAAAGGACAAATTCCTATAGCTGTAAGCAACATAGGATCTATGGTGTACAGCTGAGCAGTTCTGATTACATCCAGTACAATTCAGTTGACATACAAACTAGCCAGTTGGTTACATTATAATTATGATATTGTGTAATAACCATGGTTAAATACATGCACTGTGTTTGCTACCTGACACCTCATTATCCATTTTTGGAAGGGAGGAAAAATGAGACACAAAGCCAAGAACCATCGGGTATTTAATATTCTCAGGAAAAAAAAAACTGTGGAAGACAGAAAATACTAGACTACATACCATGCTGGTAACTACCCCAGGCTAATCGCATAAATGGGAACAATGAGTGTGACTGTTGGACACAAACAGGTTGTTTGGAGAGAGAGCAGCAAAAGTATATGCCTATTTATAAAAAGGTCCCGCAGAAAGTTAAATTGTCACAGCAATGGTTCTTCATTATGGACTGAATTCACTCCTGTGCAAAGAACCATCAGGTCTACGCACCACTTAAATACTACTTATATAGGGTTTACATAGTCCCAGAGTGGAATTTAAGTGGCACGTACATCTTGTGTTCATGGGTGAGTTTCTACATGAGGCTGGAGTGTAAGTGAACCTTTCACTCTATGAGACAATTTTGGGTTTCTCACAAAAGTTATTTCTTTGTACGGGGTTCTTGGTTTGTTTTTGTTTTTTTTTTAAAGGTGCCAGAGCTGAGGTATTTACTAAGTAATTCATTTTTATTCTATGGGCTCTGGTGCAGGGATTTGTGTTTATTTAATCCCTTCTTAATTTTTTTTTAAAATTTGCTATTCTGTGGAATAAGTGCACTTGAACACATTGAAAGGGATTATTTTTATTTTGCTTTCAGAGGTGTCCAGTCATTTTTCTTATGAGAAACAGTGCCTCTAGGAACTGCTTTCTGTTAAGTCTATGGCTTTTCCTTGGTGTGGGATAAGGTAGGTGAGGTAATCTTTTATTGGACCAATTTCTGCTGGTGGAAGGTATAACTAGGGTGACCAGACAGCAAATGTGAAAAATTGGGACGGGGGTGGGGGCGTAATAGGAGCCTATATAAGAAAAAAGGCCCAAAAATCAGGACTTAGTCTTTAATGAGGCTAATGAGGAGCTTAGGGATAATGGCAGGATGATAAATGGGAATGAGGATATGGAGGTAGATATTACCACATCCGAGGTAGAAGCCAAACTTGAACAGCTTAATGGGACTAAATTGTGGGGCCCAGATAATCTTCATCCAAGAATATTAAAGGAACTGGCACATGAAATTGTAAGCCCATTAGAAAGAATTTTAAATGAATCTGTAAACTCAGGGGTTGTATCGTATGACTGGAGAATTGCTAACATAGTTCCTATTTTTAAGAAAGGAAAAAAAGGTGATCCGGGCAACTACAGGCCTGTTAGTTTGACATCTGTAGTATGCAAGGTCTTGGAAAAAATTTTGAAGGAGAAAGTAGTTAAGGACATTGAGGTCAATGGTAATTGGGACAAAATACAACATGGTTTTACAAAAGGTAGATCTTGCCAAACCAACCTGATCTCCTTCTTTGAGAAGGTAACAGATTTTTTAGACAAAGGAAATGCAGTGGATCTAATTTACCTCAATTTCAGTAACACATTTGATACGGTTCCACATGGGTTCCATATTAGTTAAATTGGAAAAAATGGAGATCAATATGAAAATTGAAAGGTGGATAAAGAACTGGTTAAAGGGCAGACTACAATGGGTCATAATGAAAGGTGAACTGTCAGGCTGGAGGGAGGTTACCAGTGGAGTTCCTCAGGGATCGGTTTTGGGACCAATCTTATTTAATCTTTTTATTACTGACCTTGGCACAAAAAGTGGGAGTGTGCTAATAAAGTTTGTGGATGACACAAAGCTGGGAGGTATTGCCAATACAGAGAAGGACTGGGATATCATACAAAAAAATCTAGATGACCTTGTAAACTGGACTAATAGTAATAGGATGAAATTTAATAGTGTACAAGGTCATGCATTTAGGGATAAACAACAAAATTTTTTGTTGTAAACTGGGGACTCATCAGCTGGAAGTAAGAGAGGAGGAGAAGGACCTCAGAGTATTGGTTGATCATAGGATGACTATGAGCCGCCAATGTGATATAGCCGTGAAGAAAGCTAATGCAGTCTTGGGATGCATCAGGCGAGGTATTTCCAGTAGAGATAAGGAGGTGTTAGTACCGTTATACAAGGCACTGGTGAGACCTCATCTGGAATATTGTGTGCTGTTCTGGTCTCCCGTGTTTAAAAAGGATGAATTCAAACTGGAACAGGTACAGAGAAGGGCAAGTAGGATGATCTGAGGAATGGAAAACCTGTCTTATGAAAGGAGACACAAAGAGCTTGGCTTGTTTAGCCTAACCAAAAGAAGGCTGAGGGGAGATATGATTGCTCTCTATAAATATATCAGAGGGATAAATACCAGGGAGGGAGAGGAATCATTTAAGCTCAGTACCAATGTGAACACAAGAACAAATGGATATAAACTGGCCATCAGGAAGTTTAGACTTGAAATTAGATGAAGGTTTCTAATCAGCATAGGAGTGAAGTTCTGGAACAGCCTTTCAAAGGGAGCAGTGGGGGCAAAAGACATATCTGGCTTCAGGATTAAGCTTGATAAGTTTATGGAGGGGATGGTATGATGGGATAGCCAAATTTTGGCAATTAATTGATCTTTGACTATTAGCGGTAAATATGCCCAATGACCTATGATGGGATGTTAGATGGGGTGAGATCTGAGTTACTACAGAGAATTCTTTCCTGGGTGTCTGGCTGGTGAGTCTTGCCCATATGTTCAGGGCTTAGCTGATCGCCATATTTGGGGTCGGGAAGGAATTTTCCTCCAGGGCAGATTGGCAGAGGCTCTCGGGGGTTTTCGCCTTCCTCTGCAGCGTGGGGCACGGGTCACTTGCTGGAGGATTCTCTGCACCTTGAAGTCTTTAAACCATGATTTGAGGACTTCAATAGCTCAGACATATGTTAGGGGTTTATTACGGGAGTGGGTGGGTGAGATTCCGTGGCCTGCGTTGTGCAGGAGGTCAGACTAGATGATCATAATGGTCCCTTCTGACCTTAAAGTCTATGAATCTATGAGTCTATGAGACTGCCCCTATAAAATCGGGACATCTAGTCTCCCTAGGTACAACCCTTTGGAGGTCACATAACTCTTTTTCAGGTCTGGGAAAGGAAGCAGAGTGTCTGAGCTAAATACAAGTTGGCACAGACAGTTAAGCAGAAGGGGTAACGTTACAGGTGATCACTTGAAATGAAATGGGCAATTGGATCGTTTGTTGTTTGATTGTTATGTACAAAGGATTTGAAGTGGGGAATTAAGGGTATCAGGCAGTGTGGAATTTTACAAATTGTTGTAATGAGCCATTAAACCAGTGTCCCTGTTAAGTCCATGGTTTTTGATGTCTAGCAGATTTATGACTAAGTTCCCAGGCTTGCCTTTTGAAGAAGTTGTGCAGGTTTCCCTTGATGACAAATATTGAAAGATCAGATATGGAGTGATCATTTTGTGAAAAGTGTTTGCCCATGGGTGATCAGGTGTTTTTGTCTTTTATCATTTTTCTGTATGAGTTCATTTGATTGTAGTGATTGTCTGGTTTCACCCATGCAGTTGTTATTGTGGCCTTTGTTGCACTGGATAAGGATCCCCCACATGTTGTGATAAGCACGTATAGGACCTATGAATCATGAAAGGTGTGTTGTTGGGGTATTGATCCTTGTAGGAGTGGAGTTCTTTGCAGGTTTTGTATATGTTGTTCTGAAAGGGTCAGGTGCTGCTTTGAGGTGGTGTGTCCTGGTATGTGGAGAGCTTGCTTTTGATGATCTTGGCAAGGTTAGCGGGTTGTTTGAAGGCCAAAAGTGGTGGTTTGGGAGAGATTTTTCAGGATGTGGTCCCCCTTAAATATTTGTTGTTACTGCTTCGGGATACCCTGTCTGGGTTCCAGTATGGGGTGGTAGGCGACAAGTGGGGTTTTGCAGTAAGTGGATTCTCCTCACACACATTTCAAAGCAGGTTCTCTCAGGGTGTTCAGGTGGCTTGTTCCATGATGCAATCTACTTCTCTGGAGGAGTGTCTTCATTTGGTAAAGGCTGTTTTAAGTATGTTAATGTGTGTATCCCAGACTTTCTTCTCAGAACACATTCTGTGCTATCTGAGTGCCTGGATGGAGTTAACCGATTTTTTGATGCATCTGGGGTGCTTGCTGGATCTGCGGAAATAAGTGTGGTGATAGTGGGTTTCTTGTACATAGTTGTTTGTAGGGTTCCATTGTTTAAGCTAATCATGGTGTCCAGCAAGTTGTTGCTGGTGTGGGAATGTTCTAGAGAGAGCTTGATGCATGGGTGGTGGTTGTTGAAGTTGTGGTGAAATCTGTGAGTGAGTTTAGGTCATCGATCCCAAAGATAAAAATATCATCAATGTATCTCAGGTATAGCATCGGTTTTGTGGTGCCTTTTTCCAGAAATTCTTACTCAATGTATCCCACGAAGAGGCTGGCATATTGGGGAGCCATCTTGATGTGTTATGTCAAGAGATATATAAAAGCAGAGACACTGTCATACCTGACAATAGGCTACACCAATACAATGTTTTACATTATATTGGGATAGCAAGGATTGCTGCAAGCAATTCTGGTTAGAATTTTTATAATTTTCTTGACCAGTGAATTCATCCTGATAAATCATATAGAGCTACTGGCCTCTAGCTTCTAATTCTATGGTCTATAAAGCATACCAAAGCCTATTGAAATCTGTGGGAGTCGTTCCATTGATTTCAATGGACTTTTGACTGAGACTTTAAAGTTTACAATAAACTCTTCATTACTCCAATGTCAAGGAATATGGAGTTACCAGACCACTACAGAATGTGATATGAAAGCGTCCTTTTAGAGTGATAATGCATTGTATTTTGAATACATGGTAGAAGGTATGCTTTTCCTGAGTGAGGTAATTTGTTATACCTGTACACTGGCTATTGTTTACATAAAAAAAGTCTGGATAAATCTTGAAACATGAGAGTAAAAGCTAGTTTTGCCATAAGTAGTGTCAAATACAATAAATTTTCCTTTGACTTCATACGGTGCAAAAATAAAAAATAAAACAAAAACAAAAAAGGCCTACACGTTTTTCCAGAGGCCCTGGGTTTTATTAAAGAAAATAAGAAATTAATTTTGTTGCTGAAATGTGCTTTATCATTTTCATGAGAAGCAAAATAACAGTATGCATTTCATGTATTATTTCTATCTACTGCCTTTGTATGATTGCTTTAAAGATAGTTTTATTCACTTAGACTGTGACACATAATGTGACCACAAAAGCATTCAACAGGAAACATTTATACCCTAAATAATTTAGGCAGAAAGAATTTTGATTGCTCAGCTTACTTTAAATTATTTAGAGATGATAGTAAAGGACATTGTAATCCAGCCACAATTTGAACAGTAAAAATTATAAGAAATCATTTTTTGTTTAATCCTATTTTTTTCCTTTCTTCCTGCATGCTTTTACTCGTGGGTAATGAATCAGGAAGTAGTTGTGTTAGAAGAAAAGTTTTATGAACAGACTCAGACACTAGTGCTTGGGGCTTATCAGTGCTACTTTCCAAAACTGCTTTCAAATGAGTTAAAAGATTTATGAAATACAGTAAGTTCTCACTAAAGTAAAGCTGTGTTGTTGTGTTTCGGTAGGTTTCACTGCCTGCTTTGTTTCATGATTCTAGACACCATATTTTGTCTTGACTAAAAGACAACCCATCTCCCTGAAAATGAAGAACTTTCAAAGCCAATTAGCAACAAAAATGCATTCTGCTGCATGTAGCTCTAATGACTTAAGGTTTGAATGCATATGTGGAAAATACTGCAGGGTGAAACACTCCAGGAAATTGTCAGTGGGTATACTTTGAACTCAGAAACAAAGCTCCTACATGGTACATTGCTGTTAATCCCTTTTAAAAAAGCAGATAATGATAGCCAATAAAAAAAAAATATAAGGAAACAAAAGTTACCATAAAAAAATCAACATTTACCAAATTACCATTTTACTATCACCAGTAACAAAACGGCTCTGATCCTGCAGGCTGATCTACTCAGGTGAATCTTGTGCCAGCACTTGGGTGTCCATATTTCCCTAAACTGAAAACAGAACACTAAGAGTGGATATAGACCTTCTGCCCCAGTGCTTCTCCCTCCTATTTTTCCCTATCCCCTCCTCACTGTACCACTTCTTGACCCACTCTGCTCTTATTTCCCTCCTTCCCTACCTTCTCTTCACCTAATTGCATTGAGAGAACATGAGCTGCCTGCCATCGCTGCTGGCCTGAGCCCCACTTGACATCATGAACATCACAACTTTTTTGGCAAAACTGGACATTTGTCCCATTTGCTCTTGCTCGAACATTCTTCAGGACTCCCACAGGGCAAGAACAAATGGGGAAAATGCTCAGTTTTGACAAAAGAGTCATGATGTCTGGGACAGAGCTTAAAAAGGGGAATGTCCCAGCCAAAAAGGTAATTTATTGTCATGTTAGCCAGCACAGATACCCACTGATCATCAACAGGGCTTCAGTTGGCTTCCAGGGTCTACCCAGATGGATCAGGAATGTGTCTTAGATTGTGTGGATATTAGTTCAGTGACGGGCACAATTAGAAGATTCAGTTTAAATTGTTATTTTTAAAAAGAAAATGTTTGTTCAATATCTGAGACACTGTAGTTATAGCCTGTTACTATGAGTAGGTAAATATTTCTGCATCTGAGATACCATGGTGTGGTAACTGTTGGCAAATACACACTTTTTGCCACAATGTTATCATAAAATAAATTGAAATGAAATACATTAAGAATTCATTAAACAATAAAGCTGTAGTTTTAAGCGTAATTGGTTTAAAAATGGTATTACTATTATTATTTTGAATTTATATAGCACTTTCTTGCCATGAATCTCAGATCATATTACAAACACTCAAGAGCCTCACAACAACTTTGACTCAGGTCAACATTATTACTCCTATTTTCCAGATAGGGACACAGAGAGAATAAGCCCGAGTCTCCACTTCAGTGGAGTTACACTGATGTGTAACTGTGGCAACAGAATGGAGAATTAGGCCTTTGATGATTGCCCAGAATCAGATGGCAATTACAAGGCAGAACTGAAAATAGAACCCATTTTTCCCTGCCACCCAGGCTTGTGCCCCTCTAGACCACCCTTCCTCCCTTGAAGCACCTCACAATTTTCTTAAATATGAAGGGCTGAATTTCCAGTCATGTTCACCTGAAAAAATGAGCAAGCATTTGCTCACCTGCAGAAACTAACACTGGTACATGCCAAAATGCAAAATGTTTTTTGTAAGAGTTTTTTACCTTTGAAAATCTGGTCCTGGATGTATGTTCTATAAAAATGAGTTGAAAATGAACCAAACTTTTCTTGTCACTTGGTGTTATTTACCAGACTTACGTTTATCGTGTCATAACTATACACCAAATATAAATGGACTGCAAATGCTATTCTCAGGAGGAGACTGGTAACAAATCTGATGATATTTTATTTAACACTAGCAATGTCTGATTCTGTTTTATTGTGCATTAGTAATAACTTTCAGTAATCATTACATTTACTGAGGTTTGGCTTCTTATATACACAACATCACAAAAGAACACACCATGTCCCTGAAAGCAAGCGCTCATGTTCTATACTAACAGCAGTAACAATAAGCTGACGGGAATACTTTATGGCTTATCATTCAGCACACGTGCTCAGAAACATACATCTGTGTTGTAAGCAGCTATTGACTGATTGCAAATAACTTGCCTTTACATGCAATGATTTAAGGAGTCTTTTACAAAAGCCATTTCTATTGACTAAATACTGTAGAAAGCCTCATCCATGAAGGACGACTGTTCTCTGCTTTAATTACAGGAGAAAATTTTTAACTATGACAGATGAGTTATTTGGATCTTTCACGTGTCTGGGGGAAAATAACCACCCTTCATGGAGGAGTGTTTTATGCATTTTGCGGTTATTAATTTGACTGATTAAATTTATTGGCTCAATATAATTTCCCCTGTAACCCTCAAAAATTCATTTGAGAGCATATTGTGGGCTTTTCCCCCATTCATTTGAAAGTGGAATCTATGAAAAAGATATTAGAAGTGAAACTAATAATGGTCTGCAAATAAAAAAAAAATCCACAAAAAGTAACAATTCCAGTCTCTCCCTCCTCATGAAGGTAATAATAAGAACACACATCCCAGTTTCCTTATAATTCATCATGGCTGACACCATCTTGACAGGGAAAACCCACATCTGGAATAGCCAGAGTCTCATGAATCAGGCTCAAGTTGCATTCACAGCAACTGTTCCTCTTCCCATATACACCTCTACCCCGATATAACGTGGTCCTCGGGAGCCAAAAAAATCTTACCGCGTTATAGGTGAAACTGCGTTATATCGAACTTGCTTTGTCCTCGAGCATTTCCGTTATTAGTAGTCACTTCCCACCCCCTGACTGACCCCTCAGAACCTCTGACCCATCCAACCCCTCCTGCCCCCTGTCCCCTGACTGCCCTGACTCCTATCCACACCTCTGCCCCCTGACAGGACCCCCGGGACTCCCACCCCCTATCCAACGCCCCTGTTCCCCGTCCCCTGACTGCCCTGCCCCCAAAACCTCCAAACCATCCAACCTCCCCTGCTCCCTGTCCCCTGACTGCCCCCTGAGACCCTCTGCCCCTTATCCAACCCCTCGGCCCCGGCCCGGCACCCTTAACACGCCGCTCAGAGCGGTGTGTCACAGCCCGACATGCTGACGCGCTGATCCACCAGAGTGTGCAGACCCTTTTCCCCAGAGCGCTGTTTTACCGCGTTATATCTGAATTTGTGTTATATCAGTCACGTTATATTGGGGTAGAGGTGTACTTTGACTTACTCTAGGCTTTACTAGTCATTTTAATTTATATCCTGTGTTATGGATTTTAGTTGCAGCCCTCCATTAGGGATCATGTGGAGTTACGTCACTTGATTAGGAGCACTGGGAGGCATAATAATTCACATAGTGTCCCCTTGAGCCCTCCAACACATATGGGGAGCTCACAATGACAGAATATATGGAGCTTAATATTAAAACGTACATCCACAGATTGGCCTAATTCAGAACTAAGCCTTTAAAAACACACCAGACAGAAGATGCTGCTTATGTATTTCCCAGAAGAGACTTAAGTAATTGTAGCAGCTAGTAAACTAAGCTAACAGTCAAACCTTGCTAGTTGTGAAATACCTTCCTCTTTTATCCTTATGATATGCTTTATGCCTAGAAGTTCTTTATAGACACACACGCACAACCATCATGTTATGTTCAATACAATAATACAGTGCTACAGCTGAATGACAGAGATGTAGGGTAAAATCTAAAAACTGTATGGAAAGTGAAAAAGCTACCAAAAGCTTGTTGTGAAAGACCCTTTGAGTTTGAGGTAGTGTCGTTACCAAGGTGATCTGTAAGGTAGTGTGGTGAAAATCTTACCTTGAACCAAGACTGTAGTTTTGTTAAGTCTTAGTCACTAGAAAGCATATTTTTACTTTTGTTCATTACCCTTTCTAACTTTATTCCTTATACTTGATCTCACTTAAAGTCCCATATTCTTTTGTTAATAAACTTATTTTACTTTAAATCTAAACCAACTCAGTGTTCTGTTTGAATTGAAGTGATAGTTCACTCTAAATATAGTGATACGCTATGCAGTTTGTCTCTTTAGAGGAGCAAACAAACCTTATTATTCCTCTGAGTGGTCCATGAAAGGGCTGGACATTGCAGAGCACACGGTTTTGGGAATATTCAGGACGGTGGGGGAGAAGGTGGGGTGTGGAGTTGGGGTCATCTTGCCAGGTGTAACCAAAGCTGGTGGAAACCAGGGAGTGACTATGTTGCTACATGAGGAAAACTGCTGAAGTCAGAGTACTGGCTCAGCATTGTGTCCCTGTGCTGTGCAGAGTGCATGCTTGTTGCTGACTGTGCACATCCCAGGCATGGGGAGCTGCATCGACAGAGCATTTAAAGCACTTGGGATTACAGGGCAAGTGGTGACAACCACCCACTGGGCTGAATGGCACCCAGAATGTAACCATGAACTACGAACAAGAATAGAACAATAAAGGAACATGGAGAAGCTTCTCATAAAGACTCTGTTCTAACTTCAGAATGGACATTTCTGCAAGTGTGCTGATGGAAAGAACATAGAGTTGTGCAAATCTGGCCAAAGGATATACTGCAAGAGGGGCCTATGGAAAGCAGCTTGCAGATCCGAGCTAAACCAGCAGTGATCATTATATGTCCCAAGATGTTTTGCATAAGCTAATATGGCATACAATATTTTTTACATATAGTGTAATTTTCCAGAGGAAGTATTGCAAGAATTCACAGAGATGATGCCTTGTGTTCTCATTTGTTGATGAAAAGGGACACAACTTTTATTCTGGCTAGAGATTTCAATCTTTGCTAGAAGCAGGGGTTACATTCTCATTGGCTCACATCAGCTTTGCTCAGAACCACCACCATGCTGCTCATCAAAAACTATATAAAATAGCCCTGTTCTATTTAACACGTAGCTACCTGAAGCTGAAACACCTGGAAGAGGGCTACGGAGTGTGGCACCAAAATTGACTGGCAAGTGAAAGTGCCCCCATCTCATAACAACTAAACTCTGAACACTAGCATGAGTCCTATCAACTCTGTTTCTTTTAAGTCCTATTTAGGAAGAAGTCTGACATCTAGAAAGAGAACAAGAGTACAGTTGTCATAACAGCTTGAATGAAAACTGATTAACTTCTTTATCTTGAAAAGCCAGTTAGTGCAACTGTAAAGCTGAACTGGAAAACCTACCTTCATGCCAGTTCCACCAGGTAAATACCAAATTACACATGTATTTTGTTTACCCCAGTCTTTACTTGGCTATCATGCTACCTGTCCATGGTAGAATCCCTTCCCCTGTGCACCTGGCTGGTATGGAAGGAAAGCATGACTATGATCCCCACTATTTTAAAACATTTAAAAAATAATAATCCCTCATCTGATTAAATTATATGTTAGCATTTATGCTAGTCTAATATTAATGCCAGGCTAGAGCTGGGACAACTTGAAACATGATAATACGTTATTGCTCAACAATACATTATTGCCCTTGTATTGCCCTGACATATAGCCTCCTGCTTTTTGAGAGGGTTGGGACTTCCTTGAGTAAAACTCTTCCAATGCAGCTAAGTTGTCCTCCTATTTGAGGACATGTACACATACTTTTCAGGGACCAACCTTTGCACCAATGTCAGCTAGCACTAGATAGTGCCCTTAGGCACGGTGCTGAGTATGAAGCAGTGTAGGGTGACCAGATAGCAACTGTGAAAAAATAGGACGGGGGTTGGGGGGTAATAGGTGCCTATATAAGAAAAAGTCCCCCAAAATGGGACTGTCCCTATAAAATGGGGAATATAAAATGGGACATCTGGTCACCCTAATTAGCAGCAGGTAGCTGTGCCACTAAAGGAAGAGCACCAGGAAGGCACTATGCCTCAAAGACACTTCTCTGAAGTACAATTCTATCTGAACCACCTTTTCTTCTGTGGGAGGGAACATGCTGCTTTAAACATTTTGCATCCAGCTAGGTCTGCTGGTCAGTGCATAGAGGGGAGAGCCATGGCTTTACCAACTTCCCTCCTCTTCTGCCCATCTTCACCTCCTCCATACATACTCGGGGGAGTCTACAGAATGCAGAAACTGCTTTTCCCACCTCCCCCGTATGTTTAGAGCCCACCTGGATTATGGTTCTACACAGCCAAGCAGGAGGTGGAGCCTTATTCCTACATATTCCTCTGTTCAGCCATGAGGACTGGAGCAGCTATGAGCCAAGTTTTTTTATTCTGTCTTCGTGAATGAGACTCCCTAGTCCTTTGGATTCCCTTAATTCAACATTGCTGTACAAGACAAAGAGCCTCAAACTGTACACACAGATCTAAATGTTACACTTTATGTTTGATAAGATATCCACTCCACTCCAAACCAGGAAGGAATATCCTTACATAGACCCTGTACTTTTTCATAAACACAATAATTTGATTATGTCCACTGTTATCTAAGAACAAACATACTTACAGGACAGGGGACTGTATCCTGGCTGAAAAATATTGGGGGTCATGGTTGCTAGTCAGCTGAACATGAGCTCCCCATGTGATGCTGTGGCCAAAAGAGCTAACGTGAACTGGGATGTATAAACAGGGGAATCTGGAGTAGGAAATAGAGAGGTTATTTTACCTCTGTATTTGGCACTTGTGCAAACGCTCCTGGAATACCATGTCCAGTTCTGCTGCCCACAATTCAGGAAGGATGTTAATAAATTGGAGAGGATTCAGAGAAGAACCATGAAAGTGATTAGAAAACATGCCTTATAGTGACTGGGCTCTTCCAGTCTGTTAAGCTAAATAGATAAAGAGATTCAAGGGGCGACAATTATCGCTTATCTAAAGTATCTAAAAGGGGAACAAATATTTAATAATGGGCTCTTCAATCCAGCAGAGAATCAATGGCTGGAAGTTAAAGCTAGCAAAGTCAGACTGGAAATAAGGTGCAATTTTTTTTAAACAGTGAGAGTCATTGATCATTGGAACAATTTACCAAGGGTCATGGTGGATTCTCCATCACTGATGGTTTAATAATCAAGATTGGATGTTTTTCTAAAGATCTGCTCTAGGAATTATTTCGGGGAAGTTCTGTGGTCTGTGTTACACAGGAGGTCAGACCAGATGGTCACAATGGTCCCTTCTGGCCTTGGAATCTATGAATCCACAAATTAGTCTCTGCAATTACTGATTTCTAACCAGTGATCTCCCATTTTGTTACTCTTTGCTACTCCCCTTCTGAATTAAAATCTCATTCCACTAATTTTTGTCCTGTTTTTTATATACTTTTGTAATTCCTCTGATTTCGGCTGTGGCTGCAATCCATCTGAGATTGTTAAACATATTTTCCGTGTACCAAACAAAATTTTATATAAGAGCAAAGCTCTCAAACCATCAGAATTGTGAAAAAAGCCTTTGATACAAGACAACTATGATTCACTGTTTTCTAGTGAAAATGAGGGAAATAAATGTGCTGACTGAATTAAGATGTTTAATTACCATAACAAGACATTAATTATCCCAGGTGAACCTACTGGAGTCTTTCAACTACTGGAAATTTCTATAATCACATCAAACTTGCACTGAAAGTAATAACACCCACAAAAGTGGCATTTAAAGAGTGCTGACATGTAACTTCAGCCACAGAAATCAGAACAACCTAGGCTGATACTTTGGCCAGTGGTTTAATGGAGCCAGAACAGTGGACCAATACTATTCATGGAGTGCCCAGCCTGCCGCAGCATGCCTCCCCACCCAAACATCCTCACCCCACAGCCACTGGGTGAGGGCTGCACCCAGCAGTGTGCACCCGGGGTTAAAGAGCAACGTGGAGGAGGGGTTAGAGACCCAGGTCTCTGCCATTCCAGGGCTACATCATTAACTTTGGCCCTGAAACTGCTGTTTAAACAAACAACCAAAATCCCTCTGACAAACAATGAACTCACATTTCTAGCATTAAAGTGAATTTCCTTACTTTTGTTGGGAAGGGGTCATTCCTAGTTTCCAGATTACATCCTGTTTTGAACCAATTTCCATCCAATGCAAGGAAATTCATAGTTAACACCACCAAAGATCATGCCCCTTATGACCTTTTCCTTAATACAGAATATTTCAGGCCCGAGTTTTGTTTCTAGAGAGGAAAAAGATGGAAGGGTCTGGTGAAAAGCAGGAAAGTGGAATTGACATAGGTATATTGTTATTGTCCATCTGCCAAGCAACTGGAGATTTCAGAGCCTTGCAGGTTGGTTTCCCCGGTTAGCAAATTTGGGTTATTTTAGATCAAGTGTGGGAGCAAGTTCCAGAGTCTCAGCGTAAGCAGCACATAGTATCTGTGAAAAAGTGTATATACAGTATGGTCAGGCACAGAACTCACAAATTCAGATATCCTTCCTCAGCCTGTGTAGTATCACATTCGTGAAGAAGTCCCATTAAAAAAAGTTAAAATGATGGTATGATCTCATCCACAGTGACAGATAAACACCCACTCTTCCTTTGCAAAGAAACTCGCTTACAAACTTGACCAAGTATTTCATGTTTCTTTATTTTCCCTTTCTAAATCCCTACATAACATTGCACAGTAAAACCAGACTAAACCATGTTATTCCTCACTAGCTTATAGCCATTGAATAAACCAAGTGAACACTTCAGTTTTATAGGTTATATGAAAGTAATCCTGTAAGTTTATTATTTTGTGTTGAGAGCTGAGATCCCATCCATGACCGACCAGAACAATGCTTTGTCAACTTTTCAGTTCAGAAAATAATACAAAAAAGGAGTCCAATTCTATCATTGAAGTGAAAGGAAAACCTCCCATTGGCCTCAGTGGGAGCAGGATTGGGGTGCAGTATGGCAGCACACATATCCCTTGCTTTTATAGTCTCTGCTCCTATAAGCAAACTTTTACTTACATGAATAAATGTTGTAGGACTGGGACTTCTGAGTCCTTTACCACAGTGTCGGTAAAGAAGGGACCATGTAGCTGTACTTTGTAATGTAGGTAATGTAACGTAATCTTTAGGCTGGATCTGATCTCTTCCTTTGAGAAATGAATTGACACTGCCCATAGAGCAGTTTCTGATGATTAAAACCAAGTAGTGGACAGTTTGAAAAGTTTGATGACTCCAAAGTTATTTGATCTGGAGGTAGTTAGTCGCAGTTCTATTTTTGCTGCATTGGGAAAGGTCACAGAACCCTGACAAATGTTGCTGGAAAATGGCAGATTGCCATACCTGTCTATGTGGAAATAAGTGACACACAAAGAGAACATGTATTGTAGATGGAAATAAACAAATTAAAATCAGTTAAATAAGTGGGAAAGGGCTTTTGGAACTGTCAGAAAAAGGACCCAGGGCAGCAGGCTTGTTATTTAATCAAGGAGAGAGCATACAGCCTTTGAGAAACACAAAGCAGCCAGGAAGAAGTCACATTGCGTCCCTCTAGAGTTACTAAATGATACACATGCTTAGATGATGTAAGTAAGATGAATACTGTTCTAATAGGAACTATGCTGAACAGTGATGAGCAGGCAGTGGAATCATTGCTGTTTCTTTCTTCTGGATTTCTACATATTTCATTTCCTGCCAAAAATCTCATGGACCATTGTTAACCCAGTGTCTAATTCTGCCACTACTCACGCACATCACTTACCTCTCTGGAGAAATCCCATCGATGCCGATGAAACTACTCACATGAATGAAGTTAGACACATATATGTTAACAGGATTGGCCCCAATTAGTAATTGATACCTGACCTGGAAGAAAGCACTTTCCATTTACATTTTTAACACCTAATGCCACATTACGTCATAGTATCTGCACTTACAGTTGGCAATGGCCCATTATGTTACACAGTATGTCAGCTTGAAATGTGACATATGGGAATGGTGCAAGATGAAAAATAAGTAGCTTAAGTAATATGTAATATGACACCCTGGAACTTTCAGCTCAGAACCGCATACCCTGTTTGGGAAATGGATGAAGTATTGACTGGCAGGGGAAAACAAAGGGTGGGGGGAGTAGAAGCTAGAGCACTGGGACTGTTCACAAGATATCAGGAAGGTGTCTTGGCAGTGTTGCACACATCTAGTATAGAGAAGTATTTCAGACTGTATCAGATATTGGGCTCAGTGTTTCCAGAGACAATATGGTACCAATCAGTCTATGCTGTTAATTAATCCTTCTATTGCTATATCCTTTTGAGAAACAAAAAAGTCCATTCCTCCCCATCCATTCGTCAGGGAGAATGGTAGACAGCCAAGCTCCCATTAGCAAGGCAGTAGAAGAGATCATTCCCTCTGTGATGTCCTGGGGATTGCCCTTCAACATCCCTGGAAAGGACTTTGGAGCAGCTGAAGAAAAGAACTGCCACCAAATTTTACCCTGAGCTTGGTGTGCTGGGATAGGATTTTATAAGTGTAAAAGGGTGGTGAAGCACTGGAATGGGTTACCTAGGGAGGTGGTAGAATCTCCATCCTTAGAGGTTTTTAAGGCCCAGCTTGACAAAGCCTTGGCTGGGATGACTTAGTTGGTGCTGGTCCTGCTTTGAGCAGGGGATTGGACTAGATGACCTCCTGAGGTCTCTTCCAACCCTGCTATTCTATGATTCTATAATCAGTGTTTTCTGCCTAGTGAGACAGTGTAGACATGGTTAGTAAGGTCATACGCAAATCATGAGTTACGTGTCTCTCTGTTGAGCCTCAGAGCTTTGTTTTAAAAAGAGTTCTTTAGTAAGCAGAAACTCAACACTTCTCTTGGGCAGAAGCAATATCCCCATTTCCTTATCCACATATGATATATGACAAATATAAAATCCCTCTTGGACCTTCCATTTAATCATCATCAATCCAAGTGGGCCTAGCAACGGGGTTTGGATAACGATTAGAGTTTTCTCCAGAGTCTAGTCCCTGAAGCCCCAACTCCTCTCCTGCTTGTTTAAGCAAAAGCTGAGTGTTGCCTCCTGAACATGTCTTTGCTCAGCTTCTGCTCATCTGCAGTGTGGGAATGACAATGCAGCAGATTCTACCATCTTATCTCCCCCTTGTCTCCAAGGGAGACAATGAAGAATCCCCTGCAGAGAGCTTCTCTTTTCCCTTCCGCATTGTTTTAAGGGGAAGATGGAAACAATTTCCTCTTTGGTGCTCATCTCAATGGCCTCAGAGTAAAGAGTAGAGACTCGACCACAAAACAGGGGCTCAGTGCAAGGGCAAAGGATGTCACATTTTTTGTAGAGGAAAGGATATGAAGATTCCCTCTGGTCCGGGGATAAGACGATAATCCCACCAGATACTGATCAGGTAGCAACTGGACTCAGGTATATTCAGCTAAACTTAATACACTGGTGGCCACCATTAGTCACCATTTACTACACACACAGTAATATCGGTGTGACCACATTTATTTCCTATTCAATCTCAGACACGACCATGTGATAAATGTGGGCCTTTCCTGCACCAGCCCCCCAATACTAGTCATCACTGTCCCTTCAAATTGAAGTTTTTCACATTTTGTCTGTGAAATACTTCTCACCTTCCAAACCTCTGGGCAACTACAAACAGACACCATTTAAAACAAAAACACTAGACCGAAAATGCTTTGCTTCAGACAGGAATTTTCCTTCCAAAGTTCTCTCCCACAAGTGCACGACAGACAATATTTAACTCTGGAAGAGTGGCATGCCTAAGGTCCAATATCGCAGGACCCATCAGAGCAGGAAACAAGGAGCCATATTTTCAATTGGCATATGTCAGCATAGCACCAATGACATCAATACCATTTATAAAATTAGAAATGGATTGTCTGCAAGAGCCAGGCTCCCAACTGGGTGTGGAACCTTCCTCACCCCCATCTCTCTAGTGCATGTTTCACTCTGTGGGAAAAGCAAATAATGTCCAAGCAGCATACCGTGTGCTGGAGAAGATACAGTGCTAGGCAGAATGTTCAACCTGCAAGCCCACTCATTCCTGTTCCTAGCTGGCCATCTTCCAACTTGCACAGCCTTACATCTGCAGAACATTTGTGTGTCTCCTGGAGAATGGGATAATAACAGGAAGGAGATACTCTCTACCTTCCACCCAACCCAGATACACCACATTTGAATCCCTTTTATTTGCTGGAGAAGAACTACATCTTTAGCTACATCATTTTCACTGAGAAGAAAATTATTCCTCTTCTCTTAATTTTGCTAAGGTAAAATTTGCCCATTTAAAGTCTACCCCAGAAGGATTTGCCAGGCAGCCAGGACCACAATTTGAGAAACACTGTTCCAACCAAACAGTGAAAGTCCAGATGTCAAAACTATTGATTAATGGTAATTTACACAAAGCAGCAGTATAAGCCTGATTCACCATTTCTCTACTCTAGTTTTACACTGGAGTTCTGTGGGGTGGGAGATAGTGGATTGTGGGCAAATGGGAGTGGGGATTTGGGGTGGACATTCTTTGTATCTTGTTTGCATGGTCTTATTTACCTCCTTTGTTGACAGAGTGGAATATCTGAATTCAGCTCTGAATTCACAACCAATGAGGAAGCCTGTCTCTTGGAAGGAATCTAACCTTTCTATTGATATAAAGCTCCTATTTCTACTTCTGATGAGTCATGAGATAGCACAGTCTTAGAATTTGCAGTACTTGATGCAAATTGGAGGAGCCACAGTATATTTTCTTACTGTGTATGAAAGCAAGGGATAGATGACAGTGGATTAACTCTAGCACTTCTTCATTGCCATGCAGCCTTTGAAGGTACATCTACACAGCAACTGGACACACGTGGCTGGCCTGTGTCTGTTGACTTGAGCTTAAGTTGCTGTTTAATTGCAATGCAGACTTTTGGGCTTGCGCTGCAGCCTGAGCTCTGGGACCCTCCTACTTCACAGAGTCCTAGAGCCCAGGCTCCAGCCTGAGTCCGGACATCTACACTGCAATCAAACAGCCCCACAGCCTTAGTCACAAGCACAGGCCAGCTGTGGGGTTTTACTTGTAGTGTAGACATACCCTAAGGCTTCTCATCTGTATTTACTCTGGCTAGAGCTTCCCTCACTTAACTTCCTATTATGTTCCATTTAGTGACCTAACAAGGAATTGTAACCTACATTAAAATATTTTTATTTTTTTTAATTTCAAGACACATGCAGAAAATCATGAAAGAAAATGAGACATGTTATGGTAATCTCCCCAAGTTTCACTAGAAATTGTTCATGGTAGTGTTCTAACAGGACAATGGAAAGGCTTTACAAGTAGGATTTATGTCTATAATTCAGCTATTCAAATTGCATAGAACTATGACAAAGTGTACTCATCTGGATTAGCTCAAATTAATAGTTGATTAAAAATGACACCTTCATTGTAACTATGTGATTTATATTATAAAGTAGCAACTTGTTCAAAGTTTAAGTAATTTGGGATAATTTTGTGGATGCAGTTGGATATTGAGTCTGAGAGGTACAGTTTACAGATAAAAGTATCCTTACTATCAATACGTTACCAGGCTGCTGTCTGTTGTGGCTTCATTAATTTCAGTGAGCTACGAGTGAGATCTTTAAAGATCTCCCAGGTGTCATTCCTTTCCGGAATTTATCACAAACAAAGACATAAGCCAGAAGGGAGATTTACAATATTATTCTATTCAGATGATGGCAGTATAATATTAACTCCAAAAAGGGAAAGGATAATGCCATCTGTGAAATACTTTAAACAACCCAAAAAATGAGTTATCAGTTTCATTTCAGAAAGCTGCAGCAATAATTAAAGGACCATAATCACCAAGTGAGAGAGAAAGTTACAAACATATGCAGAATCTCTCTTGTTCTCTTGTCTGATAAATGCAGAAGGTGCTGACCTGTTTGCAGTTTCTTGCTGCTCAGATTCTTGAAGAACTACCTGAATAACAAGTCTTGCTTTTTTCAGCATTGTTTTGAACTTTCCTTGCCAGCCAATTGGCATTTCTGCTTGTCTTCCTGAAGGGTGTCACTAGATTTGTTGGGGACAGGAAAAGGAGTTGGGAGAAGGAGAGGAGGAGAAGGGGAGAGAGCCAGGGAGTTAAGGAACAGAAGAAGTATCTAGTTGGGTTTGGAGAACAGAAAAGAAAGCCAGAGAGGTTTGGATGAACCTTTCAGTGTTTCTGTAAGCTGAACTGAATCTTTGAACATCCAATAAAATCATCAGTGCCGGAAGTTTTTTTAGCTCAATAAAATGCTTTAAAAATTACTGTAGGAGTCCTCCCACAAGGAATATATCATTGTCTTGTCAGGAGTTTGTCAGTATTTGTGAGTGAAATCCTGATCCTCTCAAAGTCGATAGGTAACATCCTGTATATTCCAGAGGTATAAGAATTTCACCTTGTGTGACTGAATGTAATAGTTAAAGATATTGAGCATGTAAAAGAGGCATCATCTTCTGAATTTAGATGGCATTTTTAGGGATAGAACCCACCTAAAGGACTTTGGGAAACTAGTTCAAGCACAACAAGGACACAAGAAATATTCCGGACTGTTCTGGAGGTGCCAGGGGCTTTAGCTCCCTCCCTGAACTTTGATGCTGTCACTAAGTATCAGAAGCATATTGTACTTTAGAGTCATACTGGACTCTGTGTTCCTTGGTAGCACCACTAGCATGGTTCCAAAGGGGGGACATTCCTGCCTCCTGAATTCTGAGATGAATTGCCAATATGCTCCACAGGGAGGAAACGTTGTCATTCGTGGCAGGACATCTGCACTAAAAGGCGACATTTCATTCTGATGTTTAAACTGATCCATTGCAGCTGTCTGTAGACTAGATTGAGTTATGTTATGTATAACCCCCAAAATGAGACACATCTGATGTGCTTGGAAAGCCAAGATGCTGCTGTGTCCTCCCAACTGCTCTAGCTCGGTTTGACAAATCAATGAGGTGCCAAGCACCTGTTGGGAAATGAGGGGCTTTATGTGCTCAAACCCCAACGGAGGAACTAAGTGCACCAAAAAGAGGTGAGGTTGCTGGGCATGTTGGTTTATTTACTTGCTTTTATAGCACTGCACTGAACACTTGATGAAGAGGGTATATGTGTGTCTTGGGCAAGATGGAGAACAAGGGAGCCCTCCCTAGTGACAATTGTGTATTAGTGACTGGTACTTTCGGACAGGAATTTCTTCATTCTTGCAGTAGATGAAATTCCATGTGGTGTGTTCCATATATTACCACTGCACTGAATTTTCACTTCAAGATGACTCATTTCCAGGAGTACAAGTTATAGTGTTCTTAGTGTTGGTAATGAACTACATGTTCTTTGGTGCCTTATAATATAAATATACGAAAATATAATCAAGCAGAGTGATACATTAGAAAAGGGTGGTGTCATAACACTGATGAAAACTGGAAAATACATGCCTTAGGCAAAATGCAGAACAATGCTCTTCCCAATGAGATCATGCATGAGTGATTGAATGAGTGGTATTTTTCCCCCAATCGAAAATACATACAGTCATATAGTAGATAATATATAGTAAATACCAGATGGAATTCAATGAACTTTTATACTGAAAGTGTTTTAATGTTCTTGATTTAGTCCAGAGTCTCCCAAGTTACCAGCTAGTGCTCAAAGTGGTGGAAGAGTATCTTAGCAGCCATGTTGTGTGTAAGTCAAGCTAAACCTGTACAGTCACATTAAGACAATTGGTGAGAGTGAATCAGAGTGAACCCAGAATCCCTTGCTGTTTGTCATATTTCTATCTTTACCTACCAAAAAAAAAAAAAGCCACATGAGATCATGTGAAATGATTCAGACATTGGCTAAACAGTCCAGCTGCTTTTGGGTATTCTCAGCAGAGCGCACTTTAAGAAAATACTGTATCCAGTTTGGAGCAGTTGGCTTCTATACTGTGCAGTGCAGCTGCTGACGACAATTCTGCTTTGTCGTTACAGCAGAAGTGTTGATGTCTGGCCCACAGCTGTGTTACAAATAAGTGCGCCCCCTTCTTTCAGGCTCAGAAACTAGTCCACTGTGTTCCTGTATTATAGAAAGCTATCTTGGTATTTGCTTGACTGACCACACCTCAATAGTAAAATCCCCAATTCTCCCCCTTATGCCTTACACATTATTGATCAAGTTAAGTATGAGTGTAACAGGGTGGCTGCCTCCCCAACACCCCCTCATGACCAGAGGTCACTCAACAGCACCCTGCTTCTGTTCCCCCAAGT
This sequence comes from Natator depressus, assembly GCF_965152275.1. NCBI lineage: Eukaryota > Metazoa > Chordata > Testudines > Cheloniidae > Natator > Natator depressus. The sequence continues at coordinate 94,577,412 of NC_134237.1, read as the reverse complement.
CAGGACTATTTAAGAACTCACAAGTCAAGGGTGGTTCAAACACCCCTCACAAGGGGTCCCCTTTATTTAGTTCTCTGGTACATACTGGCCCTCTAGGCCTCAAGCCCAGTGTCTCTCTCCTGATTAATCCAAAATAACATCAAACAAACTCAGACAGTCTTTATCCCAGCTCACCTTTACAGCCTCTGCCTGCTCCACTCCAACAACTCCAGTTTCCTGCTCTTTTTATACAGTGAGCACCTGATTCAACCCAGATGGGGCTCATCAGGGCTGGCTTAGTCCAAGACTCTCCAGCCCATAGGGCAAGCCACGCAGTTACAAGAAGGTATAGCAATGGAAGGGAACCCATTTCTATTGGAGGGTGTGCAGGGGGAAGAGTATAGATATAATGGGCTATGAAAGCCAATATTCTTCAAAATAGGGTATGGATAAAGATCAAGGACAAACCTATCCAAGACTTTCCAGTTTGGGACAGTGAGATTGCATTATTTCAGGAATATTTAGGTTTCCTTCAGAAAAGGGTTGATATTGTTAGCAAGGCATGCACCAGAGGGTGCAAAGAGGCTACTCAAACCTTGCTCATGCTAGATAGAGAGCTGTCTGGTGAGGGGTAGTAATTGTTAAAAAGGTCTTAATTGAATCTACTGTTTGGAGAAAAGGTGCCAGGGCCCAGACTGATAGCTTGGAGACTGAAGTCCTTTTTTCACAAAATGGTTACAGGATGGACAGAGCAGTGCAAGGTACTCCACACTGCTTCACCCATGTGTCCAACCATACTCTAGGGGGACCATCTGTAAGAGAGAGGTTTTGGTTTGTTCTCCATAGCTATTCAATCTCTGATCTCACTGGTGAAACTGCTGACAGGATTGCCTATTGGCAATTAGTTGAAGTGGTGGGGAGATAGAGAGGGTTGTGCTGAAAAAGAGCCAACTTATTTCACATAGGCTAGTGAAAGAGTCTTCTTTACAAGGTTGTTACTATGGATGCAAGAACCAGGTTTGGAAAGATAGGAGTTAACAAATCCTTTTTGGAATGTATTCTAGTGAACTTTAAAAAATAATCACATGCTTCTGTACACTCTAAATGAGCTGTGACATCAGTACGTTAATATTAAGTACATATATGTGCCAAATCATTGAGCCATAAATATCTGTCTATATATGTGTGTGCACGTGTGCGCCCCTTAAATTGAGTAGCCATGTAATTTTGTACTTGAAACATGTCCTTCCTCACCTTTGCTCTTTCATGTTACTACCTCAATTGTTTGTTATATCCATTATTTAGATTGTAAGTTCTTTAGGACACAAACCTGTTGTATGTTTTCTGTGCAGAACCTTGCACACTTGTGACCATGTAAAGAATAATTATAACATTTCTTCTTATTAACTTCATGGTAATTTGAAGTTCTCCCAGGACTTCTCAGACTAAGCAAGATTGGTCAGACCTCAGTAAGAGATGGTAGGACATTTTTATCCTCCATACCTGGGCTCTGTCCCTGTCGATGCATCACTCCAGTCAGAAACTGAGCAGTTGTACCTGTGAAGATGATAGAAAACTGCTCATACAGAAGAAAGTTTCACTTTGTTTCAAGGTGGTCATTGACTGAATTTGCCATGCTGTCCATGACCAGAAACAAGGTTTAATGGGATTTTTTGGGCTCTGTCTTTGAGGAAATTCTATCTTTGAGGAGAATTAAACCTTCTTTGCCACCCTGACAGATGTAGTAGAGAACACTTCAAGCTGTTTCTGCTGCAACTCATTTGACTTCAAATGTGTTTTTCTCCCACTGCTGCTCTAATCTGCCCCCCGCATGCATTTATCTATTGAAGGTCCTCTGTGTACAAAGAGGCTTGTATGAGGCATGATATAGGAGATGATGATATTTGGGAGCCATTTTATCAATGGCTGAGGATGACAAAAGATTATAACCTCTTTTTTACAGGTTCTTGACAGCATTATCTTTAGAAGACATCTGAAACTGACCTGGGTCCATCAATTTCCTTCAGCAAGGCAGATAAGTGACAGAGTTTTTGCTCAAAAAGGAGGTCTGACTTCAAACATGATGAGGAGATAATCTGACTTGATAAAATTATAATAAATCTCCTCCTCCATCCAAACAACAAGAACCAAAAGGTAGCCATCCTCATGCACTGAGCTTGTAACCACCTGGAACAGGCTCAAGGTCATGACATCCTGAGTTAACAGAAGAACAGCTGGCTCATCCTATATGGCATTTTCTTTGTTCCTACAAGAGATGGTTGATATCAGTGCTGGGATAGAAAACTTTCAATGAATACAGCTAGAAAGACAGTGAAATATAGTGGCTTGTACCCAACAACTAACTCTAGGTATACAGTTAAAGCAAAAAAAAAAAAAAAAGCCCAAGTAGTCCCTTGAGATTTTGTGAGATGATTTGGTGGACTGAAAAGGAATACGTGAAACAAAACACAAGTATATCCAATAAAAAAGCTGAGAGAACAAAATTGTATAGTGTTTAATATGTTTCCTCATCAATACATACCCTGCTATTTCAGTTTCCTTTTGGCAATGAAGGTGTTATTCTTTGTTGAATAAACGATTTAATAGCAATCAGTCAACTGAGAATGTTTAGAGCAATTAGATGTGGGTTAAAAATGCAGAAAAAAGGTACTTCAGTCCTTTCTTTTTTTCTAGATTAAGTCATCTTTTGCTTTCCCTCTCATTCCTCCTCCATTCCCTCGACCCAACACGGATGCGTGGCACAGCATTTCAAAGTGTTAAGTAAAGAATCGCGTAATGCAAACTGTGCTACCATAATTCCCACTGAAACAACAGCAAGGAAAGAAAAGCTGTCGAGTATAAAATTTGCTGATCCTTAGGGATGGCTTGGAGGACAGTTTGCCTTTAATAGCTTCATGCTGTGCCAGACTATAATTCACTTACATTTTTGTCAACAACCTCATCAGCATGTGAGTACGACTTTCATGAAAATGACTACCCTATAAAACTTTCTTTACTATGTGAACTTGATTGATACATAGCAGCAGAAAGACAATAGAACCATGATACTATATTTCTTGGCCCTCTATTTCCAATAAATATTTTGCTAAAAACATAAGATGACAGTCAGTACATTTGTGTGACTTTTACAAGCAGCAAGCCAAAGGCCAACTGACTTTAGCCACCAGAAATCTACAATACCCCCATAGAAATGCACTGCCTGGACTGAAGTGAAATACAGTATACAAATTAAAGGCCAGTCAATCCGTCTGAATCTTTACTCATACAAGTAGTCCCATTAAAATCAATAGGAATGTTTCTGGGAGAAAGGACAATTTATGAAGGTAATTGCGCACTTAGAACCAGATACTTTCTGATGCTTAATGACATAAGTATGACATCAGTAACAGTCAGACAGGATGGACTAGTTTTTGTGGTTGCTAACTTGATATGTTTGTTCTGTGAATTATGCTGTAACACACAAAGGTAGACTGAAGCATTTTTGAGAAGGGCTTTGGTCTCAATTCTGCTCCCACTGAAGTCAATGGGAATATTTCAGTGGGAGTAAAATCAAGCCCAAACAGTAGAGCAGGAGAACTAAAGCTTAATTTTAATTTCTAGACAGTCTTGCCCAAATGTGGGAGGTCTCTGTTGTACTGTCAGCAGCTGACCACAGTAAGACTAGCTGTGAAGAAATTAAAGTGCCTCTGCAAGATTTTGGAGAGGGAAGTTAGGCTCTAGCAGTGTGGGCTGTGCTCCAGCAGTGTGTACTGTCTTAGTGTAATTACCTGCCAGTGTTTCATATCCTTGGAAACCTTGTTAAAGAACAAGGGAACAAAGCCATTGCCTGCTGCAGTGAGAATCAGGAATTTACCAGGTTTCCCTTTGGCAGCTTCTGTTTTTTTCTATTGCCATTGTTTATTGTGTACAGAAGAAACTATGAATCATCCCTTTCAGTCACCATCACTCTGCTCCACTGAGACATTAAAGGAAGATTTCAGAGTAGTAGCCGTGTTAGTCTGTATTCACAAAAAGAAAAGAAGAGGAGTACTTGTGGCACCTTAGAGACTAACAAATTTGAGCATAAGCTTTTGTGAGCTCACGAAAGCTTATGCTCAAATTTGTTAGTCTCTAAGGTGCCACAAGTACTCCTCTTCTTTTTATTAAAGGAAGATGTCCTTTATGTTTTCAATTTCTAAGGACTCTTATTACACTTCCCCACAAACAAACAAACCAACAAACCACAAAAAAACTGAACACACCAACCACTTCATAAACCCATTTCCCCCTTCCCCATTCTCTGACACTTTTAACAGCACCAATATATGAGGCTACATTACAATTTTTAGCATGCTAGGTCAAGTGAGAGCTAACATGAGTATGTGTGCATGAGCTGGGAATCACAGCCCTAACTCATAGTGTAGACCAGGGATAGGCAACCTATGGCATGCTTGCCAAAGGCGGCACACGAGCTGATTTTCAGTGGCACTCACACTGCCTGGGTCCTGGCTACCGGTCTGGGGGGCTCTACATTTTAAATGAAACTTCTTAAACATTTTAAAAACCTTATTTACTTTACATACAACAATAGTTTAGTTATATATTATAGACTTTAGAAAGAGACCTTCTAAAAACGTTAAAATGTATTACTGGCACGCGAAACCTTAAATTAGAGTGAATAAATGAAGACTCGGCACACCGCTTCTGAAAGGTTGCCGACATAGCCTTATTAGGGTCATCCTTGACTCCACACACAAGCCACATTCAAATCTTGCTGCTTTTTCCTTCATACATCTCTAAGATCTAGCCTTTTCATCCCTTCCACATCCTAAAACTTTCATCTAGGCCCCGCATCTTCTCTCTTACTGTATCTTCCTCCTCAGTGGCCTTCTCCACATACCCCTTGCTCGTCTCAGACCCATTCAAAACACAGCCGCTAAGACTACCTTCCTTTGCTCATCATTCTATTTCACCTCCACTATTTTTCAAAAAGAACAGGAGTACTTGTGGAACCTTAGAGACTAACCAATTTATCTGAGCATAAGCTTTCGTGAGCTACAGCTCACTTCATCGGATGCATTCAGTGGAAAATACAGTGAGGAGATTTATATACACACAGAACATGAAAAAATGGGTGTTTATCATGCACACTGTAAGGAGAGTGATCACTTAAGATGAGCTATTACCAGCAGGAGAGTTGGGGGGTGGGGAGAAAACCTTTTGTAGTGATAATCAAGGTGGGCCATATCCCGCAGCTAACAAGAACGTCTGAGGAACAGTGAGGGTGGGGGGGAAATAAACAAGGGGAAATAGTTTTACTCTGTGTAATGACTCAACCACTCCCAGTCTCTATTCAAGCCTAAGTTAATTGTATCCAATTTGCAAATTAATTCCAATTCAGCAGTCTCTCGTTGGAGTCTGTTTTTGAAGTTTTTTTGTTGAAGAATTGCCACTTTTAGGTCGGAAATCGAGTGACCAGAGAGATTGAAGTGTTCTCCGACTGGTTTATGAATGTTATAGTTCTTGACTTCTGATTTGTGTTCATTTATTCTTTTACGTAGAGACTGTTCAGTTTGACCAATGTCCATGGCAGAGTACCCAGAAGTCACCTACTACAGGACAGGCCCAACAAAGAAAATAACAGAACGCCACTAGCTGTCACCTTCAGCCCTCAACCAAAACCTCTCCAACGCATCATCAAGGATCTACAACCTATCCTGAAGGACGACCCATCACTCTCACAAATCTTGGGAGACAGGCCAGTCCTTGCCTACAGACAACCCCCCAACCTGAAGCAAATACTCACCAGCAACCACACACCACACAACAGAACCACTAACCCAGGAACCTATCCTTGCAACAAAGCCCGTTGCCAACTGAATCCACATATCTATTCAGGGGACACCATCATAGGGCCTAATCACATCAGCCACACTATCAGAGGCTCGTTCACCTGCACATCTACCAATGTGATATATGCCATCATGTGCCAGCAATGCCCCTCTGCCATGTACATTGGTCAAACTGGACACGCTCTACATAAAAGAATAAATGGACACAAATCAGATGTCAAGAATTTTAACATTTTTTCATGTTCTGTGTGTATATAAATCCCCTCACTGTATTTTCCACTGCATGCATCCGATGAAGTGAGCTGTAGCTCACGAAAGCTTATGCTCAAATAAATTGGTTAGGCTCTAAGGTGCCACAAGTACTCCTTTTCTTTTTGCGAATACAGACTAACACGGCTGCTACTCTGAAACCTCCACTATTTTTGAATCCCACCATTAGTGCCCCACATCTTCACTGCAAGAAACAATCTTGTCCTTACCTTTAAGTTGCTTCACATTTTAGCCCTTCCTATGCATGTGCTATTGTGTCTGATGTCACCAGTTATGCCAGCCTTCAGCCTCTGCTCCTGTAAACACCTTTGAACTTTCTTCCACAACACCCTTTTTGTATGGCACATTCTCCCCTGTCATTCCTTCATTTCCTTCTTCATCACCCACTTCTACCAGGATGTCTATGGGAAATTGCCAGTTGATATGGGTAAGGTAGATGGCCAGAAGGGATTTTCACTACTTAATCTTATAATTTATTAAATATATTTTTCAAATTCACTGACTCAAAACAATCTAGCTATGAACATATCTGGCCTATGTAACTACAGGTCCTTGTTACTGTTCTCACTGATGTCCTACCTCCATTTCTTTGGTACACCAACTTTTTGCATCTTTTTTTAATGATATTGTAAACCCTTTGGGGCACTGGCCATCCTTACTTTGTGTTTGTAAAATGTCTTGTGCAATGGGAGAACCCTATGCTAGAATTATTATTCCTTTCTCCTTTTTATCCTTCTCTCCCATCCACTTGAGCCTTTAGCAGCTCTGCCTGCAAAATGACCAGATGTGCTCTGCTATGTGCAATCCTACCCATGAATTATCACCTTTTCACAGAGATCGCAGCATATTGGCTACTGCATTTATTATAAGTAGGGCCCTACCAAATTCACAAGGCATTTTGGCCAATTTCATGGGACAGGAACTCAAAAACTCCTAAGTTCTAATCTGAATTTTGACTCTGACATGGTCTTGCTGTGTGGGCATAGACAAAAAAATTGCCTAGTCATTGCCTCTTCTTTGTCATACATTAAAAAGGGGTAATAACCACTCACCTAATTAGTTAGAGTCTCCTGCTCAAGAGCATGAGGGAAAAGGCATTGAGATCCTTCCCTACTTGCATTCCTTTACGGAGGGCACTGGGAAGGTTAGCATTGCTAGGAGTTCTAAACAGTCCCAAAGAAATGGGAGCCTGGAGACATGCCACTTCTATAGCAGCTGATAGTATGCTACTGTGGGGAGCAATCACTGTCTTTTTTAAAGCATGGAGCAGTAACTGCTCCTCTGTGCATTTCCCCAGCACGCCCAGAGCTATTCTGTCTGCTTGTACCCAATGCATAGATTCATACAACTTAAGGCCAGAAGGGACCATTAGATCATCTAGTCTGACCTCCTGTATATACTGTGGCAAGGCACCTCCTTTGTCTCCCCACACTTTGCCCGTCCCTGGATGGCAGTCCTGGAGTAAATCAGCCCTACTCTGGGCCATATTTGCCTTCCCTCTTCTGTATTCCTTTGGCCACATTTTCGGGGTAGGCCTTGGGGTTGGACTAAAGGATAATCCTCCACCAAAAAAAGGGAACGTCTCACAAACTCAAAAATTGAGGGGGATACCTTTCTCTGCCTCCTCACTAGGATGTTGTCTTGTTGTTTGCCCAGGAGAGTCAGTCCTTCCCCAGCAGACACTCAGGTCTGGATGTTTCCCCTATGGAAAGGGGCATAGCCTCTCACCCTGGAGAAGTTTGGGGTTTTTTTCCTTGCTGCTACTAGCTTGGAAGCAGCTTGTCTCCCCCCCCTGCCCCAAGAGGAGGGGTTTTCAAAGGCCCCAGGCAGCCCTTAATTGGACTCAGCTGTCCCTAATTGACCTGAGGAAAAAGGGCCTTTAACATTAACATTCCAGGGCTAACATATCAGCTCTCCAGTACCCTCTTGAAACCGTCTGGCCTGACTTTGTCACGATACATTTAATCCAGTTATCCCTGTATTGAGCCCAGTAGCTTGTATTCGAATAGAGCATACCTTTCAGAAAGGCATCCAGTCTTGATTTAAAAAAACATCAAGAGATGTACAATCCATCAATTCCCTTGATAGTTTGTGTCAGTGGTTAATCAGCCTCACTGTTAAAAAATTGAGCCCTATTTCTAATTTGAATTTGTCTGGTTTCCACTTCCAGTCATGGGTTTTTTATGCCTTTCTCCATTAGATTAAAGGGCTCTTTAGTATTTTCTCCTATGAAAGTACTTATAAACTGTAGTTAAGTCACCTTTCAAGCTTCTTTTTCACTAAGAACTAAGCAGATTGAACTCTTTAAGTCTCTCACTGTAAAGCTTTTTCTCCAGCCCTTAAATCATTTTTATTGCTCTTTTCTGCACCCCCTCCAATTTTTCATCATCATTTTTAAAATGTGGACAACCAGAATTAGACAGGGTATTCTATTATTGGTCTCACCAGTGTCCTATACAGAAGTAAATTCACTTCCCCACTGTTACTCAATAGTCTCCTGTTTATATATCCAAAGATCACCTTTTCCCTTTTTGTCACAGGATCATAGTGGAAACTCCACAATGGCCCTTAAATTTGTTGCAGTCACTGATTTCAGGACATAGTTCCTTGTTCTTTAGCTACTGAATTACTTGTTCCTAGGTGCAAAAAATTTGCATTTGGCTGTGTTAAAATGCGTTTTGTTTGATTGGGACCCGATTACCAAGCAATCCAGATTGCTCCACATGTTTGCCCTGTCCTCATTATTTTCTACTCCACCAATCTTTGTGTCACAAATAAATGTTATCAGCAGAGATTTTATATTTATTTCCAGATCATTGATGAGAATGTTAAACAGTGTTGGGCCTAGTACTGATCATTGCTGAATCCCACTAGATACACCCTTATTCGATGATGATTCCTATAGATGATTACTTTTTGAGATCTGAGAGTTAACCAGTTCTTAATCCATTTAGTGTGTGCTTTCTTCTTCTTTTGTATGACTTAAAAGCAGTAATGTTAGATCTCCAAGTCTCGTTTGGAGATCCAACTGATTGCTTCAGGTGGCATGGAGTATGGCAGAGATGCCCTCAGGATATGATTGTTTCGGACATTGATTAACAAGATGTTCCATAGTTTGAAGTCCCTTTAGTTATGGATATTTTTCAGGTTATAGTGGTATGCGAGGCTTTGGTCTAATGTCACACATGATGTTCAAGGAAGGTCACTGGTGTAGATATTAAACTAGATCAGAGTTAGGATTGATCCCCATGGAAGGCCATCATTGAGGGTGCATGATCTGCTGACCTGGTTATCAAGAAAAACAGGAAATCTACCATTGATCAGAAGTTCTCAGAAGCATTTTATCATTGCATTGCATGGGATAATTTTGCTGACTTCTGGGGGAAGGTTATTCCTCTATATGGTGTTGTAGCCAGCAGGTAAGTCTAATAAAGCTGCTCGAGTCTTGAGGTTTTGATGGAATCCTGCCTCAGTGTGTGTTATTAAGGCTAATACTTTTTCTGTGCAGCTGCGGGCTGGTGGGAAGCCTGCTTGTTCATTCGGTAACATTGCTTCTACAATTGGCATGATCCTTGCCAGTAATATTCTCTGCATGAGCTCGTATGGCATGCAGAGGCATGATATGGATCAGTATGATGAGGGATTACTGGTTGGCTTCATGGGCTTGGCATTGGAAATGATAGCTTCACACCAAATCTTGAGGATGAACCCGGTGGAATGGATATTGGAGATTACAGTGCTGCTAGCTCTTTCCAGCCCTTGGCTCTGAGGCTCATAACAAAATCAGGAAAGATGCCATCAGGTCCTGCAGCTTTCCTGGCTTTATTCACATCCTCAACAGTGGAGGGCAATGGTATGGGGCAGGAGTCAGGTAGTGAGCTATTTGTCAGAGATCTCTGTTCACTTTGCGCTTAATAAACTTGTCCCCTGATGCTTTTAAAGTCGTAAGAAGCAATTGCATCAGCTGGGACTTCAGGATTTTGAAGTTTCACTGGGTTGGCAGCCCCAAACTGGAGCAATAACCGCCAGGCTTTGTGGCTGGAGTGAATAAAGTCCAGAGTTTCAACCATCTTGACCTAGCTTTGATGACATGTTAAATTCAGTGACTCGTAAGGATGTTGCAGTGTTCAGGTCACCAAAATTTGGTACTCTCAATAATCTTTCTGTTACTGGTCTCCAGCATTAAGTGGTATCCTTTGCGATGGCTGCAAGAGATGTTTTTCCTTGGACCTATTTGGGTAAGCCAGGTGAAACAGCCAACATTTTCAGGCTTCAGTGGAATTACATCTATGGTAGCCTCATTTGTCACAGTAAATCCTGGCCAGTTTGCCTTTTGAAAGCTCCATAATGGTTTGGGAAATGACATGATTACTGGGAGTTCAATCCCAATGTGGATTATAACTGGACAGTGTGGACTGAGTGGAAAGTTGCCAAAAATAGTTTTGGAGGTGTTCTGAGGGATTCCAAACTGGTCTTTGGTGAGGAAACAGAGGTCTGGGTTGTAGTCTCTGCTTCACCGGGCAAAATGAGAAGTACCTCTGATTTGCATCAAAAAGGAGATGTGTCTTTGTTTGATGACCATTCTGCAAGTGTCCCACTTGCAGTATTGTTACTATCATAGCCCCATGTGGTGTGATGGCTATTGAAATCATCAATTTATATTGTCAAGTGAAATCATCAATTTATATTGTGAGTAACTGGGGAGAAAGCCAGGCTGTATTTTGTGGTTTATGCATGTTAACTACTGTTACCTTGATGATTCTTATTGAGATAGTGAAGATTACGTAGTTGGCCCTGGCATCTATCATGTTATAATCCTTAATGCCCTGCTTGACATAGGTGACAAGGCTGCGTTTTGGGTGATGAGATTGTAGCTATGTAAGGGATATATAGAACAAATATGCTCTGAATTCCTTCTGGCCTTAAAAAGAGGACCCACCTAAGAAGTAAAGACAATAAGAAAATGTTTCACATCGTGTGTGATTTTTGTCTGTGGTCCCACTGATCAGCCAAAGTTGGGAGTTTTCTCTCCAAGCATAGAAACAAAAATCACTAAATGAGATTATTATTAATCACCTAGGCAAGAATCTCTCAGAATTTGCATATGGATAAAACCTCTTTCTCCCTCCCAATATAGCTAAAAATAATTCCAAGTTACCAAGCAAGGGTCCCATCCTGCTTTCCTATGCTAAGTGGCCCATTGTACACTGGGAGTAGCTCAAAACCAGGTAGGGAAGCTGCAAGTTAAGCAAGCTAGAAATGACTGGCTGTAATATTGAAGGTCAAATTGGGCAAACTGCCCGCTACCCCAAGAAATCCAAACCACATGTTTTCACCCCAAATTATAAACTATACATTGTTTTCTTTGTAAATCAAATATACCATGAATAATCTGTCTTTCACCCCAAATTAAAAGCTGCACATTTGTTTGCCTTGTGAGTCAGATCTACATCCTTCAATATGTGAATATCTTTTTTTCTATTGTAAATCCTAAATAATGTGAAATTTTACATACAATCGAAGGATGTATGGAGTATGTGCTCCAAATTTAGATTATAAGGGATTTTGTTGGTTGTCATTGTAAATAATTGTTGCAGCCTAGAAGTAATAGGAATTGTCTGGCACAAGGAAGAAGGAATGAAAGATATAAATTAGGATATAACTTTTTAATGTTAACATTAATTGCTTAAAAAGGGGATCTCAATTAATAGTACGGGCTAATAATGAATCTTTGAAATGAATCAAACTTAAAAATCCTCTGATAAAAAAACAATTAAAGAAATTTGTTACACACTAGCACCATCTATTGGATTACCAATGGAAACAGCAAAGAGACTAAGATCTGAAATCTACTTGACACATTTCCAATAGAAATGAGAGCATTGACTGAACCCAGCAAGAAGCTGCAGAATCCTAAGTGTGACCAACGCCTGGATCAGCTGAATGGAAAGAACTCTCCCGCATCACAGGATTAAGAGGATAAGAAGTGGTGAGATTTCTTTTCCAAGACTGTATTTCCTCTTTTATTTCTTTAATATAAATAACTGTTGGCTATCTTGTTAAGTCTACACTTCCTAGTGAGACTTCAAGGAACTGTATTTTAGATTCCAACTCCTTTATAGGTCCAAGCAAGTTGGCCTATGTGAAATTGAAACTAATAACTTTAAGCAATTGCTTTTAATATTCTAAACTTGTCCCTTTTGGACCCAACCCATTCATACTGTACTAACCACATTCTTCAAAGTGCCGTAAACACAAGTGCATCCTTGGAAGTGTGATAAATGTGTTAGGTACTAAAGAATGCAGAATTGGTAATCATAAGCAAATGTAATAAGAAATCTTGGTAATTTGTATTGTTCCTTGATATAACGGCTCAGCCTCAATTTTAATTTGTGATAATTGCTTGCAAGACTGTGTTCTGTATCTAGCACACACCTAGAGCATTGGTTGTGTCTACATGTGAATGATGAATTTTTGATTGTATATTAATTTGTTTCTGGGTGAATTATTAAATTCTTGGTTGGTTAAGAATAAGTAAGTGTCCTGATTTGAGAAATACTGTTCAAATTAAAAGTTGACTTGAAAAGAACACAGTGTTAAAATTAGTAAGATAACACCCCCTGGACTCAATAAACAGGGGTTATTCTATTAGAGTCGATTATATGTTGGCTATAACACTTATCCAATTGGCAAACCTAGTTTATTACATTTCAGCTTTAAAATGTAACTGGCATCTTGGAAAATTCATAAAAATAGACCCTGCTTCATGCTTATTACAGTAATATGGCAGGGTGATTCTTGAGTGTCATCTTTGATATGGGTTTCTTGCAGGGTGATAGCATCGATCATGTTATCTCACATAATGCGAGCTAGTTAGTCATTTTTAGATCAGAACATGCCTTCAACATTCATTTGGCAAATTTATAGAGCTGGGCCTATGATTCTCTTACAGTAGCTCTGGAACGAGTCAATTTTTGCAGGATAACTATTTCCTTTGCTGTTCAGTCTGAGACTTTGCTGAGTGAAGTTCAGATTTCAGCTGGATGACATTGGTTGTGCCCTAGCATATAACAAGGCAGACCATGAGAAGTTTGTTATCACCTGTGCTGTATTGATAATTTTTAATCAGAGTGTTGTGTGGTATGAAGTCAAACACCAAAGTTTAAGTAGCCTAAATTACTCAGTTACCTTTAACAGTCAAACTTGTAATCTCATCAAAGAATGAAATCAGGTTTGTTTGACAAGATCTGTTTTCCATAAAACCATGTTGACTGGCATTACTTGTATTTCTATCCTTTTATTCTTCATTAATTGAATCCCATATCAGCTTTTCTATTATTTTGCCCAGGATTGATGACAGGCTAACTGTCCTATATTACCTGGGTCATCCTGCTTGTCCTTTTTGAATATTGGCACAATACTAGCACTCTTCCAGTCTTCTGGAGTTCCCCGGGTAATCCACTATTTATTAAAAATTTACATCAGTGGGCTGGAGATCTCCTCAGTCAACTTTTTAAGGACTCTTGGGTACAAGTTATCTGGGCCTGCTGATTTACTCTTGTTTTTATATTTTATTTTAATCATCACTAGTAGAATAGTTTACTTTCTTTTTAGCTCCTAATAGAAAGCATGTCATTGTCCTCTTTTCTGCATCATTATTGACAAGTGTACATCTCCATGTAGTAATGGGTCTATACCATTGCTAGAGGTTCTTTTGTTTCTAATAAACATTAAAAACTCCCCCATAGCCCTGCCAGCCATGGATTTTTTCCTAATATCTGTAACTTCCCATATTAATTTTCTACATGCTGTAACTTCTAATTTATATACTTTGCTATTTATTTCTCCTTTTTCCATGTGTTACATAGTGCTTTTTTATTTCTAATTGCTGTCTTCACTTCCCCACTGTACCAAGGTGAGCTTTTAAGCAAAGTTGTCCTCTTTCTTGACTGTAGAATTGTTGCTTCAAGGATATCTAAGACTCTTCTTAAAGAGCTCCCAAATTTCTATCACAGTTTTCTGTCTAAATATTTCCTCCCACTCAGTTTTGCTCATTATTTCCCTCAGCTTTGGGAAACGCAAGCAGAATGTTTCTCAGTACTGCCAGAGATACTTAAGTAGCTGTACGCCAATTACATACACACACTTAAGCAGGTGTATCCTAAGAAGTCACCACAGAGGTCTTATCATTACACAAAACTTTCAAAATGTAAAAGGCTAAACTGGTGCAAGTCAAGAGTCTACATAGCTGGAGGGAAGAAGCTGGACACAAGGCTCAGGTTCAAAACAAACAACAAAACAAACAAAAAGCAAACCCGCCCTCCTCTCTTGTTATTGAGGTTTATTTTCCCAAGGCTCATATGTAGTAAAACACAAGAAAACCAAAACTTCCCAGAGTCTCTGACCCCATTCTCCTCACTCATCTGAAATAATAAAATAAAATCTAAACCAGAGTGATCTATAAACACAGAGCAATATAAATAAGACAGCTCATCTGCCTGGACTTTAAACACCCTTTTTTCTCCCCTCCAACTAGCCCAGATTATTTTTAAAATTATGAGCCTAAGTGGGTTCAGCTGCAACCAATGGCTTCCCAGCCGGGAGTGCCTCTTTGAGACAACTGTGATTTAACTCCAAAAGTACCACATCACAATCTGATTCAAAAGAACCTCCCCCTGGGGTGGGGCATGGTTGTAGAAACCCCTCCTGCAGTGGGTGTGGAAAACCCTGTTAAACAATATTGGGGACCTACAATTGTTCCTTACTTTCTCAAGCCAAATTGTCAAATTTGATGTGGGTAGTTCAGAGGGGATTGGGGTAGAATTATCTTGTCAGACTGTGGAGACTGAGTAGAGCTGCTCCAAACCGTAGGGCTGCAGCTAGAACATCCACAGCACTGTGTTCTTCCCTTTTCTGGAGAACTGGCTGTAAATCTGCATAGATACACTGACCCCACCGTGCAATGAACACAGGTGCAGGTTCCTAATCCAGAACTCTTTGAGTCCTAGAACTCGCTCTACCATGCAACAGAACATACCAATTATGCTGTGGGCTGGGTCCAGTACAGTCATGGCAGAGGGGACAGGATGTATCCTGTCAAATTAAATACTGATCCTTAGAAACTTTCAATAAAAGAGCAAATATTTTAAAAATTCAGTATGTTGCAATCTTTGATGTGGGGAGCTGATGTGTTTAATTTTGCCCTGCTGGTTTTCCTTCCATCCCTCCGCTCTTCCCTGGCCTATTAAAACATCTGGAGGCAAGCTAAGTGACCTGTACTGTGATTTGGGGTGAGATTGCCTGTCATCCTGTATAGAATCACAGTCCATCTTAAACAAGAGAAATGTATTAAAGACAACAGCTACAGATATAAACAAACTGGTTCCACACAGCTTAAGATCTAGCTTTGTCTCCCTTGTTTATCAGGGATCCCAGATTGATTGGTACTCCATACAGCACAGAGAGACATCTAGTGACTGAATAATATTCTGCAAGTAACGATATCATTACATTGCTCAAAATCTTCCATTGGATTAACAGTTAATATATGCCACTGTTGTACTCATAGTTAGTGAGCTAAACATCTTTAGATAATTTCTGCAGACTCTGCTGTCACAGAATTAGAGCTATGCTTTCATAACACATCCTCTTCTTCCTTTGTGATTGTCAGCTCTATTTCTTTTTGTCTGTTCTATGTTCCTGTGATCTTTCACCACAACCTCTCTGTTTTAGGTCTGTGTTTTAATCAGTGTAGATTTGTTTACAGCCTCCTTTCTTCCATAACCACTCATACTAGTATAGAGTCAAAGCCAGCAAAAGGATTAATAAAGACTTAACTTCATAAAAGATTTTAATCAAGAATGGTTTTTCCTTCTTCTTCTTCTTTTTGTTTTTTCTTTTTTAAAAAGAGTCTTGGTCTTTTCTATCCTTGTCTCACAGGGTTCAAGCTGCTTTCATTCCATGATTTACTGAACAGGCATTTTAGAAACTGCAGGTTCACTATGCTTTAGGGAACTTACTTTCTCTGCTTTTCCATTTGACCCCTTACATTTTGCTAAGAAATACTCTCTCCCCTCCACATTTATATATTGCCAGGACAGGCTGCCTTTTAAAAATATTGGCCCTGATTCTGGGCTACATTCTGGCCCTTTTGTATGCTCATGTGGTATCAAGGGGCTGCAGCCCAATCTGATCTACCCAATGGGGAATGCTCCCTTCATAAGGGTGATTGATTCCCCAGTGGCATAGGGCTGGTAAAATAATCCTCACCCCTACTACGCAGAACAAGGGAAAACATGTGCTGGGGAGAGCAGTGGTGTGTCCAGAGAAGTCTGTACTTTGGCTCTTCTGAGAAGACAGATGGCCTCTTGGAAACCATTGAAGCCAGAACTTAAATCAGAGCACCTCTTGAATTGGTCCCTGACAGTTCCAGCTGCCAGGAGGTGCCACAAAGCCTCCTTTGCCCCTGCTACTTGGGACCATGAGGTGGGTTTTTATTCGGGAAGGAAGTGGTCTAAAAACTGAAAACCACTGATAAGAAATTTTTCGACCATTTCTGTGGGAAATTTGTTTTTGACAAAAAATTTACAGATTTTTTCACTGAGAAACTGAAAATAAAAAGCAGAACAATTTTTGGGTTTCGGTTATGGAAAATATTTTAATTCTTGGTTACCAAAAAAATTCAGGGTTTTTTTTCAGTTTCTTGACCAAAAACTAGAAACATTTAATTGAAAATAGTTTTCCATTTTGAAAAAAAACCCCACCAATTTTCCCCATTTTCATGGGAAAAAGCCTTTTGAATGAAAATTTTTAATCCGATCTTTAAAGCAACCAAAATAAAAAGGATTTTTTTTTTGTGGCGAAAGCCTTCTTAAATCTGTCATAAAATACACCATAACAAATTGTGTTCTGATGCAAATGGGGACCGCAGAAGTTGGGGAGAGTTGCAGGGAAGTGTAATTATAATGATTTGCCTTTACAATTATAATGGCCAATATATTTTCCATAGACTATGTTTTGAAAAGTACATTTTAATGTGTATATTGTTACTGTATCAGATAGCTGCAATAAAGGGTGGTTCATGCAGTGTCATATACTAGAAATTTCTCTCTCTCTCTTTCTCTCTCTCTCTCAATTGTCTGGGCTAAATAAACCCCTGGAGTAATTCCGCTGGATGTAAAACAGCTTTTCTAAAAGAATTTCAGCAGATGGAGCTAGTGTGCTTCTAATCTGTGATGGTTGTGCCTAGTATAAGAAAGATTAGAATGAGAAAAGACAGCATGATAGTTGGAGTCATCGGTGGAAGATTTTTCCTTTAGCTTAACGGAAGAGCAACAAATATAACTGGGAATCTCCAAATCTATGTCCGGCAGTGATGGATAAGAGGACTGCAAACATCTGGATCTGGTTCAGATGTCCTGACCCAAGAAAATAGGAAGCATGATAAAATAAGGTTTCTCCCCAAAGTTTTCATAACATGCTGTTATTTTGTGTTGTTACTCTAGGCACTCCACACACTCGCATGGTGTGCATCATCCTGGGTGTAAGTACCTGGTGGGAATGATCTAGAAAAAGTGCAGACAATTCTGTAGGTTCCCTGGGACACATCGACGCACTTTGACCCTGAGTATGCAGAAACAGCTCCACAGAAGGCAGTGGGAGTTGCTTCAGGGCTGAACTTGGCCATTAGTGCACATTCTCATATATCTATGAATAATAAATGAAACTTTGAAAGAGGAGGGTCCTGACCGCACACTGCTCAAATCAGAACAGGGATACCTCAATTGGAAAAAAAAGATTGAAATTCTCTCTATTTATCAAGCCCACACTCAGATCCTAGATTCCTACCCCAAAGAGTTCCCCCAAGCTCACTTTATACCCAATTTACAGTTAACAGCAAGAAGCAATCAGCAGCTTTCTGCATATTCCAATGGATTTTTTTTCAAGTTCCTTAATGCTAATTTAGAGGGTCCAGCTATCTTCCTGTATAAAATGCTCCTGTAGGGATGATTCACATGTAAGTGCAAATTCTGCCCTACCACAGCAAAGCCATCAAAGTTCAGATGCATGGAGAAGCAGGACAGGATTTGGGAAACTTGTGCAGGGGCTCCACGGTTGGCCTTAGGGAAAATGGCACCCTGGGCCGGCTTGTATTTTGGCACCCACCCCATCACCCTGGCCCCCATGGGCTCCCTGGGCTTCCCATCCCCTCCTCCCATCACCTCTGGGCCCTGCTGCCTCCCACAGTGTTTAATTTGTATTGAAAGAGGTACCAGAGCTCAGCCCTGGCACAAATTAAGCACTGGCAGGGCGGCCTGACACTGGTGGGTGCCGCCAGGGTGCCCAGCTCTGAAGGCAACGCCACCAGCAGCACCAGCAGAGAAGTAAGGGTGGCATGGCATATGGAGTGTTGCCACCCTTACTTCTGCACTGCTGCTGTGGCTTCTGGTGCCTGGTGCTTGGCATGTGGCTCAAGAATGTGTGTTGTGGGAGTGTGTGAGAAAGAGAGTCTGTGTATATGTGTGAGCGAGAGTGTGTGTGTGTTGGGGGAATGTGAGAGACAGAGTGTGTGCGCGCGAGAGAGAAACACAGTGTGTGCTGGGGGAGTGTGAGAGAGAGAGTGTGTGTGTGTGTGTGTGAGAGAGAGAGAGAGAGAGACGGTGTGTGTTGGGGAAGTGTGAGAGAGAGCGCGCTGTCCCTTTAAGCAGAGTTTCACTCACCAGTCTGCAAAGCTTGTTCAGACAGCAGCAGCTGCCAGCAGCCTCGTCCCACTCCTGAGCCTTGTCCCCTTACCCCAGCTCAGTGGAGATGGGGTACATGGGTAGGGAGGCAGGGGGAGGGGGATACCCCGACATCAGTGTTCCCCTTTCCTCCCCCACTTCACACAGCAAACAGGAGGCTCCTGCAAGCAGCTGGCCAGGGGCAGCTCCAAGCCAAGGGCAGGAGCAGAGCAGCAGTGGGGGGAGGGGCACCCCTGCTCCAGAGGTGCCCCACTTAGAACGGCATCCCAGGCCTTTGCCCAGTTCGCCCATACCTAAGGCCAGCCCTGAGGGGCTCTAAATGCCTATTATGGAGTCCTGCTCTATGATGTATTACTTTGCTGGAACAATGGAGTTGAGTGTGCCAGGAAGGAGCAGGCAGGTCAAGGGCTGGTGGATCTAGAGCTATGTGGATGTACCCACTATTGCTCTCCATTAAGAGGGCCACAAATGCTACCTATCTATGTGTTTGTGCATGTGTGGGAATGAGGGAGGGGAAGAATTTGTCTTCTTCCCATCCCCATGGAACTGCCCTTACCAAACCCATCTGTTTGGGTTGGATGTTTGTGTGCTCCTAATTGAATAGTTATCATCAGGTTATCAAGAAATGCTCATGATAGGCGGTTACCCACAAAATCTCACTACAATAGGGTGACTGGTCTCTGGAATAAGCAAGTGTTGGAATAAGCAGGGAGCTTCTGATTAATTCTTGCAGTTAACTGTACCTTGGGTATAAGAAAGGTTGGCAGAGCCTTTGGGGGAGAAAGCTAGGATGTGATTATGAACATTTACAGAAAAAAGCCTAGGAAATTACTCACCCTGGAAAAAAGTTCAGGATGGAGTTTATGGGTGGTGGAGTTTTTTTAGTAGTTATTTTTTAAATAGAGACAAACTGCAGGAAGAGCAGCGAGTCTGGGCACTAACCCAAAGTGTGTGCTGTCCTAGCATGAGGTAAAGAATCAGCGTGTTCACACTCCTGATAACTGTATTTTACTTCACGGAAAAGTAGTGACTTACGCGCTAGTTCCGAAGTTGATGCAGTATCTGTGCCATCAAATTGTCCACCTCTGTAGTGCTTAATGTGTGATTTACTGTAGTCTACTATTAGTGCAGAGTGAGAAAGTTTCCAAACCATCATTGGTCATCGTTACAGAACCATAACTCTGACAAGCAACTGATGGAAAGAGAGGTTTTATTATTGTACTGAACTCTTTTGCTACCCATTTACTCCATCAGCAGCTCTGTTTTTAATGGGCCTCCAAACTCTTGAGCAAATATCAGTATGGATATAAATAATGCACTATTTAAGATGCCGGCACATATAATACTAAAAGCACAGTTATCACCCTATTTTAATTTTTAAAAATAATTTGAAAAAATATTTTTAAAGCTATGTTACATTTTTGCATGCTCTCTTCTGTGTAGCATTAAAATTCTGGTTATGCATTCATGTCGTTTTTTGTTTAATGGCATAACTGATTCTAGTTTGAGTCTGATTGATTCTACTGCAGTTCCACTTGTGACCAGGGTGACATTACCCTCTCCAATTACAATTTCAGGACCCAATCCAGCATGAAGCTGAGCAACTCCTGAGAGGTGTTTGCTATTTTCAAGTTCCACTGAAGTGAAAAGCTCTCTGATAGCATAGAGATGAGTGTGGTATAAAAGGGCCTCAGCACCCTCCAGAATTTAATCCTTTGTTTTCAGCTGGATATTAACTGATATTATCATCAATCCATCTCTGTTTGGTCATCAGAATTTTACTTTTGCTAACAAAATTCAAATGAGTATGTTAGGTGAGAAAAATTAAATATGAAGCAGTTATGCCAACCGAACCAAAGTCAGGCCAATAAAGGTTGCTGGGAAAGTCCCTGAACGAGATAAATAGAATAAAAGAGTAGTTGTTTAAGTTGCAGGGAGTAAGAAAAAAGGGGAGGCCAGCATTCCTGCATTTTCGTACCAGATGTTCTGAGAATGGGTTGTTTAGAGGAGACACCCTGCGTCCACTCCCTGTTTCTGTTTCATGTATGTTCTCAACTCCTGGTCTCCTGTTTGACAACTGGATTGATAAGAAAGTTGGGGAGGCATAATGACTTGCTAAAAGTTATATACAATAGGGGATAGGTATGCATGCATAACAGAGAACTTTTAACTAACAAAGAGGGGGGTTCGGGCTACTTCATGAATAATCTGTGACGCAATGGACCTGTCTATAAAAACCTGTTAGTTTTGCCTAGGAGGCAGCTGGTTCTCTTCGGAGACGGGCTGCTCTCTATTGTTGTGTACACTCTTCAATAAAGAGCTTATACTTTGACTTTGCTGGTGTTGCCTGTCTCTCTGCGGTCAGACAACGAACCGTGCCGTCTGGGGTTCGAGTCCCCAACAAATTTAATGTTGGTTAAGTGTTACTAGGAAGGCAGTGTGGCCTAGTAGACAGAGCCCTGCACTGGTACTCAGCAGAGCTGGGTTCTAGTCCCGGCATTGGCTTGCTGAGTGACCTTAGGCAAGTTGCCTCAGTTTCCCCATTTGTAAAATGGGTATAATGATGCTTAAAGCATTTTGAGAGCTAAGCATGAAAATTCCCATATAAGAGCTAGTTGTTAGTATCAGACAATACTGCAGTGACAACAGCTCTTAACTACCACTTTGAAAAAAAGTAATATGTAGCCTAATGCTGTAAATGCTATATTTACAGAACTCCCAGCAGCTTCAGCAGGTGGGGAGAGATTCCAGGATCACTCTGAGGCTTTTTGATAACCCCAGTTATTACCACAGAGATACTTACTAAAGCAATAAGCAACTTTTTTTAACCATTCCAATTCTTAATAATACTATAGACCACTTCATTTCTGACCGGTGCAAATTCAGATGCTGTGCGTTTACAGTGGATATCACTGTTGCAATTTGATGTCTTCCCGTCTCTTGCTGACATCAGGGTTTTAAGCCCATCAGAAACCAGTATTATGCAATGAAACTGCTTTCCCAGAAAAAGGGGTCAGAGATCTAATTCCAGTAACAAGAACAATAGGAAGAGCAGAATCACAGAAATAATAATATAGAAATTACAGATTTCAACTGGTAATGAACAGGCTCTTGGCTCACTGGAGGGAAAGAGGGGGAAAAGCTGTAAATCCACACACACAAAAGAGACAAATCTAGTTTTTGATCAACCCTTAGGGCCCATTTCCCCTTCTGCTTTTACCTTCTGGAAAACATGCAGATCTGGGACCGAGGATCTTGAACATGCACCTGCCAAGGAGGACCAGGGGGGCAGTGCAGGTGGAGCACCCTTGACAGTCAGAGTTGAGCTGTCAACAGGAACAGGAAGATCAAGGGCTGAGTGGCACTGGAGAGGCAAAGAGCTCCTGTGCAAGATTTCCTTGCTTCCAGTGGATTCTCTGAGAGCTGGAAGGATCAAGGGGATCTTATGAGTTCAGGGAGCTGAATCTCTGCAATCTGCAGCGTGGCTTGAGGAGGAGTCCAAATAACTTCAGGGAGATGGCATGGAAGCCTTAAATTACTCTCTGCTCTTGAATAAACCTGAAAACTGAGAAAAACATAGGAGAAGGGAATATTATGGTAACAGGCACAATACAACTGCAGAATCAGCTACTAATAGGGAGGAGAGAAATATTAATATTGTACTAGCTGTATGTGCATGTGCCTGATCCTGCAATAAATCCACACATAAAAGTCCCCTTTACTTCAACAAAGAACTTAGTTAATGATGTCTTGATTTAATATTAGAGTGCTGTTGAATGAGCACTCTGAGTGAGACCAAAAGAAATGTAAGGGGAAAAAATACCATATGTATTTTTGTTCATCCATGCTGAGAACATGACATCATTTTAATAAAGAAGACTTAATTGGGAGCAGGTAGTAGAAAGCACCATCTATTTTCACTCCTTTTTACTGGTATATTTTATAAAATATTTTTAAAAAGTCTAGTCTCCCCAGTGGTGAAAACCCATCTGTTAGCATTTCTACTGCTACTGTTAAAGAATAAATAAATTAATGCTTATTGAGAGAAAGGGGATTGGAAAGGTCCCATGACATTTACAAAACTCTCCCATCTGGATTACACACACTCTCTCTCTCTCTCTCTTCATGAACAGTTCTGTATTCATAGATTCTGTAGATCAGTCCTTAAATAGTTCTATAATAGAACAGGTGAATAGGTGCTCAGTAAACGTAGAAATCTTTTCTTTTTTAAAATGTTATATACTTATATTGTAAGTTCTTTGGGACAGGGAACTTTTTTTGTGCTAGGTGCTGTGCACAGAACAATGGGGTCCAGGTTCATGCCTACGGGTCCTAAATGCTATGGTAATACGAATAATTAAGTATTGTATTTTCCTGAAAAAGTTGTCTGAACTTTTAGTTCCTTCATAATATTCATGATAAGAAATAAGTCTTTTGATTTTTAGACAGTCTAACAATATTGAATAATCACTTTAAATGAGAAGAATATCAATTAATAGCAAAGGATTTCTAGTTGGCTAGGAAAATATCAATTGTGTAGATTAGTTTTTTGATTAACCACAATTTTTCATAGTGAAACACCTGTTTTTTGTTTTTGGCTTCCTTGATGCCTTCTCCACCTCCTTTTTTTCTTTTTGGCATATAGTTCATTTTTAATCCTTTTCCTTTTTTCTCACTGTCTAAAACCCAAATGGAAGACTTTTGTAAGTGTCATGAGTCTTTAGAATGTTTTTGCATTTAATATATTTTATTTTATTTTTAAAATATAATTCTGTCCAAGGACATAGCAGGTGTTTTTTTTTAAATTAGACATTTATGGATAACAGCCAAGATTGCTGTAAGTGGCTAGTGATTCTGGATGCTCAACTAGAGAAAAAAAATGAGGCCTGATTTTCAGAGGGAGGGTGATCAGCAATAGGCCTGATTTTCCTCTGAAGCAGTGGAAGAATGAAAGTCTATTTCCTACAGCAGTGGCTCTACACTAAGTCATACAGACAAGATAATGGCTAACAGTAGGCAGTGAACCCGCACAGCTTCCCTAACAATCGCTTACCAGAAACTTAAGCCCTATAATTTTTGGCACAGAGTTGCTAAGGTGCGGCTGAAGATTCCCTAATGACTGTTAAGAGGTGATTCAAAGATTTGTACAAAGGAAGGCATTTGCAGTTTTGCATTTGGAAAAGTTTTATCAGTCCTACAAAACCCATAAACTATGCTACATGCGTTTGTGCACCACCTCCTGGCACCTTATCTTTTAAAGCTGATCACTTTAGTAACCTCTCTTTCTATAATAGCTTCTGGTGGTTTATTTTTTCAGTCCGGTAGTGCTACCCATGGGACTTTATCATCAGTGCAATAAGCCTTTTTTAAATAGTGTCTTGGACTCTTGTTGGCAGCTTCTGCTTTGCCATTAGACTGGCTGTGATGCGCAGAAGATGTGACTTTTGCTGATGCTTCAAACTGCAAATTCCAACTGCAAAGTGGTCCATTATCTACATGAACAGTCTCTGCAATTCCATGCCAGCAAGCTGCAGCATTCCATGATAGAGGCTGCTGTTTTTATATGTAAGGGGTCTATTTCCCAATAATCCAAACAATAATCAACCCTCACAAGGTATACTTAATTTCCCAAGATACAGAAGTGCATGACTAGCTTGATCCCAGGTTGATCAGGTATTTTGCTCATTGTCAGAGGATCCATTTGCTGAGTTGGTAGGAATTCATTGCAGATACTCTTAGCTTATGGAATCCTTGATCCCACTGCCCATGCTTGGTCAATACAGAACATCTTGTGCCTTGTTATGTATCAGCCTTTGCAGGTGGCAGCAACAAGGGCTGAGTTCAACATGTCTGGAGGTTCTTTTTGATAAATAAATGAAACAATGGCTCAAGCCCCCACCCAGAGCCAGACTCATTTCTGGCTCTGAGACACAGATATATTAATAAATTTAAAAAGTCATCACTTGTCACCTTTGCAAGCAGTTTTTCCTCCACTTGCTAGTCTTTTGGAAACATGGGATAAAGCAATGCTTTTATATGGGAAAAGAGGAGAAAACAGGCAAAAGAAACATGAACGATCCAGTATACAGAAATTTATTAGTATAAGAAATGAGCAACTCAAATTAACTCATTAGGTCAATCCCTTTCAGTATCAAGTAATAAATGTCCAGCTGATGAAGGTCCAGAAACCTGGCTCATCATCTACCCCACCAAAAGCCCACTCACAAATTGAATCAATGATAGCCAAAGGTGTCCAGGGATGGCTCTCCTCTGCTGGTCTGCTCTGGTCCTGAAAGAACTGTGCAGTTAGGTCCCACTCCACGGTACAGCCTCCTAGTGCGGTTCAGTAGTTTTGTTTCACTTCCACCAACTGGGTGAGTTAGGGTGCTGTGAAGTCAGCTCAGTATTGGCATTTCCAGCTTGATATGATGATCTGGCCATGGAGTCAGCTCTCTAGTGTTGCTGCTGCTGGTCCAGAGCTCCCCATGGAGCCAGCTCTGTTCTGCTGCCATTGCTGGTCCGGTTGGGCCTTGTCTCTGAAATTCCAACATACAGGCCATCAGATCTCCAGATGGGGGAATGCAAAACAGAAGCCTTTGACAGAAGGGTCCCCCGGTCCCCAAGTTAGAACTCCTGGTTTCTAGGACAGAGCAATTTCCTCCTCTTTCTTTGCTGAGCTCAAGCCAAAATCCATTTCTTGAATGCTCAGGGTAACCACACACCCAGGGCATATTCAGCACAATTTTTATACCTTTTCATGGAACACAGTACTGATAACAATCCATTAAAACCATTAAACACCCAAACAAATATATTCCAACTAAACTCAGGTAGAATTATAGGTAAACAAGATATAAATGAAGTTGGCCAGAACTGGCTTTTGCCCTTCTCACAAATAGAGGAAGCAGAAATCTCCATTCTCTAGGTCATCTAGCCATGGGGCTCACACATAGACATGTGACGTTATGAGTGTAATATAATATCTCATTGAAAGGTGACAGGGCCAGAAAGAGATAATTAACTCACAGACTGACCTGACCCATAGCCAAACATTAAAGACTAGTTAGGAAGATATGTAAATGAATAGAGCTTTGAAATGCAAGTCTGCATTGTTAGAGGTAGAAGGGTAGATGTTTGCTCAGGCCTTGTGATGTAAAAAACAAGTCTTGTCTATTGCTATAGCTTTGATTCAAAGATCAAAAAAGGAATATTAACATTTAGGAAGACACTTGAGTGAAATAGTATCATTGTCTATGGCTCTTTGAAGGTTGTTATAACCTGTATCTGAACTGTTTAATGGATAAATTATCCTGTGCTAATGGCTGCGATGTTTGGAAGAAGGAAAGTTAAGCCTATTGTTTTCTCAGGCCAAAAGGCTGCAGAAAATGTATAAAAACCTTGGGACACGATCCTTCTTCATCTGAGATCTGCTTCATCTGAGATCTTTGGGTTTCAAGATGGGGAAACCTTAAGCCATAAGGATTGAGATCCCCAGTCACTGACTGGAGTCACCCTGAATATGGACATTGGACTATAACCTATGGACTATTTCTAAAAGGACTTTTGGCAACTACAAGCTCATCTCTGCTATGTAGCTGAACCTCAAGAATTGAATTCAAGTCTATATGTATATTGATCTTTTAATCAACACTCTCTCTTTCCTTTTTAAATAAATTTTAGTTTAGTTAACAAGAATGGACTATAGTGTGTATTTGGGGTAAGATCGAAGTTATTATTTGACCTGGGTCTGGGGCTTGGTCCTTTGGGGTCAGGAGAACCTTTTCTTTCATATGATGAAATATGATTTTCAGAATTTATCATCATATGTTTGACATGTGTGTCTGGATGGAGGCCTGAGGCTGGGTACTTTAAGGGAACTGCATTATTTGGACTTCTGAGTAACCAGTGAGGTACTATAGAAGCTGTTTTGTGCTGGCTTGCTAAATTTAAGTATTGGAATATCCACCAGTGTTTGGGGTTTGTTTGCCCCGTTCTGTTTGCAGTTCACCCTAATTGAGTGACCTCAGCTGGCTCCCACAGGCAGCACTGTCACACATGCTTCTGCCCAATATCACTTCAGTGTTCCAGGGCAGCTTTTCTGGATGCACACCTTTAGGTATTATGACCCTGCTGCCCCTATAGAGAGCACCATTTTTTACTATCAGTTGTTATCTTTGTGTCCAAAATTCATGATTAACAAGTGGCACCTCTTCCTGTCCTGTCATCCTTCCTTACGGACTAAGAGCTTGAAGCATAGTGTCTGATTTGGTGTGTCTTGGTATCTGCAGAAGCCCATGTCTTCCTCAGAACTAACAACAGTGAGCAGGTGGAGCATGATGTGTGGAACACCTGTTGCTGTGTAAGGATATGGAATGTTGTTGCAGAGGTCAATAAGGATCAACCTCCATTTTGGAAGATGGGGCTCTGGGCTTCTGAGGGTGAGCTGCAGACTGCAGTGAACAGCAGGCTCTGGCATCTCTTGTGTTACTGTTATGTAATCCTTAAATAAAATCCTTCAACATAAACATTTCCATTAACACGAGGAACCAACACACTTGGTGTGGTGTCTAGGGGCTAGACAGGGAGGGAAGTTAGATTCCTCTCAGTGCTTAGATACCATGCTGATAGGTGTCTTAGCAAAGCAATAGGGAAAGGTATCCCTTGGGGGTTTGATTTGAACTTTTACTTCAAGAAAACACATTTGCAGCTCTGCTACTCACTTGTTGTTGGTTCTGGATATTGTGGAAGTCACTTTGGGACAAATTTTGAAGAGTGGCTGCTAAACGGAGTGCCTCCATTTTAATGGATACAGTGGGTTTGATGATCAAAAGGGCTGAGCATCCACACTTCCGGTGAAGTCAAGTGTCTGATATGGAGAAAGAAAACAGAGTTTGTGGTTTAAAAACTTCAAGCTGGGCAACTATTTCAGAAGCAAATTCAAACATCCTGGAATGATCAACCATGAAAAGTTGAATCTGGGGGGAAAAAAAAAGTCATCTTGCAATGTCACAGTCAGCTATGTCACATTTGCTTACCTTTCTGTAAGAAATGGGGCCAGGATTGCTGGAACAATTTGTATAGTGGGTGTGCTGAGAGCCATTGAATCAAACTGTAAACCTGTATATAATGGAAACCACTTCAAGCCAAGGTGCAGTTGTACCCCCAGCACTCCTAGTTCCAGCACATATGAATGTGCCATGAAATATGGGAATTCCATAGGGCAGATTGTGTTTGTTGGCAGAGCCCTGAGTAGGGGTCAGTGTGGTGCCACATAGCCCCAGGAGTAGCAACCCACTCAGGAGGTTGCAGGATACACTCTTTGTCCGGGCAGCTCCATAGAAGGGATAGTGGGGCCATGGCCCTACCTTCTCTTCACTCTTTTGGTAAAGAAATCTGCTAATACTAGAAGTGAACAGTCCCTGGGCTCAGCAAAGCACAAGGGCTGTAACAGTGCCTGGCCCACCAAGGGCCAGCCACTGTTGGGTCCATAATCAAGAAATAAAAGTTTCTGCATGGTCAGTGCTCATATATGGTGACTCCTGGTATATGACACATGTATTGTGATATGATCCAAGTTTTAAAGACGTCAAGCTGCCTATCACAGTCTCTTTGAGGGCCACTAGTGGTTAGTGGACCTAACCCGCTGTATCTCTGTCCCCCAGTAGCAGACCCTGGTTCCTGACCCCAGGCCAGGTGTGTCTGGGCCTCCCCACTTCATCTGGGCCTTTGCTCTTAAGTGGGGCATCGTAGGGGGACCCAGGCCCTCGCTCTTCACCAGGTCCCAGCCCAGGTACCTGTGGGAAGAGACATTCTGCACAGAGGACTCTGCCGGTGTTAAAGTCCACTGCCCTGGGCTATTTCCCACCTATGTGCTACTTTAGTCTAGAGCGTGGCCCCTATAATCCAAACAGTCAATAGCTTCACAAACAAAACCTAAATGAGCAGGGCCCTGCAAGACTTGCTGGTTCGCGAAGGGGTGGTTGGCGAAGGGACTGCCTGGGCCTTGCCCACTCTGTGGTCCCCTCTCAGGCTCCACCATCTGTCTATTTTCCTGGATTTTTCTTTCCTGCAGCCTGTACACTACCCCCTAGCTAGGCTTCTGAGCTCCATTTAACCCATTCTTCCAGCTGGAGCTTGTTTTGCAGGCCTGTAGGGATGGAGTAGTTGGGCCCAGCATTTCCTTTTAATCCCTTTGGGCCAAGTGTGGGGTTTGTACGCCCCATTACAGAGACATTATTTCATAAATATACATCTGTCAGAAATATTCTGATCAATCAGTGGGGTTCAGTATCAAATATTTGACTCCTTTAATGCTACATCTTAAATCAATTTGACTGTGCTTAATTTTAAAGAGTTTTAGACTCTGTGAATAAAACAGTGTATATATTTTTGTAATGTGCTCAGTATACTTTAACATTTCTGGCTTTTCTATTATCCAACCAAGTGACACATCCTAGGCTTGATAACTGCTAGATTTTAGCTCTAGGATTTCTCCTTTAAACCTAACGAAGAATGATCAACTCTTTGAAAGATTCAATAATTCAGTTCTCACCCTGTCTGTGTGATTAAGGGGGATTAGCTGCACATTCACAGACCCAAAAAACAAGTCCTTCTCTGTCACAATAATTAATACCCGACTAAATGTGTTTTTGCTCAACCCTACAATCTGTTTTCTTTGCAAACTTTAAAATAGGAGCTTTGGCATCTCCGATCTCCAGTATATGGATTAACTTACAACAAAGCCGAATCTTACTCTGAAGGTTGGACAATGTTTGATAAGCACCTTCAATAACATCCACAGTTTGAAACAGCAATTTTAAATACATTGAAAATTAGGGATGAGAGATAGGAGATTTAAGTTCCGTTGGATAATAAGGGCTGGGATTTTGCAATGGAAGTAAAGATGATTCTTCCTCAAAAATATTGCTCTGTCACCCAAGTGTCTGGCAGCAATAATGTATCTGTAATTCTTGGTATAATCATGCTACTTCCCACCCCATTCCACACCAGTATTGCCAACCTCAGGCATTAAAAAATCACAAGTCAGGATCCAAAAATCCTGAGACTGGCTTAAAAGTCATGAGATTAAAAAAATAATAAAAGTGAGGTTCTTTATGTTTACCTTTTGGCATTGGAGCATTTAGAATCCTGGTTTTAAGCTTTTCTCTGCAAATGTGACGGTGGGAAATTTTTTCAACGCTAGCTAAGATTCTTAGGTAATAACCTTATTCCAGCAGCTGGGCCTTAAAGACAAACAACAAATATTGTGAGACTTGCGATAAAATTGCAAGAATTGGCTACACTGTTGTGCTAACTTGGGGGTTCCTGCGGGTGGGGTAGAGAAGAGTGGATGTAACCGGAGCATAGCAGAAGGAGATGGTTATATCAATCCTCACATTCTCTCTTTGCTGGGGAGGACTGCTTGGATCTTTGTGCTGCTTCCAAATGCTGCTGGGAAGGTGGGATAAATAAATTAATTTCTAATTTCTGCTTTTACTATGCTATCTAGTTTAGGGTTTTCTATAGAGCCTATCACCATAATACCTAAATACTTCCTAAATAATTTAGATTTGCACTGTGAAAACGCTTAATACACTTCATGGAGCCTTCTGCTCTTCTTTCTTTCTCAGTGGAGAAGTTCTGCTTGGGGTATACATCTCTACTCCTTTTTTCTTCTTCTTCTTCACCTCCTCCCTCAACCTCCTTATGGTGGAAAAGCTTTCTCAAACAGAACAATTTTACATGCACTGACAAGGTAGTCAGACACCTCTGAAAGCTAATCCACAGCCAAACCCCACAGCTAAGAATGTTTTGGTTTTGGTTTTAATGCATTGCATCCTGGGGTTTGAGAGCTGCATTGTTCCAGAAGAGCACAGCCAACTTGCGGCATCATGGATGGAGGTACCTATAGAGAAACCATATGTGTTTTCCCAGCATCTAGCACAATGGGACCCCAATTCCTGATTGAAACATCTAGATGTTAACGTAATATAAATATTACATAATCATCATCATCATGTTCATCATCCACTAACATTTCTTTCTACTCCTAACTTTCTATCTCTGTATATTTCCTTCCTTTTCATTCTTCCTTTTCCAACAAAATTGTGTTGAGGGGGCTCTCTCTTTCTTTCCACCCATTCTCACTGGGATGATGAAAGCAATGGCCTTGATGGGTTTTCCTATGCTATTGAGACATTTGTCTTTCCATGTTTCACTTCTTCTTGGCTCTTCCATCCATTTTACACTCTGCCAGCATGAGAATCACATTCATGAACAGCACCTAAGTAGAGAGAAGAGCCAGGAGGCAACATAGCAAGTGGCTCAGGCCCAGCCTAGCAGTATGCAAAGATTATAGCTTCTAAAGTAGACGGGTAAACAGAAGGAGAGAGATTTAAAAAACAGAGGCTGTTCGACCAGAATCCACACAGCTTCAGTAGTTATCTGCATTAAGTCCTTTGCAGCAACCTGCTTTTCTGGCCCCTAAATAGCACATAAATAATCCCTATGAAAACCATTTGAGTAGTGCTAAATAAGTCGGAATTCCAAGTAGTTAATGAAATTGCAAAAGGAATGCACGCTAGAAATCTCAAAATTGTCTATTGGTAATGAAATTCTGTGAGGGATATGTCCCGGATGATACTTGTAACAGAAATCTTTGTATCCAAAAAGCAGTACACTTTACAGTCGAGCAGAAGGAGAATAATGTCTGTCAGCAGTATTTAGCCCTGGTATTTTTTTTTTTTGAGGCCTCCAGGAGCCACTAGGGATAAACTATCAGAAATTGCTGCTGTGCTAAGTAACATATTAAGTCTGAGCAGTTCAATTTCAATCCACTAGAGGTCTGAGAAATTCTTTTCCAGCAATGTTATAAATCTTTCTTCAGCAATCTTGCTGTCTCCAATATAGTTAAGAGAAAAGAAACTTTTGACTCAGAGCCTATTGCCCTCAATCAAACAAAGAAGGACTGGGGTCAGGTAGAGAAGTGTCTTTCACTGACATAAAAATAGCTTCAGAATCTGGCCTACTAGAAAACACAGTCCTAAGTGACTGTTTATCCTGGGTTCTGTATGGATAATGATTCTAATTGCTGCAGGACTACTATTTTATGTAACATATATATTCCTTGCAAAGGGTCAATTTTTAATCTTCTCAAATAGGAAGAGAGTACCATGGGGAGAAGGGAGTTCATTAATATGAAATGCTTGCCCTGTAGTGCTTCTTCACAGTGCTAAATTTACTTAAGTGGAAAAGGAACCAAGATCCATGGCCTTGTGTGGCTAATGAGGTCTTGCACAGAAATGGAAGGACACGGGTGTTATCTGCAGAATTTAGCTAAGTATGTTTAACTTACTCTCAAATTGCTTATTAAATGCCAAGGTTTAAACTTACAAATATATCCAAGATAATATATATTTTTTGCAATAGTTTTCGTTTCCTTCAATTGCCATCCTAATTATAATCAGATTAAGAGAAATGTTATCCTTAATTTTTATGGTACAGGGAAGCCAGTTGAATGAATGCAGTACAGCACATATAAAGAAATGAAGTAAAGTTCTAACGGGCATTAGTAAATGACTGATTTTCATATGAAAAACAATGTCTGGTTTTATCAGAAGAGTGAGCAGAGCATTACAAATTCTAGGATAACTGTGGCTATTCAGAAGGATTCAGGTAGGCCCCATACATCCGAGTCTTTAATCCCAGATGCTGTAGTTCAAACAGTTTAACTTTTGAGAGTCAACTGAAGTAAAAACTACACTAATTAAAAATTCCAGAATTAATTTGAATGGATTATTTTCATCTCTGCTCAGGCTTCAGTATTTCACTTGGTTTCAGTTAAATACTTTATATTTGCTTCATATTTAATATGTGGTTCATTTGTGCATCACTAAAGAGTGTACTGCACAATGATTTGTGTGTGCCTTGAAATATAATTAATGTAAAGCTGAATATCATTGATAAATGGAGGTTACTTATCAGTGTTTAGCATATAGGGGAATATGAAAGGGAATGGTGTAATTTGTCTGAAGCAATTAGTTGTCCAAATTAGAGCTAAAGGATTAAAGATGGGGCATTTAAACCAAATGTAGAGAAATTATATATTGCACATTCAAAAGTACAAACATGACACTTTCAAGTTGGCAGTGCCTTGGAAAATGATGGATGTCTGTACTTTTTATGGACAAACCTGAAAAGCACAGTGCGATAGTGATGTCAAAGTGTGATATGTATAATCACTTTGA
Organism: Natator depressus; assembly: GCF_965152275.1. Taxonomy (NCBI): domain Eukaryota; kingdom Metazoa; phylum Chordata; order Testudines; family Cheloniidae; genus Natator; species Natator depressus. The sequence continues at coordinate 94,544,325 of NC_134237.1, read as the reverse complement.
AAAGTAGTAGATAAGAAGGGGTACAATGCACTAAAGTCTTGAGGCATGTTTCTCCACTACTTTATTCCAGTATATTTCCACTAAGATTACTAGAGTTACATTGGCATAAACCAGGAATGAGGCAGTGGAGAATCAGGCCCTTCACTTTTGAAGACAAGAAATCACTGGTAAAATACACTGAATATAGGATTGTCATGAGTTGTGTACGAAAATACAGTACACATCATGTTAAGGGTGCAAGTCACTGCATCAGCAGGAAGTCTGATTAACTGATCTTTTCGTGGTTGACGTACAAGCAGTAAGTAAGGACCCAGGGCTACAGGACCAATCCTTCTCACTTTCTGGCTTGCCTCCATTATTGTGGGCTAGAATATCCCTTTGCCATTCAGGAATGTCCAGAATTATGTCCTCCAGAACGCTGAATGCCTGAAAGGACCGTGAAACCATAGGTAGTAAGCCACAGCAAGTGTTGCTACCCTTTGCCCTCAAAAAACTGAAATAGTCTGTAATTTTTAAAGCTATATCATTTATAATTTTCACCTTAAAATTAGGCTTTATCCTCTGTTTAACTCGCAGTTGTGTCCAAGGCATAGCTGGGAACTTAACTGTTACTCTCAGAATATATTGAAGCAGAGTTTTACAAAGTATCATTGTTTGGCCTTGAGATTCTAAAGGCACTTCTGCTGCTAATGCAGTGAACCTTTTCAGAAATACTGAGACAATACTGCACTGTTTCTATTTTCAGGCTCTTTCCCCTCTGCAGCCCAGCCACAATTCAGCAGGAGTTTGGGGTGTTGCACTGTAATGGTGTGGTCAAAGAGGAAGTATGAACAGGGTCAACCAGCAGTTACAATACCAAAGACAGAAGCTGAAAGACAGAGGCTGCAGAGTGTGATGAGAGACTTGCAGCAGTTTCTTGAGCAAGAAATGTTGCATGAGGGAGGAAGACAGAGTGCAGCAGAAACCTGTTTGAGAGACTGTGTATGCTAATGGCCATGAGAGTACAGGCTCCTGGTCTACTCTCATCTTCTGCGCCAGCACCATGTCCAAGTGAGCTCCACGGTACCATGTCCTGAAGATCAGGAACCCACTGGACAGTTCTATGGGTGGGCATCCTATGCAACCAGGACTGAACACTATCTGGATTGGGCAAATGTACCCAATGCAGTCTTCCATCCCCGTGCAATCCTCTATCTCCCTGCAGCAGCAGCGCCAAGTGAGAAAGAAGAATAGGGGCCAGTGGACACCCAAAAGTAGGGGAGTTTCCTTTTTTCTGCAGTGGTTGCACTGTTTTGTACTGTTCAATGTTTGTGTTATGAACTTTATTTTATTTCATTGCTGGTTTGTTCTTTTTATAGCAGCTGGCCAGCCAGCCAGTTCTTTAAGACTGTCATTTTCTAATACAACCGTGTTAACAAATAAAGCTTTTGAATTCATTAAGAAAGTTTATTACCATCATTGCATCACATCAAACAACAAATGTATTTCAAAGAATAAAGATAAAGATATCATAAGGCATAACTGGGAAGTTGTATGCAAATAAAATGTCTCACTATATTTTGTTTGCAGTGTTGTAGCCGTGTTGATCCAAGGATATGAGAGAGAGACAAGGTGGATGAGATAATACCTTTTTCAATGGGTGAAAGAGACAAGCTTTCAAGCTACACAGCTTGTCTCTTCTACCAACAGAAATTGGTCCAATAAAATATTACCTCACCCACCTTATCTCTCTCAATGTGTCTGTTCAGATCCATAATTAAAATCCACAAGTTAAAAAGACACCCTGTAAAGGAGCAGACTCACCCCTGCTGCGCCTTGGGAATTAGCTCTTTTCCAGCATGGAGCGCCCTCTGCAGGCCACTGATCTGCCACAGTTCTGGCCCCCATGTCCCTCACAGACCCCAGTGCCCCTTTCTCTGGGGTTCTGCCCCCTGGCAGTACCCCCACACTTTGCCTCTGGGTCTCCCCTTCCTGGGGAACCCCCAACCCCCTATTCCCACCTTGCCTCAGTCTGGGCTACTGCCAGTAATCACCAAGCCCCCGCTCCTTGGGGCAGACTGCAGTGTAAAGGCCACTCATCATAGGCAAGGGGGTTCTGACCTGTTGCCTTCCTCTGCCTCCTAGTACTTCTATGGGCCTTGGACCAGGCCTTACAGCCTGGGGAGTTGCCAGCCTGGAGTGCCCCCGCTCAGCCTGCTCCTTCCCCAGCACTGCACCACCCTCAGTACCTGTCAGGCAGGCAGCCAGACCCTGCTCTCTCCCAGCCTGGAGAGAGACTCCTTAAGCCTCTGGCTCACAGCCTTTTTATACAGGCCAGCTGGGGCCTGATTGGGGCATGGCCCACTGTGGCTGCTTCCACAATCAGCCATCCCCATCCACAGCCCTCTCCAGGGCTGCTTTTAACCCCTTCTATTTTAAGAGCAGGGTAGCCACCCTGCTACACACCCATAGTATAAGCAGTCATGTAATCCATAACTAAAAACTCATAACAGTCATTGTCCCCCACGCATAGTATACAGTGATAGCACTTCATTTACTGTTGATATTGCAGCTGATATCACAGATGCATTCATATATGAACCATCCTCCTTCTTCCATGAGGCAAGTCCATAATGTGGGCACACAAAGTATCCCTGATTTCTGTTGCACTTGTGCATCCTCCTCTTGTTATGACAGGTGCATTTTCTGGTGGAGTGTACCAGTTCAGCAAACCATTAATGACATGGCTCCACTCTGGAGGAATATGCTCAACTTTGGCTTCCCAGAAATTGTGAAGAGCACAGCAAGCCACAATAACACGGACAGCATTGATAACACTAGAATCCAAATGATTCTGTAAAACAGCACCAGCGGACTTTCAATCTGCCAAATGCACATTCAGCTACCATTCTACACCTGCTGAGAGGGTAATTCAACCTTCTTTTGCCAGGGCCTTTGAGTTCAGGGTATGGTTTCATAATCCAAGGCAAAAGGGGATACATGAGTAACTCCTAAAATAACTGTGGGGACCGTTACTGCATTTATGACAATGTCATTCAGTGGGAAAAGCATCCTAGCCTGTCCATGACTGTAGACTCCTGATCAGCAGAAAACCCTGTCACCTTAGCACTTTTTCAGTGCATCCCATGATGGCATCCATAAATCAGCCTCTGTGGTTGACAAGGGCATGCATAACAATGGAGTAGTACCCTTTGCGGGTTGATGTACTTATGTGCTCTTCGAGGAGGGAAAACTGTAGGTACTTGAGTTCCATCAATGGCCCTGGTGCAGTAAGGAAACCTCATTTGCTCAAAACTGGCAATTATTTCAGGGACATTGTTTATGCCCACCTCAGTTGGGTAAATCACATGCCTGTTTGCCCTAGAAACCTCTGCCACCGCAGCCCCACAGTTGACTTGCCAACACCAAACTGGTTAGTAATGGACATGCAGCACTCAGGAGTGGCCAGCTTTCAGATGGTTATACCAGCCCGCTTCTGGACCAGCATGGCCTCCCTCATGCATGTGTTCAGATGCTGGAGGGTCAGAGCAAGCTGCTCACAAAGCTTCAGAAACAAGACTTTCTTCATGCCAGACTTGTGGACTCACTGCTGGTCCTTCCAGGTCTGAATGATGATGTGATGCTACCACTCTGCGCTTGTGGCCTAGCTCCAGAAGCACCGGTCTACATAAGGGGCATCAGTGGCTATACTGAGAGTCATGAGCTGCATCAGCCAGTTGGAGTCTGCCATGTCTGTAGCCTCCTCCTCTGACAGGTACCTTAGGTAGGTCAGAAAATGCTAATTGAAATGTGCACCAGCATCTCATGGGTGCTCTGCCTGTTTCTGGAAAAGGAGACAAAGCACAAGGAGGACAAGTTCCTTAAATTGTGCCTCTGCCATGCTGCTGGCTCCGGTTGCTCGGAGCATGTGTTATACCAATAAAATAAAAACCAGCAGGATCTTATTAAAGAGGAAAAGGCAAAATACCACATTTATTGTGAATACAGAAAGAATCATAGTAAGCAGTTAGTTATAGCTATAACATTCCATTCAATTTCATATTTATTCACACATTCATTCATTCATACACACACACACACACACAGGTTCTGCAAGGTTGTCATCATAGTTACCAGCCTTAGAGTTGCTCATGCCAAGCCACTGGCCAGGTGGCCTGGACATGAGGAGGGAGCAGGGCCTTGTCAGATGCTCATCTGATGCTCCTGGAAGTTGGTTTGCAGAATCAGACCCCCAAAGTTCTCACTTTCTAGAGTCCATTTTTGTAGGAATTTCTTCCTATGCCAGTCTATGGGAATTGCTTCATCATGCTGTTGCTGAATCAATCAGCAGATGTCACATTCCTGACAGCTCCGTGCTGCTAGATGTTATCCTGTTCTTTGGCTCTTGGGTGGATTCCAGTCTACCCTCCAGGGGTCCTCTGGTTATTTCCACTTGACGCCTTCTTCAGCCGATGGACACTGGATTCTTAGGTTGGCACCTCCCTGATCATTCAGTTATTATCCACACCAAGCATCCATCCACATACATCCTCTATCTCTATTTTAATCACAATTGTTAACAAAGCAAGATGAATACAACAATAGGGCGGGGAGTCTCTGGGTGCTGTTTCTGTTGTTACAGAGTATTGCTTTGAGTCTCTCTCTGTGTGAATTGCTTTGAGAACAGACTCTGTCTTAGAATGTACTAACGCAATTAGCAGCTTGCAAGTTTCACACATAAAGGGAGAGAAACAGTACCAAAAACCAAGAGACCTCTTAATTAGTAATACCCTGGAATTTAAACTATGGGGAATCAAACTCATTTGTGATTTTAATACAGAACTTCTTTAATATGATCCAACACATGTAGACCCAAAAAGCTGGCTTGACTGGATGCATTGGTGGGCTGAGATAACTTTCAGTAAAGTGCTATGGGATGGATAATCAAGTTTTCCCACAGTGCATCGCAAACCAAGGGTTAGCGCAGCTACAGTTGGGCAAGGCACTAGGAAGCCTGGGATAGGCTGGTTTGACTCAGGACTGTGTAGTGAAGTGTGGTCGTATGAGTGTGGGTGTGAAACCCGGGTCCAGAAATTGTAAATCCAGGCTGACTAATCAGTCAAACGTGGGCTTAGAAACACCAAATCTGAGGGCTCTAGTCCCACAGACCTAGGCTTACATTTCAGTGTAGACATACCCTCAGTACGTGGGAACCCCCAGTGTTCTGGGAACAGCTGCTGTCTCATGAGTCACTGGCAGGGTTGGGATTTTTAATTTTTTTTTTTTGGAGCTGTGCTATCTCCAGGGGTGTGAGGGCTCTTCGGAAATGTGAAAGGTTTGGTGACAGACCTGTCGTATATTCAGTGTGTGGGGGGGAAAGGGAGGCAACTTCACTCACATGACAGAATGAATTGGAGAAATCTCCGTGAAGGCTTTCTCCCATCAGATCCTGTCCATTTGGTATTCCTGCAGGTGAGGATGATCTCTGTCTATGCTTTTTAACTGCAATTGGCATTTGAAACTTTTACTGCTGGGCTAATCAAGAAGGATGTCATTTTATTTTAATGAGGGACACTGGTGTTTGTATGTTCTTGGCAGACAAATACAAGACAATGGTCCTGCCCCAAACAGTCTTAGCTTACAGTCTAAGCTTACAGTCTAAGAATACAATGGAATAAGAAACCAAAAACCTTCATTAAACTAAGAACCCAATTAACTTCATTATTTCCATGAAATATAGTAAGGTAGAATGGTTTTCCGTGATGTCACAAAAAGGCCATTTTATGATCATAAAGATAAAAGATCCTTTGGAACAATTATTTATATACATTTTTAAAAATAAAAGCGTACATAGAAAGTACTGGGTTGACTTTGTAAATTTGTTTTATGGGCAATTTCACCACCATTCTCTCCTGCTGAGAATTTGATAATTGATATTGATTGTCTCTAAAGTGAGTGTAGGAACGTGTGTAATGGTATTGCTATGGTCTATTTACCTTACATGTATAGTTCCTGAGAAAATAAATAATAATCCTGACATTGTATTACTAATTCACAGAATGCTCACATTTTACATGCCTGGATCACAAGATGTTTAGCCAACAGGGATGTTTTACAAGAGTCCTCAGCTCAGCATCGAAGTTAAAACGGCCAGTTAGCACACGAATTCCCACTCTTGTTATCCAGGGAAAAATCATCTCAAAATCAGATTTTTAGTTCTAGTGGGGCAGGTTATTCCCCTCTGTGTTCTCTCAGGGACTGGTTAGCTGTTACCAGAGCAAGAGGAAGTACATGGTTTTGTTGCCCCGAAGTAGCAGAGCGTTACGATCTCTCTCCTCACTGCACTGAGGAGGAAGTGCATCTGTATCCAGTGCAGTGACTGTCACCCACTGTGCTACCACAGCCTATGCTGGCTGGGGCAGAGAGGGGATGGAGCTAAGGGTCATTCCAGTCCAGTCCAGTCTAGTCCAGTCCAGGCCCTATACTGCCCCACACACCTGCATGAAGGTGGGGAAGTAGCGGCTCTTCAGAGCCTGCTGTAACCCATGGGATAATGTGTAGCCTGCACAAAAAAGTAGGGGGGTATCTTATACCACAGTATGCCCATGTGCAACTGTGCAGAGCTAATGATCTAGTTGCCAAGGAGAGGATGAAAGGAACAGAAAAAGTACCCTGTGATCCAAATTTTATCAGAGGGCAGGAAATGGAGAAGAAAAGATACTGATGAAAAGTCTTGTTCAATGTTTTCTTAATTAAATTTGTTAGATTTTTGATTTGTGTGTGTGTGTGTGGGGGGGGGGACTAAAAACATCCCATACAGAAGTGTGCAAAACCTTGAGCAGCACCTTTGTACAAAATTCACTCTTTTTGAAAGTGTTGCCATTACAAATATTCATTAAAAGTGCACCAAATGCCATGCAAATACATCAAATGTATCATGTACCAAATAACACAGCTCTAACCTCCAAATTCTTGAAAGTTCCCTTGGCCTTTCTATGCACACCTCTTCTCAGAGGAGGATGAACATGTGTAGCATCCTAATTGAATGTCTGAACAAATTTCTGTTTATATTGATACAGAGTTCCCAGTGGTCTACCTCTAACTGTGTCATGGAAGAAACACCTATTTAGCAAAGGCATATACCAGCTCCCTGCTGTAATCATCCCTCAAGAGGAATTTAATTTTTAATTAAGTGAAGCAGAGTGTTTACTCTTGCTGTACAGCTGATTAATCAGGGCTTTGTTATTTGTGTAGAGGAAAGGGGGTAAATTAAATATCTCTTTAATTAGATGAAGAGGAATTTACCTTCACTGTCATCTAGAGGACAATATATAAATGTAGCCGATTGGGGGAAAGGTCCACTGTATGAATAGAGTACTGTTTAAAAGCTATCTTAACTAGAGGGGGAATGGTACTGAGAAACCTGACCCATGTGACTGTGAGGGGGTACCTGAAAAATATTGAAGCTGCCTATAGATTGTTAGACCCAATCCTGCAAGGGGCCGAGCACTCCTGTGAAGTGTTAAAAGACCTTCAGAGCCACTGACTTCAAGTGCTTAGCCACATATTTGAATCTGTCTAATCTTCATTATTATTTTTCTGAATGTATCATGCAGGTACTTAGGAGCAGGAGGAAGATCTGCTAATAGATAATAGCATGGTACTGCATGTGGAGCTTTATGACTAGAGGAAGAGGTACAGTGAAGTGAATAGCAAAGCTCCCATTGACTTCAAACACCCAAGGTCTCCCTCACCTCCCTTCACAGGAAGGTATGCATGCCCATGTCCACCTTCCATTAGGAAAGAAAATGACCTCTATTTTGTCAGGTACCCTAAGTCACCAGGTTGGATGTTGTCACTATAGGCAGCAGCACAGAGTCTTCTCCAAATACCAATTTCAGGGGTGGTACATTCCCTGATTTCATCATTTAAAATAGTTTCACACATCAGCTTGAAGGGCAAAGCAAGTCAATGTGTGACCTGTCTGGGGCCTTTCACTAACTCTGTGTGCATAACATTTTTTTACTTCAGTTGAAATGTTGCATGACCTTACCAGCATGTATGCGAGGTTCCTGCTGTAAATGGTGGGCCACTGACTTCAATACAGTCACATGAGAGTGGTGTAGCATAGGATTAGAGCTATTGCATGTATTTACCTAAGCACAGGATGTGCACGATGTATAACTGGGCACTGTTAGAATTGAAGTGTAAGATATGTAAAATTCAAATATTAGGTTGGAAATAAAGCTGGTTGAAAATCAGATTTTCCAGCCCAGGAGAAATTCTGATATTTCAAAATTTGTTTTCAGCCCTAATCAGAACAAAGAGCTGAAATATCAACATTCTGGGGGAAAGAACAGAAAGTTCCAAAACTCTTTAATTTGGAAATCTCAAGATGTTTCTTTTGACATCTGAGATCAAAAGAATTCACATTTGTGAATTGAAACATTTTGTTTCAGTTTGTTGAACCAAATCAAACCATTTTGTTTTAGCTTGGTTTAACATTGATCTGTGTTTGCCTGAGCTGCTGCAGTGCCTCACAGGAGCTGTATTTTGGGTGCATTGTGCACCTCATGCCTCATTCGCCTCCATGGGCCAGGCTCTCTGGCAGGTCTAGACCAGACGTAATGTAATGCATCGTGGCCACACGACTCCTATGATGCACTGCTGAGGTTTACTCAGAGTTAACCTGAAAACAAAAACTTCCAGCAAAAAAACCATTTCTCTAGGAAAATTTTGATTTTACAGAAACTTCATTTTCCATCAAAAAAACATTTCAACAGAACATTCCATCTAGCTATAGTTGAAAATAAAAGCCCTAAACATGATTTTTAAAACAGCAGGGTAAAATCCGCCAACCTGTGTATGATTTACTAGTTTAGGTTTTATTTGTTGGGTGGATGTTGTCATTTTGAACTATGTACACTGCAATAAGAGTTTAGTTACATAACTCCTCCCCTGGCAACAAACAAAAGGCAATTCAAAAAGTGTTATTTCAATAAATTATTTATTTCCTGTGGTGTCAAACATGAGAATAAGGAAAGCAACAGCACAGCAGGTTGTAATAATGTTGTGGATAAGCTACATGTTGGTATTTGTATGAGAAATTCAAAGACCAGTTCAGTTTTCTACGCACTAAAGGATTGATTTCTTGGTCGACAGCACTCATTTGTATTGGAGCATTGTTCATGCTGCTATACGTCAATCTCATTGTAAGACACATTAGAATACTCTTTATCTGATATAAAGTTGTTGGACATTGTTTCTTCGCTTTATTTAACCTTATTTCCTGAATACCTGTTCTTTTTTTCTAATTTACAAAATATTTGTGCATGTATGTGAACTGAATACTCATGGACAAAGCTAGATTGACAGCACTGGAGCCCAAAGTGCTTTATGTAGTCACTAAGTAGGAATAGTAAAGGCATCTACAATGCATGTAAATGTACCTCACTGCTGACATGGAGAGACTACCTCCAGGAGAGGGGAACTGATGGCTTATTGCCTTGTCTACATTGTGGTTTAGTCCGTCCCAGACAGACAGGTGTAAATTTTAATCCACACTAGTGTCACACATTGACGGGCCTGTGTGGACCCTGCTGGCATGCACTAGAGTTTCGTAGTGTGCATTAACAAAGTCCCATTTCAAACAGTGCTATGTTAATACGCACTAGGGAACTTTTAGCATGTGCCAGCAGGTTCCACATGGGTCAGTTAATGTGCAATACACTAGTGCAAACTAAAATTTACATCCCTTTGGTGTGGAGCAAAGCACTATGTAGACAATCTCCCAGTGTCCAGGATTGTTTAGTCCTTGACCGTCTTAGCAGGCAAGTCAAAAACAGTGGTGGGATTGTATGAAATGAGGACACCAGTCCACTTACAATTAATAACTTCTAAGTGGGAGGTAATTTACAGTGGCCCAGATTCCTGGAAGCCATCAGAACCTGGACTGCACACTTTGGGAAGTGGAGCACTTGCCCAGGTGGTGCTCATCAAGGGGACTGGAATTAGCCGGTCTGCCCATAAAGTAGACAGGGCTGGAGAGGCAGAGTATGGTCAGGGAACCAAGGCCACATGCTGAACAACTCAAGCCCTGGGCAGAGTCCACCAATGTGCCATACAGAGATGTGGTTAGAGCAAAACATGCCTTTGCCTGGGGTGAATCTTCCTTCAGCAGAACAATTCATATGAGTTCAGGGTTGGGTGCCTCTAGAGGTGAATCAGGCCCAGAAGATACCGTTGTACATCCTTCAAACAGAAACTATGGAGGCATAAAGCTCTATGACATTGTATGCCTCTAAAGATAGCATGTTAACAGAGAAATAAAGTGTTTAAATGGAGCCCAACTCTCACTAAACCTATATTGCCAAATATGCTTTTTAAAGGCAGTGTGCAGTATCTCTGAGATAGATAATACAAATGCTCCACAAATATGGATTTTACCCAATTAAGACAAATAGCTACTGTATTTTTCTTGAATACTATAATACAGTCTCCTGTAACCCCCACAGTACAATCAGTGGGAAGAGTATCACTTAAACCTTCTTCCTTCTTTTCTTTCCCAGGATCATTTCTTTCAGGGTTGGGTTGTGGCCTATCTACCCATGAAAGCAGTACAGAAGTGATCTCTTTGACTTTTTCAGGTGACCCTGCCTTCATTTTTGCCTTAGACATCACTCTAGGGATGCAGCGGGAGTTAATTATCTAGACACTGCGGAAGAGAAGTTAATGAACTGGAAAGCACTACTGAAGTTTGGCCTTTATTAACTCATGTATGCATTCTGCGGCTCTGTCAAGCAACAGCTTCGGAAATGAACTATTAAATGAGAACAAGTTTTCACAGGAAAGCCCTTTAAATGTTTCCTGCATCACAGTTTATATAGAAGGTACTGTATGTTGAACTGTAGATAGCAGTTCATGAAAGAATATGAAGAAAAGACACTCCAGAGGAATGCAGTTTCTCTAGTGTTTTCAGAAAGATCACCTGACATATATCTGCTTATTAGGATTCCATTTCTATAGAGCAAAGTCAGTCCATGATATTCTCACATTCTTTATCCCTTCATGCAGGAAATAGCAGTAAGGAACACTCAAAAGAAAGAAAAATAATTTATAACTGAAATAAAAGGGGAGGGAAAGCCTAACAAGATTGGATTGTTATCAGATCTCAGGAATGATTAAACACTCATGGTCCATGGTGGCTGTTAAGTGACTGGCTTCCTTGGTTCTGGGAGGTGAGCTCATGCCCATTCCTGCGTGGGTAGTTGAGGAGGAGGAGAAGATGCAAGGACTCTCCTCTCCCTTGTGCTGCTGTTCAGAGGCTGAGTTAAACCCTTTTGGGATCTCCTTGTTGGCAACCCCAGCAGCTTTAGATCCCAGAAAACAAGTGGGATAAGGGCTGCTAATTAAAAGATTTATTAGAGATTATTTATCAATGTCAATATTTCTCCACACTTTCGAACGTATACATTTACAGGATATAAAGCATACAATGACAGTTGAAGCTATTTGTCACTCAAATGTCAGACAAAAACTGTGTATTCCTCATATAAACTACTAGCCCTTTAAATTTCCTGCTGGCCAGCAATAAGAAAAGGCAATGTCTTAAAGGGCATAACAAAGAAACAAACAAACAAAAACCACAGCAGGAGCTGTCTTATTCAATGACATTCAGGCTGCAGGGCACAAATGCCTTGCAGAATAACAGGAATTTAAAGCACCAGGGTTGTAGTGTTAATCACAGATACTATTAGAGTCTCTATTATACCCCGAATGTTATCACAAGGAGACACTCTGGATAGGTCTGTCAGAATGAGGTAGCCAAAATGTCACTTAAGTATAGACCTGTACAGATTCACATACAGAAACAGGTAGTGTAGAACACTTGGCAAAAATACATATCTGAATAACCCCTTATTCAGAAAGGTCTGACAACACAGATAGGCAAACGACAGTGAGCGCAATCCAGTTCTGATGTGTGCTCTTGTAGCTCACAGTGGGCTACCACATTCCCATCCAGACAGCCCACTCTGTGCAGAGCACTACCTGCAACGCTGACGCTTTCCACCATCCATTTTGGGAGTGAAGGCAACAGCTCTACGGCTGCGCCTGCTGCAAGATTCCTAGGGTGAGAAGGGCTCTTTTCACTCTGTGTGCCCAGTGCAGGCATAATTTGGCCTAAAAAACCCCTAGCATGAGCAACTACATATCTTGAACCATTATTATTCTATTATACCCCCCACCTAATTGACAGAATGTGGGAACTCAGAATGTGGGAACTCACTTTGGTGAATGCATCCTGCCAGCAGATTGGTTCATATGTTGAGAACCATTTTCCCACTCTAGTTCCTTCTGTTCATGTATTTTCATAAATAACAGCTTAGAATGTGATTTATTACTCTTAAACAGTGCATCTACAATACAAATTGAATAAATAAACATTAGGCATAATGATAATTGGTTGGTGTTCCTCTGGGCTCGTTCCTTGGCCTTCTGTTACATGCAGTGCACACAATTCCTATCTGTAGATTACAATGATGTACAATCAGTGTTATGGAAAAAATGTATTGTGCTTACCATCAACGTTTTTCAGCCTCTATTAGCAACAGCGGTTTGCTGAACTAAAGTACTGAAAGTCCATAAACCACCTGTGCTTTAAAGCAGTTAAGATTTGGCTTTTGTAATGGTTAGCTGACTAACTACTTTTAAGAACTTAAATTTTAATTACTCTGCCTTTGAATGACACATTTTCCACTAAAGACACTATTTGTCATTCCCATAACAGAAGGCAGTTCTTATTTATTTCTCTTTTTGTTTCCAAGGCAAAGAGACACAAATGAGATAAGAAGTTCTTTTTATGTTTTTCAATCTGTCTCTGTTTATAGTAAAATATGTTTTTCTCACATATTTCCCATTATCAGGAACTAATGAAAAAAGCGCTTATTAGTGTCATGAATTACAGATGCATTTCTCTCTTTTAAAATGTATCTGTGTATCCCATGGTTCTCATTAATGTTCATTTATTCTTTGAAAAAAAATCTCTAAAAATGTCTGTTAATGATTTCTGTATAAAGTTTACAAGGAAAATGATGTTTTTCTAAATCCCAATTGTGAAAACTCAATTTAGGAGCTGGAGTCAAGATGCCTTCTTTCTGGCTTGCAAATTATTACCAAAAATAAAGATGCTTTAATCTGGATTTAGTGAATGATTCTGCTGATGATGCATGAGCCAGAAAAGACTCCACCTCACTCTTTCATAGCTGTGTTATTTCTTTTCAGTACAAACAGGAGTAAATATTTATTTTTTCTGCTAAAATCAACTGATATTATTATTAATTACTGAGCACCCAAAAGTATTCTTGATAATTGACAAATCAATAGCCAGGATCTTGCCCAAGTGTTAGCAAAAGCAATGAACTGAACAGAGGAAAGTGGAGACAAGTTGCAAATATATTATCATGTGGATAATTAAGGTTGCTCCTATATGTTCACATACATATAAGTAATAAGTATCTAGACCTGTGATACTCAGACCTCAGTGATTTAGGGACCAAATTAGTGCTCAAAATTACTCCAAAAGAGCCACAATAGTGTGAATTCATTGTTTCATTCACTATAGTACTTTGTGTATGGATCAGGGTAGAACATGTATGGGAACGCAGGTGAGGAAAAAGGTGAGGTGTGTAAGATCTGAGCATGTCCAGTATGAACTAAATGTCTCCTGAGTAGTCTCAGACTGAGATGAATACATTTATAAAAAGTGCTTTCCCTTCTTTCCAACTAGCCTGCCTCTAGAATTCTCACAGAACATCAGAATGCTAGGAACCATTTGATAATGTCAGAAAATATCATACTGCTACTATATAAATCCATGGTACACCCACAGCTTGAATACTCCTTGCAGTTCTGGTGACCGAATCTTATATATATATTAGATATATATATATTATATATATATATATTAGAATTGGAAAAAGTACAGAGAAGGGCAACAAAAATGATTAAGAGTATGAAACATCTTCCTTTCATAGAATATCAGGGTTGGAAGGGACCTCAGGAGATCATCTAGTCCAACCCCCTGCTCAAAGCTGGACCAATCCCAAATTTTTGCCCCAGATCCCTGAATGGCCCCCTCAAGGATTGAATTTACAACCCTGGGTTTAGCAGGCCAATGCTCAAACCACTGAGCTATCCCTTCCCCGGAGAGATTAAAAAGACTGGAAGTGTTCATCTTAGAAAAGAGATGACCAAGGGGGAATAGGATAGAGGTCTATAAAATGATGAATGGTCTGGAGAAAGTGAATAAGGAAATGTTATTCACCCCCTCACCTAACACAACAACCAGGGGTCACCCATAAATGTAATAGGCTACAGGTTTAAAAAAAAAAACGCTAAGGAAGTAATTCATGCAACTTAGTCAACTTGTGGAACTAATTGCCAGGGGATGCTGTGAAGGCCAAAAGTATAAGTAGGTTAAAAAAAATGAGATAAATTCATGGAGGTTAGGTCCTTCAATGACTATTAGCTAAGATGGTCAGGGATGTAATCCCATGCCCTGGGTAATCCCTAAACCTCTGACTGCCAGAAGCTAGGAGTGGATGACAGGGAATGGATCACTCAACGATTACTTGTTCTGTTTATTCTCTCTGAAGCATCTAACCACTGTTGGACGACAGGATACTGGGCTAGACATTGGTCTGACCTCGTATTGCCATTCTAATGCTCTTATCCTGTCCTGCTTTTGTTGTCACCTTTTCCCTTCCCTCCCTAAATCGATCTCATTTGGTTGTTCGGAAACTCTCTACAAGCATCTGCATTGCTGCTACCTCTTCACTCTGCTAACAATTCAGAGACCCAGCACTTTGAAATCAGCTTTTTTCCATTTTCAAATCTTAATGAAATATTTGCATTTCTTAACTGTATTAAAATAGGAACTCTACGGTTTTAGAACATATTTGTTCCAAAATATCACGTGTTCAATTCTCTGCCTGCTAAACATTTCCCACCATGTTGATTGGATCTTGTACTTCCTGTATTTAGCTGATAGTGTTGAGAATAGCTTTTAGAGATAAAAATAACTGAAAATAAAAGAACTGCACTCACCTATTAAGTGTATAGCTGGTTGAGAGACCTGGATTTGACCTTGAAATCTTTTTTGGAAGGCAGAGTGGTGGAGATAATTGGAGAATGGAGAGCAAGAGCGTTCAGAAAATAAAGGACATCTGCACAGTGTTATTTCCTGCAGGCAAACTGCATTTCATCAGTCACTAGTGTATTTACAGAGTTTAAACTCCTCATATAAAAGTGTATCAGGCTTTGATGAAATGAAGAGTTTAAGAAAATATGACCTTTGTGGTTTTAAAGACCACAGACAGGCAGAAAAGAAAGCCTCGATTAATAAGACATTTATTGTAAAAAATAATTGAAAAACATTTCTGAATTTGTTATTATTGTGAAAGCAACTCGCTCCCACTGATGGTAAAAGTCCCACTGATTTTAGTAGTGCAAGATCAGGTTGTAAATGCTGACCTATGCTATGTGCTTTAGAAGAGACAAAGGTAGATACTATTCCTCGAAGAACTTAGCAGACAGAAAAAATGGGCAGAAAAATGCACTGCTAACTGTTCCTTACTAATGTAAGGTCATATTCCAGCTAGCCCCAAGTGGGTACACAAAAGGGTAATATGCATGTGTACCCGCTGCTGCTGTGGGCCTCCCCACAATCCTGTCACTGAGTACAGTGGAAATAGGGCCATGGCCTGGATCCTCTGTGAAGTGGCTAGAGGAGCCCGCTGGGTGCAGAGAAGGGAGAACCATGGATGGTGGAACTGCAACCCAGCAGTCCCCTGGAGGAATTGTAATAGAATTTCTCCTGCAGGCATAAGCTACATGTACTGTCAATGTGCAGTATGCACAGGGCAAAATACTAGCATTGCATCTGTTTTTATTTTAAATAATGTTTTTTTCTTGCACTTCTCTGAGTTTTGATTTGATATCCTTAAGGATGCCTGATTTTCAAGGACAAGCTTCAGTTTTTTAGTACAATTTTTCAGGAAAATAAAACCACATGAGAAAATGTACATGACACACACAGCAGAAATAAGAAAAGGCAGCATTTGCTATGTATCATTTCTCTCAGGACTATTTTAAACCTTCTGAGAAACCTGCTTCCTTTATTAATGTTAGTAGGCTACATTAGCAAGTAATCTAAGAAAGGTTCCAATTACAAAACATGAGGCAAGATAACTATGTTGTTGTTTAATTTCTTATAGGAAGCCATTCATCTTTTCTTGACAAGGGGGTATCTCTGCAGAGTTTGGAATATTATCAGTTTCATCAGTTTCAACCTTAACCCAGTTATTAATCCCCTGCAAGGTATCCAGTAGACATGAGCTATCACCTGGCAACCTCAAAGGCGGAGGTGAAAGATATCCCTTATTAATTAAAGTTTGTAAAGGGCTTTGAAGATGTAAAGACATATAAATGCTAAGTATCGTTATTGTGATATAAACCTCAGCTGTTGGAAATCATGATAGCTCCACTGAAGCCAATGTGGAGGTATGCCAATTTACAACAGCCAAGGATTTGGCCCTAATTTCCAGCCTGTTTCAAAGATGACTGAAGTTAATGGAATTTTTCCACTGACTTCAAGGGGCTTTGGATCAGGCCCTTTGTGGATAATTTCCTCAAATGGATATTCCCAATCCCTTCATAATACTTCACATGCTTCAGGCAATCTCTGAACAGACCTTTACAGTAGAGATATGTCTTAAACTACTTCAGTATAATTTTATGAGGTCCAGTATCACCTGTATTATAGTTCACAATGAACTGACTGAGTCAAATCTTGAGCTGCAACTTATTGTAATAACAGTCTTTCCTGAATTTTTCTCTCATTCTCTTTTTGGTAAGTAATGCCTGGATTTTTTCCCTGATTTGGTATAATCTAATGACACCAAATGGCACTGATCCATGGTAGCTGAGTAGTATAAAACTGAATAGTATGAAAGGAAGGGATAGACACTGGAAATCTGGAATGCCTGAAGTCTTAACTTCCTTGGGAAGTTTTCTAAAAGTATAATTTGTTGACATATCAGGCAGTGCCTAAGTGGCCAATATTGCCTCAAGTATTCTTTGTAAAGTGCTGCCTTCTCCTATTAACTTGTAATTCTTTAAAATTCGCACCGGGAACTATACACTGCCCTTGATCTGCTTACAGTGCTCTTAATATCAATAGGGATTCTACAGATTGATGCAATGGCCCTTAGTAAAACATCCGAAAATGTCAATATACCATCTTGCATCCTATTTGTCCAATACGTCAACTGCCTCCTTGATTTTTACCAGAGAACACCCACAAATCTGGTCTCTATATTTTGAAACTGTGTTTTAAGTACTTCATTAATGGTGAATAATTAGGTTAAATGATTAAATAGGCAATTATTTGCATTTGCTGCCTTTGAGAGGTTCAGTGTGCCAGTGTTTCTGATATGCATTAAAGTACAGATGTGTGTGAAGCTAAAAGTTTCAAGTTAGGAAAAACAGCTCCATTTTCCTTGTTGATGTATATAATTTAAGGGGTTTTTTTGTGTGTTTTGGTCTCAGCTGTTTATTAAACCAGAGGAATGTGGAGATTATCATCTCCATACTACGGAAATGTAATTTTGGTGCGTCGAGAAGCAACATTTGAGTGACATAATTGAACTGTGGTGCTGAGACTGTTTTAATGACATTAATTTTAATTACACCCAGTACATTTTAATTACATAGACTGAGAGGCTCCCATCTATTAAGATCCTTTGCGATGTATTTGCATAATGGGCCCCTATTTTTGTGTGCAATGTTACACTTCCTGATGGCTTCATTATTTGTGAAAGGTGGAATTTTTAATTTCATTTTCATTTGTGTTTTTAGCTACTGAATTTGGAGATGAACTCATAAGTCCTTCCTTCCCCTTGCACAGAAAATTAATGTGCACATTAAAACCCAATCTTCAAAATCAGAAAGAAACATTTTTCATGCAGTTCTTCTGTCAGGCAGGGGTGCACAGGACTAATTTGGGGAACCAAAAAGATCAGAAACCTCAGAGCTAGCGGGATGCTTATGTGTGTTGAAAACACTTGAATAATTGACTCAACTGCATAGTATATGAATAAACCTGAACCCCAACGTACACTGCAAAAATAGCCATATTAAACATGACTGTGGCCAAACCATATAATGAATAATTCTTACCTCTGTTGATAGAAAGAAACATAACAATATTAGACAACTATGTCTAGTAGGATGCCATGGTATCTACCAGGGTGAAAACATGGTTTTGTGAAATGTTTCTTTTGTCTTCACAGATATATATGAACAATATAACAACATTATTTGGCCACAATAACATTACACATTTCTTTTAAGCTTGATCATTTTTGCAGCGTGGGATCTAGACAGTGCATTTCATTTCTGGAAAATAGTAATAGGGTTTGGTGTTTTGTTCTTTTTTGATCTGCAGTTAACTTTGCCGTATTTAAGCATTCTGTAAACACCATCACCACTCATGTCAGATAACTCACTGAGTTTATCTAACCTCAAAATCATCCCTCACAAACAGTAATGTTTCTTTAATTGAACTCTCCTTTCCTGTGGAAATTCATTTTTTGTGCTCTTCTGTAGTAAGACATTAATTGGTCCATCACAACACTTGTATTAGCAAATAGAGCTGGAACTGAGCTATCTTTTGGGTGTGAACATGAATCCCCAAAATACACAAGTGTTTTGATCTGGGGTTTTGGTTTGGGCCTGTCTCAAATTAGTAATCAAGAATTTACAGTAAGTAAAATTTTCAAAAAACACAACCCTAAGTGACTTAAGAACCTAAACTGCACTTTTCAAAAGTGTCAGAGGTATTTAGGAACATACGTCTAATTGACTTTCAATTAGACTTAGACTCTTAAGCTACTTAGGTGTTTTTGAAAATGTTACTCATATTTCTCCCCTTTTTCACAAAAATTATTATCACTGTTCAGGAATTTTCCAATGGAAAATGCAGATTCTTCAAAAATCAAAATGTTCCATGAGAAAATCTCAACTTCACTGTCAAATTTTGATTCTTCTGTTAGCAAAATCTAAATGAAATATTTTGTTTCAGATCAGTTTGATCTGAATCTGAATACATCATTTTATTGAGACTGACCCAAAATGCATTTCCCGATCAGTGTATTGCCTTATGGGAGTTGTAGTTTGGATCCCCATTCTCTCATATGATCTGGGCTCCCAGGAGGACTACATCTCACATAAGGTAATGTGAAGTGCATCATGGGAGATACCATGGAATCTAACCTGTAGTGACTAATGGGGCCATCAATATGTTGTGCTACAATTTTCATGAGGCAACGGATCACAATGAGAAAATGCAATTTAAGTTTCAAATGACTCAAAAGAACAATTTTGGGTCATTTTGATTTGTTGAAATAAAATGTTTCAATTTCAGGAATGTCAAAATGTTTCATTTTGAACAAAAATGTCAACTTTTTGGGTATTTTCACAATTTCTTTTATACCCAAAAGTGTCCAACTGTCCCACCAACCTGTGACAGAAGCCCAGGGCATTAAGCTCATTTTTTGTGGCATCTGTGTTAGGGCACTAGTCTGGGACTTGAGACTTCGGTTCAATTTCCTACTCTACCAGACCTCTTGGGTGCCTTCGTTCACCGTCTGTAAAATGGAAATAATAGAACTTCCCTACCTCACCGGGGTGTTATGATGATAATCCATTAAAGAGTGTGAGGTGCTCAGATACTATGGTGGTAAGGGCCATATAAGTACCAAAGCTAGGTCGATGAACAATTTTACACACATTGTTATAAAGGGTGTCCTAGATAGATTAATTTAGAAAGTGAGAGGTATGTCTGTCTTAAACCAGACTTCCATTGCAAAGCCTAAAGGGGTCCTTAAAGAATGACTTATTGAACATAAAGACTGAGATCAGATACTGTATTACATAGTAGAAGTCAAGTTTTGGCCTAACTTTGTTTTCTTAATGTTTTAATTGCTCCTATAAATACACTAATAGCTGGAATGAAGATAAAACCATTAATCAAATTTATTATCAATTACAGGAAAGAAGGGGCCTTTCGCAGGAAAGAAGGAGGTTTTAAAATGACTATTTATACCAGCTCAAGGGCTAATGAAGCTTGACACTCCATACTGCTTGCCTGTTGCTGAACAGACAGTTCCATAAAATTCTACTGACATTATACCTACATCTCCTGGTGCAACAGTTTGAAAATCAATTCTTATTTTTTTTCAGCAAGTCAATCTTTAAATATTACCACAGCATAACCAATCTGCTGTGTTCCTTTAGAGAGTTAACCTATTAGAAAAGAAACTGGAAAGTTTTTATTTTTTATCCTGACTGGCTTTGTTTTCTTTCCCCAGCTGGATTTTGCTCTCTCCTGCACTGTAGGTTATGAATTGGACTTTAGCTCAGAGAACTGCTCATTTTAGAATGTTATGGATTTTTAATAGTTATTTTTTGCATTTACTCATAATATTTTCAAGACTGATAGCTCCGATCAATGAGGTTATCCATCAGTGCTCTGAACCCTAAGTAGCCAATCAAATCTGAGATGTTCCTAGTTTCATTTTACAAGCTCAATTAGAACTCTGTATTACCAATCAATTAAAGAATAAATAGAGATGTGCTGCCTAGTTTGGCAGATGAATGGGTCCTGGCAGTGAAGGACAATGGACGAAGCAGGTGTTTGATGTCTGCCCTTGGCTAACTGAGCCACAAAAATTGAGATCAGATATTTGCTGCTCAAATGGAGAGCAGGTATAATATCTGAAACAAAAACATTTTCTGGTACACTGGCTCACATCAGTTCTCTTTCACCACTTGCTCAGTTTGAAGAAAAAGATCGAAAACAATATTTTTCCAGTGGGTGATGCCTGACCTGATTATTTTTAGAAAGCAGGTTTCACATTGCTAACATACAAGTAGGACATGTTTTTCCTACTTGTGTGTATATAGAAATAAAATTTATGTTACATGTGGAAAAGATGGCTGACCAGACATAAGTGGATATGGATAACTAGACATAAAAGAGAGGAAAATTCTCTTCAGTAATCCTTCTTTCAAACACAAATTTTTGACAGCCCTAGCTGAAAGCCATCACCCTATAGCAGCACCACTTACATGATATCAGTACCATGTTTGAGTCTGAATAAGAGTTAAACTTTTAACTTGGGTGGAGACTTCCAACAAAAGAGATGAATCCAACAAATGGAGATAGACTCCAAGGGTAATGAATGAACAAACATGCTATTTGGGGTCAAATTCTGCTCTAAATTACATTGGTGTAAATCCACAGCAACTCCATTGCTATTACACTAATGTAATTAGGAGCAGGATTGGTCCATAATACTTCATAGCCACAGCTGCTTGCATAAAAACCTCATTAAATTTGGCATGTTTAAAATGTCTTTTTGTGCGTTAAAAAACAACTTAATGGGTTTCAGAGGGATGCTGAGTTTATTGTATTTTCAAAAAAGCATTTCAGAAATAAGATATGAGTATGCCATGCAGCAGTTATGAGACTTTCCTACACATAAGTTTCTTTTATCTCATTTCCATATGTTTTGTTTTTTAAAACAGAGAATATCAGTCTACAATGCCTTTAATCTAGCATACAAATAGAAGGAAATCATTTCCCTTGATGCATATATTTAATAAACAAAACTAATTACTAATAGAGATCACTAGGCCTGACGAAACCACAGCAAGGGTATTGAAAATAAAACAGAGTTTGAAAATGTCACATTTTTGGAAAATATCTACGAAGAAAAATAACTTTATTCACCACTGAGGGGTAGTTTCAGAAATGTTTTGGAGGAAAAACTTTTCTTCCAAGCTTCCTTTGCCTTCAAGCACTTTCAGCCTGCAGCTTATCCCTGCTGCTTTCAAGTCCTCAGTTCTTACTGCCTCGTGGCACTCCTGCAGTACAGCTTCTCTTTATTACACCGAGCCGACTTTTGCCATGTGTCAATTTTGTGGAACAGAGGGAGAGAGTTGGGGACATTGTGCACACTGGTTTGGCAGTACCATAATGCATTCTTGGATATAACCCGCCAAGTATCTCTGAAAATTTCAATTAGCATTTCTGTGAGACCCCTGAATTGAGGTTACTGGGTCCTGGTTGAAAGAGTGTAGCTTAGCTCTCCAACATCTCACTTTCCCTGCTGAAGATAGTCTTCCCCAGTCAGTTAGGGTAATTTGGCCTTCTGACCAATTCAAATGTCCTCCAGTAGAAGCACTTGAGTAAGTGTATGACGAGATCCCCAAGGTACAACTTGGAACTGTGGGACCACTGTGCCCCCTCAACTCTCCAGGCTGTCTCGCATGATGCTTTGCTAGTGACAAGCAGCAAACCCCTCCAGACACTGTTATCACTCAGGCACCAACATGCAGAGACATGCCCAGCTGCACTACATGAAAGCTCTCTAAGCATAGGGAAACACCAGCAAAACCCCTTAGCCTTGTACCCCAGCAATATACTGTCTTACGCTGCTCAAGACCTTCTCTTGAACAATGCAAACTCATCAATTAGTTTGCCACTTTGTTAAAGGATAGTGGACATGCACCAGCCTTTGTAATCTGAGCAGAATCCAAGAGCACTTTAGACAAACTCACTGGTTAAGACAAAACATTAAAATAAATTTATTAACTACAGAAAGGTAGATTTTAAGTGATTATAAGCAGTAGGCATAAAGCTCAAAGATAGTTTATCTAAGAAATAAAAATAAAATCTGAGTCTAAATCCTAAGATTTAAGACTCAGTAAGATTTGAATCAAACAGCTTTTCTAACCCCACTGGATGTTGCAGGTAGGTTACAGTTCTTAATACACAGGCTGAATTTCCTTCCCAGGCTGGGACCAGTCTCCTCAGTTCAAAGTCTTTGTCTTTCAGCATTCTTGTTGCCTTCAGTGTAGGTGGGGAAGGAGAGAGGATGATGCCACAGTCCCTGATTTTATAGTCTCAATCCATGTCCCAGAAAAGATATTGGACCAGACATGTCTCAGTGGGCCTGGCTGAATCACACACCATTGTGTGGTCTTTGCGCAACTGGCTCTAACAGAATTGTAAATCTCTTGTTTACAGTTTCCCTGCTGGTCAATGGCTCATGATGGTCATTTAATGTCTGTTTGGGTAGAGTCACCACCTTTGTTGTCACTGGAGAGCTAGCAGTGGCATCTCCCAAACTTACAACATATTTCAATAACAACATATAGCAACATCTCATAACTTCATACACAATCACGAAATACATATTTTGACAGAACAATGAGTTTTATCAGACCATGACATTTCATATGGTATCTTATAAGGCATGCTTTGTATGAAATCACAACCATATACAAATGATGAATATGGGGGTTACTGGGTGATACTTTGAGGTATAGTGCATCACAACTTGTCACAATGTGAGTCCTGTCCTGAAGGGAATCACAGGAACTGCTCCTTCCATACTCCTTGAGGGGCACTCATCGCCACATAGAAGGTGGGGAGGAGGCGGCAGGGTCATGGCCCTTCTGTCCCTTTTCCACTGACCTGCAGGGTAAGCCCAGAACACCAAGGAGAGAATACTGTAGCCCCTAAGGGTATCGCTGTACTGCAGTTAAACACCCATGGCTGGCCCATGTCAGCTGACTTGAGTGCGTGGGACTTGGGCTATGGTGCTGTTTATCTGTGGTGTAGACATCAAGCCTGATTCTGAATGTCTACCCCACAATTAAACAGTCCTGTAGCCTGTGCCAGCTGACATGGGCCAGCCACGATTGTTTAATTGCAGCGTAGACATACCATAAGGGGTATAACTGCAAGCAGGCTCCCTTTGAGCCCTGGAGAGCTGTATGGAATTCTGCTTTAGGAAGGTCATCGGGGTAGCAAGACTCCACAATGCCCCAGAGTAAGACTAGGCATATAGGGTAAAATCATTCCTGCACAAAAGGCCAGCACAAGGCTACCACTTAAACCCAATCTTGAGGTTTTAAGTGTGGAGTAAGTGATGCATATTCCTTGTGCTGTCTCTCTGAATTTCATCCATAATGCACAACTGAGTCCTGTCCCAGTAGGATCTTAAATGCATACAACTAATGAGACAACTATTATTAGGCTACTATAATACGTTGACAGTGATTCCATCAGACACTAAAGAATGGCAGGCACTCACTGCTAGCACCCATGCTGTGAGTCATATGCCAAAACTGTAAAATTGTGTGAATAATGCAGAGACATCCCACAGTAATTCTATGGGAAGAAAGAGATTGATCCAAGGACAATAGCAGGGTTCAAAAGCAATTAAAATTCAGAAGGGATTTGGGGAAGCAAACCTCAAAGACTTAATATGTCTAGAATCATTGTGCCATTAACTTGTCTTAATGAATTCTTTTAAATTGGCACCAAATCCCTCTTCACCAACAGATTCATCTGATGACAACAGTCTTGGCTTACCAATGTGTTATCATTTTTCTCTAAAAAACCTTATGGCTTCTCTTGGAGGTCAGTGGAAAAGGGACAGAAGAGGCATGACCTGCCTCCATTAACACAAGGTTTAATGTAAGGAAACTCTGAAAATACTGATTTTTAAACTGAAAACTAAAAATTGACAAAACAATGAATTAAAAACCAGAAGGATTATAGATCTCTTTCAAGCTTCCTTGGAAGCATTCATTGTCAGCACCTTCTAAACTGTAATACATCTGAGGTAGCCTTAGGATTAATGATGGAGACTGACTTCTCATAATGGATGAGTGAATTGTTAGCACTCTCGCACAAGTTGCTGTTGTTTTGAAACCACTGCACTATATGTATTTGCATAGCTATCTTCTGGTCTGCAAGACCTACGTCAGCTGATCCACCAGGAAGTAGGTAGCATATGGTCATGAAGTCAATAGAGTCCAGAGTTTCATGAAGCAACTAAAATAGCTACAAGGTGTTTGAATAGCTGTAAGCAGATTCTTCGCTCTGTGGCTTTGCATTTTATGTGGCTTTGCCCTGTCTGAATCATTCACCTTCATAGCACACATTAAATGTATGGGATGGCAGCAGATCTTATGTCTGTTTTTCTGTAAAAGAACATTAAACAAGGAACTGATCTGCTGCAGGTTTATTCTTTTGTTTAAATGGAAGATTATTTAAAGTTGCACTGTTCTAATGATGTGTAGAAAAACTACTCTGAAGACTGCTTCTACTCTTAAGATTAACCTCTGGACTTAAGCAACAATGTCAGTTAAGCAAAGCAACCACTAAAAAGGAGCAATTCAGAAAAATATAAATTTGGTAATCTTCACTTATTCACAAGTACATGTCTTATGGAGATCACTGCTTCGTTTATTATCTAGTTCTTGTAAGAAGTAAATGTCTCATTCTTGTATTTATTTTAAATATTGTACCCCAAATCCTTTCCTATTCACTTACAGTAACCACAAGCTCAGTTTAGAAGATTGGTAGTTATGTTGTATACTGGTGAAATCTCTTTCACTGGAATTTCAGTGACAATGGTTGCGAATGATTTTTCTCACTGACTATGAAGTTTAAAGATCTTATGTCACAACGCACAGTTATCTTTTATATTAAAGGGTTGCCTGTTCCATTGTTTAATTGTGCACTATTCTGTTATATGCGGTCTAGCCAGTTTATCTTTTCTTTCTCACTCTGGGCTATTGTTAAGGAATTCTAATGCTGAGGACGCTCTCCAGCAATGTCTGCCTACTGTTGTGTGTGTTATGTTCCAGTAGTCCTTCCAATTCCCTACCAAGCAGGATGCCAATCTGTTTTTGTCCTTTCAAACACTGTATAATGCTGAGCTGTAGCTATGCCATAACAGCCAGCTTTTCTGTTCTTAAAATTAGAATATGCCACTGTTCCTTTCATAGTTAGACATCGATCATAATTACCCAGATGATAATATGCTCAGAAAAGCTGACATCCTGCTTTACATTAATCACACCCACTCATCCGAATTCTGAAGAGGGAAAAAAAAAAACCATCTCAGCACAAGCTTCATCTAACAATCATGTTAAGGTAAGAGGAGAAAAATGAAGTTGCCCATATTTCATAATGCTCCATGAAAGCAATATCATACCCTGAATGTAACTCACATGCGAGAAAATCTGGCACTGGGATGATTAGGTACGATGAAACCCATTTTTCTACTCTTAATTGTTCATCATGGCACATTTTGCATCAAGCTGTGGAAACTCTTCAGTCCTGAATTAATGTAATATAAATGAGTAGTCCATTGAAGGGAATGATTTGCCTGGGAAGGGGAAAAGGAATAGGGCTAGACACAAGAATCCAAATTTCATATGGGGGGGATCTCTGATAAATGAAAGGTGGGGGGAGTAGCTCCCTTTTATGGACACCAAGCCAGCCAGTTAGCTACAAATCCCTCTTGGTATTTGTTCTCTACTTGCTTTACCTGAAAAGGGTTAAAAAGTCTCCCTGCATAGGTAAAAGGAAGGGAATGGGCATCTGACCAAAAGGGCCAATGTGAAGGCTAGAACTTTTTAAAATTGGGAGAAAAACTTCCCCTTTGTCTGTCTGTGTTGTTGTCCCGGAGAGCAGAGACAGGGCTGGAACTATTCTGTAAAAAGCTTTGGGCCAGGTATGAAAAATCTCCAGTTCATACCTAGAAACTACTCATTTGAAACCCCAGATATGTTATTAGATCTGGAAATGTCTAGGAAGATGCGATTAGGTTTATCTCTTTTATTTCTTTATGGCTTGTGGCCTCCTCTGTGCTAACCCCGGGTGCTTTTGTTTTGCTTGTAACCTTTAAGATGGACCTCAAGAGAGCTATCTTGATGCTTAAACCTTGTCATTGTTTTTTTTTTAAATCTAGCAAAAAGCCTAAATTCTAAATGTATTTTCTTTATTTTTGTTTTTAATAAAATTTACCTATTTAAGAACAGGATTGGATTTTTGTGTCCTAAGAGGTTTGTGCACATGTTGTTTAATGAGCTGGTGGCAACAGCTGATTTCCTTTGTTTTCTTTCTCAGCTGTTCCCTGGAGTGGGGAAGAGGTGAAAGGGCATGAGGGTACCCCACGGGAAGGAATCCCCAAGTGCACCTTCCTGGGTTCTCAAAGGGGTTTTTGCACTTGGGTGGTGGCAGCATCTACCCATCCAAGGTCAGAGAAAAGCTATAACCTTGGGAGTTTAATACAAGCCTGGAGTGGCAAGTATTAACTTTTAGAATCCTTGAGGGCCCCCATCTTCTGCACTCAAAGTGCCAGAGTGGGGAATCAGCCTTTACAGGATCTAACTTGAGGAAATGGGAATACCAGGTTACAGGCATGGTTACCTATCTGGAACATGCAAATACCAGTCAGCATGCACAAAAGTAGTTTTTGCACAATTATTTGCATCATGTGCACATTTATCACATGCAGCTTAGGAATTCAGGCTTGAAATCTTGGCATGGAGCATCAGTAAGAATCTCCATGTTATTAAAAATTATGACATTTGGTTTTTAGGCTGTGTTTGGCAGAATTGTTATAAAGTATTACAGTATTCTATGGTAAGAGTCTGACACACTGCCGTTTACGCTAGTGATACTGCAGTGTTCAGTATTTATAAGGGAAATGATATGTTACAAAGAGCAAATGCCAGAATCAATAAGCCTGTTTGATAGGAGGGTGGTTTTCCTGCAGCCAAATGTTCCTATACAACCACAGAAGGGGAAAGCAGAGTCAGCACCACTACTTAAAACAGAATTTTATTTTAATGTTAACTCACATTGAGTCATTGACCTATTTTCCAGTTCTTTCATTTTTGACTGGAAAGCTCATGGCCAGCCCTTTAGCTTTTCTTCTTTTGTTTTTGGCCCATTTGGATATTTGCTGTATCTTTTTGCATAGCCCAAGATTCTAACTGTACTGTTTGGGAAGGAAAGCTTCCAATATGAACTAGTTCTCTTTCAGATTCTGTAGGCAGACACCTATTTCTGCATCTTCATCAGAACTTTGTGGCCATCCACTATGTGTTCCTGAATGTGTTTTGCTTTCGTATTTCTTTGCAATTTGAGTGGAGAGCCACACTTTTGCGAAGTGATTACTTGTACTGGATTCATGACACTGTATCACTTGCGCTGGATGCCTCTGTGTGGTGTTGGGAATACCTGTCCATGTTTATGGCGCATCTGGTCTCTGATGTTTGCTTATCCTAGTATTGTGTCTCTCTGCCTTTGTATACATTTCAAGTAGATGCACTTCAGTTTTTTCACTGCTTGCTGCTATTTTATATTGGGAAGCACCATTTTCACTAGCCCCATAAATACCCACTGTTCTTTGTAAAGTCAAGTTCATTTTTTTCTTGCATTCACTTTGCTTTAACCTGACCACACGTTTTACCACAAATAATATGGTCTCTAATGAGTCCATCTGTTAACTAATCAAATTCAAGTGACAACTTTTGGTGTTTTGACCTAGGTCTGTAACACAAAGGCTTATGTTGGCACCTGTCAGCTGCTTTCTTAAAAACATAATGTGCTTGTCTTGTGTATGAATCAAAGTATTCTTGAATTTTTGGAATGGATTTTGTCCAGAAGTTTATAACCCCCTTCTTACTCCAGTGGCTCAAGGCCTGCAATAAAGTATCCAAGTGGGGGATTTCACCCTCTGATTTTTATGAAGTGCCACTTTCGTGCAGAAAAATTTAGAAGAGCTGCAATTGCCTCCTCCAGTTCTTTGTAAATTCCCATTGAGACCAAAGGATTTCAGTAGGCTTTATTGTTCCAGTTTGATAAAGATGTAGTTTACTATTGACACTATTTAATAAAGGTGTGAGGTGCAGGAGTTCTGGTAAGAGACTGCCTTTTTTTTCCTGCCTCAGTCACCTAACATGGGTCAAGGTTACAAATAGTTATCTAGCCTTGCCTGTAAACTAGAAGAAAGCAATATTCTCCATCTCCAATCATAAGTGGGCCAACCTGTATTGCCCCTGAAAATCCCTGGGGTTTCTCCAGGTAGGATAGAAACAGAGATGCTTTGGGATTTGTAAATATCTAATAACTCTCTTGTCTACAGTAGGAAAGTTAGTATCTGTTTTTCAGCAAGTTTCCTTTTTTAGAAAATAATCTTCATTATCTTAAGTGTAGAAGTGATTAAAGAGGGGAAATATTTTAGTTAACAAATATTGCTTTCACATACTTCCTGGGGGAGGGGGAGAGAGGAAGGAAAAAAAAGACTTATTTGGGTTGATATGCCATGATTTCTCCTTTACTAGTCACATTGCATTCCGATGCAATTTTTATAGCAATTATGTCAAGGAATTTTCCCCAGCCCTTCTCTTCACACTTCTATCACAAAGTTCTACATCTGTCATAGCGTACAAGTTTATTTAGTGTTCTCCTTATGTAACTTTTCCTCATTTTAGCGATCTGTGAAATAACTGGATAACAACTAACCAAAAACCTTTGGCAAACGTCAAACTAAACTCTTCTTGAGATTGATACAGTTTTGAATCTCAACATTTCATTTGTTTATATACTTAGCCAGAATCAAGGTACTCCAGGAAAGCTTCTTTTCATGGTATTCTCAGCCTGACAAGTTGAGAATCTGAGAGTTCAAAAAAAATAAAAATAAAAAATACAAGGCATCCAAGCTTTGGGGTGATTAGTAAATACAACCAGAGTCCAAACCATTTTAAAACTTGCTTCAAGTTGCATATGCGACGCTCACTCTAGACAAATGAGAGGAGACTCACATTTTGTATAATTGAAGACTCTACTTTCAAAGAAGACAGGGGCATGTGCTAAATTTGTGTTCTTGAATTATGCTTACAATCTACATCTACAGGGCCCATAATCAGCTGCAGGCTGTTATTTACTGCAGAACAAAGCCCTAAATGAAGAAATTAAACGCACATGAATATCCATGCATTTCACTAATGATTGATCATTTAACCTCCATGATTCGATGCCCTGGTAAATTGTCTAATGTTCTGACCTTTTTCTGGAATATAATACAATTTGCGATTGCTTAGAGAGAACAGTTCATGCATTATGCTGTTTTAATGATGTTTTGGTGTGACAAAGAAGAGGCATTAAAAAAAGAGCAGAAAGTTCGCAAACTGTCTTTATTTCATCTGATGTATGCTGAGGTCTAAACAAGGGGAAGCTTATAAGGACAATTTAGCTGTTTAAATACATCATATTAAAAATTATATTCATTCTTTTCAGCTGACAGTATATTAACTTTTGACAAAGAAGCTCAGATCCACATCCCTGATCTATAGCTCCTCTGATCACTATATCTCCGAGAAGAATCGGCTAAAGTGTATATAAAGTAAAAGACAAAGAAAAAAACACACACACACTAAGACAAGAAAAAAGGAATACACTATATAATATATATTAATACAAAAATGTCGTGTTAAAATGTAAACATATATTAAAGTGACTAACTTTGTATTTATACAAGAAAAATAGCTTGTTTACTTTGAAATAAACATTAAGACCTATAGTCCAGCTTTTAGTGTTTACTGTATATTCACCTTCCCTGCTCTCCCTTCCTAACCTTTGTGCAAAACTGATATAAGAAACCTTTCCAAATCTGAAAATATACCATTGGTAAACCATCAACAATCACACTTTTGTCTGAATTTTTTAAAAATCCACTGGTGTGGCAGACAACTCCTAAGACTGCTAGTCTATTTTTTCCAGTTTGTTCTCTTTATACAATTGACAGCCTCAGTCTACCTAGTCAATTTTACTCCTACCCCTCTAGTCTGTCAGTCAATATCTCCTTTTGTTTGTGAGGTTATTTCACAAAGCTCTGGGGTATATGGAGAACATTTTAAAACTAGGAAAATGTGATTGTAAAACCACAATAAATTGGTAGTAGAACTCAAGGGTAGGTGTAGCAACTCAAAATACCTTTAACTCATTTTCTTAAACTGACTAAATTTCAAGATGTCAGCATCCTTTTAACATGCAGTTTATCAAAATGAAATATACCGTATTCTCCATGTAGTATTAAATCATGAAAAGATAAAGTCCATCAATGTAGTTAGACAGCTATATACTGACACTTCTTATTAAAATTATGCATACATCTTAGAGAAATGACACTTGTCAGTATTAGAGCCCAGAATGTTTGCAATCTTTAGCTATTAGGCTTATGTCAGATAAGCAGAAAGCTGTGACCTAATATGATTATGCATAAGCTAGGGAAAAACAGAATAAATATTTTTCTGTATAGATACTAAGATTAATAGATTCATAGATACTAAGGTCAGAAGGGACCATTATGATCATCTAGTCTGACCTCCTGCACAATGCAGGCCACAAAATCTCACCCACCCACTCCTGCGAAAAAACCTCACCTATAGTGAGTTTGCAATGATTGCTGATGCCACTTGACAGAAGCTGGGAAGTTTTCCCATGTAAATAATGTGTCCCTAGTTAAATTATATATTTTATTGCCAAAAAATCACCACCAAAAGTAAACTTGTTTCTGTTAAATGTACTGTTTAACATACACTGATTAGCAAAAAATAAGGGTTTTTGATAGCCCATTTAGCAATAAAAACAAAAGCACCTGTTAATTTGCACAGTATAGTTTGTTTATATCAGCCTCCTTTTTAAACATTTTACATCTAACACTAAGAACAAACTTTTCTAAGAACAGACTGTCAGTCATTTACTCTTATTTGTTAGAGCCCTTGATACTAAACGGCTTACATCTCCCCCGTGAAAACACAAAAAACAAGGTCTTGCAATATCACACAGTGATAGTAATCTGTTCACTAGGCCTAGCCTAGATTTTGCTTGTGCTACAAGTCAGATAGCAATCTGATCCCAAGACAGACTGGATGCTTCTGCTTGACACTGAAAAAGATGAGGCCAAAAGAGCAGGTAGTCAGCAGACGTTATAACTGCAATTAATGAGCCATACCCTTACTGCAGGGTTTCTCAAACTTCATTGCACTGCAACCCTCTTCTGACAACAAAAAATACTACATGACCATGGGAAGGGAGACCAAAGCCCGAGCCCCACTGTCCCAGGCAGCGGGGCCAAAGCTAAAGCCCAAGCCCAGCTGCTCTGGGAGGCACCAACGCTTGAGGACTTCAGCTCTGGGCGGGGGGATCAGACTTTGGCTTCAGCCCCGAGCCGCAGCAAGTCTAACGCCAGCCCTGGCAACCCCATTAAAATGGGGTTGCGACCCACTTTGGGGTCCTGAACCACAGTTTGAGAATCACTGCCTTATTACAATATGTTTTCTGTTTGGTTTAAACTAATTAAATGTGCCATTCCCAGCACCTTCTACATGGTTTCAAACATGATGCAGCAAAAATGTGCATCAAGTAATCTCAGCTAAATGTGCATGATCTGTAGCATGGAGGTTTTTTAATATGTGGTAGTTTTGAGGAACCAGGAAGTCCCAAGTTCCAGTGAAATACAGAAAACATGATGGATGAAAGTGGCTTTACTATCTTACTTATAGAAGGCCTAAGTGCTGTCTGTCTCCATGTTTGCCTCTAACCCACTTCCTGTGAGATCCCTCAGTGTCTCTAAGATGGCACTTTGCCACAAGATCTGTGAATGTGGAAAACTTTGGCAGAAACAAGTGTGCAGTTATCACCTCTTCCTACTTTAAAAAAAAGATGATCTTATGATATCTCTTCATGATTTAATACTGTGTGGAGAATATGGTATGTTTCATCTTGACACACTATGTATTAAAGGGATGCTGACAACTTATCCCCAGGAGAAAAGAAGGACAACTATTTTCCTTACATCTGAGTTTGACCTCTCTATGGTGCTAATTGTTTAGGGGGAGATCTTCACACACATCCCCCCTACAAACATGTAAATGTTAAACAAGAAGCTATTCAATAACATCTCATTGTAATGTCTCCTTGTTTCCTTGTGCTCCCCCATCTGTCTGTGTGTAACCATCTGTTGTCTCTTGTCTTATAGCCTGCCCTGAAGAGCTTACAATCAATATTTTTTGCTCTATGATTATACAGCACCTAGTACAAGAGGGACCTGGTCCATGACTGGGGGTCCAAGGCACTACCACAAAACAAATAAATAATAGTATTAATGATGATTAATAATAAATTGCTTAAAATGCCTCTTCCTAAAGTAATGACAGGTTTCAGAGTAGCAGCCGTGTTAGTCTGTGTCCGCAAAAAGAACAGGAGTACTTGTGGCACCTTAGAAACTAACAAATTTATTAGGATAGGTTGTAGATCTTTGATGATGCACTGGAGAGGTTTTAGATGGGTGCTGAAGGTGATGGCTAGTGGCGTTCTGTTATTTTCTTTGTTGGGCCCGTCCTGTAGTAGGTGACTTCTGGGTACTCTTCTGGCTCTGTCAACCTGTTTTTTCACTTCAGCAGGGTATTGTAGTTGTAAGAATGCTTGATAGAGATCTTGTAGGTGTTTGTCCCTGTCTGAGGGATTGGAGCAAATGCGGTTGTATCTTAGAGCTTGGCTATAGATAATGGATCATGTGGTGTGTTCTGGATGGAAGCTGGAGGCATGTAGGTAAGTATAGCGGTCAGTAGGCTTCCAGTATAGGGTGGTGTTTATGTGACCATTGCCTATTAGCACAGTAGTGTGCAGGAAATGGACTGCTTGTGTGGATTGGTCTAGGCTGAGGTTGATGGTGGGATGGAAATTGTTGAAATCATGGTGGAATTCCTCA
This sequence comes from Natator depressus, assembly GCF_965152275.1. Lineage (NCBI taxonomy): Eukaryota > Metazoa > Chordata > Testudines > Cheloniidae > Natator > Natator depressus. The sequence continues at coordinate 94,510,636 of NC_134237.1, read as the reverse complement.
AGGGCTTCTTTTCCATGGGTCCAGATGATGAAGATGTCATCAATGTAGCGCAAGTAGTGTAGGGGCGTTAGGGGACCAGAGGTAAGGAAGCATAAGATACCATTAACTTGGGTTTGAATAAAGACTGGGAGTGGCTGGGTCATTACACATATTGAATCTATTTCCCCATATTAAGTATCCTCACACCTTCTTGTCAACTGTCTAAATGGGCCATCTTGATTATCACTACAAAATTTTTTTTTCTCCTGCTGATAATAGCGCATCTTAATTAATTAGCCTCTTATAGTTGTTATGGCTACTTCCACCTTTTCATGTTCTTTGTATGTATATATATCTTCTTACTATATGTTCCATTCTATGCATCCGATGAAGTGGGCTGTAGCCCAGGAAAGCTTATGCTCAAATAAATTTGTTAGTTTCTAAGGTGCCACAAGTACTCCTGTTCTTCTTCCTTAAGTAGTGTTTTATATGCTCCAAAAGCTGTTGCATTTTTTTTTCTTCTTACCCCCACCCCCAAAGAAAATCAAGTCAATTCCTTTAGATACTTGAGAGGAGCAGCCTCTTCCAATTCCACCTCTCTCAGATTAGGGACCTGGTGCTCCAGTTAGTATTCTTTGAACAGGGATCCCTACTTGAAATCATGGTGTGTAGGAAAGGTCTAGTGCACAAATGCACAAAAAGTTGTTACAGCTTAGTCCAGGAAAATAAGAACATGATGAAGACAAAAAACTGATCAGACCTGGAACAATATAGAAGAGGCTGTTGCCCAAAAGTGAAAAACAATATTACACCTCACATGAATATGGCACAGATAAGAATTGGGCTTCTTTATGTGGCTTTTCCTCATAGTTACTAAAGGGGGAGAAAGAGGGATACAGGGCTTCTCCCATCAGAGAGTCCTTCTGAGGAGGACCATGCTTGACTAGCTGGTGTGTGTGTGTGCAACAGGGTCACTTCTGTGGTGTCCATACTGCAGCAGTGTCCCTATCACCATTCCTCATAGCACTCCCCATCTCACTGCTACGGTTTCTTCACTTCTTGAGGTACTGCTTCTTGAATCTTAAACACTGACTGACAGCAGAGTGGTAATTGGCAGAATACAGAACATCTGTAACGATGCGGGGCCTGGAAGACATCTATATGTCCCCTCATTGTGCAAGTTAGCACAGTACTGTTGGCAAATACAGACTGATGTTTGCTTTAGCACTTGCAACTGCTTCCTCAGCCCTTTTTTACAAGTACATTTCTCTTGCAGCATCAGACACTAAGACATCACTTTGTAAACCTCAATATACAGAAAAAAGAAATCAGATCATTTAATGATAAAGATCTGCTAAATATTTTCTGAAAACCTCAAGTTAAGCAGTAATATAAAGGAGTCCACAAGAAAGTTTTGGGTCACTGTGGACAGTGTGGCCCCAGTGTTTCATTTTCAGACCTAGTTTTCAAAACCAGCTCTGTTTCTCAAAAATGCACATATAACTTCATGCCTAATTCACACATGCAGTTTCCATGGTTGAATACACTTGTTGAGTATCTGCACATTTAACTGGCATGTTTTTGCAAAGCAGACCTGATTTGTGCATTAAATTACACTGATAATGTTCACAACTTAGGTGCACAATTCCATTTGTATTTTGGTGCACAGATCTGGGATTCTTAGTTTTGTACATCAGACCCCCACATCTGAACCTTTTCCCACTTTATTTTTTCTACCTATAAACTCCATGATAAAGGTTTGTGAAAATGTGAGTTTAGACTTCATACTTTAAGGTGCAGAATAATATACTAGATCTGTTGCCGTTGTTGCTGTTACTAAAAGCATCTTTTATTGACTCCCCCCCACAATAGTTCATTTTTTATCCTTGTCTACAGAAGGGAACAAACAAACTAGTGGGAAGTAATCAACAAGGACATACTAACAAACTCCAAGTAAACAAACAAACAAAAATCAAGATTCCTCTCCCAACTCTGAAATATTAAAAATATCACTCCCTAACATTTTATACTACCCACTTAGTGCTCTGACCTTTTTTATCCTCTAGCCTCCTGTTCAACAGGGGCTCATGTTATTTCAGTGATGCAGCAGGAGGCAGGAGGTACAAAGGTATTCCAGGGCCTTTAAAATGCCACTTTGCTACTTTGTTTCTAGGTACTCAAGTGTTCTTTAGAGTTAATAATTTTTAATGAAGCAAAGTGCCTATTGCAAAGAGAAATATATACAAAGTGACACCTTACTGGATACTAATTGTATTGCAAAAATAATCCTACTTTTCTAAAAAAAAATATTGCTTATAATTTATTTGAGTTATAAAATTATGCATTTTTACAGAAATAAAGCTGCAGAAATAATACTAAGTATTTGTTTGCAGCAACTCCTCCGCAATTCACAGTGATCTCAATCTATTAGTCTGAATCATTTGCCCTGTGCTATTCCTCTCTGTGAAATTAACAGAATGGCATGAGGTTGATTGCTGGAAATGGCCTGAGGTTGATTGCTGGAGATTATCAATCCATGGCGGAAAAACATTTTTTGAGGTGGGGGAGGTTACCTTTAAATCTATCTAATGGGGCACCCATGCCTTAGTAACCTTCTAATTGTTCTCCTCTCTTTGTGCTCTTCTTGGCCTTTGCCTGAGCACCTGGCAGAACTGATTAGGAATGGGACTCACAAACACCTCATTTATGCATGATCTGCTATTCATGTCAGTACCTACTTCTAATTCTGCCTTCCATGAGCTCAGAGCTCATCTTCCAGGAGGAGTCCTTCCCTGTCTGAGAATATCCAACCTAGACAAATACTCTGGAAACATTTGCTAGGCAGATTCTCACCTCAAGTTATAAAGTATTATTTTAGCTAGCTGAAAACTGTAAACAGGAAAAAATACCATAATGATGGGTGGTGTTCTCTCCGTGCTTACCCAGCATTTAGGCCACATCTTCAGCAAGGAGAGTCCATTTGCCAAACATACAGGAACACTCAAAAGACTTAGCTCTTATTAAAACATGGAACAGGATGACAGTGTTCTTCTGTTGACTGCTCCTGTTAGCTGGATTTGGAGGGTGATGCTGATAGATTTCTACTGACTCATTGTGACCTGTGCAGCTCCTTAACTCTAACTGGAATATAAGTGAGGAGATAGAGGTTCACTCTAAAACTTCTCATTGTACTTTTCCTATTAGACCCCCATTCAGTTCAAAATATGAGCCCTTATAGCCTCAAAGGCAGCATCCTTATTCAGGGCCTGATGCACTTCTTTAGACTCTCTACTCAAAGAGACTAAAGGCATAACCCAGGACTCCTCTTCCTTGTGCTGTCAGAACCACCTGGTTCAAAGTGATCATATAAGCTTCTGGGTAATGTTCTGATCCCAGCTTGGACATGAAGGACAGACTTACTGGCATCCTGCACAGTGCAGCTGGGTTAGTGGGCCTCTGCAGTACTTGCTTCCGGTAATATTGTTGTTGTTACAGTTGGGTTGCACTCTGGGTTCCAACCATTCCTAAAGCTATTGTTGATGGTCTGTAGTCTTGGCCGGCTGTGTCTTGGATCAAGGCTCACTGTTTCAGCTGTCCCTTCATTTTAGGACTTCTTCTATTTCCTCTCTTTGAGCAGATGGCTCTTGGAAATTCTACTTCTGCTACCACCTTCCTGATAGCCAGGGTGGAATTAATATGCTGCACTTGCCACAATGAGGAAACAGAAATCAGTTCGGCTTTCTCTAGCTAACAGGTTGGGACAGGAGAAGCACACTGCTACCCTGTTACAGGACAAGTTTGTCTTTAAAAATCCATTATTAGAGGGCTTTTGTTTAACATAAGGATGTATAGAATTCCTGGCCAATCTGAGACAGAGCTTACACAGCAGTAAAAATTGTAGTCAGATAAAAGGTATCTGTCATATTTCAAGGTCACACTGGCTCGCAATTTATACGTCAGATATAGCTAATCTGTCACAACTAGTAGGTCTATAGCTTCATTTTAACTGAAAAAACATTTAGAAAACTGCTTTGCTGTATTGTATAAAATGTGTTTCTCATCACATAAATGCTTTGTTGAATAATCAAGCTATTGGCCTGTGCAAGTCACAAAAAAATCCCATATTAATTTGGAAAGCCAGTTATTTTGCCCTGAAAAACACATTCTTGCTCATCCCACACGATTCAAACAACAAGAAAATATCTACATGATGGCAATAAACCCATCTTTTACAGAACCCATAATCTAAAGCTCCCACTTATGTTCTGTGATAGTGGGGACATTCAGCCTTAACTCAAAGGATTGGAAAAAACACAACAAAAAGAATCCCAAGCTTCTTTGTGAGGCCTTGCTCTTCCTCCTTTGGAATAACTTTCTGAGCACCTATTTCCCTTGTGCCAAACAGTTTAGATGTTAGCCAGTGGCAGACTGGATAGGCTGAATGTCAGTCACTACCATGTGGCATGATATTCCTCTGTGGGAGCAGTTTTGATGGGGCCTCGGGCATGTGAGGGAGTATTTGTCTCTGGCTATACATAGTCCTTATGGCTGTGGCAAGGAGATTTACATACAATGAATATTCATTCACTTCTGAAGTCTGGCCTCCAGATCTAGAAGGAATCCAACAGCTTCTTTCTATGCACAGCCCCCTTGCAGCTGTTTGGTTTTTTTACCTTTAACCTGCACATCCCACCGTAGCTCATTTGCTTTTAAATGCAGAGAGTTGTGAAATACTTGTGTTAAAATTACACATCAGTAAAACTATCATATAGATATAGAAGGAAAGCAAATTCCTGGGAAACATAAAACAACGAAGCACCCCCACCACCCCCTGCCTTTCTCCGATGTTCTTGTGTGGCCAGTAAAAGGCGGCCCAACTGAATTTTCACCTGTCTTTGCTTTTCCATGCTTTGTTTCTTCCCTGGGAAATCACTCAAGGGAACACCATCATCTTGAAAACCACATTTCTGTCTGAAAGTTTTATACCTACTTTTACAATAAGTGATACATAAAGTTACTAAAACTCAGAAATGTTAGAAAAAAAACCCCACCCTTTCCTCTGTTTTCTCAGCTGTTTTGGTTTATGGGGCATATCCACAGCTAGTGTAAGGTGTCATAGCTCCACGACAATTGACACAGGGTGAGCACCTGTCCTGTATCTGATACCATTTTGTGCTTAGGTGGTGTCTCTGTCCAGTCAGTTATTAAGGGGGAAACTGACTGACTGACAAAACCCTTGTAAACTTGAAGAGGGAAGCAGAAAAAGCCTAATACCCATTTTTTTGAAGGATTTTAGAAATTCAGGGCATACTGCTAAAACAACATGCTGTAAGAGAAAAGATTTTTAACAAATTTTTCAGTTTAAAAAAAGGAGGTTGACAGTGTCCCTTTCACTTTTCAGCAGTCCAAGGCCAAAGTCCCATACAAGATAGAAAGAACGTTTTCCCGCCATTAAATCATTCATTAAAATTGAATAACCTGCTTTATAGGCTTCTGCTCTGCAGGATGCTGTTTAGAACAGTACATCTACACCTGCTGCTTCAGTGGAAGAGTGTTTTTCAATAAACAGCCTTGCCTAAAACCAGGCTCTTTTCTGTACAGAATACAGAGTTTGGAATGGGAAATGTCTGTGTCAGTGATGATCTGTTGAAACAATCTTTAAAGGGTTAGTGCAGAGCACGACATTGATACTGAGCTTCTCCTAAAAAAATAGCGAGGCTGAATTCAGGTGCCTAAGATGCAGCAGCAGTTCATGCTTTAATTTTCTTCTCATGAATGCTATCTGTTTATGCTGCTTTTTTACTAAACAATTGGTCCCGTTAATTAACAGGGTATATATTTATTGGTAAAGGATGGGCAGCTAATGGCATGATTCTGATAAAAAGCCAGGGCAGTGGAAGCTGGCGATGCACTAGTGGAATTGGTTTTTCAGCTCTAACGTTCAAATATAGATTGGTGTAAATTAGTTAAGGCCTCTAACTTTAATTACATACTGCAGCTGGGTCAGTGAATTAGTTAATTAGTCAGTGAAACATATATATATATGATTCATTGTTTAGTCCTGCAGCCTTTGCCAATGAAGAACTTTGTTAGGTTTCAGTGAGAGTTTTTACCTGAGTAAGGGCAATATGAGCTGGTTCATAAATTGTATGACATTATTGTAACTCCTCCAGTGGTTATTCCTATTTACTCTGTTTTATTTCTGTCTTCTATATGGTGCCTAAATGTACCTGACAGCGGTCCAGGCTTTCTTCTTCTGGGGGTTAATGCCAACATTATCAATCATGCTTTCAGAGTGAACCATGCTAACCAATGGGGTAGATGGGGAAATCAAATCTTCTTAGGATAACTTTTTAGTGAATAAAAAAGTGTTCTAAAGAAATGCAGAAAGAAAGATTTTATTTTACAATAAAAAGCATATATCACACCAATCCAGCCTCCATTTGCTGTTCATCTGGGGCCTGATCCAAAAACCACTGACGTCAATGTAAAGACTTTCTTTGCTAAGAAATATTTTTTTTAAAGAGAATGGTGGCCAGAGCGCTGGATGGTCACTTTTATATATCTAAACACAGAAATCTAAATTCTATTCTTTTCTGCTGGAGAAGTCATTATACAGACCTTGCAGTCATTGAAAAGGAGAGTTATCTACAATGATAGACATAGCTTTATCTAGCTGAAACCTGATGGCTTTTAAACCCAACAATATCAGGGTTTTAATAAGAGATGAAAGAAGAGAGGAAGATAAAACATTGTGGGTGTGAAATGACTGCAGTCCCTTTAAAAGTAATTGCTTTTGATCCTTTTTCAGTTCAGTAGCAATATGAAGCATAAAAATAAGAATTCCTGGGATTTGCTACTGTATAATAAAGTGTTAAGATTGTGATCGATTAGATTTATTATGATTTAAACAGCAATTGGCACAAAGGCAAAGAATTGTTATATGTTGGTATTCCCAGGGGTACTGTATTCTCAACTGCTCTAGTATGATGTAATTCCCTGAAGTTCTGTACCACTTTTAGTAGGCAATATTTCTAAGCATTATAATTCCAAACAATCTGAGCATATCATCACAGGCAAAGCTCAAACTATTTGAGGAAACTGACTAATGATATTTCACTGTCTTTTCTTCCAAACTTTTTTTTAAACCAAATGCTGAGAGCGTCCTATCTTCTTGCAACAAATGTTCATGAAATGCAGGTCCAACTTCTGATCTACACTATGTCCTGTAAGGATATGGTATCCCTTCATCCTCTCCCCAAATTTCTGTCTAACATGATCTCTAATTTCAATCTCAATCAAGTCATTAGCATACCTGTATTTTTACCCAAGACTCAATCACAACCACAGAGGTCATATGTCACAACCACAGAGGTCATAGGCTTCATATGTAAGACATCCAGGGGGCATTACGTTATTGGGATAGATTCATATGACATACAGTTTTTAATAGAAACACAGGTGAGGAGGAAGAATGAATACACAGGAGAGACCAAATTAAGTGGCTCAGCAGCAGCCCCTGGAAATGCTCGATCTGGTCCAGGCTATTCCTGTCCAGGGGCGTGCCACACACACACACACACCTCAGCAATCTGCCAGGTTGTGATGGTTGTTTCCTTCCCAAACTATCTGGGATACCCTGTGCAAGGCCTGTTTTTATGGCACTTTTGTGGGATTCAGGTAGAGCAGCAACTGGCCCACACAAGAGACACAGTAAGTCTTATTCCTTGGATGAGGACACATAGCTATGTAACCCATTCTAAACCCTGAAATACTGACTAGAGTGAAGTATGAGTCAGTCAGTTAGGAGTGATAATGTAGGACTGTGCACAATAGGGGCAAACTATAATTTGCAGGGTTTCCTAATATACTTGTACATTTTGATTATGTTACTATTTCAGGGTTTGTTCTACATTCGCACTAGGTCACTACATTTACAGATTCTTCACTAAGTTCCAGGAGTAGTATGGCAGATCAATGGCATACTTAAAAAAGACCAAACTGTTAGTTATCTTGAAGTATTCTAACAATGAGGCATTTTTTACATCTTTAAAACTAAACCATCTTAAAACTGCTTGAGTGATATATACTGCACTCAGACCTTGCAGGAAATTATGTGCCCCTTCCTCGATGCATCCATATAAATGTGCAGTATTTGCCATTCTCAGAAATATTTCACCAAATTATCAGAGCTTTTCAACTGTAAGACCAGAATACATTCCAAAGCACCTGTTTATTGCACTCCAGGTACCTTGGGCCAAATTCTGCTGTCAGCTAATAATAATCATTTCTATAATAAGATTCCAGGATTGTCATTCTGTCTGTGTGTCATTCTAAAGCCTAGAATATCTGTTAAGTCAGTGTAAAGTGACGGAAAGAGCTTGTTTTGTTTAGAATATCAGCAGGTTCAATTACGGGGATTTGTGGTTTGTTATAGCCACTTTGATTTAATGAATTACACCCAGGCAGCATACAGCTACAGTAAGATATGTATCTATGCTATGTCAAGAGTATAAACCACTGTGATGTCAGAGGTAACTCAACCAATCATCACTCTTATTCTACAGCTAATTTGCATGCAACAATACCATTGGTTGTATGAGGGAGACTACACATATGGTGGATCACTTGGTCCAACTGCCAAATCTGTGTGACAGCATGGTCTTTCACTGACTAGTAATAAATTAATACTGGACACACTGATACTGCATTTTCTCTGAAGATCTTAACATACTTGATAAAGTATGGCTCAGAAAATTGAGGCACAGTACTTAAAGGCTGGATTGCAATTTGTCCTGAGTAAGGAGCATCGTGAATCGGTATTGCTCTAGGAGCAGACCAAGGACCAATTTTAACTCAGGAAGACACAACTCTTCCCTGCTACCCCACTGCTCTGAAGAGGAGCAAGTGACTGTATCCCCTTTTCACAGAACAGCTTACTCCCCGGTATGCACATAGGCAACTACTTCAGTCAGCAAGCAGGGGATGCTGAGCCAGGGCTCTCCTTCACATTCCCAATCACTTTCTGCCCATTACCCACTTACTGTCAGCAGCTACCCTCAGGCGAGTAGTTCCTACTGTCCCTACTGCAGCCAGAGTCACAATCTGAGCAGAGCAGGCCTTACTCCATTTTACTGCCCTGGGTGGCAGAGTAAGAGTTGTGACAATCTGCCCCTAAATGACTTGCCCCAGGCTACCCAGTGAATCACTGGCAGATCTAGAAACAGAACTCACGTCTCTTTACTCACTGGTCAGTACTCTACCCACTAGACCACACTGCCTCTGTTACATTCTGTCCATGTCAAAGAATTGACACTCTTTTGATAGTGGATTAAGAGCAGAATCTGGCCCTCCGACACAAAACCTAACTGCAGACTCTGTACACAGTGGAATTCCTCATATAAAGAACTAATGTTATTTGCCATGTTCCAGTTTCAGAATTTAAGGAATTATTTGTTGTTGTGTGCTTTGTATTCTAGTTTCCTTAGCTTATATAAAATATTTAATCACTAGTGTTTTGGTGCTTTATTTAAGCTGCTGTCACAGGGCCCCATATTCGTTTAGCTCACTGACAGTGTTTCCAAGTGTCTGTATTAAGCTGAGAAAATAATAATACCTAGCATTTATTTATATACAAGAGCTGTTATCAACTTTGAAGTGTTGTACAGCAATTGAACAGAGTGAACTCTAGAGATTACCTAAGCAGAAATAAGAAAAGGAGTACTTGTGGCACTTTAGAGACTAACAAATTTATTTGAGCATAAGCTTTTGTGAGCTACAGCTCACTTCATCAGATGCATTTCAGATCAGGCTGATACCTTTATTCAGATGCAATAACACCTTGCTCCATGATTTCAGTTGGAGTACTTGTGGAGTAAAGTGCGTCTCAGTGTGAGTAACATAATAAACAGTCTTGAGCAGGTGTTTTCATTAGTTCAAACATCATTGCCACCCAGTCAATACAGTGGTAAGTACAGGAATGCTCGCACACCATCAGACGATGAATAGTGCATGACCAGAGGCTTAACACAATTAATGATGGCTCTTGGGCCAGAATAGGGAAAAAATAGGTTAAGGAATACCTAGCAGGCCCTGATAAAATTAACCGTTGAGTATTTAAGGAACTACCTGAAGTAATCTGTGAGCCATTAGCGATGAACTTTGAGAACTCATGGAGGACAGGTGAGGGTCCCAGAGGCAAACACAGTATCTATTAAAGGGGAAAAAGAAGGAGCCAATGAACTACAGACCAGGCAGTTTAACTAACTGTTTTTAAGAACAGGGCAGACAGACACCTGTCAGGAATGGTCTAGGTTTATTTATTTCTGCTTCATCAGAGGAGGATGCTCTGGATGATCTCAAGGTCCCTTCCAGTACTACGTGTCTATGCAGTGATGTTATTGATAGAACTGCAGCATTCCTTCTATTTTTTTAACTAAAAACAGTATCTCCTTTAGTAAAAATACATTGGATGTAAACGAAAACACTGCTGGATAGATATTTCATTCTGTGAAAAGTATTCACTTGCAGTTATAAACCAGTTTCTGAGCATTGAATATGGGGGGTTGGACAGCCTGCCTTTTTAAACTTTTACCCCTTCCTTTCACAGTGCTGCAATTCACTTGTCTACTTCAATTTTAAATGTTCAAATATCTCTTTCCCATTTTAGTTTATTCCACTTTTCCTCCCTCCCACTTCACCCTGCTAGTTTCTCTCTCTCCAGGGCACAATTGGCTGAACAATCCAAGCTGTTGTAAAATCAAGTTTGCCAGCACCATTTGGTATGCTCCTCACCTTTCATTAGCCTATACAGCTTCCTAGATCCGTCAGGAAGAATCCAGTTCTCTCAGGAACATGGAGTAAAGACAGTAATAAATTCTTACATTGCTAGCTCACCTTATGCATTACTATGGGATAACTCATGTCTTACAACTAAAAATAAACCAACATTTAAAAGTACTTGTGTTTGGTCGGAAAAGGGATTATTTAGGATAAGGTGATAATAATGAGGTGAAAGAATAGCCTGTTTTGAATGCATTTGTAACAAATACCAGACATGAAGGTCATGCAGCTCTCTCATTTGTAACTGTCTCTGTGAGGAAAAATTGGTAAGTGAGAGCTGGCCTCACATTATATACTCATTGGTAGGGGATTTTATTACAGAACAAGGAGTAATGGTCTCAAGTTGCAGTGGGGAAGGTTTAGGTCGGATATTAGGAAAAACTTTTTCACTAGGAGAGTGGTGAAGCACTGGAATGGACTACCTAGGGAGGTGGTGGAATCTCCTTCCTTAGAGGTTTTTAAGGTCAGGCTTGACAAAGCCCTGGCTAGGATGATTTAGTTGGGGATTGGTCCTGCTTTGAGCAGGGGGTTGGACTAGATGACCTCCCGAGGTCCCTTCCAACCCTGATATTCTATGATTAACAAATATGGAAACAAAAGCCATCATGTAGGAAATTCTGCTCTTTGCAGCATCTGGTTAATGATACAACTCAGAGAAAAGTTAGAAGGACCAAGTCTACCTATATCTGGTCCTCATTTTGTTTTTTTTCTAAATAAATAGATTAGTTTGCATATTTTAGCATGATAATAAAGCTTAGCCTGAAAGTTTCCTTAGCTTTATCCTGTGTTTGGAAATATTGTCAACTGTTTGGTTTTTCCTTTCTTTGGATTCACTTTCCTCTTTCTACTTGAAACAGAGAGCGTGGTAATTGGAAATTCAATTTCAAAAAAGTTTCAGTCCTAAACAAGATTATGAATAATTTAAAGTCTGGTTTCTATCCCCCAAAACACATTCCCTACCTAAAACCTCCCTAAGATTTGCTTAATTATAACTGTTTTGAGCAACTGGATGTTATTGGCTGTCAAGAATCATCACAGATCTAGGAAGAATCATTTTATTTTACTTCTACTTCTGGTGAATGTGATGTACTCAAAGGCAGAAAAACAAATTGGTTAAAAGGCTAGGGGTCAGAAGAATGAAAACTCAACCTTGTGCTTTAACTATGTGCATAGGAACACAGAACTGTTCCTTGTGGAAAAGGCACTTCAGCTGTAGCAGGATGTAATTACCACACAAACCCTGCCCCCTGAGCTCTTTTCCATGCTACGCATTTAGCATTTTTCCCTATATGGTTTTATTGCTGTTTCCATATTAAAGGCATCATAACAAGTTCTCCAGCACTGACCTCCATTTACGAGATGCACCGTGCTGAAGTTTGAAAATTGCGGATTCGCGTGTTAATATAAGGAATAATTGACTCCATTCTGTAGCCTTCCAAAACCCTTGGATTCTCTCTGCAAAAATCACCATGGTAACTGAGATAAAGCTAAAAAAATTCAACCAAAATGGAATGGTCCTAGAGTTTTGCATCCTGAGCTTTCATTTCCCATCAACTTCTTACATTAGTGAACCACATGAGCAAATATTAATTAGCTAGCTTCTATAATTCTCTGTGCTGCTGATAGATTTGAATTTGCTTCTTAAAAGTACAATATTTATTTATTGTTAAAAAGGAAAGAAGTGTAGCTGAGGCTATGAATTGCTGCTCTTTTGTTGTTGTTGGGGGGGAGCGGTATTGGATATAAATAGGGAATTAGAGAGAAAGCTCTCTACTGCTTTGTTGCTGCTTTGCCAGGGCAATACCAGTTTGGGGGCTTTGAAGTGGATCTGTTCATCACTAGTAGGAAAAAATAGTGAAACAGGGACTCAGTGGACTTCCTCTTAGTCCATTCAATTTACTGCGTGTACACAAGTACTGTTTACTTTCCAGAAATGGGCAAAACCAACAAAGCAGCTAAGTAAAGGTATATCCAGTTGCAGAAACTCCAACTAAGAGAGACAAATGGTGAGAGAAGAGCTGCTTTTCTGGGGCTGGGCTCTGTGATGCCCCATTCCCCGAACTGTGAAACCCTTCAGCCCAAAGTCACATGAGCCAAGAATTCTTGATGCTAACCCCTTGACGAGTTCATGTGTTCCTGACCATTCACCTTTTTCTTTTCTCCAGGCGCTCTGCAAAACCAAGGAATTCCTCAGACAGGTTCAGCTATAACCAGTGTCCACTGGAGCTGGTGCCCCTGCAAGTCCCCCCGTCCAGACAAAAAGGAATGCTTAACCCACCTCTAACCCCTAATGACTGTTTGGGTGAAGTTATACCAGCCAGCTCTTATGTGGTCCTTTAGGCAAGGATCTCTAAATGTAACTCTGTCTATGGAGAGTTTCATACCAATAACCCTTAACTTGCATTTCATTACCTCCTTTGCTATCATGCTACCACTATTTCTTTGTTCACAGATAAGCAGCAGACAGTGAAAAGACACATTTTATTGAGATGACTAAAAGTCTTACAAAGTTTTTAAACAGGATTCTCTCTGTGCATAAAATAGCGGTCTCAAAAACATTAGTGATGGGAGCATATGCATTGTACCCATCATGTAATTCTGATGCCTGCAACTGGATTGCACCTACCCCCTTAAATTTGCCTTACAACATATTGTATTAACTACATATGTACTGGTAAAATAAGTAGGAGTAAATAATATCTTCTTAAATAAATATCTTCCAAGATGTTAAAGAGTAGTACAGCAATTGCAGTGTAATTAACTATGACAAATACCTTTTGACACACCAAGTAACAATGATAGTTGAGCAGATTAAAACAATTAAGGATTGTATGAAAGTGCCATTCGGGGTTTGGAGGATGGATTGAAGGAGACTTGGTAGAAATACAAACACTTAGCATGTGCAGAGAACAAGATCTTTCCAAAATACTGTACAAACTGTGTCCACTGAGTTAGTACTGGGGTTTTGATTCACACCGGTTGGCTTTGGAACGTACAAACTGCTACACACTTCCAAGGAGTTACCTCTGGAAAGACAGATTGTGTGTGTACCACCTGCCGTTGGGGTTCCACAGCTGATGAAGGCTGCCCAGAAGGTAGGCACACCAACCAGTGCCACACATTTTGGGGGTCTGCTGGAGAAATGTTTCCTGGTCAGAAGAGAAATTACAGCAGCCTTATTGTGCTGCTGCAGCATCCTGTGTATGGGACCAATAAAAGGGAGAATAAAATACATTCCCCATATATTAGAAGAGATGTTTTCTGTAAATACAGGGGGAAAAGTTTAGCTACTATAATGACTCAGTTTAGCCTAGTAAGCAGGTGGATGGTTAGAAATATGCAAGTGTGTTTGGGGCCTTGTGGTTTGGGTGTGAGGATTCCAGTAAAATATTACCAGGCAGACTGTTTTACAAAACAATTTTTAAAGTATTTTAAATCTTTTAAAAATACCCAAAGTGGTAGCTTATAATGTATTTATTTTTTCCTGTGGGAAAGGGACACCTGGCCCCTTATTTTTTAATTTTTGTTTCCTTTCTATTTTTGTACGGCTGGCTATGGGCTCAGTGAACATGGGGCAGTGGGGGACTCAGCATACACTTTTATTGGTTCAGTGATATTGGTTTCAGGGGGCTCTGCCCCTCCCACAAACTACCTGTGTAAAGGCTGTGCTTGTGTAGATCCTACAGCCTGTGGTTCATCTTAACATTCGTAACAGCCTGAAGCCCAGGCTGGGATAATGCCATGTAGTTAACACAACCATGTGTTAAGGCAAGGCCTGTAAATGTATCTAGTGGAAAATTGGAGATTCATTTTGTCTTAATTAAAATAACTTCAAACATGTTTGAATGTTCTCTCTTTTCAGAGACAAGGTGCCAGAACCTAGTACTTTAATTGTTTACATGTGAGAAGCTTACAAATAATGATTTATTTAAGAAAGGGAGTCTTCCGATGAAGTGAGCTGTAGCTCACGAAAGCTCATGCTCAAATAAATTGGTTAGTCTCTAAGGTGCCACAAGTACTCCTTTTCTTATTCATACTTAGTTACTGCAGATAATTATTGGTACCATAATCTGCGTGAGGCATCCTGTATTCAATGTAGATACTAAAAGAGAAAATGAAAATGCTAAAATCTCTTTTCTAATATAGGGAGAATGTTCAAAGTACTAGGATAGAGTGGGATTAACCTCCAACCTTTGAAATCTTTAGACACTCTCACCTCCGAGCTAATAAAATACAATATGGATAAAGGCAATGGCCTATTGTTTGTTGTACTAGAAAACTGACTCTCTCCTAGAGCTGGCTGAATTTTTTTATGTTTTGATGAAAAAATAGCCTTCTAATTTCTGCCAAATTTTTTCATTAAAAAACCCTGATTTTTTTGACTTTTGAAAACTGAAAAAAGTTTTTCATAACCCCCCCCTTAATTTCATCAATTTTTTTAAAAAAATCTCTCTCTTGATATTTTTCATGGAAAATATTTGATGTTTTTGGACCCCCTCTAATACCACTGAAAAGACTACAGCAATCCTTAGGCTCTGATCACACAAGTAGATCCCTGTGGATGAACACTTCTGCCCCTGAGGAGCCACCTGAAGTCAACAGGGCTTGGTAGCTACGCAAGGGTCTGCTCAAGAAGAGCCACTTACAGGACTGGAACCTACACACTGTTGAAGGTAGGATTTCTAGCTTCCACCCATTTCTTGACAGAAGCAATAGACAGCAATACATTTTGGAGAAGAAATATTACTTCCCACTCATATTTCAAAATATTATAATGAAAAAATATTAAATGCTTTATAGAAATACATAAATTGTTATAAGTTACTTGATTTTTGAAGTTTTAGCACAGCATCAATATTTATCTGTATTTATTTTGATGGAGGGAGAGTAAGGCTAGAATACAGCATAAATTGATTTACATAGCAACCTAAAATTCCTGGTAAGAAATCTGACAACTAATTTGTAACTCAGTGAATTATTTCATACATTTGTGCTTAAAAACTCAAAAGCCAGAGTTGGTCTTAAAAGTATTACCTTCGATAATGTTACCTCAGTATTTGGAGTATTGAGTATGGACCAGATTTCGCTACCCTTACTCAAATCATGTAGTACCTTACTCAGCTAGTAGTCCCATTGAAATAGATGGGTCCTTTGAAATAAAGGGGACCCGTTGTGCAGTAAAGTTTTACTCCAAGATAGTAAGGGCCCTATATTGGCTGATCCCAACCAAAAATACTTCATCAAGATGAAGTTAAGCCTATAGAAACATATCAGAGTTTAGAATGCATCTCTCAAGAATGTTGGAGTTAAAATGATATTTGAAACCCAGGAAATACAGAGATAAGGTTTGTTTTCTACAACAAGTAAACAGTCACATTTTACAGAAAAGGGCATGTGCTGGTAATAGGGGACTTTGGTACGGGGAAAGTAGAGCAAAGAGGAATTAGTCCTGAGAAAACAGATACATCAACAAAATCTTAAGAATTGAGAGTGGGATATATTTAAAAGTAAGCTGGGATCTAGCAAAAAGAGTATTGGAAGAATTCTGTAACCCTAGTGAATGCGATCATTGTAATTTGTTTTAGTTTACTGGCAGTGCATATGATTAACTTCAGTTTTGCTGGAATAATTCTTCTTTTTCCATTGACAAGTCTCCTTAAGACTTGGTTACATTTTGCAGTCCATCTGGACAAGGAAAGGAGTTTGAGACTTGCTTTATATTGTTAAGTGAAAGCTTGGATCTTCAGCAGTTCTTTGACACCTTAGTTTAGTTTTAAATTTGCTGGAGCCAGTGAGGTATTCTGACATTGATTTAAAATTAAGCTTTTAAATAGTAGAGTCAAATAAGCTCAGGATTGGCCCTGTGCACTATACATCCTGATTAAAGTAAAGTACTTATGTATTAAGTAAGTACTAAGACTAAGTTTGTTTCTTTTGTTTGGTCTCTGTAGCCACACTTGTTTCTTTTTCTCTATAAAGTGACCCATTCAAATCTTTGTAACTCTGGCAAACATCTCTATTTTTAGATTGTCATAATTAAGCAATTCTTTCTCCCATTCACTTCAAATTTCCTAGAAAATGTCTCTCTCAGCCCTGAACCTAACCTAATAATTTAGAGGTTAATATTCCTGGGTATGCAGATTTGATGGGGGAGGTAGTGTCAAAACAGGCTCAGAAGAGAAATTCAGCTGGCAACTGTAACTATGGACTGGCTCTTAGAATATTGAAGACACTAAGGTAATATTATTTAGTTACCTAAGATCATTAGAACATTTTAAAGGTAACCAGTGTATTCCATTTACTTCTGTGATGGGACAAAATACCTTCCTTTAGCATTCAGTCTACTTTATTCCAAACACAAACACCAGAGATTTTTAATCCTTGCATTTTCAGTCCTTCCTTACCATGACCCTAGGAAAAGAAGCAGTCCCACCCACTTTCAGTCTAGACTCATCCACTCCTACCCTCTCCTGAGTCCTTGTAACATTTCCTTCCTGGCTTTTATTAGGTTAGCCAGCTGAGGGCTAATTAGTTCCTTATTTCCCCAGGATCTCATCCTGATTAGCTAACTGCTCCATCAGCCATCACTGGGAAACTAATTGAGGCTACAGTGATCAGAGTGAAGACTCACCTGTCAGGTATCAGCACCCTCTCTCAAATACCCAAACCACTTCCCTCCTCCCCAGAGCTTTTATTTACTTAATTTTTAAAGGATCAAATCCTGCCCTGATTGCATCTTTGAAGACCTTACTCCTTCTGAAAACTAGTCCAAACTGTCAAAAAAGCAGCTAAAGATAGGGCTGGGATATCCCAGTTATATTTCCTTTTCCTTTTTATGTTGGCAGTAAGAAGAGTTGTGTGGTATAAAAGCCCCTATATCCATTCTATAGCAGTAGAAGATCATCCTTTTACTCGGGTGATCCTACATATTCCAGTTAAGCTGTTTTTAGGGTTTGACTGCCAGCCCAAAGCAGCTGCACCACAATGGAGAATCTGGCCTAATCTCGCCATTAAGAAATGGTTCACATTATAAAAAGGTTTGCGAACCCTGGTTCTACATGAATCAGTGCAGACTAACATTACAGATGATAAGTCACTGCAAGTTGTCAGGCAATTGATCTTTTTGCCATTGAAAACAAACAAACACTGACAAGCTTTATAGTTAATACATTTAATAAAGGTCAAACACTTTTTCTTCTTTCTTGTGCTCTGAAAAGGTCAGCTGTGATTTTTATGATACAGTTTCCTTAGAAAAACTACTACATCTCTCTGGCTGATGTTCTTCAAGCTAGTAAAAAGGTCTAAGTAATAAAGTGTTGGGCTCATGCTTAGACTCATCAGAAGCTGTAGCAAAAGATTTTATACAGGTGTTTCTGGTTTTTTGATATTTGCTGAAAACAGATTGAAGGAGACCATTGGAAAAGTAAGTTTCAGCCTGGGAAGAGAAATCACCACCCTTTCTTATCCAAGGGGAAGAATTTATCTCTTCCCTCCCAGCTACAATGCAGATTTCTTTGGACAGTACTCAGCAGATGCTGTCTGTGTCAAAATGAGCCATTTGCTTTAACTTCAAGCAGCACAGTAAGAAGAGAAGGATCAATCTTCATCAGATACTGCACATCAAAGACAGTTAATTTTCTAGTCATTTGTCAGCAAGGTGTGCATAAGATTTGGCTGCATTCGTATCAAAAAATGTTCCCAGAATCATGATATATTTTTCAGTAAATGTATAAATAGGCCAGCATAGAGGGCAGTATGGGGGCACTGGATCTGCATGGGTCTGGAGGCCTAGACAAATTGCAGGAAGTGGAGAAAGTCAGTGCTAGACCTGGATTGAGTAGGGTAGGAGTGAGTTGAGTTCCAGCCCTGCACCTTGGTTCAGACTGACTGTGGACAGATGTTACTTGTTTACCGTCCCCACACTTGGCCACATCAAAGAGGCTTTATGTAGAAAAAGAGAAAATTTTGCCTGTTCATTCTTATGCCTATTTTTGATAGACAATTATAGAGCTCACCTTTCTCATGCAAACTTCCACCCCAGTTCAGTCAGATTGTATCTAAATAATATCTTTTTACATTTACTCTAATAAATGTATCAAGTGTATCTTTAGCAAAACATACAGTTAAACTATTCAGGGATCACTTCATAGACCACTGTAGCCAGGCCCTGGTTCCAGTCTTCACACAAATTTGGTTATTACATAGATATCAGTGTCAAAATATCTGAGCACAGTCTTATTAGAAATGTTACCCATCCGCATCAACGGGTGGGGGAATTTGATGGGGCCAGTGATGAAAGAGGGACAGTCCCAGTAGCAAGGGAAGGAGACACTCACCAAGGGACAATAGGTACTTCCACCCCTGTGAGTCTCTGGAACCCATTGGCCAACTGGAGGAGAGACGTGCTGATTGGCCAGCATTACCTAGCTCCCACGATTTAGCCCAGTGCAGGGGCCATATGGAGCCTCTGTTGGCTCCATTCCAGCAGCCCAACCTAGCCCCCTGAACTAGGAATGGGAATCTGGCCTGATAGAGGCTAGGGTCTAGCCGATTGCTTGTTTAGGGGGTGAAATGTTTTTTTCTCCCACAGGCCAATTGGCAGAGGACCAGGTAGGTTTTTTTTGCCTCCCTCACAGCACCTTCAAGCCGCAGTGGGTTAAGTAAGAATGCGGTTAGTACCTAACTGAGGTACTGAGGTTTATTTGCCACAATTTGTGGCCAGTTTCCAGTGCAGTTAAGAGAATAAAATGAACAGTTCCTGGAGGTGAAAGATCTGGGATTTTGGTGTTTGGTCTTGGACTCATGTGGCCTTTTTGGGCTGAGATCCCCATCCTGCTGCCCTCCTGCCCTCTCATGGTGGGGAAAAGATGCTAGGACTCAGTCAGCTGACTCCTGCGGGGTAGGCTGAGTAGAGCCTACCCCACATTATGGATTAAGGAGCCATGTAATCCTGGCACCAATTATGGTTTATATGTTAAGGACCCCTGAAACCCCTGCACTGGAGCCAATTAAATACATAGCAGAGGAGACTATGGGTGACAGGTAGGTGATGCCCCTGCCCTGTGCTAAAGTTTAAAAAAGTTGAGGCCTGATGCTTAAGTCCATGCATGTGTCTGTGGTCGTTTTGCTGCTGTGTCCACAACAAAATAAATTAAGTAAATTCTCTCTTTTCTAGATGTTTTCACATTCATTGTTAAGAGTTCAAAAATACATCAACACATTGAACCATTAGATCTTCCAGATACTGTAGTTTGGCTACTCCAGTAATCAGAGGTATACAGAAAGAAAAAGTTTATGAAGGCTTAACTGCCTGGGTACTCTTTCTAAGATCCCAGGAAATTCAGACGCATTTCTCCTGGTAGTTTTTTTTTCTTCAAAGACTTCCCTGTGGCTTTCTTCTTTGAGAGATAGTTTGCCGGGGAGACATGCGGGGTGGGGTCTGAAGGGTCACATGCCGCTCCCCAATCTCTGGGAGGAGTGGGCGGGAGGGGGAGGTGGGGCCAAGACAAGGGCCCAGCAGCACGCAGGAGTCAGAGCTTGAGTTTGGAATGTGATGAGTTCTGTGCTGCTAAAACTTCCACCCTTGGTGCCTTTCTTTATAAACCTCCTGATTACAAATGAGATATAGCTGTGTTATGAGAGCTCGGTAGGATGCAGAGTTCGGTAGGTTGCAGCTATTTTTTTTATCCTCCCTAAAATGAGGGATGAACTCCTTTGGGTCAAAAATTATCCTGGAGCTCTCCTGTATCATTGTCTGGTTTGATGATATTTCCCTTTATTAGGGGAACTAGATCAGGCAGTGTCATAATCATGACGGTCCTGTTCTGGTGCCCTGAGGGACCCATGCTGCCTGTCAGCATCACTTGGGTGAAACATGACAACTATCTGGCTGTGCACAGCAACATTACACAACAGATTAGTCAGGAAGCAAAAAATACCAAATCTGAGATTTCCCCAGCCTGACAATGTTTAGCTTGTGATAGTTGATGAGATCACAGTAAAGGTTTAGTTTTCCGACAAATATTTGGGCAATTATGTATTCACAGTCACAAAAATGGATTAAAACCACTGATAAATACTGAAATCAGAGTTATGGTAAGTAGAACAGGTAGGAGATTTGTCCAAGTGATTATACTGATCTTCCATAGACTTCTCGTGTAAAAAATTCAGATACCATCTATTATGACAATAAGAAAAAAATAAGGGATTAAATATTTTTACCATCAAAATAAATCTAACTCTGATTTTGTTTTAAAACCTGGAGATGAAAGTACATTTCATGCTTATGGATGAACTAACAAGCTGTTTATATTATTTCATATAAAAATCATAAAAGTATGTTAATGCTGCAAAGCATTCAATAGCAAAGTTAAGACTGCCCACACAACCTTAATTTTGCCTTCTTGTGCATATGCCATAAGCCTTACAATCACGTAATATTATTTTTTCGGGTTACTTGCCTTAGTCAGTGCACAATGGACGAGGCATCCTGACTATATGTTTGTATCTTTGCTGTTCATTGTGAGAGTTCTTGACTCAGCTGCTGTACAAAGTCCAACCTGAACACTGAAGGTGCAAATCTACTCCTGCTGATCCTTGGTGTAAATATTTTAATGATTTACACTGTGGTAGCTGCCAATCGAATTTAGACCAGAATAAGGCTTGGATTCACCAGACTCCTGTCTCACTCACTATATACTCTTGCCTCATTCACTGTGTATCTGTCCAAACTTGAAGTCAAGAAAGGACAAGGGCCCATATCCTCAAAGGTATTTGGGTGCCTAGCTGCCTCTTTGGGAATCTACATCCACCTTTTAGGGGCTGATGACATTTTTCAACATCGCCATTCAGCTGCCACCTAACTCCATAGGCACCTAAGTCCCTAGGCACCTATCTTTCCACCAGTCTGCTAAGTCCTAATGTCAACCACAGTTAATGAGTAGTTCTGAACCCAAGTGCAAGCTGAAGTCCCTGAAGACTCGGGATTCTCAGACTCGGCAGAGGAATACCCATCTCACCAGAGGACCTAGTCCCCTAGACATGCTCTGAGCAGCCCTAAGATTTGATGCCTGTTAGACCCCACAGCAGGAGAGCTGGATGCAGGCCTCCAATAAATGGGGGGACAGCACAGTGCCTGCACAAAAGGCAATTGGGGTTACAGCAAAATATAGGGTGAGCATGGTCTCAAAGGTGATAGAGAGAGGGTTATGGCTGCTAGAACATGAACCACTTGAGCAGCTGACCTGGTTTAGGTGACTAATTCCAGGAGAGGATTCAGGGCTGAGGAATCTGAGCAGAGACAGAAGCATATTTCCAGCCCATCAACCACATGCACAACATGAACTACTTAGGCATCTCTTCTCCTATCCCCTCCCAGTGGCACTTCACTCCTGGCTAATTTAGGCAGCAATCCCTTTCTTAGGTGCTGAACTCTCCTCATGCCTTGCATAGTGATTGGGCATCTAGCTTAAAGCTAAGGATTCCATTGGGTGGCAGGGGACCAAAGCATTTGGTGTTGGATTGCTGAGGAGAGTAACATCTAAGTACCTGAGGATCTAAACCAAACCGTCTTTGGAAAAAAGAGAAGAAATAAGAAAGCCACTGTGTAAGGAAGAACAAACTTCTAAACTTTCTAGGAACTTGGGAAAAACTCCTGGCTAGTTAGGCCATTATAAACTGTACTTATGGTGGGATCATAAGGAAAATATACTTGATCATTTCATTAGAAACTATACTGTACTATGAGCAAACAAGAGGCATAGTTAAAGGTGTTCAACTTTAACTTTGGCATTTTGTATGCTGCATTTTGTATGCTTCATTTTGCAATCTTAATATGCTTTTGATGACTTTTAAAAATTTAACTTTCTAGAGTTTTCTTCTTTTTTATATTAGAGAAAAATAATAAATAAAGGATATTATATTGTCTAGTTAGGGAGATATATTCTGAAATTGATGCAACCTCTGAGTGGCTTTTGAAGTTAATCTGAGATAATCCTGTTGGCAACAGTCAAACTGAGAGGTGATTAAGATATGTGGCACAGAGGCTAGATCTTCCCCTGGAGGAAGGTTAATAATCTGTTTAGTAGGTGTTGAAAGAATGTGGTCTGGTGAGTGATACACTCTGAAAATCTAGAACCAATGCTAAATCTAGTAAACATTGAGATTGTGGATCACTTTGATTGTGAACAAGCCGAGACCCGTAGCTGATGGAGCAATTGTAGACTACTCTAAGTCTTCAAAATACTTCTCCCTAGCAGGCAGCATCACTCCCAGCTTGTTCAGTTTATCCAACTGCATCCAATTTCTATTTGTTGAGGTACTTAATACAGATTGAAACTGGGTCTATTCAGGAGAGCAGAATTCACAATTTCTGCATGGATGTTAGCAGTCAAGGTAACTAAGGTTATAATAGATGTAATGCTTAGATTTGATTTTCAAAGCTGTTTAGTTTATAATCAATACCTTACTGAGTTTTGCTGTGCAATCTGTCCTTGAAGGGGCTGGCTTAATAAGAACAAATCTATCCAAGAAAGCCTTAAAAATGAGAAAAAAGTTTAGCCTTTCTGATATTCCAGATTTGTAATTATAGCTGATCGGTGTGCTGAATGCTGCAATCAATAATTTCTGCAAACTAAAATCTATTTTCAGGCATTTAGCTGAAAAAGTATCATTTTGTGCTGCTTGAGATTTTTTACTATAACACAGTATGGGAGAGCACAAACTGCTGTAGTTAAAGTTAAGTGTTGCTTTCTGTTCAAAGCTCAACTATTCTAAGTGCTCTAAAATCCACACGGTTACATGGATTTGAAATTTGGTGGGGCATAGGTTTGCTTAGTGATCCAAATGGGGGGGGGGGGCATTTGACTAAGGTATTTCTGAAATTCAGCTCCCCTCTAAAAGCAGCTTTTTCTAAAGGCTGACATATTTTTGCAACTTTTTTTGTGCAGAGATAGAGATCTGTACTCAAGGGTCTCAAATGCTCAGGATTCAGAGTAACAGCCGTGTTAGTCTGCATTCGTAAAAAGAAAAAAGAAAAGGAGTACTTGTGGCACCTTAGAGACTAACCAGTTTATTTGAGCATGAGCTTTCGTGAGCTACAGCTCACTTCATCGGATGCATAGCATATCGTGGAAACTGCAGAAGACATTATATACACACAGAGACCATGAAACAAAACTTCCTCCCACCCCACTGTCCTGCTGCTAACAGCTTATCTAAAGTGATCATCAAGTGATCATCAAGGAAGGCCATTTCCAGCACAAATCAAGGTTTTCTCACTCTTCCCCCCCCCCTCAGGAGTTACACCAACAAAGTGTGTGCTACCAAGTAGCCCTTTGGGGGGAAATCAGATTACAACATTATTAGAAAGAGAGTGTGGTTCTCTGTCTAGGTGCATGCCATAGGCTCATGCTCCAAATAGATTTGACTGTGCATGTGAAGAAACAGGGATTGAAAGGTAGCCTTCTATCACAAGACTGGTGTGGCTCAAGGGAGAAAGCTGTAGCTATTAAATGTGTGTGCCACCTAGGCTTTTAGGGTTCAAATCTAACCCTGAGCAGAAATATGAAAAAGAGGAATATTGCTCCAAACTGATTCTGGCAAAATTGTTTTGTGATCTTGAAATATAATCTGAGTACAGCAGAATATTCAGAAGATGTTGAAACTATTGTTGAAAATGTTCACTGGGAGGGGAGGAGGAATAGGGTAAGAATTGTTAATTGGGGTGCAGTAAGGGGAAGGGCACTTATGGGAAGGGGGATACATAGGAATGTGTGTTTAAGAAAGGGGTTGGGGATAGGGGCTGTGCTATACAATATGTCCTCCAGGAAGTGTAGATATGTCACACTTCCTGTACACTCTCATACAGTCTTTGGTTTCCTGTGACCCATTTCTGCTGGGCAGAAACAAAGTAGCCTAGGGCTGGGCAGTCCAGGTTGCAGCTACACAGTGCAGTAGGGAGTTTGTTACCTTATTTCTGTACATAGTTTCTGTTCCTTATAAAGGGTTTATCTTGACTTTGGTCTGCTCATCACAAAGATACTACATTGTACTGGAAGTGGAAGGCACAGTGTGCTGGAAGACCCACTGAAAGGTAACATTGAAATGTATGCTGCAGAGCTTTTGTGATTGCAACTAACTCCCCCACCAGCCCTGGGAATCTGGGGAAATGCGGCATATGCCCAGAAGAGGTTCAAATAGCAATCTGAATTGTATATGAAAGCCACATAGGCAAGTAAACTGAAGGATGAACAGAAGATTTCTCTAATCTTGAAAATGGCAGGCACAGAAGCCCTAGCATGATGTATATAATAAATTGCATGAAGATGGGGAGAGGGGAAGATGAGAGAGAAAAGCTTTGCAGAAATAATGAAAATGTTTGATAATGATTGTGTCTCTAGAAAATGATGTTATTTATGAGAGGCATATGTTCAGAATGAGAACACAGAATGAAGGGGAAACAACAGAGGAGCTTGTCACAGACGTAAAACTAAAAAGTCAGTTGTGAACATGGAATATTAAAAGACTCTCTCATAAAGGAGCAGATTGTCCTGGCATGTAACAATAAAAAAAAGTCTGTGAAAGGTTACTACAGGAGATAGATCTGACACTAGAAACTAGACAACATGTATATGCCACGAAGTATGAGAGACAGAAACAAATAAAAAGCCCAGAGAAAGGCACAGAACATAGAACCGTGTACTGTAGCTATACCAATAAGGGAAAATTTCACAGAAATTAAATTTGCCATCAACAGAAATATGGAAAGAAGGAAGCAACATCAGCAATGTGGCAACCAACATTTGTTTTTCATACATTCCAAGGCCAGAAGGGACCATTGTGGTCATCTAGTCTGGCATCCTCTGTAACACACGGCATAGAACTTCCCCAAAATAATTCCTAATGTATATCTATTAGAAAAACATCCAATCTTAATTTTAAAATGGTCAGTGATGGAGAATCCACCACAATACTTGGTAAGTTGTTCCGTTATGTAAAATGTGCAGAGAAGCAGGGAAGTGTAGGTATCAAGTGCAGTAATGGATTCTTCAAGTGAAGAGGAAGAGTTGTTCTTAAGCACTATAGAGGAGGAGGCTGAAAACTCAAAAGACTGGCTAACTGATGATGAAGTCTCCCATTGAGCTCAATGGATGAGCTACAGTCAGTTATTGTAGGTTCTTATTGTAGATAAGACCAAAGACCAATTTTGTGCCTGCAGCCCCATCCACAAGTGCCATTTATGAAGACAATTGTAGATAAATATGAGCTGCTTTTAGCTTCATGTCTCTCCTTGATTGCAGCAATTGTGAGGTCTCAAAATCTTTCAGTCAAGGTCTTGTCATGGGCAAAGAGCTCCCAGGTGTTGAGGTCAACATTGCAAGACTGGAGGTTGGATTTGAGTGTCACTAATGTTTTCTGCCCTAAAATGAGTTCCAAGTCTCCATTCTCCGTAAAACCTGGATTTCGGTATTATGCTGTCAGACATGTGGACCATATGATTGCATCATCTCACCTTCACTCTCACTATAAAAAGCTTCAATGACTGATGATGCACCACTCAAGGACCTCTGTGTTTGGAATCAAATCTTGCCATTTAATTCCCATTATTCACATAGACATTGCAGGTGGAATTGGTCCAAGCTTTTTATGTGGCATTGATAAGTAGTCCACATACACAGCCACAGAGGAATGCAGTGATGATGAATGACCTTTGTAACGTCATTGCCACTCATTGCATTTCATGAAATGACACTGCCTAGGTAGCAGAATTTATTAACAACCTTGAGTGGTATATTGTTAATGGACACAACTGGAATATGGTTGCAGTGCTTCCCAGTCGACGCTGGACCATGGCTTCTGTCTCCTTTCGGCAGATCGTTAAGCCAAAATGTTTTGCTGCACACTCGAAGCAGTCAGTGAGCCACGGAATGTCCCAAAGATTATGGGCCAGCAAAGCACAATCATTAGCAAACAGTAATTCACATATAATTGTCTTCAGAACTTTTGTCTTCGCACGCAGGTGATGCAGATTCAAGACACCTCCATCCATATGGTATTTCATATAAATGCCACAATCAATGTCTCTGAATTCATCTATTAGAACAGCTGTAAACATGACATTAAATAATATTTGAGCAAGAACACAGCCTTGTTTTACTCCACTGGTGACAACAAATGGAGCTAAGAAGCAGCCTTGGCCAAGGAAACAAACCTACATTCCTTCATGAAAGATTTAATAATATTGACAAACTGACCAGGGCAACTGAGCTTGCCAATGACTGTGCACAGGCCATCTTGATTTACGAAGTTAAAGGCCTTAGTAAGATTGACAAAAACGACATACATGTCTTGATTCTGCTTATTTCCTCTGAATTTGCTGCAGTGCAAAGATCATGTCTGAAGTACCATGTAGCGGATGGAAGCACACTGGCTCTCTGGTATTATCTTCTCTGTAAGTTGTTCAGTTAGTTGGTTTAGCATGACTCAGCTAAGTAGCTTCACTGCAGTGACAAGTAGCAAGATGCCAGGATTATTGCAAAAAGTGTGATTGCCTTTCATTTTATAAAGGTGAATACCATTGGCATCTTTAAGTTTCTATGTCACAGCCTCCTTAAGTAGAGGCCAGTGAGCTTCCTGATCAACTCATGGCCCCCTCATTTGAAGATCTCTACAGGAATACCATCTACCAATATTACTTTGCCATTTGACATTTGCTTGACAGCTTTCCATACTTCAGATATGTTCAGTGCAATTGAGAGTTGGTTTTGAATTGGAAGTTGTTCAAGATCAAGTGCAGATGCTGGCATGGTGGACAGGCAGTTCAGAACCTTATTAAAGTATTCAGCCCATCTTTTCAAAATTTGTCAACAGTCAGTCAGCAGCAGTGACCTATCTGCATTCCAGATGGGGTGGTACCAATGAATTGTGGGCTGTACGCTCTCTTCAGCTCATCAAAAAAATTTATTTTTTTGAGTCTTTTTGGTCTAATGCTGGCTGAAGCTGCTTGGCTTTCATTTTCCACCAGCTACCCTTTATGCGATAAAGTTTAGCTTGTCCATTACACTTTGTATGTGAATAAGCCATCTTTTTAATAGGTGAGTTTTTATCATTTATCTGTAATGTGTGAAGAGCATGCTTTATCTCAGCATAGAATCATAGAATCATAGAATATCAGGGTTGGAAGGGACCTCAGGAGGTCATCTAGTCCAACCCCCTGCTCAAAGCAGGACCAATCCCCAATCAAATCATCCCAGCCAAGGCTTTGTCAAGCCTGACCTTAAAAACTTCCAAGGAAGGAGATTCTACCACCTCCCTAGGTAACGCATTCCAGTGTTTCACCACCCTCCTAGTGAAAAAGTTTTTCCTAATATCCAACCTAAACCTCCCCCACTGCAACTTGAGACCATTACTCCTTGTCCTGTCCTCTTCTACCACTGAGAATAGTCTAGAACCATCCTCTCTGGAACCACCTCTCAGGTAGTTGAAAGCAGCTATCAAATCCCCCCTCATTCTTCTCTTACGCAGACTAAACAATCCCAGTTCCCTCAGCCTCTCCTCATAAGTCATGTGTTCCAGACCCCTAATCATTTTTGTTGCCCTTCGCTGGACTCTCTCCAATTTATCCACATCCTTCTTGTAGTGTGGGGCCCAAAACTGGACACAGTACTCCAGATGAGGCCTCACCAATGTCGAATAGAGGGGAATGATCACGTCCCTCGATCTGCTCGCTATGCCCCTACTTATACATCCCAAAATGCCATTGGCCTTCTTGGCAACAAGGGCACACTGCTGACTCATATCCAGCTTCTCGTCCACTGTCACCCCTAGGTCCTTTTCCGCAGAACTGCTGCCTAGCCATTCGGTCCCTAGTCTGTAGCGGTGCATTGGGTTCTTCCGTCCTAAGTGCAGGATCCTGCACTTATCCTTATTGAACCTCATCAGGTTTCTTTTGGCCCAATCCTCCAATTTGTCTAGGTCCCTCTGTATCCTATCTCTGCCCTCCAGCGTATCTACCACTCCTCCCAGTTTAGTATCATCCGCAAATTTGCTGAGAGTGCAATCCACACCATCCTCCAGATCATTTATGAAGATATTGAACAAAACCGGCCCCAGGACCGACCCCTGGGGCACTCCACTTGACACCGGCTGCCAACTAGACATGGAGCCATTGATCACTACCCGTTGAGCCCGACAATCTAGTCAACTTTCTACCCACCTTATAGTACATTCATCCAGCACATACTTCTTTAACTTGCTGACGAGAATACTGTGGGAGACCGTGTCAAAAGCTTTGCTAAAGTCAAGAAACAATACATCCACTGCTTTCCCCTCATCCACAGAATCAGTAATCTCATCATAGAAGGCGATTAGATCACTTTCATCAAACCAGTCCTGAGGCTTCCTCTTTACAAAGCCATGGACTTCTTTAGAACACTGTTTCCATAAAAGATGACCAGGTGGAGTCAATATTTATTTTGTCTGACTGAGAAAGTGTGTTAGGAACTTCATCAATTTTTTTAACAAGCCTTGCACATGTGAGGTCAGATTTCAACCTGTGCATACTGAGCTTAGTTATTGGAGTTTGACAAAATCTACACTGTTTTTAATTGTAAAATGACATTGATTCTCCATCTCACAAGCTGATGATGAGACCACATGCATGCTCCCCACATTCAGTGGGTGATTTTGATGGCCTGATGGTTGCATTAGCATCTGATGGCATAGTCAATTTAATGGCAATGACTAAAGTGGGGCTGCATCCATGTTGTTTTGCACTTTGTTGTTTGCCCCTAGCTTTCAAGGTGTTGGCCAGAGGGGAATATTTTTCCAGCTTTCGAGATCAGGCATCATGGAGGCCGGGGTCCTGTTCTTGAAGGGCACAGTGACATCCACCATGATGATATTCTTCCAGTCCTCGGTGATGACAATATCCAGTTGCAGTTGGCTGTCGGTTCCAGGGATGGCGGAGTTCACAGCAACCTTACCCATGAGTGGCGGAATAGCTCTGACCAGGTGATCTTGGATGGCATTGTGGTACAGCTGCCAGGCTCTGGAACGGGGCTTGCAGCTACACAGCACGTGGGGTAGTGTCTTGTTGGCATAGCCGCACTTTCTGCATCTCTTGTCCCTATTTCTGTGGCGAACGGCTCTGTTCAGCCCTGTGGATGAACCTTCAGTCGGCAAATCGGGTGACGCTGCCCCTGGGGAGGAAGTGGTTGCTGGCGTCCCACTTGCATGTCACCTCGAATGCCTTGCCCTTCTCGGAGTGATGATTGTGTGTTCTGTATTCTTCACCTGTGGCACCAGGACTCCCAGCTCCTGGCGTTCCACACACCACATCCAGTGGAGATGATATGCTTCTCCAGTCGTCACATAGCATTGCAGGCACAAGTCCAGAGCAAAGCAAAGTCTCCCCTTTCTCTTCCAAATTCACCTTCCAAGCAGCCACTCAGGTAAGTGGTGACATCTTGGTTGGAGGGGATCCTTGCGATTCGCTTCTTGATAGCATCCTGCATAGCACTTTCCGCAATGTTCCTCACCATGGCATTCAGGCACATCAGAAGGTGCAAGGCATGAGTAATCACTGCAATATCACACAGATCATACATTTGAGGGATGTTGGTGCTGCCCTGCCTGTCCGAGATGTATACCAGTTCATTGCTGGCTCTGGGGAAGAAACATTCACTTCTTCACTAGCTGCCTGATGGTGTTGTCTGCCTTGTTAAGAGGTACCTTCACCACGGCAGATCCCCTCAGGACAAATGAAATACAGGGGATCAGGAAGGTGTTCAAGGTGTTGATCTTCTGCCATGGTGCAAGTAGGGAGGAGTCGATCCTGGCCACATCTCGTAGGATCTCTGAGATGGTATCCTCAGGTGTCTGCTGGACATGGAAACCCGTGGACATGCTGAGATTTTGGTATGCTTGCCCGTCCTCGAGGAATATTATGGGTTCACCCTGGATCTGAAACAGTGTCGCCTGGACTGATATGCAGGGATGTGCACTTCCTAGTGTTGAAGCGGAGTCCCATCCAGTTGGCAACCTGGCTGGTGACATTGAGCATTTGTTGGAGACTCTCAGGGTTGTCTGCAATCAGGAGCAGATCGTCTGTGTAGGCCAGAATATTCACTCTATTGCCATACAGGTTGAAACTGCCTAAGCTGCTGGAGATGACTCGAATGAGTGGCTCCATGGGTAAGCTGAAAACCATGGGGCTGAGGGAAAAGCCTTGTTTCATGCCACTAGGGATAGGAATTTCAGGAGTATTTCCTTCCATGGAGTGGATGGTGATGGTGCAGCCTTCATAGAGTTCCCAGATCAGCTGGAGAACGTTTTCAGGCATTCCAACTCTCGCAGCATGGCAAAAATGTGTTGGTGGGGCATCGATCCAAAAGCATTAGCCAGGTTAAGCCACGCTATGGCACTCTGCCTCCATGCCCTCCTGGCCATGTGGATGGCAGTCTGAAGGAGAAAGTTGTGTTCGTAACAGCCTTCATGTGACATGAAGCCTTTCTGGATGGAGCTGATGGCTCCTCTATTCACAGACCAGTCTGTTATCCTAGCCATGAGGCAGCTGACATACAGTTTGTACATGGTGGAACAGAGAGAGATGGGTCTCCAGTTGCTGGGGTCGTCTCGCTCACCTTTCTTGTAGATGAGCATCATCACAGACTTCTTCCAGGAGCTGCGAGTACGGCGGAACTGTTTGAATTTTTTGAAAATGACAATTAATACCAGGCAACCAGGGTCTCGTTTTTTTCAGGAAGTAATAGCGAATGCCATCTTTTCCTGGGGCTGTGTTTTTTCTCTTTGTAAGTCTGGCCACTACTTCCTGTAAAGTCTTGTTCCAGGTCCCTTGCAAAGTCAGCCCAGGGTAGAGGATGAAGGCACCTTAGACGCTGCATGTCATTCTGAGCTACGTGGTCAAACGCACCCTTGAAGTACGAGAATAGTCTCTTGGACGGGCTTGCGCAGTAAGATGAGGGCCCATTGAGGATCTCTCTCATAACCGTAGGATGGTTTGACCGGTACAGCTTGTGTATCCTGGCTGCTGCTGCTGGATCGTAGTGGCGACTGATGTTCCTTCTCCTGGCTTTTCTGATGTTGTTATGGCACAATGCAGGAGTTCTGTGAGCAGTCGGTGTGTTCTCCTGAGTTCCCTTTTTCCCAGAAACAATTTCTGCAGGCAGTCTGTCTACAAGGTGGTCAAAGTCATCAAAGGAGGCTGTCCTCGCCAACTCTCCCATCCAAGTGACTTGCCATGGTGTGGTGACCCTTGCTGAAGGCTGTTGATCCTCTGGCTGCTCAATCTCCACAGGCTCATGCTGGAAAAATGCTGTAGAATTAGCCTGTTGCCCCGTTTCCTCCTGGTGTTGAGAACTCCAGCTGGATCTTGAGGTGGGATCTCCAGTACGATGAGAGTGTCTCCCCTTACTGATTTTAGGGCAGCACTGATCCTTTTAGGATGGTGGTCAAAGGTGGTCAAAGTCATCAAAGGAGGCTGCCTCACCAACTCTCCCATCCAAGTGACTTGCCATGGTGTGGTGACCCTCGCTGAAGGCTGTTGATCCTCTGGCTGCTCAATCTCCACAGGCTCATGCTGGAAAATTGCTGTGGAATTAGCCTGTTGCCCCGTTTCCTCCTGGTGTTGAGAACTCCGGCTGGATCTTGAGGTGGGATCTCCAGTACAATGAGAGTGTCTCCCCTTACTGATTTTAGGGCAGCACTGATCCTTTTAGGATAGACAGCTTTGGAGGCACTGGTACTAGCCCTTTTAGGGATGCGGTGTTGCTTGGGAGTTTCCAGGACGACACTGGTCGTTCTTTGGATGAGTTCTCTCTGCGGGTTCTTTGATGGAGTGGGACACCTTCTGGGGGCAAGGTGCCATTGGGTGGTCTTGGAGGCCGTGCTGGTCTGCCTAGGGGTGAGGTCCCATTGCATGGATTTAATAGGGGAAAAAAGAACCCATAAAATTTCTAATCTGCTGCAATAGAAAAGCATGAAAAAGTTGGCTGATTGCAGTTGAATAATGACAGCAAGTTAGTTCTGAAAGGGCCATATTCAGTCTTACAGGGAAATATTTGAGTGGCTTGAACAGAAAAATCACATTTATAAAACATTTGATTTTTGTATAAAAGCACCTGCCTATGTCAAGTCCCCTATACAACATCAGAAGCCTCCTGAGCACTTCTAATCAAATAGTAGTCTATACAATTTGGACTACATTTTCAGAAGTACATGGCGATACCGTCCATACAAAATATGCATGTACACATCAATGTGCAAACTAATACCTGGAAAATCTTCAGTAGCATCTTGCATATGCAATTATTTTCAAAAATAGTTTCAGGCTTGATCCTGGAAGGTAGTTGGCATTCTCAGTTGCTAGTAAGGTCTGTTTGAGACTTATCAGAATATTAGTGGGGGTATGTACTTGTGTGATGATGAAAGCTACATTAGACATTGAGACCTATAGCTAATAGTATAATATGGTTCAAATCTTGAGGTCCTTACTCCAATTTCTCAGTTGTAAATAAGCCTTTACTTAGGAAAACTCCTATTACCATGAGTAAAAATTTAGTATAACAGAAATTGGCCTTACTTTTCAGAATGTATATACTGTCAACAATTTGAGTAAATTCATAGAATCATAGAATATTAGAGCTGGAAGAGACCTCAGGAGGTCATCTAGTCCAATCCCCTGTTCAAAGCAGGACCAGCACCAACTAAATCATCCCAGCCAAGACTTTGTCAAGCCGGGCCTTAAAAACCTCTAAGGATTGAGATTCCACCACCTCCCTAGGTAACCCATTCCAGTGCTTCACCATCCTCCTAGTGAAATAGTGTTTCCTAATATCCAACGTAGACCTCCCACACTGCAACTTGAGACCATTGCTTCTTGTTCTATCATCTGCCATCACTGAGAACAGCCTACCTCCATCCTCTCTGGAACCCCCCTTCAGGTATTGAAGGCTGCTATCAAATCCCCCCTCACTCTTCCCTTCTGAGACTAAATAACCCCAGTTCCCTTAGCCTCTCCTCGTAAGTCATGTGCCCCATCCCCCTAATCGTTTTCGGTGCCCTCCGCTGCATTCTCTCCAGTTTGTCCACATTCCTTCTGTAGTGGGGGGACCAAAACTGGATGCAATACTCCAGGTGTGGGCTCACCAGTGCCAAATAGAGGGGAATAATCACTTCCCTCAATCTGCTGGCAATGCTCCTACTAGTACAGCCCAATATGCCATTGGCCTTCTTGGAAACAAGAGCGCACTGCTGACTTATATCCAGCTTCTCGTCCACTGTAATCACCAGGTCCTTTTCTGCAGAACTGCTGCTTAGCCAGTCGGTCCCCAGCCTGTAGCGGTGCATGGGATTCTTCCTTCCTAAGTTCATTCATACAAATTGCTTCATAAGCTTCAGTGATGCTTACATGTGGTGGTATTTGCCAGTATTTGAACAGAATCTGAATTTTTCTATATTGCCTCAACTTCAATTCCAACTGCCAGCTTTAAACTAGACCTCAGATGGGTTGCCGGGTATAATTTCCTGACTTGCTTTGTTGCTCTGAAGTCAATTTTTTCATAATTTCACAGTATAAACAAATCATCGTGGAAAGGAAAAGTTACAATGGAGGTACTAGAACTTAAAAAAAAAATCAAAATTGATCAAACCTAATGTTGTTAAAACAGCATATTCTAATATGTGAGTGTCAACAAAATGTGACTTTGAATTGCTTTTGTGATAAACTAGGTTTTCAAGGAAATTAGGTACAGGTACTGCCAGTTCTCATATATTTTTGGCTCTATTTCTTTCTGGATTTCCTGTCTACACTACATTGCACACACTTCACAAGGTGTCAGTAAGTATCTGGCAGCACCACTAGAAGGAGAGCCAAATCTGCATCTGAGGACACAGCTGAAGCAATAACTAGCATTAGCTGAATAAATGAAACTCATTAATTTATTATTTCATGAGAAGACAATGCATCCTGGGTTCCCATCAAGGTTAATCAATTTATCACTCTAAACAGACCACAAGGGAATGAAGAGAACCAGCTGTTGAATTTGAATTCTGTTTATTAATGTTGAGTCAACAGAAGTCAAGGGACTTGTAAACAATTTAGATATGATAAAATGACAGAATTATCGACATTTCCTGGTACCTACTCTACATGCAATTTTAGTAGCCTACAAAACTGATAAGAGGTGGTGATGATTGTTTTATGGCTTACACAGTAACTAATAGCTCTTCTTAAACATGTGCAAAGCTCATTATTCCTCTTCTTACCACTCTCCTTTGCCATGAATCC
Organism: Natator depressus; assembly: GCF_965152275.1. Lineage (NCBI taxonomy): Eukaryota > Metazoa > Chordata > Testudines > Cheloniidae > Natator > Natator depressus. The sequence goes on along the minus strand of NC_134237.1, from coordinate 94,475,508 downwards.
TGCAAAAAAACTTGACAGTGGCTAGCCTGCTGGTGTGCTGAGACCAGCCTATCCTGCTGACCAATATTGTCTCAAGGTTTCCTGGTACTCCCCCATCTGTCTGTATCCATCTTGTTTCTTGTCTTATACTTAAGATTGTAAGTTTGGTGGGGAAGGGACTGGGTTTCTTTTTGTTCTGTGTTTGTATTGAACCTCTCAGAATGGGGTCCTTGTCCTTGACTGGGACTCCTACCTGCTACAGTAACACAAATAATAATTATATAGTGAAATACAATGAATAATAATATGGTGAATAAAACCAACCCCCAGTTACACTGTACAACTTATCATACATGGATCAATAGGTGGAATCTCTGGTTTGTATGAGACTCATAATATTTCGGTTACTAATTATTCAAAATCAAGTATGTTTCTCTTATAGAGGAAGAATCGTTGTTGAGTGTTTAAAGGGACTTTGCATTTTTCCATATTTGAATATATTTTTGGAAACAGAATGATTTTTAAAAGCTCAAGTTGAATTTAAAATCCATCCTGTTCATGTGTGTTTGAAAGTAAGTGAAATGTATTTTCTCATTCCAAGTTTATCCTATCTTCTGTATAGATAGAGAGTGCAAAACCCAATTCTGTATGTTATATTTGCTTTTTGTTTTTTAATTGCTGCATGACTAAGTGCAACTTGGGAAGAATGGTGTATAAAAAAATTCTTCTCTATTCTGCGCTGAACAAAGCAATTGAACAAAGTAATTGTACACAGGGCAAAATTAATCCCTTGTATAACTCCATTCACGTCAACCTTGGATGAATTTAGTTCTATTAAGTCTTGATCCAAAAGCCCATGGAGGTCAGTGGAAAGAATCCCATTGACTTCTGTGGGTTGTGGATCAGGCCTAAATCTGAAAGATTAAAACATTTAAGACCCTATTTTCCTGTGTTAAACAATGGCATATATACAGGAGCTTGACTATTAGTAGTCCTGTCCTCCTTCCTCCCCTTCATGAAGAAGCTAGAAGTAGGAGTTGAAAGTACCAGCTACACACACTTGTAAATTCATAAGATCTACTGCTCTGTCACATATTAGCATATCAATTCAGTTCAGTCAATGGAACCATTTTCTGTTCCTTGACTTGAGAGTGGTAGAAATACTGTAGAAGTTACCATTTGCAAAGCAGAGTAGTTATTTGAGTGAATTCAGTATTAGAATTTGAAATGTATTTATTTAGATTTATACAGTGCATAAATAAAAAGTACCCCAACCTTAGCTCTAATCGAGCAAAGAGATGAAACTGAAAATTTCTAAATTTGGACTCAGAGATCACCTTAGAGCATGTATCCACGCCACAAAACACAGCGGGAGGAGGGCCTTGCTTCCCCCTTATGCCCTATGACTTACTGGTTAGAGCACTCACCCAGGATGTTGGAGATGCAGATTCTAGTCCCCAGTCTTCCTGATGTAGAACAGGGAATTGAACCCAGGTCTCTCATCTCTTAAGTGAGTGCGCTAACCACTGGGCTATGGAGTATTGCATCCAATGAAGTGGGTATTCACCCATGAAAGCTTATGCTCTAATACATCTGTTAGTCTATAAGGTGCCACAGGACTCTTTGCCGCTTTTACAGATCCAGACTAACACGGCTACCCCTCTGATACTTGTGGGTACAGTTCAATCTTTCTTGGTGAAGCTGTTGCACTTTGTATAACTAACTATATATTTCCACTTTGAATTTGTCTAGCTTCACCTTGTACTATACCTTTCACTGCTTAAAGTTAAGGACATGGTTGGTGAATGGAGACAGGGCTATTATCACTTTGAACATTTGAGCACTATAAGCAAAACTATACAAGTTAGCGCCCAAATATTCAGTGCTTAATGTTAGGCACTATATGGATTTTGATATCTGTCTATAGGAACCAATATTTGTATTAGAGGTATTATGCTTACTTTCAGTTTAAGGAATGTCATGTGATGTGTTTTCCCTTACAACAGTCCACCTACTGTTGACATACAAAAATTTAGTGTGAGTAAAGACACATTTCTGGGGAAAATGTTGAAAATGCTGGAAGCTGATAGTATAAAGTCATTTGCCGCTAGATATAGTGGATGTTTTATGACTTGCTTGGTTTAAATATTTTCTTCACCTCAGAATGGAGGACTGCATTAGCAATTTCTTGTTGAACACTTTTACTGCATCAAGGATTAGTCTCATGACTAAGCATTAATATATGCTATCTTGTTTAGTCCTCAAGCAGGGTTATATTGTTATGTAGAACCTCTGGATTTTCTGAAATGCAAAGCAAGAAATTCTTTTACTTTTTCTATCTGTGGAAACTAAAAAGGTAGAGGGAACTAGAGTATTTCAACCATTTTTAAGATGCTTGATGTATTACAAACCCAAAAGCCGTTACCAAATGCAAATAACCTCTTGGTGAAGTTACAGCTGTAAAGAGAGATACAGTATATCAACCAAGAGAAAAAAATTATACCAATGTTGAAAAAAGGAAATTCAGGGATTGTTGTAAGATGGATGCCCACTGGGGTAACCTAAGGGGTTATCTATAAACAGGTAGAATGAGAGTTAAATGTGAGTAAGAGGGTGTCAAGCAAGGACATCTACACTAGCAACCGTACATGTCCATGCACAGGTTTGCGTCATAAGCCCCCTATCGTCCACACAGAAATTCCTGAAACACGTTTCAAGGCGAGTAGAGGGGTGAACAAGTTAGCATGTCTGAGTGGTGTGGGTAAGTATATGTGTTAGCTGTGGCACAGTCCCATACTGTGTGAGTTTGCAATGTGGACGGGGGTAAGGGGTAGGTACCAGGTCTCAAGTTTCAAATAGTTTTCCACCCCCGTTCCCACAATATCCTGAACCTTTTTCCTCCTGACCCTTCCCCAATCAATAAAGGTCCCTGTCCCCCTGTTTTCACCAGTAGTAGCGAGCTGCGCTAAGCATATCAGTTTTCCACTGCACTCTCTACAGAACAATACAGTGGAACATGGAAACAACTCCAAGACCAGCTGCTTGGCCCATTTAGCATACCTGGATGCTAATCAATGTCTAGGCCACGTATGCTGTCCTCCATGATTTTGGCAGGAGCAGCAGGAACGTTCACCTGTATTGGGACATTTCATGGAGGCTGGAGCAGGTGGGCATTGAGCGGACTCCATCCCAGTGCTGGTGTAAGTGGGGGAATAGTCCCGCTATTGTGGGGAACTTTCGTGGGTTCTGTACTACCCCAGTGAAGTGGGCTAGCGAAAGGATCTGAGTCCTCGCTCCCACTTCCTTTACCCAGTGGCCTCCCTGCCCTTGAGGACTCCCCTTCCACTCTCCTGTCTGGCAGAGTCCTTGTAACCCCAACAAAGCTGGGCCCAGGATTCCCTGGGGGCTCAACCTCCAACCCTGCTGTGCTCACCTAGGACAGGGGCTAGGGTGTCCCCACTGCGGGGTACTCTCTCTGCACTGGGCACTTCTCTGACCCACTGACCATTACATACAATTTAAAGCAAATGCAAGTTATTTAATCAACAATTAATTTTAAAAAGAATAAGGAATAATGAGAAAGGTTAAAGGAAACACATCCACCCGCTCTGTGGCAGGGAACATCACAAACAGTGTCTCTGGAATGTCAGGGCAGTTCACAGTTTGTTCCTTGTAAGTCCCAGGCCTTCTTCTCAGGCCCTGGCTGTGCTGCAGGGATGCTGCGGGTTGGACACTTGCTCTGATGGTGGCTTCATGCTCTCAGGCTCTAAGTGGCAGGACCCTTCTTCCCAGCGTCGTCCCTGCCTTGTCGGGGTTATGATCCAAGCCTGGCCTGCAGAGCCTCTTGGCTGATGTGTCTCCCTGTGCTGGGCCTGCTGCCCAGGGTCCCCCTCGCTCCCCTCAGCTGCTCACCGCACCCAGCTCTGGACTGCTCCAGCCCCAGCTCCACCACTCTGTCTCAGCACTGCTGCTGCTGCTCTGCCTCCAGTTCCCTGGGCTGCTTCTTTGGCCCCTCTGCCTCTGGTTGCTACAGCTCTGCTCCCAGGACAGGTCTGCTCTGCAGGCTGCTCCTGTGACTCTGCTCCCAGCACTGACCTGCTTCCTGGGCTGCTTTTCTGGCCCCTCTGGCTCTGGTTGCTTCAGCTCTGCTCCCAGGACAGGGTCTGGTCCCTCTGGATCTGGCACGGCTCTGCTCCCCAGCTTAGCTTGGGCCCCTGCTTGCTCCTTAGCTCAGCCCCACTCTATCTGACCCAAGCAATTCCAGCTCACACGGAGGACGGGACCTCCCTGGCCTCCTGACTCCCTGATTAGCCTGCCCGCCCTGTCACTCAGGCTGACCTGGAGCACTGGTCTCTCCCCATTGTTCCTGGGGTCTATCAGTCTCAGGGTCCTGGTTTCCCATTGACCCTTCCCCTTTTAGTGCTGGGAGCTAGCCAATCAAAACACCCCCACTGAATGTTAGTAAGGGGGCAACAGTCCCCTTACACTGGGAACAGATTAAGCACAAGAGAGCAAAAGACTCAAACAGTCTGTCCGGGACGGCTTGTCATACATGCCCCTTCTATGAGGAGCTTGACCAGCTGTTGTCAAGGGTCCCCAGTACTGAGTCCAAAGTGGCTCACAGTCTCCTCATAAACCCTGCTGGCCTCATTTTCTGACAGGACACTGAGGGGAGCGAGCGAGGAGGCAGCAGGGACTGCGGCTGACCTCCCAGAACGTCCGGAGGCTAAGGAGGTGGTTATTCTGCACCTCTTCCCTCAGATCCAGGTTGCAGAAGCCCCTGATGATGACTTTGGGGAGGACCCTGCACTGCTGCAAGAACCCAAACCCTCAGCTGGTAAGTTATAATGGACCATCACTATCATCTCTTGTTGTAATGCTAAATTCCCAGTTTTAACATCACGGGTATTTGAAGCAATGTGCACTTATTTTTGGTCTCTGGATAACATGTCATGCATTGCTCTGTGTCTGTATGTGTGAAGTGCAGTGCTGAAGCCATATTATTGTCTCACTCCATCTCCTTAGCAAACACCTCCAACCTTCCCCCCTCCCTCCCGCCACTGCACTACTCCAAAATGGTCCTCAAGTGAGAGAGAGAGAGTTATAAATCAGTGATTTTACTTATTTCTGATGAACCACAATTACAGGGTCTGTGCCTTGGCGTCGAATGCTATTTTTAAAAAACACTTCTGAAAGTAAATATCAGTGTGCCCGTGTTTATGCAGTTCTCAGCCCCTGTCAGGCACTGAGGGTCCCATGGCGGGGTGGCAATGGTGGGAAATGTCACGTGTGGGGAAGGGAACAAAATTTTAGAAACCCTACAGTTGGTTGTCTAAGGAAGAGTTACTTACAGCACTGTTTTCTTTCTTGTAAGTTTACAGAATTATGCTCCTCCCAGCTCCACAGTCTTCTCTCCTGCACAAAAAGTGTGGCTGCACAGACTGGGGGAAGTTGGGGAAGGTTGGTCCTGCTTGGGGATGGGATCAAGATTTTAGACAACAAACTAAGTTATCTAAGAACAAGTTAGGTCTTTTCTCCCTTGGCAGTTTAGACACCAAGGGCTAGTTTACACTAGAAGCACTATAGCAGTGCAGCTGTTCCACCGTAGCAAGTCTGGTGAAGATGCTTTATGCTGACAGGAGAGAGCTCTCCCATCTACATAATAAAACCATCTCCATGAGAGGCAGTAGCTCTGTGAATAAGCCACGTCCCCCCAACTGATGTAAGTTATACCAACCTAAGCGCCAGTGTGGACAGTACTGTGACAGAGCTTCTCCCAACGACACAGCGCTCTCCACACTGGCGCTTAGGTCGCTGTAACTTATGTCGCTCAGGGAGGTGGCTTATTCACACCCCTGAGCAACATAAATCATACTGACATAACCTGTAACACAGACAAGCTCTTACAGTGTCTGATCCTGGTTTCTGCCCTCTCCCTGCCAGAGCCATGCTGCATAAGCTGGGCCGGAGAAGATTCTGGTCTCAAGGTCATAGAAAAAGCAGTGCAGTGCCCCTTTCCAGTTGTCTGAAGTGAAGGTTGTGGTGCTGAGCTCAACTTTCAGGAAACCTAATGAAATTGCTGTCTCTCTCCCTCCTTGTCCATTTCACCATTGTTAGGCAGGCACAGGGGAGGAATTTCCAGTCCATCCAGGAAGAGGTGGCATCATGGTTCAGCCCTCCCTTTGCACGAAGCCTCCCCATCGTAGTTCAGAGTACAATCTATTTCCATTCAAATTTCCTCCCAACCCCACAAGCATATATCAGCAAATTTCTGTTGCAGGAAGAATTGCAGCTTGTTCTTGAGGTTCACCGGCATGCAAATCTGCTTGCTAAACCCCTCCATTCCGCAATATGGAGGGGTGACCCTTAGCACTTCTCTTCACAAGCAACTGCTCTTTTCCATTGTGGTATATTGAAAACTGATATATTCTCCAAATGTTAGCCAGCCTTAAAGAAATAAATCATAAACATTGTCCCGGGAAGGAATTTCCTCATCTCCCCCAAATCCCTTGAGACAATATAAACACTTTACATTTCTATAAATACTACGAAATTTTCCTCACCATTATGTGCCTCCATTCCTTCCTTATGGGCTGCAAAAGGTTTCTGAGTACCAAGAATGTTGAGACAGTGACATTCCTGGAATGCTCAAAAATATCAAACTTGTGGCCTTCTCCAGCACAGTTATGTTATATGGGGGGATATCGCAGCTTGTTCCAAAGGCCCAAAACATAATTCTCTCTTTCTCTTTGAATTGGCAGGACCTTTAACTCCGAAGAGGGAAACCCATGTCACAAAGAGGCAGAAGCAGGGGCAGACAGAGAAGGGCCATGGAGGACCTCAGATCGCTACCCCTTCCTGCTTCTTCACGTGGGCACCAATGATACTGCCAAGAATGACCTTGAGTGGATCACTGCGGACTACGTGGCTCTGGGAAGAAGGATAAAGGAGTTTGAGGTGCAAGTGGTGTTCTCGTCCATCCTCCCCGTGGAAGGAAAAGGCCTGGGTAGAGACCGTCGAATCATGGAAGTCAGCGAATGGCTACGCAGGAGGTGTCGGAGAGAAGGCTTTGGATTCTTTGACCATGGGATGGTGTTCCAAGAAGGAGTGCTAGGCAGAGACGGGCTCCACCTAACAAAGAGAGGGAAGAGCATCTTCGCAAGCAGGCTGGCTAACCTAGTGAGGAGGGCTTTAAACTAGGTTCACCGGGGGAAGGAGACCAAAGCCCTGAGGTAAGTGGGGAAGTGGGATACCGGGAGGAGGCTCCTGAGAAAGAGGGGCGATCAGCAGGTTACCTCAAGTGCCTATATACAAATGCACGAAGCCTGGGAAACAAGCAGGGAGAACTGGAAGTCCTGGCACAGTCAAGGAATTATGATGTGATTGGAATAACAGAGACTTGGTGGGATAACTCACATGACTGGAGTACTGTCATGGATGGATATAAGCTGTTCAGGAAGGGCAGAAAAGGTGGGAGAGTTCCACTGTATGTAAGAGAGCAGTATGACTGCTCGGAGCTCAAGTATGAAACTGCAGAAAAACCTGAGAGTCTCTGGATTAAGTTTAGAGGTGTGAGCAACAACGGTGATGTCATGGTGGGAGTCTACTATAGACCGCCAGACCAGGGGGATCAGGTGGAGGAGGCTTTCTTCAGACAACCCGCAGAAGTTACTAGATCGCAGGCCCTGGTTCTCATGGGAGACTTCAATCACCCTGATATCTGCTGGGAGAGCAATACAGCGGTGCACAGGCAATCCAGGAAGTTTTTGGAAAATGTACGGGACAATTTCCTGGTGCAAGTGCTGGAGGAACCAACTAGGGGCAGAGCTCTTCTTGACCTGCTGCTCACAAACCGGGAAGAATTAGTAGGGGAAGCAAAAGTGGATGGGAACCTGGGAGGCAGTGACCATGAAATGGTCGAGTTCAGGATCCTAACACAAGGAAGAAAGGAGAGCAGCAGAATACAGACCCTGAACTTCAGAAAAGCAGAGTTTGACTCCCTCAGGGAACTGATGGGCAAGATCCCCTGGGAGAATAACATGAGGGGGAAAGGAGTCCAGGAGACCTGGCTGTATTTTGAAGAATCCTTATTGAGGTTACAGGGACAAACCATCCCAATGTGTAGAAAGAATAGTAAATATGGCAGGCGACCAGCTTGGCTTAACAGTGAAATCCTTGCTGCTCTTAAATACAAAAAAGAAGACTATTTAGAAAAGCTGGACGAGCACAAGTCCATGGGGCCGGATGCATTGCATCCGAGAGTGCTAAAGCAGTTGGTGGATTGATTGCAGAGCCATTGGCCATTATCTTTGAAAACTCATGGCGATCAGGGGAGGTCCCAGATGACTGGAAAAAGGCTAATGTAGTGCCCATCTTTAAAAAAGGGAAGGAGGAGGATCCTGGGAACTACAGGCCAGTCAGCCTCACCTCAGTCCCTGGAAAAATCATGGAGCACGTCCTCAAGGAATCAATTCTGAAGCACTTAGAGGAAAGTGATCAGGAACAATCAGCATGGATTCACCAAGGGCAAGTCATGCCTGACTAATCTAATTGCCTTCTATGACGAGATAACTGGCTCTGTGGATGAAGGGAAAGCAGTGGACGTGTTGTTCCTTGACTTTAGCAAAGCTTTTGACACGGTCTCCCACAGTATCCTTGCCAGCAAGTTAAAGAAGTATGGGCTGGATGAATGGACTATAAGGTGGGTAGAAAGTTGGCTAGATTGTCGGGCTCAACAGGTAGTGATCAATGGCTCCATGTCTAGTTGGCAGCCGGTATCAAGTGGAGTGTCCCAGGGGTTGGTCCTGGGGCCGGTTTTGTTCAATATCTTCATAAGTGATCTGGAGGATGGTGTGGATTGCACCCTCAGCAAGTTTGCAGGTGACACTAAACTGGGAGGAGTGGTAGATACGCTGGAGGGCAGGGATAGGATACTGAGGGACCTAGACAAATTGGAGGATTGGGCCAAAAGAAATCTGATGAGGTTCAACAAGGACAAGTGCAGAGTCCTGCACTTAGGAAGAATCCCATGCACCGCTACAGACTAGGGACCGAATGGCTAGACAGCAGTTCTGCAGAAAAGGACCTAGGGATTACAGTGGATGAGAAGCTGGATATGAGTCAACCGTGTGCCCTTGTTGCCAAGAAGGCCAATGGCATTTTGGGATGTATAAGTAGGGGCATTGCCAGCAGATCGAGGGACGTGATCATTCCCCTCTATTCGACATTGGTGAGACCTCATCTGGAGTACTGTGTCCAGTTTTGGGCCCCACACTACAAGAAGGATGTGGAAAAATTGGAAAACATCCCAAAAATATTTCCTTAAAACATATTCTAAAGACAATTTCACTTTAGACACTTTATCTAATAGACACTAATCTAATTTAGTGTCTTTAGTCTAAGACACTAAATTAGATTAGTCTTTAGTCTAAGATTAGTCTTTAGACACTAAATTAGATTAGTCTTTAGTCTAAGACACTAATTTAGTGACACTAAATTTAGTGTCTTTAGTCTAAAGACAATTTCACTTTAGAATTTTAGTGAATGCATTTTCCCGCATTGTTTACCCCTTTTGATGAGGAGGGGAAGGAGATGTATTTTGACCACTTAATTTTTAAAAATATTTTTCCCAAAAATATTTCCTTAAAACATATTCTAAAGACAATTTCACTTTAGAATTTTTTAATAGCCTTTATTTTTGTGTATCTTGCCTTAATTGTTCTTGAAATGTTTTTGTAGAAAGTAAAACTTCTACCTGTTAGTTGTAGTAAATTTTATAATCTGTTTAACTGTGTGTATCTTCTCCTTCCCGAGTATAATGAACTGAAGGTAATTTTGGTTCAGGAATGGGTCCCTGCCTCATGTAGTCAAATGGTGTGTAAAACTTTGGTGCCATGACAGTGGAAATCTTTTTGAGTTTTTCCCCAACATTCACAAATATATGAACCCCTGGGAATACACTCCACTTTCCCCATCCCTCCTGTGTATGTTTTCTGTACTGTAAAAATCATTACAAATTCTCAACAAAGCAGATGTTTTCCAGCTGTTTTAGGCACTAAAGGATAGATCAATATCTTTCTTAATACATTTATTGAACATGTTGAAATTTAAAAACCAAAATAATAATAAAAAAATACTGGCAATCTCACAGCATCTGCCAGTACCCTATACTGAAAATCCTCCCCTACACCCAAAACCAAACCAAACCTTAAGCACTTTCAAGCAGACCGTGGATTATGGGTCTCTAACAGCTTTGAATTACCCTTGGCACTGGTGACAATTCCAAGTTACTACACTGACATAACGGCTACATTTCTTTCTTTCCCCGGGTACAATCCCTCATAAAAACATTAAAAATATTGAAGTACTCCCAAAAACAGAGGTTTCAAAAAAAGCGGTTTGAGTTGTGTCAGGCATGTAAGACATTGAAAAGTTATTCAGACATAATGAAGCATTTGTTTCCATCCCCTAGAAAACCCCACACTTTAAACACTTCTTGAAAGATTGAAATTAGAGGTTCCATTCAGCAATAAATAGTATTATTCAGTTAACTACTTTGAAACCCAGTATTTCACTAAACAAGTGAAAATGGGTCCTTCACCCATTCAAAGTGAAATCGGAAATGATTGTGTTAATTGGGCTCTCCATACGGTTGTAAATGGGATTGAGGAAGATGCAAAAAAACCCAACAAAGCAAACCAAAAAACCACAACACAACCAATCAAAGCACTGAGCCACTGTCAGATCTCTCATATAGCTGCTCTATGCTAACAGGAGAGAGCTCTCCCGGAGACATAATTAAACCACACCCAATGAATGGCAGTAGCTATGTTGGCGGAAGAAGCTCTCTTGCTGACATAGCGCTGTGCACACTACAACTTAAGCCGGAAAAACTTGTATCGCTCAGGGGTGTGTTTTTTCACATCCCTGAGCGACCTAAGTTTTGCCGACATAAATGGTAGTATAGCTGTTACCATTGTCAGACCTGCACCACTAGCTTTTTTTTTTTTTTTGTAAACAGTGAATCACAAGTGATGAATTGGTTTATATTCAGGTGTCAGTAGTGAGGACAAACACATTGAACAAAGAGCACATAACACCATGGCCACCACCTTCCAGAGCAGAAACCCATCCCCAAACTTTTAACACAAGGTAGGTGCTCTGTAATAATTGTCTTTAATGTATACAATGGGCCATGCAAGACTGGATAACAAACTTCAGCAACAGAACATCAAAAGGGAACAAAACACTTGTGAAAGTATGTAGCCCCATAAGTATGTATGTTCTCTCATGTACATGTACAGCAGCTTCACCGAAAAGATCTGAAGATACTCCTCGGCCGAAATACAAGGCAAAGGTCATAGGATGTGTGCACATGCAGCACTCCTAATTTCCCTTGCCCGCTGAGACCCAGGACCAGTATGTATGTGTGGGGCAATCTGACTCTGTACAGAGTTTGCAAACCAGATTTGTTCTGAGCCCACTCAGGAAGGACATATTCTTTTACTCTCACAAATATTGTGCAGTGCACAGCAGGAGATGATCATACGAACAATGTTTGCCACATTGGCATCCAGATGTGTCGGCAAGCAGCACCAATGAGCCTTCAGCTTCCAAATACACTTTTTATTACCATTCAGCAGAGGCCTAGTTTGAATCTGAATTCCCTTTTTCTAGGTCCACTTACATCGGAGTATGGTTTCATGAGCCAAGCCAGGTGTGCGTATGTGGGGTCCCCCATAATAATACATTTGGCACAGATACACTGTTCAGAACAATATTATTTCTAGAGAATAAAATCCTTTCTTCCCCCTTCAAGTACAATCCTGATCTCCTCAGCACCCAGGTGTCATGAATCTTTCTAGTTTTTCCCACGTGAGTATTCATGACTCTGCTTCTCAGTCAGTCACTTAGGCTATGTCCACAGTGGCGCACATATCCGAGTACTGGATCATTGCAGAATGATGAAATTGTAACCTTTTCAGTTCACATACTCACTCTCCCTTAGTAGTGAGCAAACTATAAGGATGTGTGTACCATCAATGGCCCTTGCACAGTTCAGAAACCCCAGCTTGTGAAAACCAGCTATTATTTCTTGAACATTTCTTATACCAACCACCCGCGGGTAAACCACAGTGTTAATTGCCTCACAAGCCTGCACAGCCAAGACCCCGACAGTAGACTTTCCAACTCCCATGTGGTTTGCAATGGATCTGTCACTGTCTGAGGTAGCAAGCTTCCACAGGGCAATAGCAACCCACTTTTGAACCAGTATGGAGTTCCTGAATTAAGTGTTCTGGTACTGGAGGGTTGGTGCAAACTACTTATATGGCTCCATGAAGATCTGTTTACTCATGTGGAAGTTCCAAAACCACTGCTGGTCATCCCAGGTTTCCAAGATGATGTGATTCCACAACATGTTGGTTCTTCTACACCAAAAGTGACAGTGATCCGAAGGGCATTTGCTGCAATACCGGCAGTCACATTCCTGTCCAATGAGACAAGCATTGTCATTAACCCTGAACGTCAGCCATTTTCAATGTGTCATAAAACACTGCCAGATTCCATTCAGCCTCTTGCCAAGCACTTATTCCACTGCATAAATATTTGTCTCGTGATGAGGAGCGGGAGCATTACATAGTCATTACACTGATCCATGTCTTCAACCAAGATTTCCAGGGAAACAAATGAGGGGTGACAAGTGCCATCTTCAACTTTGTGAAGGCAGGGAAAAGAACCAACCCACCACTACAAAGTGGTTCTTAGAGAGTCTCTCTTTGTGATGCACAGAACCCCGGGATACCACTCCTGAAATGGTAGTACTAACTTTGTGTACCTAGAGCAACAATGTATATGTGTATACACAGCATTATACACATGTCTAGCACAGTATATGTGGACTCTTGGGCATGAGGAGCATGCTTGAGCACAAACATGATCCAGTAGTCGGATATGTGCGCCACTGTAGACATAGCTAAGTGACTGACTGAGCTATGACAGTCTGGACCTTACATCTGTGTATCTAAAGGTTTTATACTGCCACCCATTAATGTAATACTGGGCAATTCCATGCAAAAATCATTAGGAATAGGGAAGTCCTTCATGGACTTCATGGAGTTGCTGGAACAAGGACAAGATACACAGAGAAGAGTCAGGCCATTTGAATATAAGTCTGTGTAACTTACAGAGTGATGAGGACAGATGAAACCTTAAATTATACAAGTTTATACTCCCAGACACTCCCTTAAACTCATCTCTGAATTTGGCCTATTGATATTATTGCAAAGTGTATTTTCTGAATATTCAGTAAAACAGGTTCAGGGAATTTTTGGTCATATGCAAATATCATGAACTCAGAATTTTCCTTTGAAAGATAACTTGGAAGTTCAAGTTCAGTGCAGCAATAAATTTCCCTTAAAAAAAAAAAGTGACATCACCACATTTAACTAGCATTATATTTGTGGACCGGTACTAATAAAATTCAATGTCAGAATATAGCACTCCAGAAAAAATCCTCCCATTAGCACTCATGAATACAATGGTGGAGAGGAATTATCTTCTCTCAATCTGCTTCCCAAACTGCAATGAAATCTTGAAAGGTGCTAAATATAAGTCACTACTTCAATTACATTAATGAACCTGCACATAAAACTATGTGGAAAAAAATCATCACTGTATAGAAAAATCCAATTTTATTCAGGTTTGCAAAAAAGCAACACATTTCAATTTTCTTGTAGGAATCCCTCATTGCTGGGCAAAACAAAGAGTTTTTGCATATGAAGCATTTTCATTTTTGTATATTAATACACATGATATGAACACAGATAATTGTGCATTGCTTTGACTAACTGCAAATGAACCATACACAAAAAAACTCACCAAATATCTAGTGCTAACGGAGCACTACACAAGTCTGTATATAGCAACTCCTTGAAAATCCTCTAGTTTTGCACAAGACAGATATTTTCTGAGTGAAAATTGCAACATATTTAGGACATTGAAAGCAACAAATAAAAGCCTTTTCAATGTGTCAGGCACCTATCCCTGCTAGGTTTGAATTGTGAATGCCTGGATTTGAAGAAAGATCTCTACCGCATAATCTAGAGAAGTGTCTTGGAGACCTGATAGCAGTATTAGCTCTGCTTCTTTGAAGGTCTCTAACCACAAGAGGGTAATCTTAATTATTTGCTGCTACATTAAGTAACTTAAATCTAAGTAGTAGCGTTTCAGTTGACTAGTAGCCTGAGATGTCCCTTTGCAGCACTTCTTTGAATTAGCTCACAGCAACACTCCAGCAGTCCTAGGATTGGTGATACAGCAATTTAGCAGGGTTTGCCATTCTGCAGACATATGCATAGCACTCCCATGGAAGCCTGAGGATTGCTTTTGCAGCACTTGAGCAGTACCAGTGAAGAAGTTTGCTTTTGATTCCTTGGCAGTCTTTTACTAGAATGTAACTTCATTGCCAGTAATAATATCTCTTGAGTAAGAGTGTGAATGTTTTATATCTGGGGTAATAAGACATATGCACAGACAGAATGATATTTGGAATAAAACTAACTATGACTGACTACGTGTCTAAAACCCCTAGACAGCTTTGAAAATCGCAACCCATGATTATGGGTAGGACCATGCCAGCAACTGTTAGTGTTTGCATCACAGTATTCCATGCATGATTTTTAAAGTGCTATGATACCTGTCTTGAATTGTGATAACACCAGGGCTCACTTCTCTCTGACTAAGATATATCAGTTATGGCCTCTCTATTCTTCTGTTTGGGCTCCGATGAAGGAAAAGTTACCCAGGGCATAGGCCCCAACTCCATGGGTGCTCCGGGGCTGGAGCACCCAAGGGGAAAAATTAGTGGGTGCTCTGCACCCACCAGCAGCCAAGCTCCCCGCCCTGCCCCCCGACCTCACCTCCTCCTCAGCCTCCACCTCCTCCCTGAGCGTGCTGCGTCTCCGCTCCTCCCTCCCTCCCAGTGCTTGCCACTGCCAAACAGCTGTAGCAAGCGCTGGGAGGGAGGGGGGGAGGAGCAGAAACATGGCATGCTCAGGGAGGAGGCGGGGAAGAAGCAGGGCTGGGGTAGGGATTTGGGGAAGGAGTCGAATAGTGGCAGGGAGGGGGCAGAAACTTTGGGGAAGGGGTTGGAATGGCGATGGGAGGGGACGGGGCAGGGATGAAGTCAGGGCAGGACTCGGGGGGGGGGGGGGGGAAGGGGGTCAAGCACCCACCAGCACTAGAAGAAGTCAGCGCCTATGACCCAGAGTGTCAGGATTGCCAGGAATTAGTGACTAAGGCACTTGTACCAGCAAATGAGAGTATGATCCTCACTTGCCTTGGGAGATTTGGGAGACAGGCCAGTCCTTGCCTACAGACAGCCCCCCAACCTGAAGCAAATACTCACCAGCAACCACACACCACACAACAGAACCACTAACCCAGGAACCTATCCTTGCAACAAAGCCCGTTGCCAACTGTGTCCACATATCTATTCAGGGGACACCATCATAGGGCCTAATCACATCAGCCACATTATCAGAGGCTCGTTCACCTGCACATCTACCAATGTGATATATGCCATCATGTGCCAGCAATGCCCCTCTGCCATGTACATTGGTCAAACTGGACAGTCTCTACGTAAAAGAATAAATGGATGCAAATCAGACGTCAAGAATTATAACATTCAGAAACCAGTCGGAGAACACTTCAATCTCTTTGGTCAACAAAAAGACTTCAAAAACAGACTCCAACGAGAGACTGCTGAATTGGAATTAATTTGCAAATTGGATACAATTAACTTAGGCTTGAATAGAGACTGGGAGTGGTTGAGTCATTACACAAAGTAAAACTATTTCCCCTTGTTTATTCCCCACCCCCACCCCTACACTGTTCCTCAGACGTTCTTGTTAACTGCGGGATATGGCTCACCTTGATTATCACTACAGAAGGTTTTCTCCCCCCCCCACCCCCCGCACTCTCCTGCTGGTAATAGCTCATCTTAAGTGATCACTCTCCTTACAGTGTGCATGATAAACACCCATTTTTTCATGTTCTGTGTGTATATAAATCTCCTCACTGTATTTTCCACTGATTGCATCCAATGAAGTGAGCTGTAGCTCACGAAAGCTTATGCTCAAATAAATTGGTTAGTCTCTAAGGTGCCACAAGTACTCCTTTTCTTTTTGTGAATACAGACTAACACGGCTGCTACTCTGAAACTTGCCTTAAAGTTGAATTAAAAATACAAATATATACCTGCAATTGTTTTAAAGTTAATCTCCTTCCTCCCTAATAGTTTAAGCATCTTGTTCAGGGGGTAAATGTTTGTATGTGTTTGCGTGTTTTCCTCCTTACATTTAGAGCCAAGTAAGAGGGGAAGGCGTGCTGCTTTAGGATGGGGTCTTCCACCATGCCCTGAACTTTACTGGGGATGAGTGGCAGTGAATTCAGCTGCTAGTAAAAGTTACTTCCAAATATGGAGAAGGTGACCCTCCTCCCATGTATGGAGGAAGCATGGGAAGGATAACAGGAGCCATTTCAGAGGCCCAGAAGATGTCTTTCACTCCAGAGAAGCTGCCACCAGTGTTTTTTAGACAAAGAGACTGTACTTTCATAGTACAGAGAGAGAGGAATAGGACTGCACTGTTAAACTACCATGTTGCCAGTATTCAGGAACTTTATTTTGGTGCCGTACGGACCAAGTATCATAGCACCATTATGCTAACACTGATAATGGGCCTGCAATGGTTATAGGTACAGCCAGTGGGGACGGCTCATATCTCAAACAATCTAATGCTAGAAGAACTAAAACAACAAAGAGGTGTGGTTTTAATCTCCAAGACTGGGGTGAAAACTTGTAAACTTGAGTGTATAGAATTAAATAAATAACCTGATTTTCAGAGGCACTGAACATTGGCTTAGATGGGAGTTGAGAGTACATAGAACATTTGAAAAATCAGGACATTTTTACTTGATTGTAAATATAGGTAGATGCTTAACTTAAGATGCTTAACTAGAATGTAGATGCTTAACTTTAGGCAGCCATCTTTTAGGGATGATGACTTTACAAATGTGAGCTATTCAGACAATGTCTTCTTCTTGTAGTTAATTGCTTTGTGGAAGGTGAATGACAGGATGAAAATGTGGCTCCAATAACCAAAATGGGTGTGTTGTTTTTGGTACCTAGATATTAGATGATGTAAACTCCTTCACAGATTTACACCACAACTTCAACAACCACCATCCATCCCTCAGACTCTCTCTAGAACACTCTGAAGCCAGCATCAACTTCCTGAACATCACAATCAGCTTCAGCAATGGAATGCTATTGATAACGTTATACAAGAAACCCATGGATCACCACACTTCCGTCCACAGACCCAGTGAACACCCAAGATACACCAAGAAATTTAGTATCTCTGGCCAGGCACAAAGATGCTACATAATATGCTCTGAGGAGAAAGTATGGGATACATACTCTAACACACTTAAAACCGTCTTCACCAAACAAGGACACTCTGTCAGAGAAGTAGATTGCATCATGTAACAAACCACTCAAATACTGCAGGAGAACCTGCTTCAATATAGGGGAAGGGAAAAAAAACCTTTCCACTGTGGACCCTAGTTGTTACCTACCACCCCACACTGGAACCCATATGGGGTATCATCAAGCAGTTACAAATAATACATAATGGGGACCACATCCTGAAAGAAATGTTTCCTGAACTCCTGTTCCGGCATTCAAACAACGCTCCCCCCACAACCTTGCCAAACTCGTCATCAGAAGCCAGCTCTCCACAGACCAGGACAGACCAACTCAAAATGGCACCAGACCCTGCAAGATGCAAAACCTGCAGACATATCTCCACCGCTATAATGATCAATACCCATGCAAAGCACCCCTTTCAAGATCCATGGGTCCTACACATGCCTATCCCAACATGAGGTGTACCTCATTCCATGCATTAAATGCCCCCAAAACAACTATGTGAGTGAAACCAGATAATCACTATGCTCTCAAATGAAATCACACGGAAAAATGATAAAAAACAAAAACACCCTCACCTATGGGCAAACACTTTTCATAAAGTGGTCACTCCATCTTGGATCTCTCAGTCCTCATCCTCAAAGGAAACCTGCACAAAACCTTCAAAAGATGATCATGGGAATTAAATTCATAACTCTGCTAGACACTAAAATACCTGGACTCAGAGACACTGGCTTTATGGCTCATTACAACAATTTGCAACCTACTAACTCTCCTTTTTCCTGTGATTGCATAAGTGATATTTGCTCACTTAATCTTAACTAGCCTCTGCAACATGAAAACTTTATGTTTAACAGTCTGTCCCCGCTGGCATTTAGTTGTGATTGCCTTTTCCAGACCTGAAGAAGAGCTCTGCGTAGCTCGAAAACTTGCTTCTTTCACCAATAGCAGGTGGTCCAATAAAATATATTACCTCAACCACATTATCTGTGTCACTTTAATCAGTTATTCACAATTCTAGTCATTCTCTTATAGCTTTGAACATTCCAATTTACAGGAAACAAATCTGTACAGAAAGAAATTGATCCAGGACATTGCTACAAAGGTGGAATTCCACTCTATTTATGCTATACAGTTTTATTTAACAAAAATGATAGATAGAGCATGAGTATTGTACAAAATTATATGAGTAAGAAAATAATACCATCCTGTGATTCGGGACCCGGGGGGCCAAGCTGAGATTGCTCAATTAGGGCAAAATATAAAGAATGGAGCAGACAATCCCCAAAACTGGTGGTTATTTCTAATAAATTAGATTCACCAAGCCAGTAACAAAACAGCTTCCACAATACCTTACTGGTTACCCAGAAGCCAGCTCCCTTAAAACAGTCCAGCCTTGAGCTCCCATCCAAACAGCCAAGTCAAATATGATGAGGATTACTGAAAATCTTGATCATATAAAAAGTTCTACCAATCCCAAAGGATCAGACACTTTACCCACTAGATTAATGAATATTTCTGCTCTTAAACACTTACAGACAATTCTTATATACTAAACTAAGATTTATTAAAAAAGAAAAGAGTGTATTGGTTAAAAGATCATTATACATACAGATGTGAATAGAGTTCTTAGGTCAGTTTCATAGTAGAGATGGTGAGCTTTAGAGTTGCAAAAAGTCATTTTAGAATTAATCCATAGGTTACAGTCCAATGTCCAATATCAGGGTGATCCAGATGGGACTGGAGACTCAAACTTCTCCTGGTGGAGCTTAAACAGGTCTGAGTTGAAAAGATCAGGGTCCAAAAGTTGTTTTATAGTTCTCTGGCAAGCCATCCATAGCCTCTTGACAGTGTGCAGTCCTTGGGTGAACAACAAACAATTACCCTAGCTTTGAAGTAGACCTATTTCCGAAGCATCACCAGCAATTAGTTACATGGATTAACATAAGGCAATTGCCTATCTCCCGCCATTTACAGGTAGTTTACTATATAGTTCAAAGAGAAATCATAGAATCATAGAATATCAGGGTTGGAAGGGACCCCAGAAGGTCATCTAGTCCAACCCCCTGCTTGAAGCAGGACCAATTCCCAGTTAAATCATCCCAGCCAGGGCTTTGTCAAGCCTGACCTTAAAAACCTCTAAGGAAGGAGATTCTACCACCTCCCTAGGTAACGCATTCCAGTGTTTCACCACCCTCTTAGTGAAAAAGTTTTTCCTAATATCCAATCTAAACCTCCCCCATTGCAACTTGAGACCATTACTCCTCGTTCTGTCATCTGCTACCATTGAGAACAGTCTAGAGCCATCCTCTTTGGAACCCCCTTTCAGGTAGTTGAAAGCAGCTATCAAATCCCCCCTCATTCTTCTCTTCTGCAGACTAAACAATCCCAGCTCCCTCAGCCTCTCTTCATAAGTCATGTGCTCTAGACCCCTAATCATTTTTGTTGCTCTTCGCTGGACTCTCTCCAATTTATCCACATCCTTCTTGTAGTGTGGGGCCCAAAACTGGACACAGTACTCCAGATGAGGCCTCACCAGTGTCGAATAGAGGGGAACGATCACGTCCCTCGATCTGCTCGCTATGCCCCTACTTATACATCCCCAAATGCCATTGGCCTTCTTGGCAACAAGGGCACACTGTTGACTCATATCCAGCTTCTCGTCCACTGTCACCCCTAGGTCCTTTTCCGCAGAACTGCTGCCTAGCCATTCGGTCCCTAGTCTGTAGCGGTGCATTGGATTCTTCCATCCTAAGTGCAGGACCCTGCACTTATCCTTATTGAACCTCATCAGATTTCTTTTGGCCCAATCCTCCAATTTGTCTAGGTCCTTCTGTATCCTATCCCTCCCCTCCAGCGTATCTACCACTCCTCCCAGTTTAGTATCATCTGCAAATTTGCTGAGAGTGCAATCCACACCATCCTCCAGATCATTTATGAAGATATTGAACAAAACCGGCCCCAGGACCGACCCCTGGGGCACTCCACTTGATACCGGCTGCCAACTAGACATGGAGCCATTGATCACTACCCGTTGAGCCCGACAATCTAGCCAGCTTTCTACCCACCTTATAGTGCATTCATCCAGCCCATACTTCCTTAACTTGCTGACAAGAATACTGTGGGAGACCGTGTCAAAAGCTTTGCTAAAGTCAAGAAACAATACATCCACTGCTTTCCCTTCATCCACAGAACCAGTATTCTCATCATAAAAGGCGATTAGATTAGTCAGGCATGACCTTCCCTTGATGAATCCATGCTGACTGTTCCTGATCACTTTCCTCTCATGTAAGTGCTTCAGGATTGATTCTTTGAGGACCTGCTCCATGATTTTTCCAGGGACTGAGGTGAGGCTGACTGGCCTGTAGTTCCCAGGATCCTCCTTCTTCCCTTTTTTAAAGATTGGCACTACATTAGCCTTTTTCCAGTCATCCGGGACTTCCCTCGTTCGCCACGAGTTTTCAAAGATAATGGCCAAGGGCTCTGCAATCACAGCCGCCAATTCCTTCAGCACTCTCGGATGTAACTCGTCCGGCCCCATGGACTTGTGCACGTCCAGCTTTTCTAAATAGTCCCTAACCACCTCTATCTCCACAGAGGGCTGGCCATCTCTTCCCCATTCTGTGATGCCCAGCGCAGCAGTCTGGGAGCTGACCTTGTTAGTGAAAACAGAGGCAAAAAAAGCATTGAGTACATTAGCTTTTTCCACATCCTCTGTCACTAGGTTGCCTCCCTCATTCAGTAAGGGGCCCACACTTTCCTTGGCTTTCTTCTTGTTGCCAACATACCTGAAGAAACTCTTCTTGTTACTCTTGACATCTCTTGCTAGCTGCAGCTCCAGGTGCGATTTGGCCCTCCTGATATCTTTCCTACATGCCCGAGCAATATTTTTATACTCTTCCCTGGTCATATGTCCAACCTTCCACTTCTTGTAAGCTTCTTTTTTATGTTTAAGATCCGCTAGGATTTCACCATTAAGCCAAGCTGGTCGCCTGCCATATTTACTATTCTTTCGACTCATCGGGATGGTTTGTCCCTGTAACCTCAACAGGGATTCCTTGAAATACAGCCAGCTCTCCTGGACTCCCTTCCCCTTCATGTTAGTCCCCCAGGGGATCCTGGCCATCTGTTCCCTGAGGGAGTCGAAGTCTGCTTTCCTGAAGTCCAGGGTCCGTATCCTGCTGCTTACCTTTCTTCCCTGCGTCAGGATCCTGAACTCAACCAACTCATGGTCACTGCCTCCCAGATTCCCATCCACTTTTGCTTCCCCCACTAATTCTTCCCGGTTTGTGAGCAGCAGGTCAAGAAGAGCTCTGCCCCTAGTTGGTTCCTCCAGCATTTGCACCAGGAAATTGTCCCCTACCCTTTCCAAAAACTTCCTGGATTGTCTGTGCACCGCTGTATTGCTCTCCCAGCAGATATTAGGGTGATTGAAGTCTCCCATGAGAACCAGGGCCTGCGATCTAGTAACTTCCGTGAGTTGCTGGAAGAAAGCCTCGTCCACCTCATCCCCCTGGTCCGGTGGTCTATAGCAGACTCCCACCACGACATCACCCTTGTTGCTCACACTTCTAAACTTAATCCAGAGACTCTCAGGTTTTTCTGCAGTTTCATACTTGAGCTCTGAGCAGTCATACTGCTCTCTTACATACAATGCAACTCCCCCACCTTTTCTGCCCTGCCTGTCCTTCCTGAACAGTTTATATCCATCCATGACAGTACTCCAGTCATGTGAGTTATCCCACCAAGTCTCTGTTATTCCAATCACATCATAATTCCTTGACTGTGCCCAGACTTCCAGTTCTCCCTGCTTGTTTCCCAGGCTTCTTGCATTTGTGTATAGGCACTTGAGATAACTCGCTGATCGTCCCTCTTTCTCAGTATGAGGCAGGAGCCCTCCCCTCTCATGCGCTCCTGCTCGTGCTTCCTCCCGGTATCCCATTTCCCCACTTACCTCACTCAGGGCTTTGGTTTCCTTCCCCCGGTGAACCTAGTTTAAAGCCCTCCTCACTAGGTTAGCCAGCCTGCTGGCAAAGATGCTCTTCCCTCTCTTCGTAAGATGGAGCCCGTCTCTGCCCAGCACTCCTCCTTCATGGAACACCATCCCATGGTCAAAGAATCCAAAGCCTTCTCTCCGACACCACCTGCGTAGCCATTCGTTGACTTCCACGATTCGACGGTCCCTACCCAGGCCTTTTCCTTCCACGGGGAGGATGGACGAGAACACCACTTGCGCCTCCAACTCCTTTATCCTTCTTCCCAGAGCCACGTAGTCCGCAGTGATCCGCTCAAGGTCATTCTTGGCAGTATCATTGGTGCCCACGTGGAGAAGCAGGAAGGGGTAGCGATCCGAGGGCTTGATGAGTCTCGGCAGTCTCTCCGTCACATCGCGAATCTTAGCCCCTGGCAAGCAGCAGACTTCTCGGTTTTCCCGGTCAGGGCGGCAGATAGATGACTCAGTCCCCCGGAGGAGAGAGTCCCCGACCACCACCACCCGCCTTCTCCTCTTGGGAGTGGTGGTCGTGGAACCCCCAACCTCAGGACATCGCATCTCATGCCTTCCAACCAGCGGAGTCTCCTTCTGCTTTCTCCCCCCAGACATATCATCTGGTCCACTCTCCGCAATGATACCTGTGGAGAGAACATGAAAGCGGTTCATGAAATTAAGACAGTGATATCATTACATTCACAGTTCATTTAAATGTTAGCATCTCCTTTTGATGTCTGAATTAACAGAATACAGTGATAGACAGGAACTGTTTGGTTACATTGTCAACCTCTAACAATATATATTTAAACACACAAAAACATAACCATTATCTACTAATATGTCTCTAAAGGTTGAATTTGGGTCAGTTAGCCAGCTAGTTGTGTAACCCTTTCTGACCCTGTGTCACACATCCTCGTTTCAATGAAACTTGATAGAGTTGGTCTGACTCACTTTTACTTTGTTTGAAAAAGCAATGACAAATACACCACTGCTTCTCTGTAACTTAGTGAGTCAATAGCAAAGGGTTTCAAGAGAGACTAGTGATTTTTTAGGTACCTATCTTGTGACACTTTAAATGGGTCAGATATTCAGAAAGTGCTGAGAACCTGCCCTTTGAAAATCTGGCCCCTTTTAAAACAGTGTTTCAAGCTGGGCACTTAAAAACAGAGGCCTCCAAAATTAATAGTCACTATTGAAAATCTCAGCAAATTTCTCTTACATGACACAGAGGAAGGCTCAAGAGCCTAAGAACAGGGATTTTGCATTTGGATAAATCAGTATTTAATGATAAAAAGTCTGCCAATAAAAGGAATTGTAATGGAAAATATTAGTGTACACTAAAAATATTCACCAGTGTGTTACTGTGTCCTTCCAGTACAGCTTAATTTTGTGAGGTATTGGCAGTCTCAGTGTACTATGACTTTGTTTGGAGTTAAGGGTGCTCAACACATAAGGCCTCTACTACCCTTATTTCAGTTACATACTGCTCCCAAGAAAATCACAATGCAGAACACAAGAAGTGTGTAAAATTACCTATTGTCACAAAAGCTGTAAAAGGGTATGAGGAGAAATACCTGGGCAATAATGCTTTTTTTTGGCTTTGCATTTATTTATATAGAATAGCTTAATTGCATGGGTCTGCAAGGCTGCATTTGGATTAATTAACTGTTAATGAATCCAAAACAACATCTAGATATGGATATGGCACCAACTGATTTTAAAAATGATTAATTTGTTGGTTAGTGCCATGGCACAGGCCTGTGTGAAGCATCTAGTGCTGGTGATGAGTACAGTGATTCTACTATCATCGTCAGCACTGGCCAACAGCTAGACTCATTTAAGGGAAAAGGAGGCACACTGTATAAGTCCTCTGTGCTGGTACATAGCCTCTCCACTGACAAGACCCCTGCTCTAACTTTGAGTGCTACCCCCCTGTAACTTGGCCCTCAAGTGCCCAGGTTAATTCATTACAGAAAATGAATGGATGGGCCATTACACAAAGTAAAACTATTTCCCCATGCTTATTTCCCCCACCCCTCGCTACTGTTACTCTCCCCTTCTTGTCAACTGTTGGAAATGGACCATCCTGATTATCACTACAAAAGGTTTTTTTCTCCTGCTGATAATAGCTCACCTTAATTGATCACTCTCCTTATAGTGTGTATGGCAACACCCATTTTTTCATGTTCTCTGTGGGTATATATATCTTCCTATTGTATTTTCCACTGCATGCATCCGATGAAGTGGGTTTTAGCCCACGAAACCTTATGCTCAAATAAATTTGTTAGTCTCTAAGGTGCCACAAGTACTCCTCATTCTTTTTGCTGATACAGACTAACATGGCTACCACTCTGAAACCTGTCAGGGTAATTCTGTAAGAGATTAACAAGCAGCATGAGGCCACACAGGTGTAACAAGCAAGTCCCTCAGCATGTGAAATACACTGTGACATTCATTATTAACCCATGTCCCCAGCTACAAAGTTAGTAGCGAAGACCTCAGTGGTTTCTGTGGTGGAAGAGAGTGCTACACTTTACAATGGCATAGCAAGCAGATGCAGGCATTGCTGTTGTTTATGACTATGGAGGGCTCATGGAATGATTCCATACCAGTGACCACAGACTGCACCCTAACCCCAGCCACTCATCTTGTGAATGCATGCCACTGAAGTTTGGGAGAATGGGCGAGATTACGTGGTTGGTGCAATTCAACCCATCACCACTAAAACCAATTCATGCATGTGGTTCTGATGATGGAGGAAAGTCCTACCATGATGGGTGAGTGGTGAAGTGACAGGCATCATGACACTGGCAGTCATAGTTGTTGGTCACTTGGTACTGTACCTGGCAGAAACAGCACCATTCGGAAACATCTTGGGTTCCTAAGCAGTCTGGATTCCCATACAGTGAAGGGACTAGAAAAGGTGCCCTAAAAATTGTCTGCTTCTATAGAACCTGACCAGACCACTGTATCTGGAAGATCATGTGCCTATGCTGTCAGAAAAATGAGTGACCTTACAATCACAATAGTTTCATGGATGGTTAGGACTGTGTGTGACATCCCTACCACCAGCTGACCTGAGAGAGGCACAACCCTTGTTGCAAGAGCAAGAGTACTGGCCACTTACAGGGTTGACATTGCTGCACTGAGTGAAACCAGGCTCACCGATGAAGAGCAGCTCATAGTCACTGGTGCAGGGTACATGTTCCTCTGACAAGAATGCTCACCCACAGAGCCATGACAATCAGGTGTTGGTTTTGCCGTTAGGAACTCCATTGCTGCCAAACTTAAAGGCATACGTGATCAGTTTATGTCTCTGTGGTTGTCATTGAACTACATGTGATAAGCTACCATCATCAGCGCTTATGCTCCCACCATGACAAATGCCAACAATGAGAAAGAAAAAATCAGTTCTACAGTGTTTTAGACAAACTCATTGTGTCTGCACCAGCATCGGATAAAACTGATCATTATGGGCTCTTCAATGCAAGGGTTGGAAGTAATGCGGTAATCTGGCAGGATGCCATTGGACAGCATAGAACTGCAAAAGAGAATAACAGTGGAACTCTGCTACTCAGTGAAAGTGTCAAGTGCCCATTAGTGATTATGAATACCTTTTTCCACCTACCAGACAAAAAGAAATCATGATTGCACACAGGAGCCAAACAATGACATCTTACTGACTACATCACAGTCGGGTGGCGAGATCTATAGGACGTATGAATCACTGCAGCCATGCGCAGGGCAGACTGCTGGACACACCATCATATGATTTACCCCCAGCTGTTATTGGTATTATGACCACTGCATCGCAAGTCATCATCTAAAACAGACAGTTCAAAGTAAAGTGACTGCAAGATGAAGCTACATTAGCACAGCTCTGTAACATCATAGCATCTCTGTATGACCCTCCTGGCCTGACTACTAGTGCTAGGGTGACCAGATGTTCAGTTTTTATAGGGACAGTCACACTTTTTGGAACTTTTTCTTATATAGGCGCCTATTGCCCCACACCCTCTGTCCGTTTTTTCACAGTTGCTATGTGGTCACCCTAACTAGTGCTAATGTAAATAGCGATTGGGAGACACTTCACGATGCTATCAATCCAATCTCACCACCTTAGGTACAGCAACACAACATCACCAAGACTGGTTTGCTGAGAATGACCCAGAAATCCAACAGTGACTCACTGAAAAACATGAGATGCACTGTTAATTTCATGCATCCCATGTCTCTGTAGGCACCGTAACAACATACAGGAATCTATGTCATGACTTCCAATGTAAATTTAGAGGCATGCAGAATCAATGGTGGAATGTCAAGGCAGATGAAATCCAAGGCTATGCCAACTGTCATAAAACCAAAGACTTCTATGCTGCTTTGAAAGATGCATATTGTCCTACACCCATCACTACAGTGCCTTTGAAGAGTGTGGATGGCCTAACACCGATCACTGACAAAGGCGAAATCTTTCAGAGGTGACAGCTGCACTTCAGTGATCTTCTGAACACACAATCCAATATCATAGACAAAGCACCAATAAGAGTAGTGGATAAGCCAACATGTAATGACAATATGGACGTTTCCCTGTCCCTTGAAGTCAGTGCTGCAGTCATTGCCATGAAGAACTACATGGCCCCCAGATCTGATGGCATCCCTGAAGAAATATTCAAGTACAAATGTGAGACCTTGCTGAGGTGCCTGCATGGACTCTTTTTCAATCTATGGAATACTGAGAATGTACTGAAAGACTTCAAAGATATGGTTACCATATACAAGATGAAAGTCTGACGGTGGCAACTATCATGGTATCTTGTTGTTCTTCATTGCTGGAAAAATTCTGGCCAGAGTACTCTTTGATTGTCTGCTACGCAACATTGCTAATCATGTGCTATTGGAGTTGCAATGCGGTTTCAGATCAATACGAGGCAGAGCAGATATTTGTAGCTCCTCAGATGCAGGAGAAATGCAGACAAGAATAACAGGCCTTTACGCTATCTTCATCGACCGGGCAAAAGCATTTGACACTATCAGTAGACCTGAACTTTGGCAATTATTATATGTTTGGCTGTCCAGAAAAATTCACCAACGTTCTGAGGCTATTTCATTATGCAATGCTTGGTTGGATCTATGTAGATGATGTTCTGTCTGACCCATTTCCTATGCTATTAAGCGGGGCTGTTTAATTGGTCCATTCCTGTTCAATATCTTCTATGCAGCAATGCTCAATGACGCTACAAGAGACCCAAATGCTGGTATCAGGATATGTTTCTGATCCTCTAGAACAGTATTCAGCCTGAACAGGTTGAAATCTGCCTTGAAGGTCTCTGAGGCAATTGTTCATTGGGTGCTGTATGCAGATGACTGTGCTCTCGTGGCACATGCTTAAGAAGAGATACAGATGGATTCGCAGAGTCTGCAAGAAGACACAGGCTGACAAACAATGTGAAAAAGACAGAAGTTCTGTATCAACCTGCGCCAGGGAAACCCTACACAAAACCAAAAGTCACTATCAGCAACATGCAGCTGACGCTACTATAGACTTCTGTTATCTTGGCAGCACATTGTCAAATGATACTACGATAGACAAGGAACTGACAATTTGCATCAACAAAGCCAGTTCATCATTTGGCAGGTTATCAGGCAATCTGGCAGCAACAAGGTATTAAGGTTCAAACAAAGCTAGAAGTCTATAAAGCAGTTGTGCTGTCCAATTTGTTGTATGGGTGCAAGACCTGGACCTGCTACAGGCATTACATCAAGCTTCTTGATGTGTTTCATTTATGACATCTGCGTGCCGTATTCTGCATCAAATGGCACAATAAAGTTACCAATAGCGAGATTCTGGAACTCAGCCACTCCATAGGGATTGAAGCCATGTTCATTGCATCACAGTTACATTGGGCTGGTCATGTGTTAAGGATGGATGACACTAGAATGTCAAAGCAGTTGCTGTACAGCAAACTCAATGTGAGTATTCGCACACAAGGCAGCCAGAAGAAACGCCTCAAGAACACACTGGAGCATAACTTGAAGCAGTGCAATGTTGACATCAAAAGCTGGGAGTCAACAACAACATATCGATCACACTGGCAAGCAGCAGTCAACGATGGGGTTACTCAGTTCGAGATTAATCGCCGTATGGATCTTAAAGCACAGAGGCTGAGTTGTAAACAGAGGCAGATTCAGTGGTCGCAGACTGTAATCCCTTCCTTGATGTCATGCTAAATATGCATTCAGTGTGGAAAGGACTGCATGGGCATGGGCCTTTTTAGCCACACTCATACTCATACTCACAAGATATAATATCGTTGCCAGTGTCAACTTCGGTAACCAAAGACAACAACAGTTTGTTACAGTGCTAAAAGTATAAGCAGAGTGCACAATATAGAACTGTATAAAGAATATTAATATATTAAACAGCATGGCCAGTTACTAAATTCAGATGAGATTGCTCTTAAGTAGTTCTCTACATTCTGCTCAGATTGACTCTAGAGGTTGAGGTTGGGTAGTTGCTTATAGTTAACTACCAGTCTTTCACATGGAATTCAACAGGGTTCTTGTTTCACATACATCTGAGTCTAAGATAGTGACTGATTTTGCAGTGGATGGATGGATGACTTGCTGAATACATGGGTACAGGTAATAGTCACAGCAAACCTATTTTCAGAAGACAGCCCTGACTTTGTTTCTGAGTGCAAATGGAGTGTTGTAGTAGCCAGGCAAGGTACTAAAACTTCAACAGGACTTTATTTTTTAAAGTGGAAACCTCTTTTCCAAGCTGCTGTTGCACCCTCAGTAGCTCTCCCTCAGCCTCTTCAACTCCTCCCCCCTCCTTCCTGTTTCCTGTCCTTTCAGACTCCCAACAGCCAGTGCTCCCAATTCTAATAATTACAAGCAACATCTAAACACCACATGGAGGTGCTGACATTGATCTATAAAGCCCTATATACCTTCATGCTTTGGTCACTGTACTTGCCTTCTCTCATCTCATGTGTTTTTCTGAGTGACTACAACTCTCCTCAAGCACTGCTAGAATATTTAGTTCAGTTGAGATACTGTTATTAAGAGTTCTTAAATTTGATGGTTTCAGTATTGCCAACTCCAACTGCTCAAAAAGCCAAGAATCAGGCCCCAATAAATCATTAAATTGGCTTAAAAATAATGAGATTTTTCCCCTTAAAAATAAATGTTGAGTTCTTTTTATTTGCCTTCTGGTTCCTGAGCTTTTAGGGTGCATTTTTTCAAGCTCTTCTCTGCAACCATGAGGGCTAGACCAGACATGCCAAACTCAAGAAAAAAAAATGCAGAAATTGGGCTTGTTTTTGGCTTAATTGGCTTGTGAGTTTCTTGGCTAGTTTTTGGCTTGTTGCAGTTTATTGCTTCTTTTTTTTTTATCAGCTCCCGGCAAGCAGGGATAAGTGGGGGGGGGGGAAGCAGGGACAAGTGGGGGAGAGAGTCAGGGGTGCACAGCGGGCCCATCACAGTCCTAGACTGCACACTGCGGGGGATCTAGTCACAGAGTGTTGGGGTACTTAGGGATTGGCTGGTTTTGGCCTTGTTTTGAAATGGGATTAGTTTGATTTTTGACTTATTCTGAAAGTCGGGGGCTTATTTACCACACGAAAATTGGAAACTGTGCTAGATACTTATTTTAAAAAAATAAACAGAGATTAATTATGTAATTACATGATACTAGGACCTGGAGCTTCAAAAAGGTCATGAAGCTCACAAGAAAATCCGAATAAGAAGGGCAGAATTAAGTCATTTAGACAGCGTCCAAGAAATCTAGGCCTGCACAAGCTCTAGATGGATCACACAATCTGTATTACACTGCTGCTTACAATGCAACCAATACACCTCATCCACAAAGCCCCTTTGCCCACTCAGTAAGAGCTCAAGCAATGTGTATAGCTTTTACTGAATGATGTACCTATCCTGGAATTTGCAAAGCTGCTTCCGTATCCTCCATAGATACATTCACTCATCATTATACCATTACAACAGCTTCAAAGGAGGATGAAAATTTTGGCAAGGCCACATGTTGTTTAAACAGACTCCAAGCCCCACCACCTATAATACAGCTTGTGATTAAAATATGCATCTGGATACAGAACTCAAAGAACAACAGTTACAATACAGGTAAGTAACCATTCTTTACTTTAATCTTGGGGAGGGGAGTGTGATGTTTCACTCCATATTCTTTTGAAAATATGCTTATGATATGAGTATGACATAACTGATATGTACTTTATGCAAGATGGTCTTGTAAGATATCATTGGAGGTTATAATTTACTGAATGTGATTATCCAAATTGTATGCCTGTATCATTTCTGTATCTGAAGTTAGGAATATTGACTATGTATCTGTTTTTCAACTATGCTACTTTGGGTGTCGCCCACTGTTAACACTTCAGGTACAACAATGGAAAAGCCAGACAGGGCTAATGACCCATCAGCGAGGACAATGGACTGTGAAAAGGCTTGGCCTTCCTGTGGACCCTTCATGCTGCCACTGACTCATAGACATTGTGATACTAGAGTGGCAGGTGGTCTTGTCACTTGATACTAAACATTACATGGGACTTCTTGTAAATTTCCACTGGAGGGGAATGGGTGTCAAGTTTGGGAAACAAAGGATTCCTGCCTTATGTAAATCCTATTTAAGGATGGGGAGGAAGGCAAATGGGACTCCTGCTCTTTATGGCCTGTCTGCCCAAAAAGAAAGACTGCTAAAGCCACCTGACGTAAAGGCAAGGGGGGGCAGGGGGAATCCAGACTGAGACAGGGGTCCAGTCTGAAAAGAAATATAACTGGAATTCTGAACCAGAGAAACTTTGCAACCTGCCTAAAATAATATTGAGGGTAAGAAATTGTATATTGTAACCTGTTTCTTAAATATATAGAGCTTAGCATGCGTATGTGGGGACAGGAGGACGGTGAAGAAATTTGGCAGTATGTGACCTCCAGAAGAGGAAAGGGGAGCGTCCATGTACCAGCAACGTAGATACAGGTAAGTAACCGTTTTCATGTTCTCTCCACAGGTAGTAATGCGGAGAGTGGACTAGATGATACATATGAGGGAAGGGAACAGAAGGAGACTCCGCCGATTGGAAGGCATGAGATGCACTGTCCTAGGGTTGGGGGTTCCACGACCACAGCTCCCAAGAGAAGGAGGCGGGTGGTGGTGGTCAGGGACTCTCTCCTCAGTGGGACTGAGTCACCTATCTGCCGCCCCGACCGGGAAAACCGAGAAGTCTGCTGCTTGCCAGGAGCTAAGATTCACGATGTGACAGAGAGACTTCCGAGACTCATCAAGCCCTCGGATCGCTACCCCTTCCTGCTTCTCCACATGGGCACCAATGATACTGCCAAGAATGACCTTGAGTGGATCACTGCAGACTACGTGGCTATGGGAAGAAGGATGAAGGAGTTTGAGGTGCAAGTGGTGTTCTCGTCCATCCTCCCCATGGAAGGAAAAGGCCTGGTAGAGACCGTCGAATCGTGGAAGTCAACGAATGGCTACACAGGTGGTGTCGGAGAGAAGGCTTTGGATTCTTTGACCATGGGATGGTGTTCCAAGAAGGAGGAGTGTTAGGCAGAGACAGGCTCCACCTAACGAAGAGAGGGAAGAGCATCTTCGCAAGCAGGCTGGCTAACCTAGTGAGGAGGGCTTTAAACTAGGTTCACCAGGGGAAGGAAACCAAAGCCCTGAGTGAGGTAAGTGGGGAAATGGGATACCGGGAGGAAGCACGAGCAGGAGCGCATGAGAGGGGAGGGCTCCTGCCTCATACTGAGAAAGAGGGACGATCAGCGAGTTATCTCAAGTGCCTATACACAAATGCAAGAAGCCTGGGAAACAAGCAGGGAGAACTGGAAGTCTGGGCACAGTCAAGGAATTATGATGTGATTGGAATAACAGAGACTTGGTGGGATAACTCACATGACTGGAGTACTGTCATGGATGGATATAAACTGTTCAGGAAGGACAGGCAGGGCAGAAAAGGTGGGGGAGTTGCATTGTATGTAAGAGAGCAGTATGACTGCTCAGAGCTCAAGTATGAAACTGCAGAAAAACCTGAGAGTCTCTGGATTAAGTTTAGAAGTGTGAGCAACAAGGGTGATGTCGTGGTGGGAGTCTGCTATAGACCACCGGACCAGGGGGATGAGGTGGACGAGGCTTTCTTCCAGCAACTCACGGAAGTTACTAGATCGCAGGCCCTGGTTCTCATGGGAGACTTCAATCACCCTGATATCTGCTGGGAGAGCAATACAGCGGTGCACAGACAATCCAGGAAGTTTTTGGAAAGGGTAGGGGACAATTTCCTGGTGCAAATGCTGGAGGAACCAACTAGGGGCAGATCTCTTCTTGACCTGCTGCTCACAAACCGGGAAGAATTAGTAGGGGAAGCAAAAGTGGATGGGAACCTGGGGGACAGTGACCATGAGATGGTCGAGTTCAGGATCCTGACACAGGGAAGAAAGGAGAGCAGCAGAATACGGACCCTAGACTTCAGAAATGCAGACTTTGACTCCTTCAGGGAACTGATGGGCAGGATCCCCTGGGAGAATAACATGAGGGGGAAAGGAGTCCAGGGGAGCTGGCTGTATTTTAAAGAATCCTTGCTGAGGTTACAGGGACAAACCATCCCGATGTGTAGAAAGAATAGTAAATATGGCAGGCGACCAGCTTGGCTTAACAGTGAAATCCTTGCTGAGCTTAAACACAAAAAAGAAGCTTACAAGAAGTGGAAGATTGGACATATGACCAGGGAAGAGTATAAAAATATTGCTCGGGCATGCAGGAGCGAAATCAGGAAGGCCAAATCACACCTGGAGTTGCTGCTAGCAAGAGATGTTAAGAGTAACAAGAAGGGTTTCTTCAGGTATGTTAGCAACAAGAAGAAAGCCAAGGAAAGTGTGGGCCCCTTACTGAATGAGGGAGGCAACCTAGTGACAGAGGATGTGGAAAAAGCTAATGTACTCAATGCTCTTTTTGCCTCTGTCTTCACGAACAAAGTCAGCTCCCAGACTGCTGCACTGGGCAGCACAGCCTGGGGAGGAGGTGACCAGCCTTCTGTGGAGAAAGAAGTGGTTCGGGACTATTTAGAAAAGCTGGACGAGCACAAGTCCATGGGGCTGGATACGTTGCATCCGAGAGTGCTAAAGGAGTTCGCGGATGTGATTGCAGAGCCATTGGCCATTATCTTTGAAATCTCATGGCGATCGGGGGAAGTCCCGAACGACTGGAAAAAGGCTAATATAGTGCCCATCTTTAAAAAAGTGAAGGAGGAGGATCCTGGGAACTACAGGCCAGTCAGCCTCACCTCAGTCCCTGGAAAAATCCTGGAGCAGGTCCTCAAGAAATCAATTCTGAACACTTAGAGGAGAGGAAAGTGATCAGGAACAGTCAGCATGGATTCACCAAGGGCAAGTCATGCCTAACTAATCTAATTGCCTTCTATGACGAGATAACTGACTCTGGGGATGAGGGGAAAGCAGTGGACGTGTTGTTCCTTGACTTTAGCAAAGCTTTTGAAACAGTCTCCCACAGTATTCTTGCCAGCAAGTTAAAGAAGTATGGGCTGGATGAATGGACTATAAGGTGGATAGAAAGTTGGCTAGATTGTCGGGCTCAACGGGTAGTGATCAATGGCTCCATGTCTAGTTGGCAGCCGGTGTCAAGTGGAGTGCCTGAAGGGTTGGTCCTCGGGCCGGTTTTGTTCAATTTCTTCATTAATGGTCTGGAGGATGGTGTGGATTGCACCCTCCGCAAGTTTGCAGGTGACACTAAACTGGGAGGAGAGGTAGATACGCTGGAGGGTAGGGATAGGATACAGAGGGCCCTAGACAAATTGGAGGATTGGGCCAAAAGAAATCTGAGGAGGTTCAACAAGGACAAGTGCAGAGTCCTGCACTTAGGATGGAAGAATCCAATGCACCGCTATAGACTAGGGACCGAATGGCTAGGCAGCAGTTCTGCAGAAAAGGACCTGAGGTTACAGTGGACGAGAAGCTGGATATGAGTCAACAGTGTGCCCTTGTTGCCAAGAAGGCCAATGGCATTTTGGGATGTATAAGTAGGGGCATTGCCAGCAGATCGAGGGACGTGATCGTTCCCCTCTATTCGACATTGGTGAGGCCTCATCTGGAGTACTGTGTCCAGTTTTGGCCCCCGCACTACAAGAAGTATGTGGAAAAATAGGAAAACGTCCAGCGGAGGGCAACTAAAATGATTAGGGGACTGGAACACATGACTTATGAGGAGAGGCTGAGGGAACTGGGATTGTTTAGTCTGCGGAAGAGAAGAATGAGGGGGGATTTGATAGCTGCTTTCAACTACCTGAAAGGGGGTTCCAAAGAGGATGGCTCTAGACTGTTCTCAGTGGTAGCAGATGACAGAACAAGAAGTAATGATCTCAAGTTGCAATATGGGAGGTTTAGGTTGGATATTAGGAAAAACTTTTTCACTAGAAGGGTGTTGAAACACTGGTATGCGTTACCTAGGGAGGTGGTGGAATCTCCTTCCTTAGACGTTTTTAAGGTCAGGCTTGACAAAGCCCTGGCTGTGATGATTTAGTTGGGGATTGGTCCTGCTTTGAGCAGGGGTTTGGACTAGATGACCTCCTGAGGTCCCTTCCAACCCTGATATTCTATGATTCTATTTTGCTTTATTTGGTCAGTAATCTGCCTTGTTCTGTCTGTTATCTTTTATATTGACTTAAAATTCACCTTCTATAGTTAATAAACTTATTGTTTGTTTATAATATAACCCAGTTTATGTCATTTCTAACTGGGGAGAGGGGGCAAGAAGTTATGCACATCTCTCTCCACGTTGAGGGAGGGGGCAAATTTAATAAATCCTTTGGGTTTATACCCCTTTAAAAGGAGTGGGTACCAGGGTTTTGGGGCAAGCCCCTAAGGCTGAATCTTTCCAGAGCGGATCTCTGTCTCTCTGTGCAGCTGGGTGTGGTCCTGCCTGTGTGCTTGGCTGAAAGAGGCTTGTGAGCCTAGTCCAGCAAATCCAGGTAAACGGGAACTGGCTGGCAGAATAGGCTGACTCAGTGGCACTCCAGCACATCAGATGACACCCCAAAGGGCCCAAATCCATCACAGGGAGAATGAATGCTTAAATATTAGCAATGCTTGAAGACAGATGAAAATAAATCATAGTTTCCTGCTTTCATTTATTTTTTTTTGGCTTTGAGATGTGGACAGGGAAAAGGAAATGAAGTAGAAATAACACCACTGGCACAGAATAATCAAATTTTGTCTGACGAACTTAGCAGACCATCTGGTTTTAGATAACATCGAACTAAAGACAGTACTTAGGAACAAGAAAGTGGTGAGATCCTTTAGAAAAGCATCACTAGGAAAAGAAATACATAACCAGATGGCACAGCCAAAATGGAAAAAAGCAACAGAATTGTCTTCACCTTTTTTCTGAAAACTAACATTGTTACACTTTACAGAAATTGCTTCAGATTTGAAAGGTACTTTGTCCTCCTATGAGTGAAAATACATATTTCAGATTCAAGTTCACTTTAAAACGTATAGCAAAAAAATGAGCATTTTTAAACTGGTAATTTCTCTACAAGGAGATAATTTCCTCTATTTTTTACCATTCAATTTACAAACAAATGTCTCTAGTGGCAACAGTTTGGGACAAATAGTGTATAAATGGGCATTTATAACTAAAACAAGCAATATTCTTGTATAGGTGCCATTTAGAGTAACAATTCAGTTCTGTGCAAACATAAATTTACTGCCAATGTCTTTTAAATTATATAGCTTCAGTAGAAATGGAAGAATTGTTACTACCCCAAATAAATGCTTCTTTCAGCTGCCCCTAATAGTATATGAGTGTGGAATTCTGTTTATTCTGGAATTCAAATTATATTAAAAGGATTTCACAAGGCTAGTGGCTGTTGATAAGAAAATAACACAAAAAATAGATTTCAGAGTAGCAGCCGTGTTAGTCTGTATCTGCAAAAAGAAAAGGAGTACCTGTGGCACCTTAGAGACGAACCAATTTATCTGAGCATAAGCTTTCGTGATGAAAGCTTATGCTTAGATAAATTTATTAGTCTCTAAGGTGCCACAAGTACTCCTTTTCTTTTTACAAAAAATAGACTAGACCTCTGAAGCAGCCCGCTCTAGCATTATAGATACAGAATGTAATTGCTGCAGGTTTAGAAAATGGGAGCTGCTGAATTTCAACAGATAAAGACAATGGAGATGGGTAAAACAGATTTTTTTTCTCATTTAATTTTTTTTAATTAAGAGCATTTGGCATCCCCAATCCATCTTATGCAAAGTAATTGGCAGCTTGTGATGATGGATCAGCATACAGGCATGCTAACGCGCTTTCACACAGATGGCACATTGGAGCTCTACATTTTATTTGCAACACACTCAGGAAAAGTTGGTGATCCTTGTGACTCCTAGAATTCCAGAATAAACAGGCTGCATGGACACTACCTGATCTTCAGCAGAGAAAGGGGAAAGGATTAAACTCAGCACAGCTTTCCGTTGTACAACTGTTCAGTAGGAGCTTGGATAGGAATACAGGACTCCACAGCAAGGGTTATGGGACTGGGTTGAACCATAGGCTGTGGGAGTGTTTTATTTCGCGGGGGAGGGAGGTATGTTTCATTATTGTGATTTCTGGTAATTAATATTACCCACCGAGGAAGACTCTTTCTGACAGATCCCAACACAACCTTTTTATTGTTCAGCTGTGTTTCTGTGGAGGTTTTTGTATCCTGCTGAAAATGGCAGGCTGCGAGGAAAAATTTAAAAGCCTCCAGGATGTACAGTGCATATGCACTGTAAGGATTTTTGCCGAGCATCTTTGCATGACACCAAATGTTTAAGGTAAAGCACATTCCTACCATGCATCCATTGCAACCATCCAACCTCCTGAAAGTTCAGAGATTGTAGGTCACGTTTAATAAAATGTCTAACAATATTCCTAGATCATTTTATAATTGATTCTCTTTCCCACAATGTAAAGGGTTTTCCAGAAAAAAGAAAAAGAGTACTTGTGGCACCTTAGAGACGAACAAATTTATTAGAGCATAAGCTTTCCAGAGTCACCAAACAATCTGCTTGTTATTTGCTGTGTTCTGAACTTTTTTCTATTGCAACTGTTTGAAATTCTAATCCTAGTTACACCAGGTTGTTGATCTAACTATATCTTCTATTATCAAACAACATATATTTTAAGACAAATGTGCTCTGAAGCAGGGTTTTTCAACCCCTGGGTCAGGACCCAAAATTGGGTTGCCAGAATGTTTCAAAGGGTCGCGTGGAAGTTCCTGTCCCACAGGGCTGGTTGGGTTTGCTTCTCTGCTGCAGGCACTGCAACCTCTGGGGTCCTGGCACCACTCAGGTTTGGCCCAGCTGTTACGATGATAGGAGTCCAGGTAGGCCAAATTTGAGTTAGTGGCACTGTCACCCCATGAGCCAGGTCACAACTTTACTCACACAAATTTGGTCCAGTCAGGGGGAGGGGCCAAACCTGAACAGCGCTGCAACCACAAAGGTTGCAATGCTTGGAGCGGAGAGCCAAGCTCAGCCAGCCCCACAGATTAGGAGCTGCAGGAACTGCCACAATATGGTGAGTGCCAAGTGGTGGTGGTGGGGAGGTGGGGCAGGAGCCTACCAAAACCACACTAGGGTAGGGCTGTAACCAGGATGGGACTAGTGGGGCAGCCACCCAGGGCACAAAGCCATGGGGATTCGTTCAGGCCAGCCCCACATGGTGGGGCTCAGAAAGGGAGTGCCACCTCCAGCCCCTGACTCACCTCAGAGGGCCACCCAGACGGTCTGGGTTTGGAAGGTGCAACCAAAAAATCGGGGGTGGGGGGGAGGGATCAGACTCTGTGCGCTCCCCCCCACACACACACACATCGTCTCTGGTAGAGGATGCAAATATACTTGCTGACCCCAGGTGCTAAAATGCCTGGAAATGGCTCTTCCCCAGGGCTTCCACCCCATGACTATTTACTGAGTTGCGACAGGCCACAAACATTTACAAATGGGTCCTGAGCCCAAAAAGGTTTAGAACCGCTGCTCTAAAGGCCCATTCCAGTTCCCACTGAAGTCAGTAGTTTTGCCATTGACTTTAATTGAACAAGATTGGGTCCCAATGCAGTGCATGTCTAGAATTTAGATATGTATATATCAAACCATGCTGTGGTAATTGTGGCAGATATGACAGCCACCCGTAGAATCTTTAAGGTATCATATTATATTAAGTTTATGGATGGCTTCTGTATCATTGCTGGCCAGAGATTATATGCATCTCTGGGGGAAAAGGTTACCACAGCTCCTTGAGGAACTAAGAACAGTGGGTGGTGAGAATAAGGCTAGTCGCTGAAACTGTAAAACCTCCAGAAAGGTATTAACCCCTGGGGATGCTTGCCTGGAGTGGACCATGGACTGGAGGGTGCAGTGTAGTTACACTGAAACTGTCACAGTGCTAAGTAGATTTTTCTGAGTAATATTACTTGGATTAATTCACACATGAATGTATGTGGAGATACCATGGTAATGAAAATGGTGCAATGCATAGACAGATAGCCTCCCTTACCATGAATTGCATTTAGTGAGAGAGGTACCTGTGTCCCACCACAGGACATTTTCTCTGTCCTGTCCTTATCTGCCTTGGTTGTTCCTTATGTTCTCCATGTTATTGAGTATTATGATCTAAATATATTTTTTCTCTTGTTTTGTAGCTCCCTTTTCTTGTTCTTCGCTCATCAGAAATATCAATTCCTGGCTCATGGGACATGATCACATAGGTTCTTAGTTGAGTGCTGTGGGTGCAGAGGAGAAAAACTTGGACCAACTGCTGTCTGAGCTAGCAGCCCAGTACATATAAGATGTTCCAGCTTCATTGGGGCTGCTGCAGAAGCAGGGACAGAAGGCAAGTGGCTTTCAAAGAGCCAGATGATGCTTTATGCTCAGCTGTAGGAGCACATTTGCACTGGGAGAGCAAGACTAGGGTCATCTACCTTTGGTTGGGAAATGCTGGATAAGAGAGTGTCCCAGCCCATGAAAATCTGTTTTTATCTTCTTTGTTACCACAGATATCCTTCTCACCTTCTGAAAACCACATAAAAAACAAGAGAGG
This sequence comes from Natator depressus, assembly GCF_965152275.1. Lineage (NCBI taxonomy): Eukaryota > Metazoa > Chordata > Testudines > Cheloniidae > Natator > Natator depressus. Next base: position 94,435,911 of record NC_134237.1, on the reverse strand, counting down.
CAAATAATCAGAATGCAGATAGCTGCTGTATTCTCTGGCTTATGTCTCATTGTTTGACAAGGGTTCAGCTAACCTGCTCTTAAAAATCTCCAATGATGAAGATTTCACAATGTCCTGAGGGAAATTATTCCAGTGCTTAACTACCCTCACAATTAGGAATTTTTTCCTAATTTCCAACCTAAATTGTCCTTGCTGCAATTCAAGCTCATTGCTTCTTGTCTTACCCTCAGAAGTTAAGAACAATTCTTCTCTCTCCTCCTTGTAACAACTCTTCTCTCTCCTCCTTTTATGTACTTGAAAACTGTTATGTCCCCTCTCAGTCTTCTCTTCTCCAGACTAAACAAACCAAATTTTTTCAATCTTTATTATAGGTCATGTTTTCTAGACCTTTAATAATTTTTGTTGTTCTTCTCTGGACTTTCTCCCATTTGTCCACATCCTTCATGAAATGTAGTGCCCAGACCTAGACACAATACTTCAGCAGAGGCCTAAGCAGTGCAGAGTAGAGCAGAAGAATTACTTGCTTACAACACTCCTGCTAATATATCCCAGAATGATGTTTGCTTTATTTTGCAACACTGGTCACTCATATTTAGCTTGTGATCCACTATGACCCCCCAGATCCCTTTCCGCAGTACTCCTTCCTAGGCAGTCATTTCCCATTTTGTATGTGTGCAACTGTTTGTTCCTTCCTAAGTAGAGTACTTTGCATTTATCCTTATTGAATTTCATCCTATTTACTTCAGGTCATTTCTCCAGATCATTTTGAATTTTAATACTATCCTTCAAAGCTCTTGCAACCCCTCCCAGCTTGGTATTGACCACAAATTTTATGTAGTCTCTATGCCATTATCTAAGACATTGATGAAAATATTGAACAGAACCAGATGCAGACCTGATCCCTATGGGATACCACTCGATATGCCCTTCCATCTTGACTGTGAACCACTGATAACTACTCTCTGGGAATGGTTTTCCAGCTAGTTATGCATCCACCTTATAGTAGCTCCATCTAGGTTGTATTTCCCTAGTTTGTTTATGAGAAGGTCATGGAAGAAAGTTATCAAAAGCCTTACTAAAGTCAAGATAAACCACATTCACTGCTTCCCCCCTCTCCCCCCATCCACAAAGCTTGTGACCCTGTGAAAGAAAGCTATCAGGTTGGTTTGACATGATTTGTTCTTGACAAATCCATGCTGTTACTTATCACCTTATTATCTTCTAGGTGTTTGAAAACTGATTGCTTAATTATTTGCTCCATATGTGGGTCTAGACCAGAGGTGGGCAAACTGTGGCCCGTGGGCCACATCTGGCCCGCGGGACCCTCCTGCCTGGCCCTTGAGCTCCTGGCTCAGGAGGCTCGCCCCTGGCTCCTCCCCTGCTGTTCCTCCTCCCCCACAGCCTCAGCTCACTGAGCCCCTGGCACAAGGCTCTTGGCGGCAGGGCTGCGAGCTCCTGGGGCAGCACAGCTGCAGAGCCTGGCCTGACCCAGTGCTCTGTGCTGTGCGGTGGTGTGGCTGATTCCAGCCGGGCAGCACGGCTGTAGCACCGCCAGCCACCGGTGCTCCAGGCAGCGTGGTAAGGGGGCAGGGGGATGGGAGAGAGGGCAGGGGAGTTTGGGGGAGTGGTCAGGGGGCAGGGGTATGGATAGGGGTCGGGGCAGTCAGAGGGTGGGGAACAGGAGGGTTGAACGGGGGCAGCGGTAGGGGTCCTCCATACAATTTCCGAAACCCGATGTGGCCCTCATGCCAAAAAGTTTGCCCGCCCCTGGTCTAGACACTGGGTGGAGCTGAAGAGGACACCCAGACTGTGGGTTTCCAAGTGACTGGGGGGATGATGTTGCTAGCAGCAGTGACATAATAAAGGAAGAGCAGAGGGCTTGGGAAGGAAAGTGAAATGGTCTGTTTTCACCATATGAAGTTTAAGATACTGGCAAGACATCTACAAGGAGATGTCAGAGAGAAGCTAAGATGCAGGATTAGATAGAGGGAAACCGGTCAGGAGCAGAAAGATAGACTTGGGAGTCATTGTTACAAAGACATCATTATAAGAGAAATTTGTTTGGCTCTGGGGATATGTCTACACAGCAAAGAAAAACCCATGCTGGTCCATGCCAGCTGACTCAGGCTCACAGGGCTTGGGCTGCAGGGTGTTTCATTGCTATGTAGATATCTGGGCTCAGGCTGGAGTCCAATCTCTAGGACCCTGCAAGGTGAGAAGGTCCCAGAGCTGGGGTTCCAATCTGAGCCTGGAAGCCTACACAGCAATGAAACAGCCATGTAATGCGAGCCGGAGACGGTTGGCACAGGCTAGCCACAGGGTTTTCTTTGCTGTGTAGACATATCCAGAGTGGTCTTTTCACAGCCTATAATATTAATCTGAAGCCAAATTGTGGGATGATACTGGATCACTAAATGAAAAGCTCTGAAAAACAGAGGGCAAGTCAAACCCAGGCAAAATTTCTCCTCACAACCCTTTTACACGGCGTTCCAAAGGACATTTAAACTTAGCCATCACAGATTTCACATAATAGAGCTCCCTAACTCTGAGCAATAGTAAAAGAAGTGTAAATAATTTAGCATTATATGTACCAAGCTGTATTAATAAGTCAACCCTGAAATAAATTTGAGACATTTCAACTCCCTCCCAAATCATTGTAGCTTTCATCTTTTTTGCAGCATTGCATCACAGGAACCAAATTTCCAGTTGCAAACTGATAACACACTTATTGTGCTTAGTATGAAAAGGAAGCTACATCAGACTATGATGGCCAAGTGAACCATGACCTCAGTGGTCAAAATGAAGTAACCTACATGATTTTTGTACTATATCCCCTCATCATTTTCAATAGAGTGGGGACCAGGGCTAGTCAAGGAAGGAATCTCTTTTTTCCGATCTGTACCCAGGGAGAAGACATGGATAACAACTAGCTGCATAACCTGGCAAGTAACCTGGTAAAACAGCATATAGAGATAGTGTCAATGGAAAGGCCCCAAGTGGAAAACAGTGCATGGAGTGGTTTTTCTCAGCTGATGAATGATGGTCCAACATTGAATCACCTGGCAGATATGTACCAGTTACTGAACTAGTCTTTTTTGAACATTATTCTTCTCAGCTATATACAGCTAGGGGAGGGATGAGCTGTGACTTGGCTCAGGAGTTTAAGCAATTGAGATTCTGACTTCTAAGTCAGCACCTGGTGCCCCTTAATTTACTGGCATAACATATTGCAGTTTGTCACTTTCAACCTCCACATGTCCTCCCATGAGGGATTTCCCCTATACTCAAAAGTCCAAGACTGAGGAAAGGGAGTTGTGGGGTGATCTTCAAGCAGAAAAAAATATTCATGGTGTAGCAGCTGTGGTCTGCTGGAAGAGCTGTTAAAACACAATGAGCCAGATGATAGAGTAATTGCAAGCTTTAACTGCCAAGTCTGGAGCTAAGCAGTGATCCTAATTATTGGGAGTAGCTCCTACTGTATACCTTCCTAGGGAAAGAGGAAAAATTTGTTTAGCATTTGCTTTTTTTCTTCTAATTTGGCTCCACATTGAAAAGCCTGAATGACTGGCAGAAGTGGCATAAAGCCTCAGGAGTTTGGGCCCATTATACAATCAGCAGAAGTCTTCATCTATGCCTCAAAGCCAGAGATGAAACTGACTGCTGTGAAGATTCTCATTTAATACACTTGGAATGACTGACAGTAAACTTTTGGTTCCTCTTTCCTGCGAAGGGAGCTACATACAGCCCTTCAGAGTCTCACTTAGGTATTCCTGGGTTGATGAAGAGGGGGCATGAAAAACAAACTGCATTCAGTTTGCCCATTCCTGCAGTACAATGACACTGGTAGTATAACACTTATCTTGATGTGATGTTTTATTTTATATTATGTTACAGAGTTGTAAATATCTTTTCGGTATGGCAATAACCTCACAGCCCAGCCTATCCGACACCCTTTATTGGCCTTGTCATCTGCTATCTAGAGTACTAGACAGTTATATTATCTGCAAGTACAAGAGATTTGACATAACAAACCATAAACTGAAATCTTTGACTTTATCGATTTTTCATTTTCTTCTAGCATTTGATGAAGTGTTTAGTGGTGTTTATTTTTAATTTTATCAAAGTTCTTTTGTTTTATTGATTTTTAAAGTGGCTTATTTATAATGACAGCATAAGTAAATGGGAAGCATTTACCTTTTGAACTCCATAAGACTCCAGAGAGACTCAATGAGAAATAGTGTTTAATTTAAAAAAATTGAAATTTAATTCCAGTATTCCTAAAGGTAGTAAAAAGTAAACTCTGAGCAATAATTGAGCAAGGTGTTCCAATGTGGATAAACAGCAAAAGTGACTGGAGCAGGGGATTGTACTCTGTGTCTCACCTCCTGGGGTGTGTGTATGGCCCCAATCACTGGCCTAAAGAGCCTCTCTCTCTTTCTCACTAGGATAGTCTTAAGTTTAATACCCTTCACCACATCCTGATTACTACAATGCAGGGAAATGACTGTGTTGTTACTTCTGTAGTTACCTCAATGGTGACAGTAGGCATAAGCAGAGTAAGCAATTGCTTCGGGCCCCAAGCAGCTCAAGGAGGTGCTGATTTAGTATTACCTGTCAAATACTGTTCATCTTACTTAACGTGGACTTTTTATCAAGTCTATTACTACGTGTTGAGTTGGTATATTTTGGAGTTTTCAGAAACAATTAGTATTTTTAGGGGTAAGGGAATGGGGCAGGGGCAAAAATACTCCTGCTTAGCACCTCTTATAGCACCGCCATCTCGTGCTACCTGCCAACAGAATGAAATCCTATCCGGCTGCATATGATTAAGATATTTCCATGGAAGATAATCCCATTGGCATGATGTTTCTCTGACGGAACCTCTTGCAAAGTGAATTGCTGAAATAGAGAATTTACAGTTGTTTAAATCTCTTATGTTCTTCACACAGCATTTATGAACACTTCACTTAACAACTTCTGCCCAACTTTCTGCTATCATATAATTGGTTCATTTTAATTTGGTTCACCTTTCAACCCAGCTCAACAGCATCTGCCCTCTGAATACTCTGACAAACCAAAAACTTCAGTTAACAAACCATTAGAGTTGCATAATTCAAGCCTTTAAAAACCAAGGAATGAGTTGTTGAGAATATAAAACAAAGCTTGTATTAGCAATAAAATAAACAAGCACTTATTAGCCAAAATGTTCAAATTTGGCTCCGTAGAGATGGTTCGTAGGATGAGAATCTCAAAGCAAAAAGAAAAGGAGTACTTGTGGCACCTTAGAGACTAACCAATTTATTTGAGCATAAGCTTTCATGAGCTACAGCTCACTTCATCAGATCAGATCCGATGAAGTGAGCTGTAGCTCACGAAAGCTTATGCTCAAATAAATTGGTTAGTCTCTAAGGTGCCACAAGTACTCCTTTTCTTTTTGCGAATACAGACTAACACGGCTGTTACTCTGAAACCAATCTCAAAGCAGTGCAGGGGATGCCATTAATTATGAAAGAAGAGTATGGCTAAATTTCCTACAGTGTTTTGAACATGTCAACCCTAAATCCATCATTAGGCCCCAAAGTACCCACAGACCTCACTGAAATCAATAGGAGCTTCATATATTCAAGCATCTTTGAAAGTCAGTTTGTCACACACTGCAAGCTACCTAGAGCTCCCCTGGCTGGATATTCACTAGGCTGGCTGTTGTGCTTAGGGACCACCTCACTAGGCTCCATGTACTTTAAGCCTCCCAAGCAGAATCCAGGCACTCTCCCTGGCTGAGTTCTATAGGCACACTCTCAGGGTGCATTTCAAATATTTAGAACCCTCTCAGGGCTGGGACCCTGTGGTCCCTAGGACTAGATTGACCCCCTCGAACTTCCTCATAACTTAAGCACACTCTTTCCCAGAACCTCACCTTGTGGATCTCTTAAGTTTACAGTTTAACTCCACAGGGGCACATGCCAATGAAAGAAAACAGACTTTGCACAGCATTCTAAAACATCATTACTCTCCATTTAGATAGCACAAGAGATACATAGAGAAAAATAATAAACAAGCCTGCTTCCATGAACTCACCACTCTGGAAAGTTCTCTGGGCTTGGGACAGAGTTCTCTGTGAATTCCAACTTCCTCCCCTCCCACACACGGCTTCTCTTCAGATTCATAGCATCTGATATATGCTGTCAGGCCCTTCCTCTGCTCCTGGTCTCTTCTCAAAATGGCTGCTGACAGAGCTCTCCTTAGGATTTATGGGGCCCTCTGCCATATTATTAAACTGGTGCCCCTATGCCCGACAGCAGCTCAGGCTCGCACGTGTATTTTAGATAATGGTGGTCTTTTGGCGGATTTATTTAAAAAACAATATGTCTGAAGATCCAAGCATTTAAGGCTAAAGATGAATACTCAGATTGTGTATCTAAAAATCTATGCAAGGATTCTTTAGAGATGTGATTTTAGAATTTTCAGCAACACACTAATGAAATATTTTAAAGCAAATTTTAAACTGAGGTCCTGTGTAGACTAACATGTTCTGAGTAAATATTATAGTGATACACAACTGTTTTTGTCATAAATTCAAAAATGGACAGTATATACCTGGGGGTTGACAAATGCCCGTTAAATGGCTTCATTACCACTTGAGTGGCTCTTTAACAGTTTCAATGTTGTGCTAATAAGTCTGGCAGGCTGGAAGGCTTTTTCACTTTTAAGTACCAGATCCCCTCCAGAAGAAGACTCACTAGGCCGCAGCAGCCAGCTGTGGTGGGAGCCTACAGGAAGGGTCAGAACAGGGATAGGGAGACCCAGGGGTGCCCCAAATTTTCAGGTGCCCTACGCAGCTGCGTATGCCTAAGGATGGCCCTGGCTGCTGAAAGCCAATCTCCCATCCCCTTTTTCAGGTGAGCCTCTATTCTGCCTTATCAAGCAATCAAAACTCTCTCACCAGGTGATCCATTCCTTAGTTACCAGCCTATTTGGGCAGACTGAGTGGCAGCCAACTCTTTGTCTAAGTGTTCTTCAATTTGAATGAAGGATCATCAAGGTTTAACAACCCTCTATTGTTAGCCCTGTGCTACCATCCCTTGAAACTTCAGTTCCACATGGAGGTAAAAGAACAGAAAAGGCAGCAAGCCCTACATTCAAAATGGAGGTTGCAGTCTGACACAGATATACATAAAAAGATATCTGAATATCAAACAGAATTAATAAGCCTTACATAAACAGATTCCCCAAATACTTACATAGGCCACTTTCATTTAGATGCTAATTATGGATTTAGAAGCTCCCAAGTCTGAAAAAACAAAACAAAAACCCCCACACATTCTTTTCAAGGGTAAATATATGCATCACAAAACAACAGTATTAACATGGACCTGTGTATTTGTTTAATACATTACTTTTATTATTTTGATATCCAAATATTTTTGTTTAAGAAATGCTGTTAAGGGGGACATATCAGTTAAATTGACAGCAGAATGGTTTTGTAAAGTACTTAAAAAAGCTGTTTCTTGACAATCATGTTAAATGAATTTTAATAGGTAAAGTGTATAATATTGTTTCTGGTAAAAATACTTACGTGGACTTGTATGTGAGACTGATCAATGCATGTCACTCCCCTCACCCTTTACTCAACTCTACAAGCACTTCTCCTCACATACCAGCCCCTGCAACTCCTGGACTGTTCTCTCCTATTCTCCACCAGGTCATGGGAACTTCTGGTGCTCAGCACTTTTGAAAAATGGTTGGTTTACTTGGAAGTGCAGTAGGGCTGGGAAACGGTTTTCCCAACCCAGAAAAAAAATTGTGATTTTGAAAAATTTTTCCTCCTCCCAAATCAGTACAAAATGTCAAAATTTTTCATGAACTATAAATCCACCACTTCCCACACAAAAATCTGTTTGGGTCAATCAAAACATTTTGTTTCAATAATTTTTTTAAATGTTTTCACTATACATTAATTTAAATTTTGAAATGAAAAGAGCTTCTGAAGGAAAAATTGGAAATTTGTTTAAAAAAGTTTCCGTTTTTTTATGGAAAAAAGACATTTTGTTCAAGAATTCCCAACAGCTCTATTGAGGAGCCTAAATTTAGACTTTTTGAAAATCTGAATTTGGATTTTCAATGGATCCTTCTCCCATTTAAGGCAATGGAAGTTTTGCCTTTAACTTAACTAGGGGATAGATTGGGAATAGTAATAGTATAATTAAAATTAAAAAGTAGGTTTTAAAACTATTATTTAGATTTCTCAAGCACCTGTCACACCAAAATATGGAAAATGATCTTTCTTTCTATCACACATTCATGGCATATACAGGGTTTAGTGCAATTGTTAATGAATAGTTTAAGCCCAAAGCTCTTTACAAATGAAATTGGTGATTAATTAATAAATCGGGATTTCTTTCTGACCTTTTAAAATAAATGGATATGTCAAGGACAGAAATAATTCTAGATCTTCAAAATCTCTGCCAGACAGGACTGGTTCAAGAGGAGAGACAGACACTTTCCACACCAATGCCTCGGTGCCTATGAAGTCAGTTTTCATCACTATTCACTTTACATATATTGATTGATTCTAAAATGTACTTAATTAACAGCTGTCTCCCCTCTCTCCTCCTTTAAAAATAAAAACAGTTTTGAGCTGATAGTTAAGTTGACATTCAAAAATTTAAAAGTAACACGCTCAGGTACTCTCCTCACTCAATCATGATAATTCAAAAATAAGGCTTTCAAAAGTTTGTTCCCCAGAGAGTGAAACCATTATTTCTGCAATGCTCCTAGTTTGAGAAAGACACTCCTGTCTTTCCTAATACAGGCCTTGTGCTGTTAGCTGAACTTACTTTGATTTCCTGGTTATTTTCTTAGAAGGTATATTAAAAAATCCTTAGATGAGTAATTTTTGTGACTTTTTCTCTCTCTTCTTTCAGTGGAGAACTACAATTCCAATGCAAGAGAAATTAAAAATGTGGGTAAATATAAAAAATGTCACACTGGAGCAGAACATAGGTCCAGGTAGTTACTTTGCCAGAGTCCCTCCTATGGTGAGATCTTCGTGGCACAGGAGAGCGAGTGCGAGTGGTGCAGTACCAGGAGCTGATTACAGCTTCCTGTTTCCATGGCTGATCTGCACCAGCCCTGGTATAAAAGCAGCCTGTGGGCATCTCTAACCTACCCAGGTGGCTAAGGTCTCCACAGAGCCATACGCTAGCTGAGAAATGGTTGATCCCACCTGACCTTACTGATTGGTGCTATGCTATCTCCCATCTCCTATGCAAGGTTGGGGGTGGGGCAATTAGTACAGGAGCTGATTATACCAGTTTATGCCAGCTGAGAACTCCATTCTGTGCCTGCGATATTCCCAACTGGCCACCTACAGCACTGTACTGGTTTGAGGGAAGTAATCTGGCCTACTACCTCCAGAGGAAAGCAAAATACCTGTGGGTCCAATCTTACAAACATTTGCATATGTGAGTCCTGTATTTGCATGCAGATAATTTGCCACACTTTAGCCAGATGGAAATATACTTCCCGATTCCTGCAGGCAGTCACATTATGCCCACAAGCCTGAGCTTTGAAAGGCAACACATTGAGTCACTTACAGCTGCTTAATTCTTAGTCAGAGTCATCAGTGAGGTTTCTGACTGAAACATTAATTAAAAGACTTTTTTTAAATCACTATAAAAGACGGAACTTGAATAAATGGGAGGAGATAGCAATTTGGAGAAGACTATGCCCGAGTATGTGCAGGGCTTAAATTCAGACAGAGCTGTCCGGAGCAGAGCTCTGAAAAATATTTTCAAACCTGCAAGACAGAAGCCCTGAGCCCCAGTGCCTCCCACGGGTCTAAAGCCCCGGGCTCTGGTGTCTCCCATGAGGCTGAAGCCCCAAGTCCCCATGCACCCTGTGGGGCTGACGCTACAAGCCCTGGCACCTCCTGCGGGAGTGAAGCCCTGAGCCCCCGAGCTCTGGGAAATACTCTGTGAGAGTTTAAGCTTAAGAGTCTGTGTGTGTGTGCATGCACACATGCACTTGGGAAGGGGAAAGAGTCAAACCAATTTGAAATGTGTAGCACAAAGTTTTACATTACACAGGTTTTACACTGCATAACACCATGTATTCTGAGTGCATACACTCCTGAAAGGAGGTAGGGAGAAGATAAAAAAATTGCTTCATTTTTTCCCCCTTGCATAGTTGTTAGTGCTTTTAAAAACCTACTAGTCATTTGAGTTATTTCACTGTTAACAAATATAGTCTAGAAATATGGATGAAGTCCTCTAATACCCTACAGAAGCAAAAAGGATCCTTTTCATATAAATCTCAGCTTATTATGTCAGTAGTTTCTGGGGTTTTTTTCACAAGTTTTAATCATTTATTCATTTTTCCATCTGAAATACAGTTTGTATCTTTGTGGGGCTGCATAGCAAAACTGATTCTCTTTATAATTCCATTACAGGTAAATTGGAGTTCATAAAATCCAGGTTTAACAAAATTCCCTTTTTTTCTGAAATGCCTTGGTGTACCCCAATCTAGCAGTAGTATTGCATTTATTATTATTATTATTTATATACATTCATAAGGCAGCAGCATTTTGGTTTTTCCCTGGGAGCTTTTCCCACTCGTAACAGGTGGTACTGGAAAAAGCGTGAAAGTGCTTTTTGGAGAAGCAGAGAAGTGGGCAGTTGAGATTGGCATCATTGGTAGAGCGAAGGCAAGAGCTGCCCTTTCCATAAGATAGTAGGTTGAATAGGTACAGTGGGGCTATATTATGGAGGACTTTGAAAGTAAGTACAAGAGGTTTATGCTTGATGTAGTGGAAGAGGGAGAGTCACTGGGGGAAGTGCTGGCGTCAAAGCAATAAGCCAAGAAGAGGATCTTATTAGCTGTGTTTGGAATGCACTTCGAGGGAGTATGTTGCAAGCATCAAGGTCAGAGAGGAGATTTCAGCAGTCAAAGGACTTCGGAGCTTGGACACAAGTTTTGGCAGTGTGTGCAGAGAGGGAAGGACAGCTCTCAGAGATGTTGTGCAGGAAGTAGTTGCAAGACCTAGCCTGGATGTGTGAGTCAAAGGGAAGAGAGTAAGTAGTTAGAGATTAAACCAAGATTATGAGCTTGAGTGACCCAAATTTTACAAAATCTGATTTTATGAAAGTTTTGGGTGTCTCCCAAGACTTTCATAAACTTGAGATTTACTTTTATGGTTTTTTTTCCACTTTATCTGCTGGACCCATATAAACATAGGGTCATATCTTCAGTTGGTAGAAATCTTGATCTTCAATGAAGTTACACAGATACACACCAGCTGAGGCTCTGGCCGTAAATTCTATGGACTGCCAACCAAACTTTAATTTATAGTTACTAAATTGTTTTCCGATTAAAAAAGCAGCTGTCAAGGTTCCTTCCCCACTCTGAACTCTAGGGTACAGATGTGGGGACCTGCAGGAAAGACCCCCTAAGCTTATTCTTACTAGCTTAGGTTCAAAAATTCCCCCAAGGTACAAACTTTGCCTTATCCTTGAACCGTATGCTGCCACCACCAAGCATGTTAAACAAAGAACAGGGAAAGAGCCCACTTGGAGACGTCTCCCCCCAAAATATCCCCCCCAAGCCCTACACCCCCTTTCCTGGGGAAGGCTTGATAAGAATCCTCACCAAATTGTACAGGTGAACACAGACCCAAACCCTTGGATCTTAAGAACAATGAAAAATCAATCAGGTTCTTAAAAGAAGAATTTTAATTAAAGAAAAGGTAAAAGAATCACCTCTGTAAAATCAGGATGGTAAATACCTTACAGGGTAATCAGATTCAAAACAGAGAATCCCTCTAGGCAAATCCTTAAGTTACAAAAAGACACAAAAACAGGAAAATACATTCCATCCAGCACAGCTTATTTTACCAGCCATTAAACAAAAGGAAATCTAACACATTTCTAGCTAGATTACTTACTAACTTTACAGGAGTTGTAAGGCTGCATTCCTGATCTGTTCCCGGCAAAAGCATCACACAGACAGACTAACCCTTTGTTCCCCCCTCCAGATTTGAAAGTATCTTGTCCTCTCATTGGTCATTTTGGCTCAGGTGCCAGCTAGGTTACTTTAGCTTCTTAACCCTTTACAGGTGAAAGGGTTTTGCCTCTGGCCAGGAGAGATTTTATAGCACTGTATACAGAAAGGTGGTTACCCTTCCATTTATATTTATGACCAGCCATGACTGATTATTGCAGTTACAAAATATAAAAATGGAAGAGTTTGGAAATTTAGATAAGATTGTTAAGGACTATTTACTGTTAATAACTTAGAGCAATATGACAGGTTTCAGAGTAGCAGCCATGCTAGCCTGTATTCGCAAAAAGAAAAGGAGTACTTGTGGCACCTTAGAGACTAACAGAACGCCACTAGCCGTCACCTTCAGCCCCCAACTAAAACCCCTCCAACGCATTATTAAGGATCTACAACCTATCCTGAAGGACGACCCAACACTCTCACAAATCTTGGGAGACAGGCCAGTCCTTGCCTACAGACAGCCCCCCAACCTGAAGCGAATACTCACCAACAACCACATACCACACAACAGAACCACTAACCCAGGAACCTATCCTTGCAACAAAGCCGGTTGCCAACTGTGCCCACATATCTATTCAGGGGACACCATCACAGGGCCTAATAACATCAGCCACACTATCAGAGGCTCGTTCACCTGCACATCCACCAATGTGATATGTGCCATCATGTGCCAGCAATGCCCCTCTGCCATGTACATTGGTCAAACTGGACAGTCTCTATGTAAAAGAATAAATGGACACAAATCAGATGTCAAGAATTATAACATTCATAAACCAGTCGGAGAACACTTCAATCTCTCTGGTCACACGATTACAGACATGAGAGTTGCGATATTACAAGAAAAAAAACTTCAAATCCAGACTCCAGCGAGAGACTGCTGAATTGGAATTCATTTGCAAATTGGATACAATTAACTTAGGCTTGAATAGAGACTGGGAGTGGCTAAGTCATTATGCCAGGTAACCTATTTCCCCTTGTTTTTTCCTCCTCCCCCCCCCCCCCCGACGTTCTTGTTAAACCCTGGATTTGTGCTGGAAATGGCCCAACTTGATTATCATACACATTGTAAGGAGAGTGATCACTTTAGATAAGCTATTACCAGCAGGAGAGTGGGGTGGGGGGAGGTATTTTTTCATGCTTTGTGTGTATAAAAAGACCTTCTACACTTTCCACAGTATGCATCCGATGAAGTAAGCTGTAGCTCACGAAAACTTATGCTCAAATAAATTGGTTAGTCTCTAAGGTGCCACAAGTACTCCTTTTCTTTTTAGAGCAATATGTAAATTAAGTGATATTAAAGGGCCACATTGTTCATAGTCCTTACACATATTTACAGTGTGTCATAGGGAGAGTGCAACAAGCCTTCCCATCTTCCATGGTGCACTAAGGGCACAGTGAGGAACAGCGATGAGGTTTTCACATAGCAGCCCATAGTGCCAGTATATACATCTACCTGTGCATCATGGAGCTCCAGGCGGTATTCTGCCTTCCCTGGATCACACTGCCTACCAGGGCTCCCCTGGGGCATGTGCAGTGGTGCTTTGCTTCTAATTTTGGACAAGGCACAACTGAGCCATCAATAATTCATAAAGCTAATGTCCCAATCCTGTAAATACTCACACATAAATGTAATCCCACTGAAATTAATTTGGCTATTCATGCTCAGCCTTAAGCACAAGGCTCCTTCATTACCATCCAAAAACCCCAACCATTACATGCTATAGGTTCAAGTGAAGATTCCAGTGTTGAACAGAGGCCCACTGGTGCCAGCTGGCCTCACAAACTCACTGCACCTAACACATTGCTATCATAGTATTTATCTGAAAAGAATGTCATGTGAGATCTTAAATGAAAGCCAGGATCAGGCTGGTCATTAATATCACTGTGAAATGTATGTATGGTTGATATTTTAAAAGGTATGTCTATATCTGGAAAATATATCCTTATAGTTTGTAGTAAGGTATTACCCCACAGCAGAGATGAAAAACTGGTCTTGCCAGATGAAGGGATGTTTATTCGTTGGTCTGCCTCGGTTCTTATTAAGCATTAAGCATTGCGAGCCAAACACAATGGAAGCCCCATTTACATGCGAGTCAACAGGAAGGTGGGAAGTCAACAGGAAAAAGAATAGCCGGAGGAAGAGAGGTGTACTTCAGAGGTTTATTGGACTATAACTGGAGGACCAGGACAGCACCCTGTTATCCATCACCGAGGGAGAAAAAAGGACAGTACTTTTTGAATCCATGAATGGTGGATCCCAGCCATGTAGGTTGGTGATGCTGGGAGATTGCTTTAGATGAGAAATTACTTTAGACAATGATTCTAGCCTGTTCAAGTTAAATTTAGATTCTGAGAAGTGTGTTATAGTTTTTTGTTTTATATTAACCATTGTTGTTTCCATTATCCTTACTCAGTATCTCTTAAATCTTAATCTTTGATAATAAACATATAATTGTTTCACTATAAATATATCTCCATGCTGTGATGTGATAAAGGCCCTGATCCTGAGTTGTACCAGTCAAGCTGTGTGTATACTGTTCCCTTGGGAACAGCAAACCTGGTAATTACTGTGTCCAGGGACAAGGGCTGGATACTACAGTGGGATGCTGTCAGAGGGGTTTGGCTGGCATACACCAAGTGCCTGCAAGTTCACTTTGCCTGCAAGACACAGTAAGGACTGGCAGAGCTCTGAGATTGTTTGTGTGGCTAACAGACTAGTGAGGTCCGAGAGCTGACACTCACTTAAACACCAGCAAGTCTCTCTCTTGCTGAAGCAGAGAGGTACAATGGTGATTCGCAGTCTTGGGCACCATGAGATAGGGGCACATCCAGTTTATTCAGAAACAACAATACTCAGCTCTTATATTGCACTTTTCATCTATAGAGTCCAAAAAACAAAACAAACTACAGTATTTTAAAAGTTGAACTCAAGCTTATTTGCTTTTCTTTTTCACTTATCTTCAAGAGCACACATGAAGCCTGTTAACAAATAATGTGCTTATTATTTGCCTAGAATTCTATACTATCATTAAAAACACACTCATTCTCAAGGACCATTTTTTTCTGAAATCATTCATTCACTGAATAAAAAAATATATTAATAAAGGCATCAGGATTGTAGTTAATAGACAATTATTGACATTATCTTTGTCATAGTGACGCACAGAACATAACAGTTCATAGTGTGAAATAAAAATACATTTAAAATCCACTGACAGCGTTAAATATTGAGATAATAGATTTGACTACATTAATGAATAACAACATAATGCATAAATCATCAGTCTGCCTACTGAAACTACTACACTTAACTTTATATTAAGTCTATGACCCTTATTGTACCCTTTGAGGAAAATATGCCTATTGTACGTTTGGACACCTAAACCCAAAGATCTTGGCCACAGAAGATGGTGGGTGGTCGTTACCCTGGACAACACATTTTGAGGAAATTCACCTTGAGAAAATTCTTGTTAGTTATTTGTTTAAATTTTGAAGGCTATCTATACAAGGAAAATGGCTCGAATTCACACAACCTTTAAAAATAATGAAAAAGGCAATAGAACATATTTGAATACTTATATACTTCAGAGAATCTGCGAGTTAATTCTGGGAGTCATGATAAAGAGGCCAGATATGAAATAACTCAATTCTTTTTTCTCATCTAAAGGAGATCACTTCTAAAGCAGTTAATCACTGAAATTGACACAACAAATTCTATGTTTCGCAGCAAAGAGGCTTTCCCCTTTTGAAGAATTAACCTTTTAGCCATCAAAGCAGCTCCTAATTCCATCTTCTGAAGAGAAGATGGATCAGGAGCCTTCTGTAAATATTCCGCAATGAACAGCCAGAATCTTCCTAGCAAAGAACATATAGGGCTTATTTACTATCATAGAATATCACAGTTGGAAGGGACCTCAGGAGTCCATTTAGTCCAACCCCCTGCTCAAAGCTGGACCAATCCCCAACTAAATCATCCCAGCCAGGGCTTTGCGAAGCCTGACCTTAAAAACTTCTAAGGAAGGAGATTCCACCACCTCCCTAGGTAATGCATTCCAGTGTTTCACCACCCTCCTACTGAAAAAGATTTTCCAAATATCCAACCTAAACCTCCCCCATTGCAACTTGAGACCATTACTCCTCGTTCTGTCATCTGCTACCACTGAGAACAGTCTAGATCCATCCTCTTTGGAACCCCCTTTCAGGTAGTTGAAAGCAGCTATCAAATCCCCCCTCATTCTTCTCTTCCGCAGACTAAACAATCCCAGTTCCCTCAGCCTCTCCTCATAAGTCATGTGTTCCAGTCCCCTAATCATTTTAGTTGCCCTCTGCTGGACGTTTTCCAATTTTTCCACATCCTTCTTATAGTGCAGGGGCCAAAACTGGACACAGTACTCCAGATGAGGCCTCACCAATGTCAAATAGAGGGGAACGATCACGTCCCTCGATCTGCTGGCAATGCCCCTACTTATACATCCCAAAATGCCATTGGCTTTCTTGGCAACAAGGGCACACTGTTGACTCATATCCAGCTTCTCGTCCACTGAAACCCCTAGGTCCTTTTCTGCAGAACTGCTGCCTAGCCACTCGGTCCCTAGTCCGTAGCGGTGCATGGGATTCTTCCATCCTAAATGCAGAACTCTGCACTTGTCCTTGTTGAACCTCCTCAGATTTCTTTTGGCCCAATCCTCTAATTTGTCTTCCTGATTTCACTCCTGCATGTCCGAGCAATATTTTTATACTCTTCCCTGGTCATTTGTCCAATCTTCCACTTCTTGTAAGCTTCTTTTTTATGTTTAAGCTCAACAAGGATTTCACTGTTAAGCCAAGCTGGTCGCCTGCCATATTTACTATTCTTTCTACACATCGGGATGGTTTGTCCCTGTAACCTCAATAAGGATTCTTTAAAATACAGCCAGCTTCCCTGGACTCCTTTCCCCCTCATGTTATTCTCCCAGGGGATCCTGCCTATCAGTTCCCTGAGGTTGTCAAAGTCTACTTTTCTGAAGTCCAGGGTCTGTATTCTGCTGCTCTCCTTTCTTCCCTGTGTCAGGATCCTGAACTCAACCATCTTATGGTCACTGCCTCCCAGGTTCCTATCCACTTTTGCTTCCCCTACTAATTCTTCCTGGTTTGTGAGCAGCAGGTCAAGAAGAGCTCTGCCCCTAGTTGGTTCCTCCAGCACTTGCACCAGGAAATTGTCCCGTACATTTTCCAAAAACTTCCTGGATTGCCTGTGCACCGCTGTATTGCTCTCCCAGCAGATATCAGGGTGATTGAAGTCTCCCATGAGAACCAGGGCCTGCGATCAAGTAACTTCCGTGAGTTGCCGGAAGAAAGCCTTGTCCACCTCATCCCCCTGGTCCGGTGGTCTATAGCAGACTCCCACCACGACATCGCCATTGTTGCTCACACTTCTAAACTTAATCCAGAGACACTCAGGTTTTTCTGCAGTTTCACACCGGAGCTTTGAGCAGTCATACTGCTCTCTTACATACAATGCAACTCTCCCACCTTTTCTGCCCTGCCTGTCCTTCCTGAACAGTTTATATCCATCCATGACAGTACTCCAGTCATGTGAGGAGTTATCCCACCAAGTCTCTGTTATTCCAATCACATCATAATTCCTTGACTGTGCCAGGACTTCCAGTTCTCTCTGCTTGTTTCCCAGGCTTCTTGCATTTGTGTATAGGCACTTGAGATAACTTGCTGTTTGTCCTGCTTTCTTAGTATGAGGCAGGAACCCTCGCCTTTCGTGCTCTCCTGCTCGTGCTTCCTCCTGGTATCACAGGTCCCCACTTACCTCAGGGCTTTGGTCTTCTTCCCCCAGTGAATCTAGCTTAAAGCCCTTAACTATCAAGAAATAGGACATAGGGTACAGGTGAGCCTTAACCAAAACATCAGTTCTGAACACCCTGGAACTTTGGGGAAGTTTCATCTATATTTGGATTCAAACTTTGCAGTTTAAAAGTGTAGGGCAATAGGTTTTTGTTTTTTTTTAAAGATTTCAGTGCTGGCCTAATTCTGCTCCCACTAAAGTCAACGAGAGTTTAAAAATTGATTTCAATTGGAGAAGAATTATGCTTACAGTTAACTAAATGTTAGGTATCCTCTTGTTCATTATCAGAGAGAGAGAAAAACAAACTTTCTTGAATTGGTCTTTCTTGAGGTATGGACTGCAGTACAAATTATTGCTCCACCTCCAGAGGCAGAGGATGAACTTGCTGGAAATGGATGCATCTGATGAAGTGAGCTGTAGCTCACGGAAGCTTATGCTCTAATAAATGTGTTAGTCTCTAAGGTGCCACAAGTACTCCTTCTCTTTTTACGGATACAGACTAACACGGCTGCTACTCTGAAATTTGCTGGAAATCTGTAGCTTGTGTACACAGGAAGAGCAATACTGGATCAGGCACCTGGTCCATCTAGTTCAATATTCTGTCTCTGGCAGTGGTCAGCACTGGATTTATAGATTCTAAGGCCAGAAGTCCTTTATGATCTGGTCTGAACTCCTGCATAACACAGTAAAGCAGAACCATAATATAACTTCAGTGTAAATTTTAAGAAACCCCACAGTAAGAAGATGTGGGATAATGTACTCCCCATGAAGGTCTCATCCTAATCTCTAATTAAGACTGATTTAAATCTGGAAGAATGCTGTTTTATTTCCCTTCCAAATTTTGTTTATTAACATTAACTATTCCAACTCTAGATATTTCTTATCATCCATACGCATGTTGAATAACTTTTTGAGTCTTGCTAATTTTTTTGGTCACTTTGTAACAATGAATTCCACAGTTTAATTGTGCTTTATATGAAAAAGTATTTCTTTTTATCAGTTTTGAATTTGCTGCTTTTCATTTTCACTGAATGACCACCTGTTTGTGTGTTATCAGACAGGGAGAATAGAAGCTCCTGATCTACTTTTTCTATAGCATTCATTATTTTATAGATTTTTATCATGCCCCCTCTTATCTATCACCTTTATAAAGGTAAACAAATCTAATATTAACATAATTATATGAGAGTTTTTCCCTGCCCCTCATCATTCTGATTACATTTGCTGAATCCATTCTAATTCTACAAATATCCAATTTGGATAGGGTGACAAGTTCTGCACTCAGTATTCCAGATTAGACTGCACCATTGATTTCTATAAAGCCATTGTAAAATTTTTATATTATTTTCCATCTCATTCCTTTTGTTTCTTAACATTATGTTTTTTTCCCCTGTTTTTTTTTTCATTGAGCTGTACACAGTAACACCATAGCCCTTTCCTGTATTGATACTGTTAATTTAGAAACTTGAAAGGTGTATGTGTGCAGTGGGGTTCACTTGGGACTGGCAGGCCTAATAGGCAGGCCATGACTCAACAGTGTCTCAGAGTCTTGGGACAGCCTTGTCAGGCAACTTGAAGGCCTAGAGGCTGAGTAACAGTTCACCATCCTCTGGTGCTTCCCCAGTTTCCTGAGTTAGGCAGAGGATCAGGGGAAAAGGTAGGGGGACCCGGGCCTTCCCTCTCCACCAGGTCCCAGCCCAGGGCCCAAGGGGAAAGAGTGAGGAGAGTCTCAGATCCCTTTCGCTGGAACAACAGACCTATCTCCCCTGGGCCACTTTCTACCACCACCTGTTCTCTCTTCAGTTTGGGAAGTGGTCATGGCACTTGGCTTCCCTGTCAGCAGAGGATTGCTCCCACAGTCTCAAAAGTTCAAACAATCAGTTGGGTCTTCCCAGCTTACTTTCCAGTGTCCACTTGCTCTCCCTTGTCAGGAAGAAGGGCAGGAGAAAAAGGGGTCCAGGCCTTTGGCCTCTGTGACAGGTTTCAATTGGTCCTCCGAGCCCCTAGGGGCGATGGAGAGCTATGATCCCACTGGCAGGCCTCAGTCACACCTTTCGGGCGCTGGGGAATTAGCGGGGAAGGTGTGCCGGCACAAGTCTGCAGCGCGCCCCTCAGGCAGGGGAGCGCCGGCACGAGTCTGCAGCGCGCCCCTCAGGCAGGGGAGCGCCGGCACGAGTCTGTAGTGCACAGTTCTGCTACCCAAGGCAGGCTGGCTGGGGTAGGGGAACTCAGGCCCAACCGACTCCACTGCGTTCCAGCCCCTGGGCCCGGTCAGTGGCGGGAGGCGAAGGTCCTGCTGCTGGGTCAGCAGGGCCGTCCGCGCCTGCTGACCAAACACACCCACCCCACGGTGCAGTTCTGCCCCTGGGCTTCTTCCTACCGGGTCTTTCCGGCGGGTCTCTCTGGTCCCTCCAGCTCGTCCGGGTATTCCGCTGCTGGCAGCTCCAGCTCCCCCTCTGTGTCGGAGTCATGCCGGCCCGGGCTGCAGCCAGGCCCCTCCAGGTCCTCCGGGTATTCAGCGGCTGGCAGTCCTGGTTGCCACAGGCCTTCCTCCCGGTCCGGTTCCTCCTTGCCCAGGGCCTCACCTGGATCAGCAGCAAGATCACAAGGGAGCAGCCTGCATCTGTCTCCCTCCCTGGTGCTCTCCTCACTGGGAAAAGGGCCCCGCCCTTTGTACTTCCTGTCCCACCCCTCCCCTTCCGGGGATTGGCGGAAGCTTGGCCTGGCCCCGTCCACTCAGGCTGAGAGGGTGGCTCTTTACCCTCTGGTTCAGAGGGGAGCCACCCTGGCTCCCTACAGCCTCCCAGTTGGGTCTTTTCTAAAGTCCAGACTCTTCCCTTGTAGATCACTCTGTCCCAGAAGCTGTAGCTTGGCTGCATGCTTGCAGCTAGTCTCTCCTTCACTGTCCCTCTGCTTGTCTGTCAGAGTCTCTTTTTAAGAAGGGCCTCCATTTGGAGCCTGCTCTGCAGCTTCTGAGGAGGGGGCCTTCTTTGCCAAGTACTGCTCCATTACTCCTTTAGTCTTAACGAGGAGTCTGTAGAGTGATTCAAGTTTTCCCCTCCAATATGCATTATTTTATATTTATCAACATATGACTGTAATCAAAATGGCACATAATCCACCCATGTTTAGAATAAGCCAAAAGTGGAAGGCAGATATAAATATGTACTTCTTTGATGTTTTGAGGAGAAAGGCATGGTAGTTGAGAAGAGAAAGAGGAGGGAGTTTATTTTTGCTCATATCTGCTGAAAATCTGAGTTTCACTGTAAATTGTCATCTAGACCAGGGGTAGGCAACCTGTGGCATGTGTGCCAAAGGCGGCACGCAAGCTGATTTTCAGTGGCACTCACACTGCCCGGGTCCTGGCCACCGGTCCAGGGGGCTCTGCATTTTAATTTAATTTCAAATAAAGCTTCTTAAACATTTTAAAAACCTTATTTACTTTACATACAACAATAGTTTAGTTATATATTATAGACTTATAGAAAGAGACCTTCTAAAAACATTAAAATGTATTACTGGCACGCGAAACCTTAAATTAGAGTGAATAAATGAAGACTCGGCACACCACTTCTGAAAGGTTGCCGACCCTGATCTAGACTCTATGGGCAAAATTCTGCCCAAACCCCTTCCAACTCCACTGGCATCAATGGGATTGCATAGGTGTAACTAAGGGAAGAGTTTAACTACATATTTCTCTCTATTTATAATCAATAAATCAGAGAGCCTCAAACTTCTTGGGCCCATGGCTGTCTTCTGAATTTTTTCAAAATTAATTCCCTAATCCCTTAACATCAGTCCTTCCTTGCCCTTTCTCCAGTCCCAAATGCCAAGATTGCTAATTTTCACAATTACACTTGTGAGGGAAAATGATAGAATTTATGTAGGCTCACTTGCAGTGCAAGCCGGACACAAATCAAGCGTAAACTGATTTTGCAAGAATAAATGTTAACCCAAATGATACTGCTCTAAAAGTTCTTAAGCGACTGTGCATGCTGTCATAAATATAAAGGGAAGGGTAACCACCTTTCTGTATACAGTGCTATAAAATCCCTCCTGGCCAGAGGCAAAATCCTTTCACCTGTAAAGGGTTAAGAAGCTAAGGTAACCCCGCTGGCACAAAGGCTTTTGTCTGTCTGTGTGATACCTTTGCCGGGAACAGATCAAGGATGCAAGCCTTCCAACTCCTGTAAAGTTAGTAAGTAGTCTAGCTAGAAAATGCGTTAGATTTTCTTTTGGTTTTTGGCTTGTAAAATAAGCTGTGCTGAAGGGAATGTGTATTCCTGTTTTTGTGTCTTTTTGTAACTTACGGTTTTGCTGAGAGGGATTCTCTGTGTTTTGAATCTGTTCCTGGCAAAGGTATCACACAGACAGACAAAACCCTTTGTCCCCCACTCCAGATTTGAAAGAATCCTGTCCCCTCATTGGCCATTTTGGATCAGGTGCCAGCGGGGTTACCTTAGCTTCTTAACCCTTTACAGGTGAAAGCATTTTGCCTCTGGCCAGGAGGGATTTTATAGCACTGTATACAGAAAGGTGGTTACCCTTCCCTTTATATTTATGACACATGCAGAAATGGAGGCCGAGTTGAGGCACAATATTTGGCCTTACACAGCTCCTTGTTTTTTTTTTAAAACTTAGATAAATTTTCTTTCTTACTGTTTTATAAAATATGAACACTAAGGCCTGTTTATGTATTTCCCACCTGCACACACACTACATAATACATAGTTGTTCCATGAAACTTAGTGGTAAAAATTGCATCAGATCTGTTGCCATATGCTCTTGTTGCAGTGTGGTTTTACCGGAAATCCTTCTGATGTTGCCATAATCTTTTTGGAGACTTTGCATCTGGCATTCCCAAAGTATTGTTGATTAAAAGTAGGTATCAATCAAGTAGGAGAAATCTGAAAACTTTCTCATACCCTTGTTTTTATTTAATAATGTTTTAGTCTGTGTAGAATCTGGTCTGTTTTCCATTTTACTGTTTTAAAAAGTTTAGTCAATGAAATTTCTTTTCTCTCATTCAAGTTTATTCAAAGGCTTTGCCATGGCAAACCAATAAATGCTTTGTCTGACTGTAACTGAGTAAGTAAAATAAATATTTGTACAGATGGAAAATATCCGTAAGGGTCACTGAAAGGAAGATCTGGTGGAAGGTGAATAGACTCTTTTTGATGTTATCTTGGCTAAACATTTTTGGATAATCATTTATCTAGTGAAAAAGTGGAGAAAGGCTTCCTGGTTCCAGGAAGAAATTGAAGTTTATTGCAGAACATTTTTGAAGTGCAAGGTGCTTTTTCCCCCTCTCAGGCTTTAAATGCTTGAGCTACTCTGTAATTTATTTAGCTGTGTATAATTAATTCAGTGCTTCAACTCAGTGAGCATTGGAAACATACACTGGCCAGTTGTAGCTGTGAAATGAGATTAATTAATTAGTATGGATCTTTTCAGAATATACCTTTTTGCCACTTTATAGTTGCTAT
Source organism: Natator depressus (assembly GCF_965152275.1). Lineage (NCBI taxonomy): Eukaryota > Metazoa > Chordata > Testudines > Cheloniidae > Natator > Natator depressus. The sequence goes on along the minus strand of NC_134237.1, from coordinate 94,412,532 downwards.
TTTTGTTACATTTCATAATAAAACTGCACCCACAACCTCTGACGGGAATCTGAAGAAGAGAGTCAACCCATTCAAGAAGGAAGAAATATGTGGGTTAACTTGCACATGGGAGAAGTCATAGACACTGTTGAAAATGGGAGATCCAAGGAATGTGGAGCATGCAGGGGGTGGAATATGGGGCAACTAATTAAAAACACCAAAAGTTGAGAACACTTTGCATAATGTAGAGGAGCTCCAGGTCTGCATGGAATTTTAAAATGTGTATTTTGGAAATAAACAAAAAGAATGAAAAGCTAATTTGTATCAGAAATTAAAAGGTGTCAGAAATTGCCAGTTCACAGACAGTGTCTTCTCTTCTAAATCAGTTAAATCAAACCCAATGGAAGGAACTATTTGTCAGTGAATCACCTTGCAACACAGTCTGTTTGCATCCATCATCAGTTCCTAGTGCCGCTCACAGATTGCATCGAGAGGTGGGTGAAAATTTCAAAAAAAAAAAAAAAGTACTCAGAGTTGTTGGTTAAATAAAATCTATTACTTTGCTTCAGTCTTAATAATGAAGCCTTTTATTCATTTTCTATGAACATGGGCATGATAGAACGTATGCAGAAAGTAAGTGTAACATGAATACTTGTGTGAATGTATTTGTGCAGAGTTTCATGCTGGAAAGTGTTCATGCAGCCTTCTTGAATTGCTTTGTCATAAAAATTTCATTTTTCCAATCAAGGAGCAGAAACGATACCATGTGACTTAGAGGACCAATCACCCACCACAAATAGAAAAGGAGTACTTGTGGCACCTTAGAGACTAACAATTTATTTGAGCATAAGCTTTCGTGAGCTACAGCTCACTTCATAGGATGCATTCAGTGGAAAATACAGTGGGGAGATTTAATACATAGAGAACATGAAACAATGGGTGTTACCATACACAGTGTAACCAGAGTGATCACTTAAGGTGAGCTATTACCAGCAGGAGAGCGGGTGGGAGAAACCTTTTGTAGTGATAACCAAGGTGGGCCATTTCCAGCAGTTGACAAGAACGTCTGAGGAACAGTGGGTAGTGTGGGGGGGAAGATAAACATGGGGAAATAGTTTTACTTTGTGTAATGACACATCCACTCCCAGTCTTTATTCAAGCCTAAGTTAATTGTACCAGTTTGCAAATTAATTCCAATTCAGCAGTCTCTCGTTGGAGTCTGTTTTTGAAGTTTTTTTGTTGAAGTATTGACACCTTTAGGTCTGTAATCGAGTGACCAGAGAGATTGAAGTGTTCTCCAACTGGTTTTTGAATGTTATAATTCTTGACATCTGATTTGTGTCCACTTATTCTTTTACGTAGAGACTGTCAGTTTGACCAATGTACATGGCAGAGGGGCATTGCTGGCACATGATGGCCTATATCACATTGGTAGATGTGCAGGTGAACAAGCCTCTGATAGTGTGGCTGATGTGATTAGGCCCTATGATGGTGTCCCCTGAATAGATATGTGGACACAGTTGACAACGGGCTTTGTTGCAAGGATAGGTTCCTGGGTTAGTGGTTCTGTTGTGTGGTGTGTGGTTGCTGGTGAGTATTTGCTTCAGGTTGCGGGGCTGTCTGTAAGCAAGGACTGGCCTGTCTCCCAAGATCTGTGAGAGTGATGGGTTGTCCTTCAGGATAGGTTGTAGATCCTTGATGATGCGTTGGAGAGGTTTTAGTTGGGGGCTGAAGGTGATGGCTAGTGGCGTTCTGTTATTTTCTTTGTTGGGCTTGTCCTGTAGTAGGTGACTTCTGGGTACTCTTCTGGCTCTGTCAATCTGTTTCTTCACTTCAGCAGGTGGGTATTGTAGTTGTAAGAATGCTTGATAGAGATCTTGTAGGTGTTTGTCTCTGTCTGAGGGGTTGGAGCAAATGTGGTTGTATCGTAGAGCTTGGCTGTAGACGATGGATCGTGTGGTGTGGTCTGGATGAAAGCTGGAGGCATGTAGGTAGGAATAAGCGGTCAGTAGGTTTCCAGTATAGGGTGGTGTTTATGTAACCATCGCTTATGAGCACAGTAGTGTCCAGGAAATGGACTGCTTGTGTGGATTGGTCTAGGCTGAGGTTGATGGTGGGATGGAAATTGTTGAAATCATGGTGGAGTTCCTCAAGGGCTTCTTTTCCATGGGTCCAGATGATAAAGATGTCATCGATGTAGCGCAAGTAGAGTAGGGGCATTAGGGGACGAGAGCTGAGGAAGCACTGTTCTAAGTCAGCCATAAAAATGTTGGCATACTGTGGGGCCATGCGGGTACCAATAGCAGTGCTGCTGATTTGAAGGTATACATTGTCCCCAAATGTGAAATAGTTATGGGTGAGGACAAAGTCACAAAGTTCAACCACCAGGTTTGCCATGACATTATCAGGGATACTGTTCTTGAAGGCTTGTAGTCCATCTTTGTGTGGAATGTGACTCAACAACTAATCCATGAACAACACATACTACAAACTATATTTCCATAAAGTATTGATTGAAGAATTTTAAATGACGATTTTGTAAGAACAAGAGTCTGTTGCCAGTTGAAACATGAATAGAATTTGTTCAATTATTCACTAATAATGTTTACCCAGCTCTGCTCTCATCCTATTTCTACTCTCCATCCTGCTTTGATGGAAACATCAGAATCCAAGACTGCCATGCTGATCCAGAGGACACAGAACAAAGCATCCTTTGCAAACAATTTATCAAAATTTAGCCCAATCATATACACAGAAATTCTAAAAGTACTTAGGGGTGGTCTATGCCTTGACACATTTGGCAGAACCCTGCCACTAGTGGGTGTTAAAGGCAAATAAAAAAAACAACTGTAGTCTGTGCTACCCAACATCATCATTGCTTCTCATTTAGACAACAATCTACCAATGTTCCTAAGCATGTGATGGTCCAGTTCTTTAAACTGCATCACTAGGCTATTGTTGAATTCTTTTGGCATCTTCCACCTTATGGCTTGGAGGCAACATTAAGAATTGGAGGAATTATTTGGTGAATAGCATGCATGATGAAGAGCATGGATTTTTGATGTTTATTTTGTGGAGGGAGCTGTGCAAAAGCTTTCCACTATTAATAAAAAAGATATGACTAAAACAGGGAGTTTTTTTAGCTTAGTAGTGAACATGAATATACATTGAGATCATATAATGTAGGAAGTGGCTGTGTATTTCAGTCTGTTATGAAGCTGCAGTAAGCTATAGACTTTTGCCATACTCTGATAGTGCTGAGGTGCAATTTCAGGTTTCTGGTGGAATTCATCTCTGCCTCTATGGATACTGCGGACTCTTTATCCCTGGATGCCCAGCACCCTGACCAAGTAGCACCTCACAGATGCACCATCATGAAGTTTGGCCTTACTTTGCACTGTAGAAATACAACAGTTATGCCACTAGCGTGAGCTTACTTAGCTACAGTAACAGGAGTGAGATCTGCCTACTGAGCATATTTTTTTTTTTTGCCTTTGGGATGAACTAAATTGCATCAAATGCAAGTATTCTCATAAAAACCAACTGGGCGCTGAAATCCCTCTGACCCCCTTACAAGGGTGTTATTTCTTCATTCCTACTCAATAATTTATGTGCTGCTCAAAAGCTATTTCCTGGGCTACTACCCCTGCTAGCTCAGTCCCACTTCTTGGCATCCCAGAGCCCATCTTGCTCTTCTCTGACACATTAGAAGCGGTTTCATGAGCTGACAAGGAAGCTAACAATTGATGCTCCTACCTCATACTGAGAATGAGGGGCGATCAGCAGGTTATCTCAAGTGCCTATATACAAATGCACAAAGCCATGGAAACAAGCAGGGAGAACTGGAGGTCCTGGTGATGTCAAGGAATTATGACGTGATTGGAATAACAGAGACTTGGTGGGATAACTCACATGACTGGAGTACTGTCATGGATGGTTATAAACTGTTCAGGAAGGACCGGCAGGGCAGAAAAGGTGGGGGAGTAGCACTGTATGTAAGGAAGCAGTATGACTGCTCAGAGCTCCGGTATGAAACTGCAGAAAAACCTGAGTGTCTCTGGATTAAGTTTAGAAGCATGAGCAACAAGGGTGATGTAGTGATGGGAGTCTGCTATAGACCACCGGACCAGGGGGATGAGGTGGATGAGGCTTTCTTCCGGCAACTCGCAGAAGCTACTAGATCACACACCCTGGTTCTCATGGGCGACTTTAATCTTCCTGATATCTGCTGGGAGAGCACTACAGCGGTGCATAGACAATCCAGGAAGTTTTTGGAAAATGTAGGGAACAATTTCCTGGTGCAAGTGCTAGAGGAGCCAACTTGGGGGGGGAGCTTTTCTTGACCTGCTGCTCACAAACCGGGAAGAATTAGTGGGGGAAGCAAAAGTGGATGGGAATCTGGGAGGCAGTGACCATGAGTTGGTTGAGTTCAGGATCCTGACACAGGGAAGAAAGGTAAGCAGCAGAATACGGACCCTGGACTTCAGGAAAGCAGACTTCGACTCCCTCAGGGAACTGATGGGTAGGATCCCCTGGGGGAATAACATAAAGGGGAAAGGAGTCCAGGAGAGCTGGCTGTATTTCAAGGAATCCCTATTGAGGTTACAGGGACAAACCATCCCGATGTGTCGAAAGAATAGTAAATATGGCAGGCGACCAGCTTGGCTTAACAGTGAAATCCTTGCAGATCTTAAACATAAAAAAGAAGCTTACAAGAAGTGGAAGATTGGACAAATGACCAGGGAAGAGTATAAAAATATTGCTCGGGCATGTAGGAATGAAATCAGGAGGACCAAATCACACCTGGAGCTGCAATTAGCAAGAGATGTTAAGAGTAACAAGAAAGGTTTCTTCAGGTATGTTGGCAAAAAGAAGAAAGCCAAGGAAAGTGTGGGCCCCTTACTGAATGAGGGAGGCAACCTAGTGACAGAGGATGTGGAAAAAGCTAATGTACTCAATGCTTCTTTTGCCTCTGTGACCTTTCACGAACAAGGTCAGCTCCCAGACTGCTGCGCTGGGCATCACAGCATGGGGAGTAGGTGGCCAGCCCCCTGTGGAGAAAGAGGTGGTTAGGGACTATTTAGAAAAGCTGGACGTGCACAAGTCCATGGGGCCGGACGCGTTGCATCCGAGAGTGCTAAAGGAATTGGCAGCTGTGATTGCAGAGCCACTGGCCATTATCTTTGAAAACTCATGGCGAACGGGGGAAGTCCCGGATGACTGGAAAAAGGCTAAGGTAGTGCCCATCTTTAAAAAAGGGAAGAAGGAGGATCCTGAGAACTACAGGCCAGTCAGTCTCACCTCAGTCCCCGGAAAAATCATGGAGCAGGTCCTCAAGGAATCAATCCTGAAGCACTTACACGAGAGGAAAGTGATCAGGAACAGTCAGCATGGATTCACCAAGGGAAGGTCATGCCTGACTAATCTAATCGCCTTCTATGATGAGATTACTGGTTCTGTGGATGAGGGGAAAGCAGTGGATGTATTGTTTCTTGACTTTAGCAAAGCTTTTGACACGGTCTCCCACAGTATTCTTGTCAGCAAGTTAAAGAAGTATGGGCTGGATGAATGCACTATAAGGTGGGTAGAAAGTTGGCTAGATTGTCGGGCTCAACAGGTAGTGATCAATGGCTCCATGTCTAGTTGGCAGCCGGTATCAAGTGGAGTGCCCCAAGGGTCGGTCCTGGGGCCGGTTTTGTTCAATATCTTCATAAATGATCTGGAGGATGGTGTGGATTGCACTCTCAGCAAATTTGCGGATGATACTAAACTAGGAGGAGTGGTAGATACGCTGGAGGGCAGGGATAGGATACAGAGGGACCTAGACAAATTGGAGGATTGGGCCAAAAGAAATCTGATGAGGTTCAACAAGGATAAGTGCAGGGTCCTGCACTTAGGACGGAAGAACCCAATGCACCGCTACAGACTAGGGACCGAATGGCTAGGCAGCAGTTCTGCAGAAAAGGACCTAGGGGTGACAGTGGAAAAGAAGCTGGATATGAGTCAGCAGTGTGCCCTTGTTGCCAAGAAGGCCAATGGCATTTTGGGATGTATAAGTAGGGGCATTGCCAGCAGATCGAGGGACGTGATCGTTCCCCTCTATTCGACATTGGTGAGGCCTCATCTGGAGTACTGTGTCCAGTTTTGGGCCCCACGCTACAAGAAGGATGTGGATAAATTGGAGAGAGTCCAGCGAAGGGCAACAAAAATGATTAGGGGTCTGGAACACATGACTTATGAGGAGAGGCTGAGGGAACTGGGATTGTTTAGTCTGCAGCAGAGAAGAATGAGGGGGGATTTGATAGCTGCTTTCAACTACCTGAGAGGTGGTTCCAAAGAGGATGATTCTAGACTATTCTCAGTGGTAGAAGAGGACAGGACAAGGAGTAATGGTCTCAAGTTGCAGTGGGGGAGGTTTAGGTTGGATATTAGGAAAAACTTTTTCACTAGGAGGGTGGTGAAACACTGGAATGCGTTACCTAGGGAGGTGGTAGAATCTCCTTCCTTAGAAGTTTTTAAGGTCAGGCTTGACAAAGCCCTGGCTGGGATGATTTAATTGGGGATTGGTCCTGCTTTGAGCAGGGGTTTGGACTAGATGACCTCCTGAGCTCCCTTCCAACCCTGATATTCTATGATTCTATGATTTCTACTACTAACCATTTTTCCTGCTTTATAAACTTGAATCAAAGTTTGACTCAAATCCATTGACTTTGGTGTCTTTAAAATTTTCTAAATTTGAGGGAAAAGGCAGAACTGACAGAAGTAAAGTAAATATAGCTGAAGAGCGCACCCCCCCACACACACACATATTTATAGCTGATGAAATAAAAAAGATATTAATATGTGTTTTCATTAACCACCCGAGGAGGCCAAATCCTCAACTGGTGTATCACCACTTCTTCATTGGAGACACACCAGTTTACATCAGCTAACGATCTGGCCCAATCCTTTCATACCTGGGAAATCAATATTGTGGATTATTGTGCTCATTCTTGTAATATCTGAACATAGGTGCTAGAACCAGGAGTGTGTGTGCGGGGGAGAGGGAGGGCTCCCACACCTCCTGACTTGAAGTAATTTTCATTAAATAGAGGGTTTACAGTTTGGTTCGATGGCTCTCAGCATCCCCACTATAAAAATTGTTTCATCACACCTGTATCTGAATTTTGGCTTTTCCTGATAAAGTTGAAGGGATGAACTTTTTCATTCTATTTCATTTTTGCTAAATTCAGTTGATAATTGTGATCCTCTCCTTTGGAACTGATGAATTTTCAAATCCCAAATAAGGTTACAGTATCTGTCATTTATCTAAGTATGTTTCCTTTGCCCAGACAGTGATAGTGAATTTGTGACACCCAGGTGACTTTTCAAATAACTATCCCCAACCACCTCTGTATGTGACTGTGAGAGTTTAGGGTACTTGAACCCCTCTCAGGGGTGACAGAATAGGAGGGGCCAGGGGACCATGGCCCTCCCACTTTTTGAAAGTGGATAGGCCTAGCCTGTCCACTTTTCGGCAGGGGCCCCACCCCCACCCTTCCCAGCCAGGCAGGCAGCTGGAGCCCAGCTGGAGAGCCCAGGCAGCTGTGGACCCTCCACCTGCCCAGGACGAGGGGAATCGAGAGCAGCCCCTGGCCCATGTCCCCGTCCCATTGCCCCCCCTCTGCCACCCAGGGCAGGAGGGTCCATGGCTCCCCACAGCTGCCCGCGCATCCAAGGGATGTCAGGTTTGTATAATTTTTGGTGGTGCCCAGAATGGGTCCAAGTCCCCCCCCCCCACCCCCCCCACACACACCTGCCTAAGGCTCTGGGAGGGAGTATGGATGCAGACCCTGGACTGAGGCAGGGGGTTGGGGTATGGAAGTTTCAAAGGCTGAGTTCTTGCATAACCAGAGTAGGTATATTTGCATACGCCTTCCCATATTTCCTGGGAAACCTATTTAACTAATAGTTCATTCTTGTCTTAGCCCATTGTTTAAGAGTCCTTTGAAGTTCACAACGTTCCCCAAGGTTAATATTAGTCATGTCTCCTAGACAGGTTACATACAGTCTCACAATAACACATAAACATTTGCATTTTTAATACAATGAGGTCCTAAAATACTTAAACTTAATTCAGTTAGGTTTAACTTAATTCAGTAAGGTTTATCCAGGTTATTGCAGGAAATTGCCGTCTCTGTCACAGTAGCTGCAATTAGCTGCTAATTTCTTAGGCTAGAGAAAGAGTTATAGGAAAGGTTGGAGGGGAAAAGGAATATTTATTATAAAACACAAGTTCATATATTCCAGCTATGTCAATAGATTTTTGAGATAGAAGGAAAAAGCTGTTGCCCTGAGCTGAATATACATCACTGGATTTTATGGCCTCTGTGTTATTTCCTACTCAGTTGTGTCTAATTAATGGCAAAAAATGTGTTTTATGATTATAATGAAGGAAAGATTTTCTAGTTTGCTCAGATTAGTAATGCATATGTGTCAGCTGAATATGGGGAAAATGGATCACATGACAAATGATCTCGTTCAGTATTACCTGATGCTGAACGATTCTGAATTAAATGTAGGCAATTAATATTGCCTGTTATGCCCCAAATGTAGTATGTTGCTAGGTCTGATCCCAGCCCCATCTATCTTTCCAGGCAGTGCAGAGGGGACTTAGAGCTACCAGAAATGAGAATTCCCTGCTCTGTGTGTGTATGGAAAGGGCTCTGTATCATCCCCTCCCAATCCCATTGACACAGAGCTTGGTAAGGTCAGAAGAGGGTGTTGGTGGAGGGTGTGCTGCAGTCTAGTAATCTTCCTACAGGCCCCCAGGAGGCTGCTAGCAGTGAATGCAATTTACTCTGTTTCTGAAGGTGTTCTAATTTATGCTTGGGACTGAATCAGTGCCCCCAGGTGAGGGCAGAAGTGTGAATGAAAGCCACCTTCACTGCTCCATCTCCTCTTCACACAAATCAGATGTTGCTCTGGAGCACCTGAAGATTAAACTTAATGTCTTCTGACAAGAATTTCAAGATGCGTAACTTCTTATTCATTTTTTCCTATTTATCCCAAGATGACTTGGAGTACTTTGTCTTTTCAATAAGACCAGTGATATTTTGGTGCTTTTACAATGAATTATGTCTGTCAGTGATCTTATGTCAATATTCATTTTGTATGTTTACAGCTTATTGGAAAAAGGAAAACATTTTTTCCATTAAATCTTTGTGGTATTTTCCCCTCAATTTTTCATCCAAATGTTTGTACTTTTACCAGCTGACTAAAATCACTTTTCTAGTCTTCCCTCCCATGGCTAAGGCTTGGATAAAAGACCAGCAAACAACCAATAGCATCATCGATCCTCTTCCAAACTCCTTAATCAAGATTCAGACTTAGATATGGCACTGCAATTATGTTGGTTGCCTTAGTCAGTGACCTCCACATGGCCTCAGACAAAGGATTAGCAGCCACGCTGATCCCTTCTACTTTTATTCGTGGCATATCATACAGTCAGTCCTAAGGGATTGCTGACCAATGTGAGATGTATGGCAGGGGTAGATGGAGTTATGTTAGTTTAGGCTAAGGCCTGGTTAGGAGACCTGACTGGAGGATGACGATTTCATTTCATGGCAACGTCTGAGGTTTTGAAATTTGTTTTATTTGATGTGAGCTTTGTTTATGCTTGTTACATACTTTGTAATGAAAGCCAACCCCTCCAAAACATGGTAAATATTTTGACTCCACATAGTGTGTGCACTTTGTTTTAGAGCAGGTTTGGGGAAAGCACCTGCTCAAAGTAACATTCTACACATTCTCCATACTATACTATAACTACCTAATATTTATATGTTCCTTTGGTCTTCTCATTCAGAACATCCCGACAGATGTTTGTCTAAACTGTTCTTAAAAACCTCCAACCATGGAGATTTTGCGCCTCCCTTGGAAGCCTACTCCAGATCTTAACTACCCTTATAATTAGAAAGTTTTTCCCTTATATCTAACCTAAATCTCCCTTGCTGCAGATTAAGATGATTACTTCTTCTCCTACTTTCAGTGGCCAGGGAGTGGCCTACTGTCCTACTTTTAGTGAGCATCCTCTTTATAGCAGTTCTTAATATATTTGAAAATTGTTATCAAATCCTCTCTCAACCTTCTTTTTTCAAGAGTAAATATACTAATTTTTTTTAACCTTTCTTCATAGGTCAGGTCTTCTAAACCTTTTATCACTTTTGTTGCTCTCCTCTGAACTCTCTCCAGTTGTCATCTTTCCTAAAGTGTGGCACCTAAAACTGGACCCAGCTGAGGCCTCACTTGCGCCAGATATAGCAGAAAAATTCCCCCCTGTGTTTTAAATATGACACCTCAAAGTGATACTAGCCTTTTTTTTGCAGCTGCAGCATATTGTTGGCTCATATGCATTTTGTGATCCACTCACTATAACCCACAGATCCTTTTCTGCAATATTACTGCCTAGCTAGTTATTCTTAATTTTGTAGTTGTGCATTTGATTTTTCTCAGTAAATGTAGTTCTTTGCCATTTTCTTTGCTGAATTTTATCTTGTTGATTTCAAACTAATTCTCCAATGTATCAAGGTTGTTTTTAATTCTAATCCTGTCCTCCAAAGTGCTTTTAACTCCTTCCAGCTTGGTGTTATCAGCAAATTTTATAAGCGTATTCTCCCCTTTAATGAAAATATTGTATAGTACTGGACCCAGAATAGACCTTTGTGGGACCCCACGAGATATGTCCTCCCAGATTGATAATGAACCAATGATAACTATTCTTTGAGTATGTTTCTTTCAATCAGTCATGCACAAGTAACAGTAATTTCATCTAGATCACGTTTCCCTCATTTGTTCATGAGACTGTCATATGGGACTTTGTCAAAATCTTTACTAAAATCAAAACAATTCACATTTACTTCCTCTCCCCTATCCACTAGGCCACTAGACCTGTCAAAGAAGGAAATTAGTTGATTTGGCATTATTTCTGGACAAATCCATGTTGGCAATTATTTTCACCCCGTTATCTTATAGGTGCTTTCAAACCAATTGTTAATATATTCCAGAGTCTTTTCAGGTATTGAAGTTAGGCTGACTGGTCTATAATTTCCCATGTCTTTTTTAAAGATAAGTACTATATTTTCCCTTCCCCGGTCCTCTGGAACCGCATCTGTCCTCCAGAAGTTCTCAAAGATAATCAAAATTGCTTCAGCTATTTCCTTATGTACCCTAGATAAATTTTATCAGGCCCCACCAACTTGAATAAATCTAACTTATCCAAATATTCTTTAACCTATTCTTTCCCTATTCTGGCTTGTGTTTTTCCCCGCTTGTTGTTAATATTAATTGCGTTAAGAATTGGGTCACAATTAACTTTTTTAGTGAAGACTGAAGCAAAACAGGCATTAAACGCCTCAGCCTTTATAGTGTAGTCCGTTATTAGCTCTTCTTCTCCACTAGTAGTGGACCTACACTTACAGACATTATGTTTTCTGTTGATTTATTTCTGTTATGTGAAAAATAACTCAGTAAAGGCAATATAAAAATAGTCTTACTGTTTCCAAACTCTCTGTCATTTCTCTAACGGAAGTGCTCATTACAATCTTGAGTATATCGGATATGTCAGTATGATCCTTGTTATCCAACCAGTTGTCATTGCCATCATAGTCTTTCAACTGTGCAGAAGAGAAAGCAATTAATCACTTTCTATCCATGACTGAATATGGTCCTGAACCAGAACTCTTGAACTGAAATCCTTTGAACATCTTTACAATATGCAAAACTAAAAGCCTGGTTTCTAACACTCCTGTACTTGTGGTGTGCAGGACCAGGTCAATTCAATCTGGTCCATTAGTTCAGGCCTATTTCTAGCCATTATCATTGCTTAATGTCCTCCCATAGCAGAGCCAAATATCGATTAGATTGCTGACACCGGGGCAGTGGAACTGGGGGGCCAGTAGGGGCCAGCAGCCCCCACAATGGAAATATTGTGGAGGCTGGTCTATGCTTCCATCCTCATGTGTCATTCCCTGTAAACTGTGTGCACACGCAAGGGGTGGTGTTGGGGTGAAAGTGAGAGTGAGACCTGGGTGGCTGGAGACAGCTGAGATTATCCCAGGCATCGGCCCACCTGGCCCATTCTTAGGGGCAGCCCTCCAACTGAGCCAGACACCCCACCTGGCCCCTCCCGCATCTGGCCAGCTCCTCCCCTGCCAAGTGAGCTTCTGCAGCTGGCGGGGCGAGGCTGCTCCCCACAGAGTGGCCCAGCTCCACCCTGCCAGCTGCCTGGCTTTTCACTGCCTCTCTTGTTGCATGCTTGGTGTCACTGCTGCCTGAGCTGGAGCTGAAAGATGCTGGAGCCTTGGCTGGACTACAGTGCACTTCTGGCTGAGGAGCTCTCCTTCATGTTCAGCTATGTTACTGACAGCCAGGTAGTGGGCACAGGAGAGCTGTGTGGTGCAGGGAGCCTGGATCTCCCATGCCATCCCTGCTGCAGGGAGGCAGAATGGAGGCTTTCGATGATGGGACCACAGGTTGAGGTTTGTAATGAAAGCTCAGGCCCCTGCCTCATTCAAAGTGAGCTTCTGCCACCTGTGTGTTGGTAGAATAGCTCATATGTATGTGGGGGTAGGAGAGGTATGCCTGTAGCTGAGTGTGCCTCAACAACATCAGAACACAAATTAGCTTCCTGGACTTGGGCCAAAATGTAAAAACTTGGATGCCTATAGTTTGGCACCTAAGCCCGTATTTAGTAACCTAAATAACGTGGCCTGATTTTCAAAGATGCTGCATAGCCACAGCTCCCATTGAAGACAAAGGGACTTGAGAGTTCGTGGCAGGTCTGAGAAGTAGGCCACTTATTTAGTTGCATAATTATGGATTTACTTAGGTGCCTTATTTTAGGCAGCTAAATATGATAACATTGGACCTATCTAAATGACAACAAAATACTACATGCTGATTTCTGGTACATAACAAAATACTCAGCTGAATTAATAACTGACATGCCTCGTATGTAAGAAATTGACAGGTTTGTCACATCCCTGAGCAGCACACAATATTTACCTAGTTGTCCAAGGCAAGGGGCAACATACAAATTCCCCTGAACACTGAATAATAATTTTGGTGTTGAAACATGTAGAATGACTTCTTCACCCCTTCTCTAGTAGAAACTAGAGGTACCCCAAAAAGAACTGCAACTAGAATTCTCAAAGGCATAAGGCTGATTTAATATTTGCTCATCTTTTGTTTAGAGCCACAGCTGTGGCTCCAAGAAACAAATCTCAAAATAGCAGGAGTGTCCACAGTTTCCATGTAACTCTTTCCCCCCAAGAGGCAGTTCCCTCATTAAATATTCAAACTCAGAGAGTTCAGATTATAATGCAAATATGAGCAATAAAAAACAATTATAGTTAGAGAAAGGCAACAGAGGTGATTGTTTCCCATCATTATTTTCCCTTTGCAAAGTCCGGTATCTCCGAATCTCCAAAGAGATACAACAATTACATTTTTGTCTAAATCTGTTATCACCCAGCTAATTTGAGAATTCCCAGTCCCTTGCTATACATGATGTCTAGTACCATAGTGATCACAGTCCAGTTGCTGCTGTCTTTCTAGGACCTCTTATGTTAATACATACAAAATTTAGGGCACACTGCCAACCTAAAATAATCCAAACTAAGAAATATAATTTATTCACTGAGCACTGATTCACCCAGCATTTATAATCTAACCATCAATAATATTACCCCATGTGTTTAGCTTTTGAACCATCATCTTTCGAAAAGGTAGCTGAGATTGTAAGGACTGTGCAATTCAGGCCCCCAAACTAAGAGGTCCTGAATACAGGCCCTGGCTGTACACCTATAATCTTAATATTTTCCCCAATCCCAAGGTGCATGAGGGGGAGACATCCCCAGCACCCAGTATTTTACTATGTGCTCCTCACCATGATTATAGAAATAACACATTCTCATACCCAGTCACTCCAAGTTTAAGTGGTTGCACCACTGCCCTATTATCTACGTTTTAGATGTCAAGACACCACACTGGAAAGCTGCTCTGCAGAATATAATCATAAATTTGGTGGCAACTTCAAACAAAGATAATTAAACACTTTAGATATGCTTAAAAGTGTGTTAAAACCATTCGAGCAAGCACACAACAAATAAACAAATAAAAGAAGGCAAGATTTTCATTAACTAAATTGTCTCACTGTTTTGCAAAGGTAATGGCTTCAATGACAAATAGACTAGCTGGCAGAGGGGTATGGGAATTTGTTCTCCTGTGGTGAGGTAGCTTGCATATATCACTTTCTCAAATTCTATATGTTTTTTTGGGGGGGAAGTGTTTGCTGAGTAACTACTAGATGGGTGCAAAGCATTTGTTTTCCAAGCAAACGTTGAGGAGATTGGGGGACAATTGTCCCTTAATATTATGCACTTTCAGAAAATGTAGGCAGGTCAGAGGAATGCCACTGACAGGAATATTATAATATTTGCGTTGAGTGATGTTATACAGTGGCAACAAGAGTGGTAGTCACATTGTTGGTATTGCTTTAATCCATCTTTTGGCATATTGCAGGGCATCACATGGGCACAGCATAATTTAGATCAAGCACATTCACATGTATGTTTTTCATGCATCTAATACACAGACTATTTAACTGGTACTAACCTGAATCCTGTAAGTGAACTTCAAAATGGCATACATGAGTATAAATTCAGCATCAAAAAAGGACAAATGTAGGCCCTGATCCTTCAGTTCTATAGGTAAACGCTTGAAGGATCAGGGTTTCAATGGTCAATATACTCTATTCGGGGGATAGAAAAGAAATAATTGGACTTGGAAATATTCCTATATGCCCACATTTTGAAATCCTTACTAATTAGGGTGACCAGATGTCCCGATTTCATAGGGACAATTCCGATTTTTGGGTCTTTTACTCACATAGGCGCCTATTACCCCCCACCTCCTGTCCTGATTTTTGACACTTGCTATCTGGTCAGCCTATTACTAATGTTTCAGCTTACTCATTTGTGTAGTCCTATTGATGTTAATGGGCCTACTTGTTAAGTAAAGTGCTATGCATTGTGAGAAAAGGTATCAGGATCTGTCCCATAAGGATCATGTATTGGTAACGTGCCAGGCCTATCACTCCCCATAAACCTTGTGTATGGATTGCCATCTGTAAATTTTAAATTTAAAAAGATTACAGTGATTAGAAAGGCAGTGATTAACTTTAACTTACAGTGATTAGGAAAGTTCTCATGGGAGAGATTTAACAGCAACTGAAATCTCCATGTCAACAAGAGCGATTTAATATAATCTGAGGAACAAAGGGTTCACAGTGGTCCTAAGCCAACTGCTACTGGTAACTAAGATGAGGTCCAGTCCGGAATCAGTTTCAGGTTAAAACAGTACTTAATTCAGGTAATGCTTCTTATTTCATTTAGTTATCTACCTGATAGTATTCTTTCCATGTCTGAAATCACTGGATAATGCTAGGGGATATTTTTCATCTTGACCATCCAAGTGAATCACAAAGTGGAGCCCTGGCCCAACTTAAACAGCTTGTCCTATACACCTTGAGTAGTGAATCTGGTACTCTTTCACACATTATTGTTAATTATTTGTGTATGGTAGCACCTGCAATGTGTTAGGTGCTTTGAAGACATTAAATAAGGGATGGTCCCAGCCCTGAGATGCTCACAGTCTAAAGACCAAGTTGGATAAGGAGGCAAAGTTCAGGAAAAGTGCAGATTTCCTTCTTCGGACTGTTGCTTCTTACTTGCCATTCTTCTGACTAAAGTCTTCTGTGTGGAATAGCAAAGATCTGTTCTTCACCACTGATGTGCTCAGTTGTATGGGCTGATGCTATTCACACTAAAATCAAAACATTGCCACTGACTTCACTAGTAGCAGAATTTGAATGCGTATGTTATATGTGTCTGCTTATAATAGTGGGCCACCCAGGTGCACGTGTATGCTGACACTAAAGGGAGAGCAATATTTTATTTCCTTGAGAGCCCTGATTCCAACAACATTAGGAAAAGGTCACACCCATTATTACCTTAAATTGCTAAACATGCTGGGAAATCTAGGATATTTCCATAACAACTTAAGATGTTAGACCATTAGTGTTTTTGGTTTTACAAAGATACAGTCCTTCATTTTAATATAATAGAAAAATCATTATTAGAATACTTTTGATGTAGAAATATGAAACCAAAAATTGTGAGGAAGTTCTCTTTTCTTCACTCCCCTTCTTCAAGTTAAATAATTAAAAGAGAGTAATAGGCAAACATGTCTTGCCCAACTTTTAACTCAATCGAACATTAAGAGTTCAAAAGTCCAACTCAGACAACAGTCATAACAACTCAAAGCTAATAGATTTCAGAGTAGCAGCTGTGTTAGTCTGTATTCGCAAAAAGAAAAGGAGTACTTGTGGCACCTTAGAGACTAACAAATTTATTTGAGCATAAGCTTTCATGAGCTAGCTATAGCTCACGAAAGCTTATGCTCAAATAAATTTGTTAGTCTCTAAGGTACCACAAATACTCCTTTTCAAAGCTAATAGATTTTCCTTCATCTTGGGAGTGACTATGAAAAACAAAAGAGCAGAGAAAGACAGAGTAAAAACCAAATACTGAGGGCTTGATACCGCTTTCCATCACACCAATATAAATTAAAAGTAACTCCACAATAGCCATTGGAGTAACACCCGAAGTGATATCAGAGTAAAACAAAATAAAACAAAGTTATACCAGAATTAGGCCCAGAGACACTTTCAGAAAATGAGCAGAGAGAGACAGTGAAAATAAAACTCTAGTGAAAAAATTGATACTGTATATATTGATATACACACCCAAGTGTGGTGCTCTAACTTTCAGGATTTGTCAGTCTTAGAAATACATTTTAAAAAAATCATCAGGGGGAAGGGGGAACACCCTTCCATGGTATAACACAAGGAAACATTTTTTGTGAATTTTGAGTAGTTGTGGGAACTCTATAAATGTAAAGCATGGTTTGCAAAGTGTCAGATTCATTCATTCTAACCCAAAGTGATTTATATCTGAATTTAACAACATTTTGAATGATTCTAGATCCTGGGGCAAACTCAGACAATAACTTTTTTTAAATTATTTATCATTTATTTATTAATTATTATTATTGAGTTTACCTGTTAACTCTTGTTATAAGTGTGAGCCATTTTAAGTGGAAACTATATGGTGTAATTCCATACAGAATACTGTGAATGCAGATGTAATATTACCTAGCTATCCAAAACAAGATGGGAATGTTTTTAACATTGACATTTGTTAAGAGTATGTTACTGAAGATGTAAAGACTGCATTACAAAATATTTCAGATTGTAATGAACACTACTGAACAAATGAAAACTAAAGTTATCCATTGATTGGATTTGGATTTCTAATTAAAATGTTGTTATTGTGAATACTGAACTGTGATAAATTCTATGCATGATAAGTTATTCCTGTGCTGCACATTTTGGGTCTTATCTGGAAAGGTGCTGAATGTCCTGAACTCTCACTGGGCTCTTACATTTCAGAAAAATATTACAGTCTTCAATTAAATGTACCTATTAAAGGAGAGGTGAAGCAGGGAAACAAATCTCCCTACAAAATAAGGAAGGTTTTGATATATTTTGACTAGAGTTGCATTTCATATATTCACAAATGAATAAAAATGCAAATAAAAATGGTCCCTTTTCACCCTTTCAGGTCCCATGACATCTGGCTCATGCTTCTCTGTGATCTCTCAACAGCAGCATTCTCTTTGATGTCACCAACAACACTGGTGACATCAGAGCCCCACTTAAGCATACCAATGGTCCAGGAAGTCAGGTACTGCCCTGCCCTGTTTTACTGTTTAGTGCAGTTTTAAAAGGTTAATTTTCATGGTTTTATATCCCAAAGATATAAATTGGAACAACTTATTTTCAAGAGAGACAAGGTTTAGACTTTTAAACACAGGCCTGGATATGAAGAACTTGGGCAGGGCAGTCCCATTACTCAATGAGGAGGGAGAGAGAATAACAGAAAAAAGCTGCAACAGCCAAAATGTTAAATGCCTTTTTTTTCTTTCCAGTTTTCATCATAAAGATTAGCAGTGATCAGACTACTAACATAGTGAACATCAGTGTAAACTGGGTAGGATCTGAGGCTAAAATAGGGAAAGAACAAGTTAAGAATTATTTAGACAAGTTAGATGTTTTCAAGTTGGGAGGGCCTGATGATATACATCCTAGAATACTAAAGGAACTGACTAAAGAGATCTCTGAGCCGTTAGCGATTATCTTTGAGATCTCTTGGAGGATTGGAGAGATCCCAGAGAACCGAGGAAGGGCAAAAATAATACCTATCTATAAAAAGGGGAATAAAGACAACACAGGGCATTATAGACCAGTCAGCTTAATTTCTGTAACCATAAAGATAAAGGAGCAAATAATCAAACAAGTTGTAAGCACCTAGAAGATAAGATGATAAGTAACCATCAATAGGGATTAGTCAAGAACAAATCATGTCAAACCAACCTAATATACTTCTTTGACAGGTTAACAAGCCTTGTGAATAGGGGGAAAGTAGTAGATGTGATATATCTTGACTCTAGCAAGGATTTTGATACTGTCTCATATGATCTTCTCATAAACAAACTAGAGAAATATAGTCTAGACAAATCTACGATAAGGTAGGTGTATCACTGGTTGGAAAACTGTAATCAGAGAGTATTTATCAATTTATCACTGTCAAACTGGAAGGGCATATTGAGTGGGATCCTGCAGGGATCTGTCCTCAATCTGGTTCTATTCAATATTTTTATAAATGATTTGGAGTACACTTTGAAAGTTTGTGGATGATTCCAAGTGAAGAAAAGTTGCAAGGATTAGAATTCAAAATGATCTTGACTAACTGGAGAAATGATCTGAATGAAATAGGATGAAATTGAATATGGACAAATGCACAGTACTACATGTAGGAAGGAATAATCAGTTGCACAAATACAAAATGAGAAATGACTTCCTGGGAAGGAGTACGCAGAAAAGAATCTGGGGGTATAATGGAGCACATACTAAATATGAGTCAACAATGTAACACTGTTGCAAAACAAGGGAACATCTTTTTGGGATGTATTAGCAGGAGTGTTGTAAGCAAGACCTGAGAAGTAATTCTTCTGCTCTACTCAGCACTGATAAGGCCTCAACTGAAGTTCTAGGCACCACACTTGGGGAAAGATGTGGACAAACTGGAGAAAGTTCAGAGGAGAAGAACAAAACCGATTAAAGGTTTAGCAAACATGACCTATGCAGGATTTGGGAAAAATGGGTTTGTTTAGTCTGGAGAAGGGAAGACAGAGGTGGCACATGATAACAGTCTTCAAGTATAAGCGGCAAAGAGTCCTGTGGCAACTTATAGACTAAGAGACGTATTGGAGCATGAGCTTTCATGAGTGAATACCCACTTCAGCGGATATTCACCCACGAAAGCTCATGCTCATGCTCCAATACGTCTGTTAGTCTATAAGGTGCCACAGGACTCTTTGCCGCTTTTACAGATCCAGACTAACACAGCTACCCTTCTGAAGCTAGTCTTCAAATATGTAAAAGATTGTTATAAAGAAGAGAGTTGATAAATTGTTCTCCTTATCCACTGAGGACAGCACAAGAAGTAATGGGCTTAAATTGCAGCAAGGGAGATTTAGTTTCAACATCAGGAAAAACTCTGTCTGGATAGTTAAGCACTGGAACAAATTACCTATGGATGTTGTGGAATCTCCATTACTGAAGGATTTTAAGAACAGGTTAGACAAACACTTGTCAGGAATGGTTTAGATCAGAGACACTCAGACCTCAGTAGTTCAGGAGCCAAATTAGCAATTAACATTCACACAAAGAGCCACAGTAGTGTGAATTCATTGTTTCATTTACTATTTATATATTTTTCATGGCAAAATGACTGACCAAGTAATCTACAATTAGTTAATAACATAGTAAAAACATCCTGATTGGTTAATAGCTTAGATTGGTTAATAATTAAATCACGCATGTTTTAATATCACACATTAAAGAGCCACTTTTGGCTCCCAAGCCTCAGTCTGAGTATCACTGGTCTAGATAACACTGAGTCCTGCCTCCATGCAGGAGACTGGATTAGGTGACCTAATGAGGTCCCTTCCAGTCCTACATTTCTGTGATTTATAAGTCTCTGGCAGGGGTGGGAAATGTTACTCAGTGGTAGTGAGATTACTTGCTATTCACTGTTTGCTACAAGCTACAGCTCAAGAAGGTGTAATGTGCTGACCTCAGTTTGACTTAGGCTCTTAGAAGACTTCTTAGATAATGGATGTGAAAGCATCTATCATTGAAAGCTTACAGTCTTATTTTAAAGTCAATTAGATTTCTTTGAGGATAAAATGAATTTTAACTAAAAAGTAGTAGGAGTGCAATAATCTATTACACAGCCTACATATTACATCAGCTGTGCTATAATTATGATTTCATTGAAATTCCTGCATTTAAGCATTTATAAATGATCAAAATGTTTCTCTTTGGACTAAAGCTTCTTATATTCATTTTCAGATCAAAAGTGATTTTTTAAAGGAAAAGTTTGGAAAAACTCCTCTCGCTATTACCAAAAATAGAAATTGGAGATGTGAGAGGGTGTTTTTGTTAATATATTTTACAGATATTTTCTTTGTCCTCTGATAGCACAGGACTGTTTTCTTTTTAAAGTGTAAAATTTAGCATGGATTTAGTATTCAGTGACGAAAGGTACTTTTAAAAGATCTGAAGAAATTTGGTTTTGAATTAGCTACTGCACGTTATAGTATTTGAAAATCATACACTGCATGCTTATCATGAGTTTATTTTCTAATAACATGATGCAGCGAGAGCAGGAAGAATGTTCTTGTGATTAAGGTTCAGGATGGAATTCAGAAAACCTGGTTCCTGTTCTTGCTTTTGTCATGGATTTCCTGTGCAAACTTGGCCAAATCACTGTGGACTAGACTGAACTTTTGTAAAATACCTTGTGTGAGGGTTCAAAGTTGCACTGTCCTAAAATGAGCCTTGGGAAGGACGTGTGTCCCAATTACTATTTCTTTCCTGCTCCTCCTTTGCTCCAAAAGGTAGCTTACTGCAGCCCTTTAAGCACTTCAATGCCCATGTGGAGTCCCACTGAAGCCAGTGAGGTCCATTCACATAGATCCAGTTGCAAGAATGGAGTCTAATTCTCAGATGTTTGTTAAGGATGTTAAGCTCCTTAGATGGGAGGGTGGTATATAAATGTGAAATATTATTTTATTTTTAATAATGGTCACATACCTGGATCGCTTAGCACTGAAATAAAAACAAAAATGATTACACACATGAAAACATTCAAATAAGGGTTTGCCAACACAGTGGTATTAGCTACTGGGGTAGCTGCTGATGTAGCTCCCCAGTACAAAGATCTGCTTCACTGATATAAAAAATGACTTGCACTGGTGCAGCATACAAGTCACCCTTTACACCAGTACAATAACCCAGGATATGCACTGATTTTGTAGCAGTAGTTAAAGGGGAGATTTCCAAAGACTCAAAGGTAAATAAGTTACCAACTCTTATTGAAAGTCACTGGGAATTAGGCACGTAACTTCTCCTTGTGCCTTTGAAAATTTCCACCTAAAACACTCTTACGGCCCAAACCTCACAATCCAAATGTGAGTTTTGGCTGAGTTAGTGCTGCAGGATTGGGCCTGTGGTTAATTTGCCATCCACCCATCTCTCTCTCTTCAGTCCATGAAAAACAACTTTGTTATTTTTTTTCTTCTGTAATGACTTAGTTCAGCAGGAGGTTTTGTTTTCTAAGGTTGGAGGATAAGTGATGCTCCATGCACGGTAGTATGAGACTGAGGTTCAGTATTTCAACATTAGTAAGGCATCATAATAACCTTACAAGTTCCTTTTAGAAATTCTTTATGCCATGGTGCTGATATTCTTTTTCTACACATCTATTTTATTCCTGTTTTTTTTAAGGTAAAGGTAGCTCTGCAGGATCAGTGGAGCTTATTCACAGAAATATAGACTATTGCAGGATGGAAAGAAAACCCACTTAGGTCCATTTTCTCCTGTGAGAGTGCAGTTCTAGAATTCAATTTTCCCTCCTTAAAATACAGAACTTGCTTAACTCTTTTTTATTTGTCTATATATTTTATTTTCTCCTACTGCTGTCCTTCTTCATTCCTCTGTATTAAATACTCTGTGTAAATTTCTATAATGCCTGGAGCTTCTTTAGCTTCAGTTCATGCCCCTTTCTTCTTATAGCTGACATTAATGTAAACAATGTAGGTTTTACTGTATTGTTGGTACTCCCTTCAAAATTGTGTTTACCTCAGGAAATTCGTATTATCTTTAGCTCCTCTTTTCTTGTAGCAATCTCTTCATCTGTCACTCAGAGAAAAGATTCTATGCAACCTAGAGAGAGGCTGGGTAGAGAGGAAGCAGAGAGGATGGGTAGAACTTAGTTCATCTGAACTATGGATAAATTAATTACAAGTATCTGGACTTTATCAACACTTGGATTCCTTTTAATACTATTTAAATCAGGAAAAAGAAAAGGAGTACTTGTGGCACCTTAGAGACTAACCAATTTATTTGAGCATGAGCTTTCGTGAGCTACTGAGCTGTAGCTCACGAAAGCTCATGCTCAAATAAATTGGTTAGTCTCTAAGGTGCCACAAGTACTCCTTTTCTTCTTGCGAATACAGACTAACACGGCTGTTACTCTGAAACCATTTAAATCAGGGAAATTCCCATAATACTGGCAGTCCAAGTAATTAGAGATGTGCATTCTCTTTAGTAATAATACATCTGTGTGACCATTGTTGTTTCTCTGAGTTTAATGCTTACAATATGGTGTTGGACTGAAACATATTTAAGGTAGGTTATATTGTTTCATAACTAGCATCACAGTTGTGTGGTTATGATATTGAACTCCAATTGTTTGCTGAAATGAGGTATTGTTCATTGATGCAAAACACTGTCTTTCTCTACTCCATGCACTTTTGCACTTCTTATAAATGGTCTGACTTTGTTCTTCATGTTATTGTTTCACAGAAAAAATATTGGGTGTGTGGTAATCCTAACATCTGTAAAAAGAAAAGGAGTACTTGTGGCACCTTAGAGACTAACCAATTTATTTGAGCATGAGCTTTCGTGAGCTACAGCTCACTTCATCGGATGCATACTGTGGAAATTGCAGATGTGACTGTGCAATGGACATGGCAAGGATGTGGGTGTGTCCTTTGTCCTTCCCTTTGCCTCTTTGTAATCAAAGTGTACTGTGTTTCTCAATGAGTATATATGACGAATAAACTAGACTGAGTTTAATGAATCACGAAGGTCCACAACCATGTGTACCATTTCAGTTGTCCTTAGTCATGTGGTACAGTTTTCAGTTTCTATAATATGAATGGTCAAACTGGGTCACACCAATGGTCCATCTAGCCCAGTATCCTGTCTTCCAACAGTGGCCAATGCCAGGTGCCCCAGAGAGAATGGACAGAACAGGTAATCATTAAGTGATACATCCCATCACGTATTCTCAGCTGCCAGCAAACAGAAGCTAGGGACACTTCAGAGCATAATAGTGTTTCTGTAATGAGGTGTTCAAACCCATATACACTATATTCAAGATACAATCACCCTAATTCTTTACACAATATTGGAATAATTTCTAAGGATGGGTAATATCAATTGTTTCATGCACAATACAATGGGAACTGGCTTGAACTTTGATCCATCTCTTGGCCTGCACCCCTATTTTTTTCTGGTCTAATCCATTAGGAGAAGTCCTCCTCACCTTCTTTTCTACCCAGTTTCTCCTTTCTTCTCATTTGGTTGTTGCCACCCAATGCTCTGCGCAGTGCTGACTCTATCAAAGCCCAGGATCCCAACTAGCACCAATCCCAGCACCCATCAGTCCAGTTCCGGAGACCCTCTATTCTCCGAAGACACTCTCTCTTGTCAATGTAGTTTCCTACCTGATCTAATTCCAATCCACTTCTCCCCCCATCAATACTCCCACTGTAAACGCCCCATAGACACTTATCTTTGATTCTCCTCAAAAATGCCAGTTCAGGTTCCAATTCAATCCATTCCAAATGACATTCTTCCCCTTTTCATTAACTCAGTTCAGGTTCCAGGGCCAGTCTTTAATGCTTCCTTCCCCCACCTTGTATGTTCTGTGGGGTCCAGTAAGGCTAGAAGTATCTCTGCTCACTTCAAATATCCTCATGCTCTGAGGATTTCACTGTAGTTGTGCCCCAGAGTCCATAAAGTGAGAGATGAGCAAATTACAATCTCTCATGCTCTGCCGTTTGAGGTGGTTTTAATTAATTTCACACAAGTATCAAGTCAGGAAATAGTCTTTTGAGACTGGATGAAGCTGGCTCTGAAAGGAACTTTGTGGTATCCAAGAGTGCCCCAACTTTGAATAGAAACGGGTGTTGTTTTTATGAACTATACATTTCCAAAAGACATGATTGCCATTGTATTGAAAAAGTGGGAATATGGGTATAAAAATGGTTTTGTTTTTATTATACACAAAGGCCCCTTTCTAAAAAAAAGTATTGTAATTTAAGTGTCAAAAAAGAGCTATTCCTTGTTTTTGTATAAAGCTAACCTTTCAATACCATTTAAATTGTAATTCTATGTGCATTACTTCGCCTGAAGGCCAATTCAATTACTAGTTTTCTTTGCCTGAATAAACCAAGTGTGTTTGTTTGCTTTGTAAAAGACCAAAAACTGAAGCTGTATAATAGAGCTAAGAAAAAGACCTCACATAATGATAAGAAACTTCTTTGCATTTTTTTTCCTGAATGAGTTAATGCTTTTTTCCTTTACAAGCATTTTAAAAGGATATTTTATAATTATATCATTAGTGCAAGGAGAGTATACCATTATTAGTGATATTTGTTTCATACCTTGGGGTATCTATATTTCATGAAATGCAGATTTGCTATAATATGATTTTTGAAACAATTATGTTTTTATTTTTTATTAAAAGGCAAAATATTAGTGGAAGGATGTTGTGATTATTTTAAGAGGTATGCTTTTCTTTCTGCTACAGATATTTCTACAAAGAAAATCATCTTGCTGAAATATTGCACCTTTGAGGTTAGAAGCAGGTCATAAAAAAGAAGTGTTCTGGAATATTGAGCATCTGCCAGAACCCACTGGCAGTACAAAAAACATCCAAAAGAGCTCTTGCATGAGATAACAGGTTACTTTTTCAATATTGCAAAAGATGTGCACATTTAGTGTCATTTTTGTTTTTTACTCTCTGCTCCCAAATTCTTTCTGGATTTTTTTTTATTCTGTCAATGTCTGACAAGTTCTAGTCATTCCCACCACCGAGCAATTGTCCAGGCTCAGAGCTTCCCTTGCATTTACTGGTGCAACCATCTTTCTCTGGCCTCACTGCCTCTCACTTTGCCCTCTCTAATCTGTCCAAAATACAGTACTGAAAACCATCTACCTTGCCTGCCACTTTATGCCTAGCCCCTCTTCAAATCCCTTAACTGGCTACTTCCCCCTACACACACTTCTACAGCAAATCCTACTTTCCTCACCTTCAGAGCTCTCTACAATTCTACCCCTACCTCCTACCCTGCTCTCTTCTTTTATTGCTCCTCCCTCTATTCCATCCCACTGAAGCTGCACTGCTAACCATCAGTTTAACTGCCTTTTTTCTTTGCACTCCCATCTTAGTGTGTCATATCAAAGAAGGCATGGTATCTGGAGACCCCTTCCTCACCCTGTCTGCTATGTCTCCTCACAACACACTCCATCAGTAAGATCTCCAAATATTAGTCATCTTCTCTTTGTAACATTTGAAAGAACATTAAATAAACAACCTGGTTATTCTTAGGATGTGAGCTTTAATAATTAAGTGAAGTCAGTTAATGATTTTCCCCTTCCACAATGACTGTTACCTTCTTCTCATCATACTGTCTCTTAATTTAGAAACAGATTTTGATTGGCCCCTCGATATATGTGCAAGATGGGGTGGAGTGCAAGGAGCTTTTCTTATAAATTCCCAGTCCAGAATCCTGATGGGAAACAAAGTTCCTTTTTCCTTAAGCAGCCTCTTAAGCACTAGGGCAAAGATTTTTAAAAGTATTTGTGTGTTGCTGGGCTCAGCATTGCAATGTCTGATTTAGGAACCTAAATCTAATTTTCAAAAAGGATTTAGGCTCTTAGGAGCTTAAATCTCACCAACTGAAAGCAGTAGGAATGGGTGGGATCAGGTTGGATTTATGGCTCTGCACCCTTGCCCACATTGCATCAGCCAGTTGAGCAGAGAGGTAGGGAAGAATATTAAAGCAAAGCATAGCTAGTTCACTAACGTGAACACCTGGATATCCCTACAACAAAATCTCATGGGGTCAGCCAGAATTCCTCCTGGGAAGTGTAGCTTCTGAGAGGCCTGCCCACACCCCATCTAATGCATCTGATAGTGCTTAGCGCAGATCTAGCTCTCAGGCTGTAAACTGTTTAGAGTAAGAACACTGTATTTTACTTGTCTGATTCAGCCTGCCAGAGCTAATTTTCCTCCAGCACTATACTCATCTATCGTACTGTATAAGTGCTATGGTGTGAGCTCATCACCCCAGCACTGCTCATGTCAGGACACAGCATTGCAGGGGTTCTCCTGTTCTAGCACTTCCTTTGTGTCCTCATTCCACAATGGTCTGCTCTCTCTGTGACCTAGCCCTCCAGCAGTCAGCTCTTAGTCCAGTCCCCTTCTAGAAAATAGACTCAAAATAGCCACCTGGGTGTTAAAATCCATAATATAAACAATAGTTCTTCCTAGAGATAATCCAAGGCCTGTGGTGTCAAGGTTAGGCTTCTGACTGAGCCAGGTTAATTGGATTAGGGCAGGGAAAGCCTGCATTCCCTGTCCTGGTTTTGCCCAGAACTGGCCCCTAGTAGAAGCAGCCAGCACTTTTTATCAGTCCTGCTGGGGCCTGATTGGTTTCCATCTGCTCCCAGCCCTTCCAGGCACTGGAGGACCAGCTCTCACTGACTCTGCCTGAAGCTGATGATGGAGGCCTCTCTAGGCACACCCTAGAGGTTTGAACTCACTATTCTTGCCTTCTAGGAGGACACCAGAGCCTCCGTCAGGGGGAGCAAATGCCTGGTACTCCCCATCACAATGTGTAAGAAACAAACAAATAATAATTGTCTGAAACAGGAAGGATTGTGCTTAAATATGAAAATGTGGTGCTTAGCTGGTGGGCTGACTTTTGCAGGTATATTCTTTGATTTTTAACACAAAATATATAGAGATATTTCTTCTTGTGAACATAAACAGACAACACTTACTTTGAATATTATTTCTTAATTTGAATATTCTTTCTTCTGCATTCACTATTATGTACAAAGTTGATTGTGCTAATACTATTTTTGTGGATATTTACAATAAGGCTATCACTCAGATTCTGGGTGCTATATTCTGTAATTTATTTTTCCACCATTTTTGTTTAAAGAACTAACCTTTCAGAAATATACTTAACGGAGGGTTCAGGAGAGTGACACCCTATACTTCTCTGTACAACACAGAAGACATATTCTCTGCAATGCAAAGTGTTTCAAGACAAACTTGGAGACAGTATGTATGATGGTGCAAGGTAAATGCACTTTCATAGGTAAGTTTTCAGCCAGCTGGGATCCAGCCTTCATTTTTATGGGTGAACTGCACCTACAAAATTTGTGCCTGCAACGTTGGGTCACAAAATGAACTTGTGCCTCTGAGAACCTTATCCATGCCTGCAATCACGTAATTAGTAACTCAAGTATTAGATTTCCACTTGCAATTGAATTTCAGTGCCAATTTTATGGGCACAATTTGCTCCTGCAAAAGGGAAAATGCTCTTCTGAAAATATACCACTAAATCCAGCTAGTTGTAGATTCCACTGAAATAACTGGACACACTCTGGATGTGATGTTTGGGTTGGGAGTGAAGGGATATTCATATGGATTTTTATACATTATTAATAATAACATCCATTCAGTCTTTAGTCTCCCTGCTGGCACTGACCACAAGAGTCCCAGCTGTGATCTCTGTGACAGATGTTGTGTCCGGAGTAGGATCTTCTGGAAAGAATCACACAGGTGCTGTATATAGTTTCAAATTAAGATTCCACAGACTACTCGTTTAATCCAGCATTTCACAGCACACAGTATGCAGCTCCTCTAACTATAACTAACTGAACTCATCAGTAAAAGCCTAAAACCTGGAATGGACTAACATGACCCAGCTACTATACTTGCTATTCGAAAACAAAACTCAGCACAGATCACAAACTGAATTACACATAAATACTGCAGTACAAACCTAGAAGAACAGAGACCAAATTTCCTTCTTTTGATTTACACGTAGCAGCTTGTCTTTTTTTTTTTTTTTGGGTTCCTCTCTATTCTAAAACTCTTTCTGATAAAAAAAAACTATAGTGTGTCTTGGCTCCAGATCACTTTAAAAGGGCACAGTAACTACCTTGCTAATCATGTTAAAACATGGGTTTTATTCCTTACTAATTTAAAAATCACCCTTTAGAAGCTTTGAAAGAATAGAGAAAAGAACTAAGTGCAAGTGCATGTACACACACACCCTGAGACTGGATGTTTCTGCTAGAACTTATCTCAGTATTGAAGGGCCTTCCCTTCATAAAGCCAACTGCTCCCCTTTGCTTGCATAAGTTGTGGGAACAAAAAAACAAAAACAAAACAAAAGCAGTTGAACCCGTATGTGTGCATGTAAGGAGACAGTACCAGAGCATTATCTTCTTGACGGTGCAGAGCCTCTCCTTGAGTGCACCATGAGGATCAAGTTCTGCAGCTAAAGAGGGGCAGTAGAGTGTGAGCCCTCTTCAGCACTGTAGAGATTCCAGGGTGTCAATTAATAAAAGTGGAGACTTGGTGGTTTTCCTTCTTATAAGTGATAGAAGACATAAAGAACCACCGCAGCTCAAAAACATATGGTGAATCTAATGGAATAAAATGCTGTAGGAAAATGTCTTACATTTCTGAAATATAGAATACAGTGCTGCAACTGAAAAAAATTATGAAACCAGGAAAAAACTAGACAAATCTTTTCATTTATAACTCAACTACCCTCTTCAGTCAGGCATCCTCTAGTTTGATAACCAGAAATGGCAGTTCATAGACTTAAGATAAAGCTTTTGCTCATTAAATTTTAGGTGACTAAAGCTAAAACTGACTAAGGACCTAATCGAAATTTCACTAGTAAACAGGAATCTTTCTATTGACCTCTATGGGCTTTGTGTCAGACTCTAGGGTTTGTTTATGCTCTGCATACAGGCTGTGTAGCTGGATCCTGGGCCCCTGAGCAAGCCTTTGGAGCTTTGATCATCTCAGCTGTTTGAAGTCTGAGTGGTTAATCACTCCTTGATGGTGAGGGGCGGAACTGAGCTGAGCTAAGCAGGGAAGACTGGGTATAAAAAGCCGCTTACTTGGCGAACTTAAGAGCATGAACAGAGGCAGCCAACAGGAGAGTTTGGAGAGAGAATGTGAAGAGCTTTCCTTCCAGGTTCAGCACCATGTATGATATCAAGATGGCCAGCGACTGAACAGTGCTGGTGACCTGCAATAGATGTGTGATATTCTATTTCCTGTCTGGAGACAAAAAGGGATTTCCTGTGCACAAAGTACAAATTGGTGGCTGTGCTGGAGGAAAAGATTCTTGCATTGGAGCAGCAAATTGAGAGACTACTAAGAATCAGAGAAACACCAGTACCCTAGGTTCAAGGAAGAATGGAGCTGGTCACAAAGGAATCTGTGAGAGAGGTTCTCAACATAGAAACTATGATCCTCAATAAATAACAGGTCCTCAACATGGAAACTATGGAAGGTACCTCTCAAGATCCAGCAGGTGAAAGGGAACAGAGAGATGTATACGACACACGTGTAGATGGCAGGTCTGCCCAACTAGTAACAAAAAAAAATCAAGCTTACCCACAGAGCTCTCCAACCATCCAAGGTAAATAGATTATCCTTGTTGGAGATTCAATACTCAGAAGAACCGAATGAACATTCTACAAGGGACAGATCAACAATAGGATGGTATGCTTACTTCCCAGAGCCAGGACACGAAATGTCACTCTAAGATTGGATAGGCCTCTGAAGTCTATGGGAAAGGATTCATTGGTAATGGTTCATATCAGCACTAATGACACTGTGTTGAGGAATATCTCACAGATAGTAGATGACTTGAGGGAACTTGGAAGAATGCCAAAGAAGAAGAAGAATATCTAAGCAATCTTTTCTGAGATCCTTCCTGTCCCATGAACAAAGGAAGACAGAAGGCGGAAGTGAATCTCTGGATGGGTAAGTGGCATAGGATGGAGGGCTTTGGTTTTGTGAACATTGATCCACTTTCTATAGGGGGAAGGAGACGTGTAGTTTGGATGGCCTCCACCTCAGTAGAAGGGGGATGAATCTCTGCAGGGACAGATTATCTAGAGTAGTCTGATTAAAGGAGCAGAAAACATGCCTTACATTGATGGACTCAAGGAGCTCAATCTATTTAGCTTAACAAAGAGAAGGTTAAGAGGTGGCTTGATTACAAATATCTACATGGGGAACAAATGTTTAATAATGGGGTCTTCAATATAGAAGAGAAAGGAACAACACAGTCCAATGTATGTCTGGAAGCTAAAACTAGACAAATTCAGACTGGAAATAAGGCATACATTTTTAATGTGAGAGTAATTAGCCACTGGAACAATTTACCAAGGGTTGTGGTGGATTCTCCATCACTGGCAATTTTTAAATCAAGATTGGATGTTTTTCTAATAGATCTGCTCTAGGAATTATTTTGGGGAAGTTCTGTGTTTGGGCTATACAGCAGGTCAGACTAGATGATCACAATGGTCCCTTCTGGCCTTAGAATCTATGAATCAGGTGCAGGCCCAGATTAAAGAATTTTAGGGCTCTGTGCACTATGGAAATTGCCCTGCTACCTTCTTTAATGTGCCCCTACACCATACATACCCAGCCCATACAGACCCACAATGCCCCTCTCCTCCTGCACACATCACAGACCCCCCATCCACACACAGACCCCCCCAAATGCCTCTCCCACCCCACATATACCCCTACAACTCTCCACCAATCCCCATTTATCCTGAGAGCCCCCACACACATCTCAGCAGCCCTGACATACATCTTGCTCACTGAAGTCCCCAACACCACAGCCCCCAACATCCTGCATACATCCCCCATTCCCTACACAGTCCCCATAACTCACCCCCCACATTCACACCAACCCCTTACCCAATGTCCCCCAACATCTCCCACTCACCCTCAAATCCTCATCTCACAGCCAACCAACACTCTCTGCTCACCCCATAGCCCACAAACAACTTGTCCCCAGCCCTTCATCCACCACTCTCCTGGCCCTCTTAGCCACTCACTGGTGACCTTCGTCCCACAGCTCAGTGGTCCACTCCTGTCCTGATCTCCCAGCTCCTCTTGCTCCCATCACCTTCCCCACACTCACACAGCCCTGTGCTGCTCAGGTTTGGCCTAGCCAGCCCTCCATCATGCCAGAGGGGCGGTCAGGCCAAATTTAAGTGACTGGCATTGTGACCTAGCACACAGGACTGCAGCATCACTCAGGTTTGCTTTTGTTTTCTGGTAGTCAGGGGCCCCTACTGAGATGGTTAATCCGGGCCTGATAAGGTGGAATAAGCAGCCTGATCCACAGTATTGAACATCTACATGGTTTAGTTTTAAGGAACTTTTCATCCATTAGCCTAAAAGTCCTTGTCAGAGTAAACTGAATTGAAAAATGTGCCTGCTAAATGTTGTTGTCTTCTACCTCATACTGAGTATCCTGCATTACAGTTTTTTTGTATTGCACGGAAGCATGCTTGAGTAGCATTGGATGTCTGCTCTCTCACTCGAATGCTAACAAAAAATGAGCTAAATCTCATGAGGCTATCCCAGAGAACAACATTTTAAATAAATAATTACATTCTGAGACAGAATTTCTATAGTTTTTGTTCCATCTATAATCTGTTCAGTCCTGCCTCAGCAGATAAGACAAATACCGACTTCCTTCATTTAAATGTTTGTATGAAACAATTTCCAGTGTTAGAGTTATGAATTTATAATGCTAAATGTTTCTAGGTAAGGCTACAAAATGTTTTTGCACCCCATTTTTACTCTAAATTTTCTGGAAAATTGTCCATTTGGCCTGAAGTTATTCCATGCTGGGGTCCAGTCCTGATCCCAATGAAGTCTAAGGGGGACTTACTAATGTTCAATAGCAGCCGAAGACCCTTATTTTTGTCCAAACCCTCAGGGGACATTTTTGGACAGTTTGGGGTGGGAGAGGGAGAGAAACAGTTCATCCAGTTTTGAAATGTGAGAAGTGGTGTGGGGAATATTTTTCCATGTCAGAACAATATATATATAACCACACTTTTTTAAAAAATAAAAAGGCTACAGCAAATGCAACTGAATTTAGGAACTTGACTTGTAAACACTCCTCAGTTTTACCTGTCCATTACACTGAGATTACATGATATGCATTTGAATACAGTACACTCCTCTTTATTCAAAATTTTCAAATAACTGGGGGTTTGGATAAGGAGAAGTACTATTTTGAGCTAGCTGTGGGCTGGGAGCCAGTCAAGGTCTGGGTTCGAGTCATGCAGGGGTGTTGCTTTACCTGACTGGCTGCTGATGTTGCCATTCTGGGCTATGCGCCTCTGAATGGCAGAGCTCTATGTGTCAGCCCCTCTCCTGCACAGACTGTACACCCTGTGGCTCTCCCAGTGTCCAGGCTGCCTGCCTTTGGCTGAGGATGCATGTGTCCTGTTAGTAATAGTCTTCTTTCTTTACCCACACCCTCAGGTGCATTTGGCATCCACCAGCTTCTGCCATTAATTTCAGTCTGTGCTGATCTGTTCAGACTTTTGAGTGTCAGATGCATGGATTTGGCTTTTCTTTGTTGTTCAGGGTAATATTTCTCTAGGTCACCCTCTGTTTCTCTTCCGAGGTGGTGTCCATGTTATCATCACTTGATGTGAAAGTCATGTTGGTGGCATTGGTAAAGCATGTCCTAAATATGTCCATCAGCATCTTACCATATTTGATGCTTAAGGCTGATTTGCTCCACTTAGAATTTCTGATGCAAGAAACTCTTTCCATAATAGTTGGGCTTATTTACCCCTTTCCCTTGTTTTTTTCCACTCTTTTTTTGACAAGCAAATAGGTCATTCCGTACATTTATAACTAAGCTAAGAAACAGTAAAGGAAGTGAAATGAAACAAACACTACACAGTACTGTTTGCAGTTCAACTCACCTCAACAGTTCATAGGGTTTCACCAAGAAATAAAGTATGCAACCCACAAATGCATTTGATTAAAAACTCTCTGAACTCTAATACCACCTATATTCGTATTGGATTTTTATGCTAACATTAACAAAGTAAGCCTGGAGCTTCCAGTAGTAGATTTAGGGGAAAAAACCAAGCATGATAGTTCCAGAAACTGTCCTAAAACAGGAAGGGGGTTTTAGTCCTTTAAAAGTGTTCAAATTGTAAAGAACTGAGAAGAGAGGTTGTAGAAGCCACTTCATTCATATAATGGAGAGATCCTCAAATGCAGTTGCCAACAGCTAAATCACTGTTATTAAAATGTTTCAGAGTGGTAGCTGTGTTAGTCTGTATCAGCAAAAACAACGAGGAGTCCTTGTGGCACCTTAGAGACTAACAAATTTACTTGGGCATAAGCTTTCGTGGGATATAACCCCTTCATCGGTGCATCCGATGAAGTGGGTTCTAGCCCACGAAATCTTATGCCCAAGTAAATTTGTTAGTTTCTAAGGTGCCACAAGGACTCCTCGTTGTTTTTGTTATTAAAAAGGAACAGGAAAATATCAAAGGAGATGGCTAGCATGAAATATTTATTTACCACAAATAGTTCAGGGATATTTCCTTATAATAATTTAAGATGATCCCATTAAAAGATTAAAAATCTCAGATGTTTCTCTTTTCTGAAAGTGTGCAAAAATTTCAACCTGGAACTCATTTAGAAAGAATGCTTGTTGTGTGGGTAAGCAGAGTAATTCAGCAAAGGGCATAACAAAAAAAAAAAGTGCTTTATTTAGCACACAGAATAATACCAAAGGAAGAACAATGTGCTTCTCAAATTCTGATTTCTAGGGGAAAAACAGTACTGCAAGAACCATTATTTTCTGCTGTTTTTAAGGAAACAACAAAAGACATGATCTGTATCCCCAACAGAAGGGATTTAAATTATGATCTGGATAAGATGTTGTGAACAGACCAACCAAAACAGTGTTTTATCTTTGAGGTAAATGGACTGAAACAGATGGAAGACAGAAAAGAGAACTTTCCTAGAGGCACAATGTCTCTGTCAACAGCTGTTACTGGGAGATAATGTGCAATGACAAGTGATGTATAGCAGGAAATCCAAGTGCCTGTACTCTTTTCCTTTGGTCTATGAGAGCTACAGAGTCTCTCATACCATTATCTTAGTTTAAGATAGTCTGAAATCTGCCGTGGCTACTCACAGTGTCAGTTTGCTACATCCATAGGAGAGAGAAAATAAACATAGAATTTGTGTTTTGCATTGTTCCTCCAATTTACTTGTGTTTGTAATGTATTATAGGCAATGGGTAGCTGGGGGAAACACAAGTAGCCCAGATTCCTTCCTTGATATTTGTTTATGGTTTTCAGTGTTTATACTCATGATTGAACATCAGATAATACACTAGTGTTATGGTTTAGTCATGTTTTAAAGAGTACATAGTTTACTAGGGAAAATAGAATGAAGTTTTTAATAATGGTGCTGCAAATGTGAAAAGACAGATAGGATTCTGATATACACTTGCTTAAGAGACGACTAAAACCCTTCAAAGCAATTATCCATCTATGTACTCATGTGTGGTCCCCATTGCTGTAGCATCCAGGAGTGCTGCAGCTTGCTCATTTCTGGCTAAGTCATTATTTTAAACAGCTCATTCACTGATCCCAAACAGCAGGGCTGCTTCTGCTCCTCTGGAAGATGTGATTATGCTAGGGCTTTGGCATAAAGATGAAGAGATGGGTTTTTTCAAAAGCACCTAGGTGCCTATCTCCCACTGCTTGAAAATCCCACTAGGTATCTATCTGCATCTTGGGATACCTAAAGACCATTAAAATTCAGACCCACAGAGCTGAGAGGAGAGGAACATCCCACCAAGCACCTGGGAAATGCAGGCCCTATCTTGGGCCCTTAGCAAATCAAGTTTCTGAACCCTCTTTTTTAGGGTGGAAATTAAAGCCTTAGGCTAGCAACATAAACTCAGTCTCTGCCCTCTTTCTCCCTTTATAGTGAATTGAAACAAGCTAGAACCTACAAAGTCTTAAGAAACTCTTTGTCTCACACCAAAAAATAAATTAAAAATAACTGTCCCAGCAGACACCAAATACACTTAAAGGAAACAAAATTTGGAGTCTTTCCATCACAAGAGGTGTATTGAGCAGACCCCCCAGAAAGGTATCACAGTAGAGCCCAAACAAGTTTGGAACACTCCAAGTCTTTAAATAGAACAAAACTCCCCAGGAAACTCCTTGTAGCTTGGCTTTCTAATCACTTCTGACAGCCCCTTTTTATTATTTGTACTGTGGTAATGGCCCAGTGAAGGACCAAGGTCCCATTATGCATGGCACTATACAAACACTTACTTAAAAGAGGGAGTCCCTGCCCTGAGGAGTTTACAATTTAGGTTGCAAAAGTACAACAGCTGTACAAAATAAACAACTGGAAGGGGAAGAGGAGAGGACAAGGAGGTAATAGTAAAACAAGAATGGCCTAGCATAAATCTGTATTTCCTTTAAAAATGTTCCCTGTTGAGTTTCTGGGAAGCTAATGAGCCCCAGCTGCTTCTGAGTTTCCTTAGTTTACCCTTGCTTTTATTCATAAAAGCCAATAGAAACTGAGCAGCTGTTAGAGATAGGCAAAGAGGATTACAACGCCATCCTGCCCCAGATGTATCACTGGGAGTATGGATGTTCACACAGGCACTGTGGTATATAACTTGTCTGCCTTTGCTCCTACACTGAGACAGCTAAGGATGCAGTCCATTCTGACTCATCTGTGACTGCTGCAACACCTCTCATGCCATTGACATTTGCCGCACCCTAGACTAACGATGAAACAGTGGAGGTATCTTTTGTGGAAAACTTATCTGGAAAAGCAGCTACAGTGTTTCTTCAGAGCCATCAAAAACCACTTTATGTCCAGGCAAGGACATAGGTGGCCAGGCCTAGGGGTTAGCATAGGGCAGGGGCCCAGGCCCCATGCCAGCCAGGGTTCAGAACCAGGAGATCAGGAACTGAGATCAGGAATCACAAGTCATATACCAGGAGGTCAGGATCAGGTGAAGGTAGTGCTGGATGAACAGACTGAAGCAGATGGAGCCCAGCTATACAGACAACTTCCTGTTCCTCCTTCTGGCTTAAGTAGAGGGACCAGGCCAGTCAGGAGCTCTGATGTTCCACCAGTCAGGACCCAGGGGTAGAAGCCTTCTCTCTGAGCTGGGCTTCAAAGAGTGCCAGTTCTAACAGATGCCCATCAGGGAGAGGGTTGGCACATGATGACCCTAAGGACCCAGGATCAAGATCCACAGGTCATGACACTTCATGTGGATGCAATGGCTTGATAGAGAGGCCTAAGTCTCAGCACCTAGAGTTAGGGAAGTGAAGTAAATTGATTGTTTTCCTTATTTATACTTTTTTCATGCTTTCATGTTTGGCTGAACATGGCCTTCTTAATAGAAGTTTAGCAATTTACAGAGTAGGCAACAGCTGCTTATTATGCTAATGAGTAAAGTAGCCATGACTTTTCTTTTAATCAACTATAATTTCCTTATTGTTGATGCAGAAGACTTCTGAAACAATTAGTGAACAGAGCTCATTTGTTGTGACTACATGGGTGGACTGTGCATGGTTTCATGCATAAAAATAAATTTTAACCTGCTGCAACTTTTTAACTGTTTTATCTTTTCCCACTATTTCATTTAGCCTGATGAAATATGGGGAATTTATTTGTACTTTACGGCACTCACCAGTAAAGTTTTCACCATTCAGCTTTGTCTGGCCTCCTTGCCTGAAGTATGGGGGTGAACTGGGGAAGGGAGACTTTTCAAATTAGGATTAGGGGGGGTCCTTCAGATCGGACAAATCCACATCTAGTTCCTTAGCTCCTTGTGAGGATTAATCATGCACCTCATGGAAATACTGTGCTGGTTGCATCAGAACAAAAATGCTGTACACATATAAAGCGCTGAAGCATCTGCTCTATCCAGATACCTAAATCTAAGGTCAGTGCACTGGGCAGCATTCTGATTTTCTTCTGAGGGATTTAGGAAATTTAAAACAGGAGTAAGAAGCCATGATTTCAGCACCATCCACTGAAAGCAAGCACCATCCACTGAAAGACATAAAATGCATATTCGCATTAAGAATATCCGCAATACCAAAATAAATACCATGGGACCTAATGTTTGTCACACTGTCTGGGTGGCTCACAACCATGAGCGCCAACCTTAGGGAAGACTGTCAAAAGACAGGGCAGACACCCAACTGGTAGTATGTTCTATAATTAGATTTTGTCAACCCAGTAATAAATGTGAACCCCCAAAGTATTACAATAGCCTTATAATTGAGTCACCGACAGTCCTCTTAGACACTCCAGTCTATCGTACCATCCAAGCCAGCTGGACTATGTGATAGATGGTCAGTAACACCAAAAATCACAAAACATTCAAGTTATACCTAGTCCCAAAACCAGTCATTCACCCAGGTCGATTTGCACCCCAGATCTCACACCAAAGACGACCTTGGTAGCCAATTCTATAGTAAACTAAAGATTTATTAGCTAAGAAAAAGGGATGAGAATTATTGAGAGGTTGAAGTAGGTAAAAATATAAGTACAGGTGAGTCATACTCTATAATTCCAAAAGGTAGCAGAGATGTAGTAATCTGCCAGTTTCCCCAAAGTCTTTTTGGGCTACCGAGAATAACTCTGGAGATCTCTGTATTCTCATTCGGTTATTCTGTCCTGTTAGAATCCACAGTCCAGAGATGAATTTTTCCTTGTGTCCATATGTATAGCTTCCTTTCACAGAAATCAAGCTGACATGTCCCTTCTTCATGAAGGTGGGGGGAGGAATGCACTTAAAAGTCTTTGATCCTTGATCTCACACAATGGGTCATTTGTGTTTAATGAACAGGATTTAACATCTTCTTGTAAGAGACCATCATTTGCATTAAACAAAGCCTCTTTCTTGTTTGATGGGTTACTTAATTACAGAGATATAGAGAATGTAAATGTTTGCTGTTACATGGGATATAGTTGAGAGAGAACAAAATATGCAGTATCCTACAAGAATTTTATAAAACACTAAACACATTCTTAGAAACTTAACATTTAATATTGATTTTGATAATGCTAACACATAGGTAAGCAAGACTGGTTTCCAGATATGCATTTGTAAGTGAGGCTTAGGGCCTTGGCATGAGCTGGCACCTGGTCTGCCTGCATCACACTGTTATTATAACTTAACTCTTTGTATTTACTCAGCACTAGCTTCCAGCCCAGTATTTGTTCTCAAGTTCTCTGCTAAGTCAGGATTTCCTGAGAATGTAGGATCCAAGATGTTTTCCTTCCTAGAGTCCTTGCAATTATGTATATGACTATGTAGTTACATCATAAACAGTTTACTTGATAGAATCGTACTTCACCTTGTTCTTGGAGGCTGCTTCACTGCCGTGGGTGTAGTTTGTGGAACATGAGTTCAGACTGTGGACCCAGGACATACAGTAACTATGCAGTGTGTCAGAACTCTCTCATAATTTACTGTTGTGTATGTCTGGGGAAATCATAATTACTATCCCTTCTCTGAATGGCATGTAGCTGGAAGTTGCAGACTGGCTTATATTTGTCATGGCCTGCACAACTATTTGGAAGTTTCCTGTTGCCAGAATCTCAGGTTGGTGGAAACTTTGACAACACAGAGCTCCTCTGGCTTTGGCTTGCTTCACCCCAGTTCCCTTTCAACCTCTTCTCAGTCAGGCAGGATGCTTGTATACTCAGTTGTATAACTCAGAAGAATTATTCTGCATGAACATCCATAACATTTACCCATGACTTATAACGTCCTGTGTTCAGGAGATAGTCAGGCTTCACACTATGCCTGGGGGACGTTTGGGCCTCCTGCTGCCCCTCACTCTCCATCACTGTGCTTGAGATTGATAATATGTATGGGCAACACAACCAAACTCCACAGCAGAGGGTGAGCATGTATTCGCTGCTATTTGGCAGGGTTAATTAGGCAATATAATACAGCTTGAATGTGAACTACTCACTATGTGCAGCTGATTAAAATGTTTTGGCTACCCATCCTGGCTGTCATTACTTTTGGCATCTGTAACTCACTTGCACCCCAGTTATCCCCTCCTTTAAAAAGTCTCAGTGGACAGAGTCACCACTTATACTCTTATTACAGATGCAAGTGCTCAATTTAGTGGCACAACATTTTTGAAAATGTGACCATTAGAAAGAACACAGCATTACACATCGATTTCATAATTACTGTAGCAATAAATTACTCAACTAAAACACATTTTGGCTTCTACAGCATTCAATTATATTTACTGACACTGTCCCTCAAAAAAGGAAAAAAGAAGAAGAAAAAAGAAAATGTTTCTCTTTCTCTTCTTTCTGTTTTCCTTAGGTTTCTTCCTTTAATATCAGGTTTGTTTCTTTTCCTTCTTGATTTCTTTTATTTATTTATTTGCCAGTCTAGCACTGACAATGTAATTTTAGGTCTTCAGAAATCATTGCTGGGACCCTCCCCTGCTCTGCATTTCCTTTTCCTTTTAAAAACTATTATTGTTTTCCCTCATGCTTGTTTTTCTACAACCTCTCTAAACTTTCCATTTCTTCTCCTTCTATAATTTTCTTTAAAGTATCCCTTTGCAGTATTTCTCTTCCTTTGTTTTTTTGTAGGGGTGATTGAAATAACTGCACTGCTATCTACCTATGTTTTAGGGGTGGTGCAAAAACTCACATCACAGTCAACTACAGGTAGAAAAACGTGCTTTCATTTTGGCCCATATCATGTCCCAAGGTTGATCCAGTACAACTGAGTCAGCATGAAGAGTTTTGGTGATGGTAGTAATCTGCTACTGGTGTGTGCCAGTAGCTTATTATTCATAGATTCCAAGGCCAGAAGGAACCATTGCGATCATCGAGTCTGACCTCTTGCATAACACAGGCCACAGAACTTCCCCAAAATAGTTCCTAGAGCGTGGGCTATTCTTCACGACCGGGGAGATCGAAGCTGCTGCAATCAATGCAGCATGTGTCGATTTAGCGGGTCTAGTGAAGACCGGCTAAATCGATGGCACCGCATTTTCTACTCAACCCCAGTACTCCAGCTCTCCAAGAAGAGTAAGGTAAGTCGATAGGAGAGCATCTCCTGTCGATGCTCAGTAGTGAAGACACTGCAGTAAGTCGACCTACACAACGTCGACTCCAGCTACATTATTCACATAATATTCACGTAGCTGGAGTAGCATAATTTAGGTCGATTTACCCCGGTGGTGAAGACAAGCCCTGTATCTTTCAAAATAACATTAAACCTTGTTTTAAAAATTGCCAGTGATGGTAAATCCACCATGACCCTTGATATATTGTTTCAATGGTTACTCTCAACATTAAAAATGTACACCTTATTTCCAGTCTGAATTTGTCTAGTTTCAGCTTCCGGCCATCAGATCATGTTATACATTTTTCTGCTAGACTGAAGAGTCCATTATTAAATATTTGTTCCCCATATATACACTTGCAGACTGTAATCAAATCACCCCTTACCCTTCTTTTCATTATGCTAAATAGATGGAGTTTCTTGAGTCTATCACTATAAGGCAGGTTTTCTGATCCTTTACTCATTCTTGTGGCTCTTCTCTGAATGCTCTCCAATTTAACAACATCCTTCCTGAATTGTAGGCACCAGAAGTGGACACAGTAGCTCCACTAGTGTCAAATACAGATGTAAAATAACCTCTCTTCTTCTACTCAAGTTTTCCCTATTTATACATTGAAGGATTGCATTAGCCCTTTTGGCCACAGTGTTACACTGGGAGCACGTGTTCAGTTGCTTATCCACCACAACCCGCAAATCTTTTTCAGAGTCACTGCTTCTCAGATAGAGTCCCACATCTTCTAAATATGGTGTACATTTGTAATTCCTAGATGTATTCATTTACATTTACCAGATTAAAACTCATATTGTTGTCTTCTGCCCAGTTTACCAAACAATCCAAATCACTCTGTATTGTGACCTGTCCTCTTCATTATTTACCACTCTCCCCAATTTTTGTGTTATATGCAAACTTTATGAATTATGCTTTTATGTTTTCTTCCTGTGCACTGATAAAAACATTAAATAGCTTAAGGCCAAAAACTGATCCCTCCAGGACCCTACTAGAAACACACCTATTCAGTGATGAATCCCCACTTACAATTACATTTTGAGACCTATCATCTCAAACACAGGTGTTAATCCATTTAATGTGGTCCATGTTCATTCTCATTTTTAAATCAAAATTGTGTGCAGAAGTCGAAGTATATTACAGCTACACGATTACCTCTGTCAACCAAACTTTTAATCTCAAGATAGTTTGACAAGATCTATTTTCCATAACACCATGTTGACTGGCAATAATTACTTTACTCTCCTTTAATTCTTTCTTAATCGAGTCCCATATCAGATGCTCCATTATCTTTCTGGGGATCAATGTCAGACTGAGAGGCCTATAACTACCAGGGCTATCCCACATACCCCTTTTAAATATTGGCACAACATTAGCTTTCTTTGTCTTCTGAAACTTCTACAGTGTTCCAAGACTATGCCAGTGGAACAAAGCAAGACCATGCCTCTGTGAGGCACAGTTTCTTCCCTGTGCTTCAGCGGGGTGCATAGCTCTGCACTACCCCATTATACAAGGTAGATTGCAAAGACATAATCTAGTCCTTCGGGGGTTGTCCAAAAACCAAACCAATACAAGGGGACATCTAGATAAAATTTATTACATTTGAGGACAGTACAGTCCTCCTTGCTTACTCCACTGTACTACCAATGCTGTCACCTATATTGCCAATTAGTGGAATGTCCTAAAGGCAAACTAGATGTTCCCTTCAGTTGCGTTGCACTCTCTATTTCATTCATGACTGCCTCAAAGCAAGTTGATGCTGACAGAAGAATTCCTTGGGATTTTATTTTTCTCTCATGGTTTCACTTGGACCACAGTGTTTTCTAAGGATGGATGAAAGGGCTGTTAGAGACTTTCTAATATGCTATTTGGATTTTGTAAGTAAGTATAGACTGTTGTTCTACACCTTGATGAAGAAGGGCATGTTCAGATTCTAGAATAATTCCTTCTATCAACAAAAGAGGTGTTTCCCTTACATCTATATTTGTTCTGCACACAGAATGCTGTCCCTACCTACCTAACTTCACATCTGATTTTTTTTCCTTTTTAATTAGATATTCAGTACACATTCTGGCTCCTGTAAATGATCTGTAGATCTGTGGCAAGCTTGCATAAGTATTTTTTTTCAAATGAATTGAGCCCTCAACTGGTATATTTTAATTGCTATAATTTGAATAATTAATTCTAAGTTTGGAAAATGAGTTGAACGTAGTGTGTGATTAACCACTTTTAATGAAGTCATTACCTGATTAAATAACAGATCATGCTCAGGACTGATTACATCCAAATGCTAATCAATTTGATTTAAATTGTTAATTTTTTTCTGAATTTACTATTTTTTAAAATTCTGCATCTACTGTTATGCAAACTACATCAACATTGTGTTGCTGGTAATTGTTTAGACTTATGTGTTACATATGCCTGGAGCAAAAACTTACTTTCAGTAACCATGGGAAAAAAATCTTGCTATGAACAAACTACAGATAGAATTGATTTGAAAAGTTTGCTTTGATCCAAAGATCTAGCCATTAAAAATTCTAATAATAATAAAAAAACAAAACAAAAAAGAACTTTAAGAAAATGCGAGAGTTGCTCTCATTAATAACATGGTTTTTGTATCATCCTATACAATCTGCATAAATGTATGACTCAATGTGTAACACAAAAATAATTGGTTTCAGAGTAGCAGTCGTGTTAGTCTGTATCCGCAAAAAGAAAAGGAGTATTTGTGGCACCTTAGAGACTAACAAATTTATTTGAGCATAAGCTTTCATGAGCTACAGCTCACTTCATCGGATGCATGCAGTGGAAAATACAGTGGGGAGATTTATATACACAGAGAACATGAAACAATGGGTGTTACCATACACACTGTAATAAGAGTGATCAGGTAAGGTGAGCTATTACCAGCAGGAGAGCGGGGGTGGGGAGGGGAGAGGGGAAACCTTTTGTAGTGATAATCAAGGTGGACCATTTCGAGCAGTTGACAAGAACGTCTGAGGACCAGTGGCCGGTGGGTGGGGGGGAGAATAAACATGGGGAAATAGTTTTACTTTGTGAAATGACACATCCACTTCCAGTCTTTATTCAAG
This sequence comes from Natator depressus, assembly GCF_965152275.1. Lineage (NCBI taxonomy): Eukaryota > Metazoa > Chordata > Testudines > Cheloniidae > Natator > Natator depressus. The sequence continues at coordinate 94,368,882 of NC_134237.1, read as the reverse complement.
CCTAAGTTAATTGTATCCAGTTTACAAATTAATTCCAATTCAGCCGTCTCTCGTTGGAGTCTGTTTTTGAAGTTTTTTTGTTGAAGAACTGACACTTTTAGGTCTGTAATAGAGTGACCAGAGAGATTGAAGTGTTCTCTGACTGGTTTTGGAATGCTGTAATTCTTGATGTCTGATTTGTGTCCATTTATTCTTTTGCGTAGAGACTGTCCAGTTTGGCCAATGTACATGGCAGAGGGGTGTTGCTGGCAGATGATGGCATATATCACATTGGTAGATGTGCAGGTGAACGAGCCTCTGATAGTGTGGCTGATGTGATTAGGCCCTATGATGGTGTCCCCTTAAGAGATATGTGGACACAGTTGGCAACGGGCTTTGTTGCAAGGATAGGTTCCTGGGTTAGTGGTTCTGTTGTGTGGTGTGTGGTTGCTGGTGAGTATTTGCTTCAGGTTGGGGGGCTGTCTGTAAGCAAGGACTGGCCTGTCTCCCAAGATCCGTGAGAGTGATGGGTTGTCCTTCAGGATAGGTTGTAGATCCTTGATGATGCATTGGAGAGGTTTTAGTTGGGGGCTGAAGGTGATGGCTAGTGGCATTCTATTATTTTCTTTGTTGGGCCTGTCCTGTATTAGGTAACTTCTGGGTACTCTTCTGGCTCTGTCAATCTGTTTCTTCACTTCAGCAGGTGGGTATTGTAGTTGTAAGAACACTTGATAGAGATCTTGTAGGTGTTTGTCTCTGTCTAAGGGGTTGGAGTAAATGCGGTTGTATCGTAGAGCTTGGCTGTAGACAATGGATCGTGTGGTGTGGTCTGGATGAAAGCTGGAGGCATGTAGGTAGGCATAGCAGTCAGTAGGTTTCTGGTATTTTATTAGCACCGTAGTGTCCAGGAAGTGGATCTCTTGTGTGGACTGGTCCAGGCCGAGGTTGATGGTGGGATGGAAATTGTTGAAATCATGGTGGAATTCCTCAAGGGCTTCTTTTCCATGGGTCCAGATGATGAAGAAGTCATCAATGTAGCGCAAGTAGAGTAGGGGCGTTAGGGGATGAGAGCTGAGAAAGCGTTGTTCTAAGTCAGCCATAAAAATGTTGGCATACTGTGGGGCCATGCGGGTACATCCATAGTGGCTAGGATGGTGTTTTCAGGAAGATCACCAACAGCAGGATTGTCTGGCTATGTAGACTCCCTCAGGCCCTACGCTACCAGCACTCCCAGCTGACTTCCTGAGGCCATCATGTGCCATCATGTGCATGAAAGCTTATGCTCAAATAAATTTGTTAGTCTCTAAGGTGCCACAAGTACTCCTTTTCTTTTTAGAAGAATAATTATTCATACAGGAAAGTTAAAGTGTGGTGGGATTCTTTCCTCAAGGTTAAATAAGTATCACATCAGTTTCATCACTTCTTGGCTAACCTTTATTTCTGTGTTAGAGAATTTTCAGCAATTTAAAGCAATGGGATTTGGACTCCAGAGCTGTGTGGAAGATAGGCAACTTTGGAACTAAAATGAGTCACGTCCATCAAAATGAGGAAAATTAGGTAGGTACACTTTATATTATCAATTATTATTCATTTGTATTACAACAGCCCCAGCAAAGATCATTGTGCTATGGTGCCTGGCTCGGTACAAACATTTAGTAAGAGAGAGTCTCTATCTCGCAGTACTTACAGTCTGCGGTGGGCAAACAAAGGCCCGTGGGCTGCATTCGGCCCGCCAGCCATTTTAAGCCGGCCCTCAAGCTCTCGCTGAGGAGCCAGGTCTGGGGCTTGCCCCACTCCAGCGCTCCATCTAGGGCACAGGGTTATGGGCCGCTCCACCGGCTCCCGGAAGCAGCGGCATGGCCCCGCTCCGGTGCTCCAGCCAGGGAGCAGGGTCGGGGGCCACTCCACACAGCTCCTGGAAGCAGCAGCATGGCCCCTCTCCGGCTCCTATGCACTCCAAGGCCCTGCTCCAATGGCTCCCTCCAACACTCCAATGGGAGCTGCAGGAGCAGTGCCTGAGGACGGGAAAGCGTGCAGAGCTACCTGGCTGTGCTTCCACATAGGAGCCAGAGAAGGGACATGCCGTTGCTTCTGGGAGCCACTTGCGGTAAGTATTGCCCGGAGCCTGCACCCCGAGCCTCTCCCCACACCCCAACCCCTTGCCCCAGCCCTGATCCCCCTTCTGCCCTCCTAACCCCTCTGTCCCAGCCCAGAGCACTCTAACCCCCCAAACTCCTCATCCCCAGCCCCACCCCAGAACCCACACCCCCAGCCAGAGCCCTCACCCCCTCCTGCACCCCACTCCCCCACCCCAGCCCGGAGCCCCCTCCTGAACCCCTCATTTCTGACCCCGGCGCTCACAGCCCCAGCCAGAGCCCTCACCCCCTCCCACGCCCCAACCCCAATTTTGTGAGCATTCATGGCCCGCCATACACTTTCTATTCCCAGATGTGGCCCTTGGGCCAAAAGGTTTGCCCACCCTGATCTAAATAGACAAGACAGAATAAGGTTGGATGGGAGAAAGATAGTATTATTATCCCTGTTCTACAGGGACCTGAGGCTAAGAGAGATTAAATGACTTAACCTACAACTACAGACTATGCTAAAACTACTACACTTATAACTGTAAGTGACTGAAATGTGGCCTTTTCCACCCCTCTTCAACTAGGTGGCTGCCATTCCTGCTTCCCTCTTCTTCTTTGATTTGGATGTCTCACTGTTCGACTTTCTCCTCATCACAGGTTACTTCAGCCTACTTCATGATGATTAATTTGACTCTGCTGCCTCTCATTTCCTCTCCTTCACTTTCTGTGACTGCCTCCTATTCTGCAGTGACTGCTAACTGGCTTGGCTTCAACAAACTACTGTTCCTTCACTGGAGAGGGAAAACTGAGATGGAGAGGTCAGTCATCATCAGCTCATGACATAAATTCTTCTCAGACAGTTGTCCTCAGAGAGCCAGCTGGTAATACCATGCTGACACTCCATCGTGTTTCTATTTGCTAAGTTGCATCAAGGCAGAACTAAAATTCATTCCTTTTTCAGTATTACTTTTTCTTGTAAAGCAATTTCTGTAGTTTGAAGATTGGAGGGAAGGTGTTCTGGGGGGAATCACAAATTGGAGGGAAGGTGGTCAGTACAGAAACATCTGTATTAAAATGTGGTCCATATGACGAAACAATCTGAAAGCTCCTGAGGCTTATGTCATCCATATGACCTTTGATATTATGGTGATTAATACTATTATATGTACTTTGCATGGATATACCGTTATATAAATTCAGTAGTGCCCATTCTCCTCATTGCTCTAGTTCCCTCATTAATTCCTTCCATGATTTTCAATCCCTCAGTCTCTAGTGGATCTGCCCAGCTACTAGCTAACAATGCTACTATCTATAGGTGGATGAAGAGAACCAGATGCTATAAGCAAAATCTGCTACAGCAGAGTATGATGGCACACACCACCTCATGTGTATCTTGTTAATTGTTATTAGATATATGCATATTATGTTATTTTCATCTTACTGGAGTTTGCTTAAGTAGTTTTTGTTCATTTTAAGCCATTTAAAATGAATATAAAAACACCAATGGCACTATGACTGAGGATATTACCAGTTTCAGGCTGAGGACAGACTTCGAAGAAGGACTGCTAGTTCAAAAGAAAAGTGTCTACATCTGAAATCTAAAGAAGCACAAAATCATAATATATTCAGCAGCATAATACTGGAAAATACAAAAGATTTAATAGAGTGATTTATCTTTCATGCTTAGTGAAGAGTAGGAACTGTAGGTTTACTTCTTGTCTCTTCATATCTTTTATCTTAGTCTTTCTATATACATATAAACATTCCCCCTTTTCTTTCATTATAAACCATAATATCTTCAAAACCAGCAATCAGTATCCAAGATTCCCTAACAGACTAACGCATTTTTTTTCATAAGAGGGTCACACCATGCATTTTTCAGAATGTCAGGGAATCTTGATCAAGTAACAAACTTTCCAAAATGGAAGGTCTCTTGTTTCATTTAGGGTCAATTCTACCTTCAGGAGCTCAATAGGAGCTACTACACATTTTAGTTGACACTGTGCAAAAGCATCCAATAACAAAATTTGGCCACAAACATATGCATACATTTAAAAAAAAAGCACAGAGCACAAACTATAAAAATAATAATTTTAATGATTTGTAATAAATGCCTCCTAGATACGTTTCTGTGATGCCTATATCAAATGGGACCCCAATACTGAATGCACCGTTAGGGACTACAATAATAAAAATAATATATACTTACATACACATGCTTTGCAGCTTAGCTTTCATCATTGTCTCATTCAAAGATACTCAGAGATACCAACAAGTCATTCAAGTGCTGACAGATGAGTCTTAAGACAATAGAGTGAGGGAGTTTAGTTTATACACCCAAGAAAACATGAGCTTGAAAGAGTTGACGGTGAACATGATATTCTGCAAATGCCTTCCAGGAAGCAATATCAAGAAAACACTTTTTTTTTTTTTGGTTATCAGAAAGTGGTTAAACAAGAGTAATGGTCTAAAACTAAAAAGAAAAGAAAATTGGTCAGACACTGGGAAAAAATTGTTTTAGAGCTTTTAAGCATTAGAACAGATTTCCAAGGGAGGCATTTTCACTGGAAGTATTTAAGGATTGATAAGACTGTACACTAGGGGGAATAACGTAGAAAAATATCCTGCATGATACAGAGAGTTGTAGTAGACCCCTTGAGAAAACTTTTCCCAGCCTAAACATCTATTGTAAGGTACTATTCATGGATGTAGCTCAAAAACACACACAAGACTGAGTGCTTGCCCAAATTATTTGAACCATTTGGTCTGCAAGACAGGACTGGAAATATTCAAGAACAGACTTCTTAATGAGCTAGCTGGTGCCTCTTGCTTCTCATTAGGAAGCAGATTTTCTGAAATCAGCCTCTTTTATGGCATTCTGGCATCTCCATTTCCAGTCTGATTTTGAAGAAGAAAGTACAAAGCCAAGTATGACTGAAAAGGATGATTAAATTGTATTTGCTTTGTATATTTTTTTTGTATAAGAGGTGTTGAGAAGGTAAAAGCAGATAGAGCTGCAATAATAGAAGAAAACACATTTTCTTCTAAAAAGAGACACCAATTTGCTAACACAACAGGTGGAAAACTGTTCATAGTTGCTGGATGAATCTTGATAATACTAAAGGGGACCAAAAAGAGCTTTCATGTTACAATATCCTCAGAGAGGAACGAGCTCTCCATTGCAATGCACTGGCTTTGCCATGGAACATTTAAGCAGCCTTAGTGGGAATCATATCACTTAGTGACAATTGTTAACTTTCCTACAACTACCTCAACATCGACTATGAAAGTAGCAGAACATAAATCATGGTAAATGGAGATGATAGTGGGGAAGGGGCCTATATGGAAGAAGTTGTTAGGTGTGCTGGCCAAGTCATAAGAAAGTTGTCTGCTCAGAAGATGGGAAGATGTTTATTTGGCACCGTATTGAGACCTTTTTCAGAATAAGGTATTACTTTGTGAGTAAATATGGCAGAATCTAGCCCTGAATTAGTTTGGAAGGATGACATTTTTAGGGAAGAAGTCACAAGTAACCAGTCAGCCTCTTCCAAAGGCTGTCACTCCTAGGAATATAGCTTTTCTAGGTGACCAAAAAAACAAATTTAGTGAATGAGAGGCCTCATACAGAGAATTCACACACCAAAATGTCAGCACCTAACCCTTGTCCTAATGATGTCCCAAATTTAAGCCCCTCAAATATGGCTCTATTTTATATTTAAAATGAGTGTGTGAATATTCAGATATCTCTCCCAATTTGTCACTCAGTAGCTTGCCATCATTTAGCATCACTATGGCTTAGTAGCTGTTGGAGTGACACCCCCTGTGTTGTATAAATGAACTAATCACTCCCAAGTGGAGAAAAAATAGTTGATGAATCGCATGGCAGGGTAATTTATGCAAAGACAGTAAAGGAGGAGTATGCACTTTAGACTAGTTGTTTATAAACCATTAATCCCAGAGAAATAGACAAAATATTTGTTTTGAATCTCATCCTAAATATATTTAAATGTGAAATCACACAAATAACATATCCTAGATTTCTGAAGGCAGGCTTTCCAGGAAGCGTATTTGATTTAGTTGCAGTAATGTGCAGACACAGGGGAAATGATTTGCAGATGATATTCTGGTTTCAAACTTGTATCAGAGCTGAATCAGTGGTGAGTGTGCGTGCATGCATGTAGGAGTGTGTTTTGGTTTTACTTTTTTTGTTCAATGGAGGAAAGATTCATGATTATCTCTTTAGATGCAAAAACAGAGAGGACTGAAAAGTGACAGAAACTGTACATGTTTATCTCATCTGCCCCTCAGTTCACCTTTGAATTTTTCTTTTAATGGCATTCTAGAAAATCCATCATTTTATAATAGTTTGCTATTAGTATGGTAGATACCCTGCAACTGAAGTGTTATTAATGTATAAATGCTTTCGTAATATAAACCTTTATATCACTGTACATGGTGTCTTTTAAACACTCTTGCTGACACTTCATGTACTCTCTGAATAGCTGTACAGAGAGTATGGAAAGTTATATTATACAACAGCATACCATTCACAAGCTTTGAAGTTGATTGAACCAAGCATGACATTTGCATGAATTTTACATGAAATGTGTAGATTTCTGAAGGTCTACAGACCAATTTCTGCTTTTTTTTTTTTTGAGCCAACAAATGAATTCTGTAAATTTCCCTGATCTTGTGAACCTTGATAACATTGTGTATATATATATATATATATATATATATATATATATATATATACACACACTGCAGGGGTAACCACAGTGTGGTCTGAAACCAAATATGACCACCAAATTTGTATTTGCAATCTGTGATCACACTCATTTTTAATATGAAATTTCATCTTGCTGAGTTTACAGGTTTTAACATATAATGCCAAATCTTGCTTGCTGGACCCCAAAGGTTCTGTGGATCACACGCCTGCACTGAATAGGAGTTTAGCTTCAGTCTGCTCCATTTAATGCAAATGAAGTGCAGCCCTCAGATGCCTGGAAATTTTGGGGAGCAGGTATGGTCTTGTGGTTAAACCGCTAAATTGAAATCTGGATAACATTCACAACGTTTCTGGAGGTTCACTTTGTAGCCTTCATCAAGTCACTTAGCCTGTCTTTTTCAGTTTTCCCATCTCTCTCTTTCTCTTTTAATGAGGATAATAAGATATATTAGGTGTTTTTTTTAGTGAAACACAAAAGTTATTGGGCTCAATAGAGGAATAATTGGATAAAATCCTGTGGCTTGGGGGTCAGGCTAGATGATCTAATGGGCTCTTCTGGCTTAAGATCTAGGAGTGATTTTCTACCTGACAAGGCTGGTGAGGTTTCATTCATTAATATTTGTAAAGTACATTCAGAACCTCAGATGGGAAGTGAAACAGAAATGCAGCCTAGGATTCTCAGCCAGTCCAAATTCATATCGATTTGACTAGCCCATACACTATTACTAACTCAGACACTATGGTGTTTGTTCTAGATAGATATTTCTATGGTACCTATTTGTAGAATAGAATAGACAGATAGATAGATATAGCTAGGTAGTCAGTGGAGGTAATCCAGCCTTACATGGGTGTAATGGAGAAAAAATATGTCTTTTTATTTGCAGGAACTGAGTCAGATGAATAATTCATAACAGATCATTTATTTATCAAATTTCATCGCCTTTTCTGTTAGTGAATTGTCCATGAATGGATTGTTATTTGCTCCAATGTATTCATTATTCACTAAATCATTTCTGTGAATAATTTTTGCTCTGAAGATTCTTAGCCATTTGTTGCACATATTTATTATTCAGAATTTGGGCTGTTTGTATTGGAAATACATGTCACACAGAATTTTTTCGTTTCCTGGTTGAATGAGCATACCACTTAGAATTGAATTTCCAGTGTGAAGTTTGAATTGAAAATTTGCTTTTCACTAGTATTCTTAAATACCACTTTACTGGCAAATGTTAACTCATTTCCTAGAGCATACATAAAAATAATACAAATTGGATACAAATTTCTTTTAAAATTGAAAACATATTTTTGGGAAATTTTGCATTGCTCCTTATCAGAAAGACTTCAACTTACAGCCAACACTGACATGGAAACACTTCTGTGGAGGAAATCTCAGCTGTCAGAGACACTTCACAACAATTTAGGAAAAGAAGTGACTAGTATGTAATTAGAATATACCTACTATGCTAATAATACTTTTCAGCTATAATTTATATCTTAAAATATCTCTGCTGAAATTCTATTTAAATACAGTGACAAGATGTGTATTGTGTGTATTCATCATATTTATTATCTATAAAGATATGTTCCTTTGAACATGTAAATTTGTCAAAATCTCTGGTAAAATTTGTACCATAGTAACATAAGAATTGCCGGACTGGATCAGACCTGTGATCTATCTAGTCCAGTATCCTGTCTCCAGTGGCCAGCACCAGCTGCTTTAGAGGAAGGTGAACAAAATTTCCATTAGACATATGTAGAATAGTCTGCTCTCCACACTAGGTCTCCTCCTAATCCCTAATAGTTAGACATTGTCTTAAATCCTGAAGCATGAGCTTTCATATACCTTCCAACATTTGTCAGTATTAGAGTGGACTGAAAAATTAAATTTTGATCACCTAGCCAGTCTCCACTCTTCAGTCTTCTCATGCCAGTTGCAATCTCCTTGCCCAGTAACTCATAGGCTCAGCCCTCAGAACTCCCCATCAACTCCCATTCCTAGTCTCATTGACCAGGTCCCCCCTCCTGGATCTTTATCCAATCTGTCTCTCATTCCCCTGCCCTGACCTCCAGTCATAACCCCCAACCCATTCATATTCCCCACCCCAACTGGCTCCCACTTCCCTCCTAGGCTGCTCATCCAAATTCAGAGTCCCCATCCCCCAGCTCCTTGTCTGTCTCTTTGTCCAGCCATTCCCAGTTCTACCCCACACCTGAGCATCTCATCAGATCTCAGTTCCCCTGCACCTGTCTCCCTCACCCTTCCCCTTCTTCCTCCCCACCCCCATTGGTACTCAGTCCCAGTTTCCTTACCCAGCCCATATCCTCCTGGCTTCTCACCTGAACTCAGAGACACCCCACCACTGCTCCCAGTCCCCTCATTCCCTTCTGTTACATTCAGGCATACATAGAGAAGATGTATAAAAACAGTTGTATATCTAAATTCAGAGATGAGATAACTTTGAAAAATTGGCTGTAATATAAAAATATATAAAAATAATGTTTCTGAATGGAATTCATTCAGAATAGAAGAGAAACTATAATTATTTTGTACTGTGTCTTTTATATAGACTGTGCCAAGAAAGAAAGATCAGTTCTTTCTTGCCATGGTCTCTCCTTCACTAGAAGTAATTTGCCTCCTCACAGGCTTAGCCTGCTCTTAGTGGAGTCATTTTTCTGCATACCCTACTCAGAGAAGCCACCTCTGCTATCACTCCCTTCCAACCAGTTCTCTCAATCAATGAACTCAGTCATCATTCAGCTCTCTGTTACTGTGGCCACCCCTCTGTCAGAGAATGGCCTGTGTTCTGTATATTGGTAAACCCAGTTTATCTCAGTGAAGATAAATGGAAAGTACTGATAGGCAAATTTCAAAGCCACTCAAAGTCTGGATGGTATTCCATATTCCTTTGGTCTGGAAAATGCTATGGAAGTCTCACCAAAAAAAAAAAAAAAGATCTTTCGGTTCTTCAATATTTTCTAGTTTAATCTGTTTTGGAAATACCAGAATCTGAAACACTTCATGGTTTTTCCTATTGCTATCGCAACACAATTCAAGACATGAAGATGCAGACACAAGGGTATGTTTGTTTTTTCTTAGTTCGCCAAACTTATAAAACTTGAATAAAAAGTGCAGAGTCAGTTCAGTTCTGTGGCACTTTTGCACCTGGGACTAGACGTATGTGGAGGATGGAAATTCTATTTCACAAGGCTTTTGATATTTGGCTTCATTCTGAATTGGAATGAAATCAAAAAGTTTTGAAATTTTCCACAAAATTCCATGATATTTTCATATTCAATTAACCAAAATATTTTAACAAAACTGCTGGAGGCCTAGTGGCCCTGCCACAACCCTCCCCATAAAAGGTGAGTGCACCCCATTACAATAATACAAAATAAAAAAATCTAAACAAAGAATCATTTCAGAATTAAAAAATGAAAGGTTTCATTCAGAAACTGGCAAAATGGGATCTCTCATTATTGTTGGGACCCCACCCCATTTTTCACTTAAATGAAATGTTGGTAAAATCAATATGACTTTGTGAAGCATTTCACTTTCAGCAGTACTGCCTTCTCCAATGGAAAACGATTCTTCCAGCCAGCTCTACTTGAGATATTACCCCATTCCGAAAAATTATTTAAATTTGCTTCCAGCCTAATAACAGCAGATAATTTAACAGAATAGCTTTTACAATAGAAACAACAAGGGCAACTACATTTCATTATTGGGGTCAGAGTCAGGGAAACTGGGGCCCGAGACATGTTAAAGTTAATTGCAGGGTTCCACCCAAAATCTTTTCCTAAAGATAATACAGATTTGGACCAGCTTACCCAGCCCTGTCTGCAGATCTAATTATTGCAGTAGGAGCCACTCTTATAAGTGAGGTATTTCATGTTATTATGAGGTATATGCACAAAATTGCAATAAGAAAAGGAGGACTTGTGGCACCTTAGAGACTAACAAATTTATTTGAGCATAAGCTTTTGTGTGCTACAGCTCACTTCATCGGATGCATGCAGTGGAAAATACAGTGGGGAGATTTATATACACAGAGAACATGAAACAATGGGTGTTACCATACACACTGTAACGAGAGTGATCAGGTAAGGTGAGCTATTACCAGCAGGAGAGAGGGGGGGAAAAAACCTTTTGTAGTGATAAGGTGGACCATCTCCAGCAGTTGACAATTACGTCTGAGAAGCAGTGGCGGGGAGGAGGGGAATAAACATGGGGAAATAATTTTACTTTGTGTAATGACACATCCACTCCCAGTCTTTATTCAAGCCTACGTTAATTGTATCCAGTTTGCAAATTAATTCCAATTCAGCAGCCTCTCATTGGAGTCTGTTTTTGAAGATTTTTTGTTGAAGAATTGACACTTTTAGGTCTGTAATAGAGTGACCAGAGAGATTGAAGTGTTCTCTGACTGGTTTTGAAATGCTATAATTCTTGATGTCTGATTTGTGTCCATTTATTCTTTTGCGTAGAGACTGTCCAGTTTGGCCAATGTACATTGCAGAGGGGGATTGCTAGCCCATGATGGCATATATCACATTGGTAGATGTGCAAATGAACGAGCCTCTGATAGTGTGGCTGATGTGATTAGGCCCTATGATGGTGTCCCCTGAATAGATATGTGGACACAGTTGGCAACGGGCTTTGTTGCAAGGATAGGTTCCTGGTTTAGTGGTTTTGTTGTGTGGTTGCTGGTGAGTATTTGCTTCAGGTTGGGGGGCTGTCTGTAAGCAAGGACTGGCCTGTCTCCCAAGATCTGTGAGAGTGATGGCTCGTCCTTCAGGATAGGTTGTAGATCTTTGATGATACGTTGGAGTTGCAATACGTTTCCAGGTGGATACCTGTAGTCATACAAACCTTGCAAAAACTGTTTCTTTCATTATTAGCCTATATTTCTGAAAGATAATTATGAAAGATTTGAAAAATGAAACCAAGATTTCAAAATGTTTTTTCTAATTACTCATTATTTACTCAAACAATGATACCAAACTGCTTTAATTATATTAATATGAACAGAATTATCACATTCAATTGTGTATAACCTTTCACACAAAATGAGAATAATTTTGCTATTCAATCAAAAAAAATGCCCCTAAGCAGTATGTTGTTCTAAGAATGCAGTCATTACCTTTAAGAAACAGCTAAATATTTGACAGGAAATGAAGCAGAAGAACAGCTTAGCACACTGCATTGCCTGTGGGATGCCCACATTTCTTACCATCAAATCTAAATGAAAACATAATGAGTGTTGAATACCCTTTTGATTAGTAAGCCACTTCCCTAGATAAAGTTTTAAATGAATTATACAGCATTTATGAGGGAATTGGTAGCCACAAGGTTCAAATGGTATCAGAATTCATTATATGAGTAATTTGGGAATACTGTTCCCGTTTTTAACTGGCCTGGCTTAGACAGAGATAGAAATTGTGTGAGATATAGTCAACCATAATAACTTTAGATCCCAAATTGGTATTGTTATACAACAGTTTCCCAAGAAACTATTTAAATGTAGCGTTACTATATAATTTAAAGTTCAGTTATTAGTCAGTGTATTCCTATTGTCAACAAAGATTCTTTATAACTTCTAGTTACTAACCATTTGCTTACAATATTTGTGCACTGATTTACTATTAATGGATTACTTTATTTTCTTAAGCTTTGACAAATTCAATATTTTTAGATCTCCTAATGCTCAAATCAGGCACCAATGATTGACATGCTGCTTTTTTGCCTTCCTCAAGATACTTTCATTAATTCTACCCATACTGTCTTCTAATGCAAATCAAAAAGAATATTTAGTCTAAAGGAAAAATGAAATCCAAGGAGATAAACTACAGATCACAGTCAAGTATAATCACATAATATCTTGCTGAGAATTTGGGTAATCTCTGATAGCAAAGATAGGGAAAACTGTGTAAGAGACTTGTCAGTGGTAACTTTAAGATGATGTTAATATAACAAGACATAAGTTGTTTTATTAGCTAATAACTTTTTTTACTTCTCAGATAAATTTTCCTCACAAATTTTATCTGTGCTCATCAGTAAGCTTAGTAATGAATACACTTGGATATTAAAATGTTGACAAATTCATTTTTGTTGACTTATTATGCATAGTGAAATATCTTGCCAGCAAGAAGACAGAACTTCTGAAAAATACATGGCAGCATCACTGCATAAATATCTGTAATGTTGTAAGGACATATATGGATGGAATATTATAAATGTCTGACTCTCCTTTGCCTTGCACCTTCTGTAGTCCTTTCTACCTGTGCAAAATCAATGTAGAACACTAGCAAATTAGTGTTCTCCACTCAGTTACACCAGTGGTAGTGTCTTACACCCACCATTCATTCCCTCTGAACTAGTGTGAAAGAGTCCCTAACATATTTAGCAGTGGAGTGTGAGGTGCAAAGGGCCAGATCCTCCGGTTCTGGTGAGATGTGCTCAGTGCAAGATGAATGAGGGACAACATCTTTAAACTCCTTTTTTCCTGGAGCAAACCAGAGGCTGGTCATAACTTGGAGAAGCTAGAAGGCTGTGCTACCGTAAGCCTGGCTGCCCATGATTAAGGGGCTATTCCTGAAGCAGGGGAATTCTGGGAGGCCTTTGCTGTGCTCCTTTCATATGGTGTATTGAAAACTATTAAAATGATAAGCTATTGTTTTAAATATTCAGGGGATTTTCCCGGTCCTGCTTGCAGCCTAGGGGGATCTGTAGGGAAAACTGTGATCAGAGTGTGGCTTCAGAGAGCCAGCAACAGTAAGATAGAGTGAGTTGTGCCTCTCTGTTTTAGGGAGCAGCTGGATTTGTCTCTCTCTGGTTTTGGGTTCTTGTGTGTTACCATTCTGAATTCTAAACAATAAAGTAGTGTTACATTGCCAACTTCCAGCAAAAGTATTTTGTGTAATTAGGGTTGTCAATTAATCACAGTTAATGCCTGCAATTAACTGAAAACAAAATTAATGTGTTAATTGCATACCTGTGGATGGGGAGGGAAGCCCCAGCCTGCAGCAGTGTGGGCAGCAGGGTGGGGACTGAAACCCCATGCCCTGAGCTGGACTGGAGCTCCATGCCCCAAGTTGGGATGAAGCCCCAAACCTATCTTTGAAAATATAGGAACCCCAATAAATATTGAAATAAATGATATTCTAATATTGTTTAACAGTGCAATTAATTGTGATTAATTTTTGTAATCGCTTGACAGCCCTAGGTTTTATCCAACTTTTCTGTTTGTATGCCACGAACATAACATTCTTCCTCTGCTATGCCTCCTGTACCGGGGCTGTGATGGAAGATGTCCTAGTGACTCATGGTGGAACTGCACTCTAGGAGCATCCTCAAGTGACAATCTTCCTGAGCAGAGACCAGGATATGATCCTATTAGGTCTATAAATGATATTGCCTTAGTGATTAAATGGTGAGAGAAGTATCATAATGCTATTGATGTGGAAATATTATCCAGTACTCAATGAACTGATAACTCCAAATCTTTAGTTTTACACAATGCCAAATGAAAAATGCACAGATAACCCATTCATTTCAATAGCAGAGCTTATGGAGTAAGGTATTACACAGTGTGAGTAAAGGTGACAATCTGGATCTGTATTGCTGCAGTAACGCGGCCAGAGGAGACAGATTTTGAAGCCACCTATGGATTCCAAAATTGATTAAACATTCAACAAGACAAATTGTACTTGTAACTCTGCTCTGTCTGTGTTTAGAGACAGAAATGAATGGCCTGACCATGGGGTATGAATTTAACAAAATGCTAGAGGCCAGTGCATTCTCAATCTCCTTGTTTTCCTCTGTTTGCATATTCAGCATGCATCTCATGAATATGTGATTTCAGAATCAGGATCTGGGCAAATTCTTTGAAAACATTAATAATATTTCAATGAATAAAGCCAAATTTACAATGCTAATGACATTTTCATACCTATAAATGTACTTTGTGCATTTGAGAGATTCTACTGTCTTGCTTTAATCCATCATATTATATAGGAAAAATATGATAGAATTGTACTTATCTTCCATGTTGTGGGACTGAATATACAAAATTCATGTACTATTTATATAGGACAGACATATGGTCAGATAAAAATGTCATAATTTTACAAGAAGTTTGGAAAATTAGGAAAATCATTAGGCATAATACCATTTTATGGGAAAGTAGACTTTATAATTATATGTCTAGTGGTCATAGATTCTCCTCAGGTTTGGGAGATTTTACCAGTTCTACCAGGATTCTCCTTATACAAAGTCCCATTGACTTCAATGAGCTTTGGATCAGACTCTGTGTAAGTGTGTGTGTGTTCATTCTTGCAGATAAATGTTAAGTGCAACCACTGGAATTACAAAAACTGGACAAGTACTGCAAAAAGCAATTATTCATGGATGTTCATTCATTTACTTTCCCTTGTGCTCCTTTCATGGAATACAAGTTTGCCAAAATATCAGACTTTACACAAGATTTTTAAATAGCTGCAGAAAGCTCATTTTACATTTGTAGTTGTATTTGTATCAGAGACATGACGCTAAGAGTTCTGCTCATCCAATAAAGTATCAGAAACATATGTGACCTAAGTGTCTAAGCTGATTATGAATGTAGAGCAAAATTTTCCGCTCTTGTAAATAGACGGAACTCCCATTGAAGTCACCAGCAGAGAATTTGCCCTATGGAAAGCTCCAAACAACAGTGAATAATTTGTTAAATAATATTGAACAATGAACACATCTGCGGAAATTGGGACTTATTCACGGACAACTGAAAAAATTAAAAAATATATATTGAACAAATAAATTTGTTTGCTATAAGTAGTTCAGCCACTTTACTAATTACACTAATGCTATTAAAGTATTATATTTTTATCTTTTTAACACTATCTAGTTTTGCAGTATGCTATAACAATACCATTGAAGAATAAGTGATGAATGATCTGTGAACTAATATTAACAAGTTGATTAGTATGGATATAAAAAGGACCTTTCTAGAAAACTGGAGCCCAGGCTTTTGCACTCCGGGAGCGGGAGGGTCCTAGAGCTCAGCTGCAGCCCAAGCCCAGAAGTCTACACAGCAATGAAACAGTCCTGCAGCCCAAGCTACGCAAGCCCAAGTCAGCTGGCACAGGTTATTTTTTGCTGTGTAGACATACCCTAAGGGGAAAAAGAAGTTCAGGAAAGCTGGCAGTTTTTCCAAGAGACAATATTAAAGGCACAACAGCAAACTATCCCCATGGGAAGGAAAGAAAGGAAGCCTGTTAAGAGACCAACAAGATTCCATCAGGAGCTCTTTAATTGCCTGAAAATTGAAAAGGAATTCTACAAAATCTGGAAACATGGCCAAATTGCTAAGTATGGTTATAAAGGAATAGCATAAGCATGAAGGGACAAAATCAGGAAGGCTAAGGCATAAAATGAGATACAGCTAGCAAGGGACATAAAAGGCACTAAGAAGAGATTCTATAAATACAGTAGAAGCGAGAGAAGGGAGAGCTAATAGTAGACAATACCAAGAAGACTAAGGTGTTTAATGCCTTTTTTTGCTTCAGTCTTCTCTAAAAAAGTTAAATGTGACAGATGCTTAAACAATTAATGAGGGGGAATGAACACAAGCAAGAATAGGGAAAGAACAGGTTAAAGAAAACAATCCTTTAGATAAATTAAATGTATTCAAGTCAGCTGGTGCTGACAGAATTAATCCCAGGGTATTTAAGGAACTAGCTGAAGCAATCTCAGAACCATTAAAGATTATCTTCAAGAACTCTTGGAGACTGAGGGGGGACCTGATAAGTCTTCTAATATATTAAGAGTGGTTATAAAAAGGATGGTGATCAATTGTTCTCCACGCCCAAAAGTAATGGACTTAATCCACAGCAGGGGAGATTTAGGTTAGATATTGAGAATTTTTTTTCCTAACTATAAGGACAGTTAAGTAGAGGAATAAGTCACCACGGGTGACTGTGGAATCCCCATCATTTGAGATTTTTAAGAACAGGTTAGACAAGCACCTGTCAGGGATGGTCTAGATATACATGTCATGCCTCAGCCTGGGGGACTGGACTAGATGACCTGTTGAGGTCCCATCTAAACCTGTATTTCTATGATTCTGAGACTCTGATCCTGGAAACTGACCCACACAGAGATAAGGGTCTGTCCCTGCAATGGTCTTTGTGGGATTGAAACTTAAAACAGCAAATCTCAGCTATTCATTAGAATCATATCTGAACACATTTGTACATATAGAGATGTTTCTAGGTATCTCAGATTTACAAACTGCTTTACTAACAATGTGAGAAAAAATGTGATTAGCCAAACAAAATGTAGTTAAATTAATAGCACACTCTCTCACTCACTCCTGGATTCACAATCTTATCTGATAATTTATGGGAAAGCTTGTTACAGCACCAAAATATTGTTGTACTGCCATAATGTTAGAACTGAATCATTTTTATTGCTTACAGCATGAGATTGTGAGTCATGAATTATGGATTATATCCCGACTCTGCTGTTGACTCAATGTATGAACTTGGGCGAGTCCTGAAGCACGAGACATAGCATGTCTAATTTGTAAATGAAAACACACTGTGCAGACAAAGCGCGTAATTATTCATGTGAATTAACAGCACAGCTCACCACTTGCATGCACAATTTGAACTGCATGAGCAAATTAGGTGCACAGTTGCATGCACACAATTTTAAAAATCAGCCCGATTATCTGAAAATACTGGAAACAATCTTTTTCTCCAAAAAACCCTACCTATAGCAGACACCAGAAACCATTCTAGAAGGAATTAGAAACCCAGGTTATCTTGTACATTCTTCAACTGACAAGAATTCTCCTTGTTCTCCACTTGTTTTTTTCCCTAAACGTTTTAGTTTTTTAATATTAATCAAGAGAGAAAATGTGTAAGGTGAAATTTTCAAAAGTGCTCAGCATTGCTCCAACTGTTCTCCCATTGACATAAGTGACATGTTATTTAAAGATAATATTTCTCCCTATGAAAAAGATTTGTGAATTGTGAATTGTCACAAGGACCAGATTCAAACTATGCTGATTTGCATGAACTGTGGCCCTAGATTTAATTATAGTGCCAAGTATATTACCTTTCAGAGCATGACAATACACATGTGCAGCGTTACATTTTTCCTAGGAAAAATGTGTCCATTTCTAGAGGCTTGTGTTAGTTTGAAGATTGAGAATATACAAAGGGGAAACCTGATGCAATATTCATATTTACATTTCCTGATAAAACCATTTCCTTGCAGGATATTGTCCTACTTTACACTAATCTTCTTTAATGTAAGTCCAAGTCAAAAAGAGGATTTTTGAATATCAGACAGTTTCAAATTATGCTTTAGCTCTAGCTGCTGGGTTTGTGTATTGATGATCACCAGGCAATACAATCCCAGAGCCATTGGCTATGGGTTGGTTTAGCACAGGGGTGGCCAACCTGCGGCTCCGGAGCCACATGCGGCTCTTCAGAAGTTAATATGTGGCTCCTTGTATAGGCACCAACTGCTACAGGCGCCAACTGTCTTGTGTGCTCGGGGGGCTCACTGCTCAACACCTGGCTCTGCCACAGGCCCTGCCCCCACTGCACCCCTTCTCACGCCCTCCCCTGAGTCTGCAGTGGCCCTGCTTCTCCCCCCGCCCCAGAGCCTTCTGCACGCCATGAAACAGCTGATCAGGAGGTGTGGGAAGGGAGTGGGAGGCGCTGATTGGCGGGGTTGCCGGTGGGCAGGAGGCGCTAGCTGGGGAGCTGATGGCGGGCTGCTGATGTGTTACTGTGGCTCTTTGGCAATGTACATTGGTAAATTCTGGCTTCTTCTCAGGCTCAGGTTTGCCATCCCTGGTTTAGCAGTTTCCAGAATCATTAGTGCTGAACATTTTCAAATTCCAAAAAGTTTGACAAAAAAGGGACAATATTTTTGTTAAAATGACTGAAAAATTCTTCCCATTTTTGTAACCTGCTGTACTGCTCTTCCTAGATGATAATCATATGTATTTCTATGGTGCAACTCCTAGATTTTGAGTAGGACTCTTTTGCTCATTAGTGAGCAAACAAGAGTCTAAAAGGTTGTTAGCATTCAAAAAGGCCAGTTAAATCATTACAGAACTGTGTACTTCATATGCTCAGCATGAATATGCTCAGTATAGCAGGACAGATTTTAATGTTAAAAAGACATTAACTGGCTGATTGAAAGCCCATTTATATCAATGCCCTTCCATTGACTTCAGTAGGCTTTGGAGCAGGCCCTATATATCGTAAGTACAGATACATCAATTAAGGCCTTGGCTTAAGTAAATCCTTAATTACTTCTGTCCTCTAAACCAAAGGAGATTACATATTGCCACCTTTGGACCTAAATGTAATTACCAAGATATTTGCAAGTAGTGGTATTTTACAAGTCTGTGGGGAGCGGCTACTACTTCAGTAAAACTGTCCTCTAAGCAGCTTGATGCCAATCTTGCAAACACTCATGATCTTAACTTTACTATTATGATTTCCGATTGCTCTAATGTGCTCACTACCGTAGTAAAGTTAAACACGTGCATAAGTGTTTGCAGGATCGGGGCCTATGAATATGCATTAAAATGTACAGGCTGGACATGGTTGCTAAATCCATTCTGAAGTCTGGTGATCTCCCTTTTTTCTTCTCCTCTGTACTTTTTTTCATATTCCCTTAACCTATATGTGAATGTGCTTGTTGTACGTGAATGGCAGAGTAAATACCTGACTTTTTTTTTTATACATGTTTCATTAAACTGCTTCGCAATCACTCTTTCACCTCCATAGTCTCTGAGCTAGAGCCTCAGCTGTACTGAACTTATGCTTGGCACAGGTGTCCCCAGGGGACCACTAAGCTGGCCAAAGATTGGCCAGAGAATATCATCCCCTTTTCCTCCCTCCCTCACAGTCACCTATACCTGAGGCTGGGGAAGTGTGGTGGCCTCCGAGGCTTTTTTGGAGCTATCCTACATAATTTAAATATAGATTTGTATCCTTAATATAGTGTTGTATTAAATTCTATGAAGTTCTATTAATTTGAGTGGTTCAAAGTTGTGTGTTAAATCTGTAAGACTTTTCCAGATGAGAAGCCTACAAGCCTTGTTGCCTCCTTATCTTTGATTCCTAATATGCTCCACTTCTCCACTGCCTTCCTCTTGCCCAATGTAATGGTTGCTCTCACCCCTAAAGCACTCTGTGAAAGCCCAGTGCAGTATCACCATTGCATCTCTCCCTCAGTTTCCCCAAATGAGGGTTTTAATAAGTCCACTGAGGCATGTATCTTGAACAGAACTCCTTCAGGGAGTTAGTTTATTCAACACCAAAGGCACAACATCCCATGAATAGGCCTACCCCTTACCATCTCTAGCCTGAGGGAGGGAGGGCTGAGTCAACCTTAGGCTTCAAACCTCCTGTTACATCCAAGATCCCTTCCTTCATGACTCATAACCCTCTTTTGGAGTCAGGGGGCCTCTTGGCTCTAGCAAGGGAAGAATCCCTCTTCTTAGGTCACAGGTCCCCTCACAGAGGCTATACGACAAGGACCCTTCTCTCAGGACAGTGTATAATTTCTCTAATCTAGAACTTCTGCTGTTGCCTTGTGGAGTCTTTCATGGGAGCCCAACTTTCTGATGCCCAACTTCTAGCCATTTTATAAAGAAAAGATGGACAACATCCAGAACATGATCTTGTATTCCCTTTCTCTCTGTCACCCTAACATTCTCCCCATCCTTCACCCTCTCTACTCCAGCAAGCATCTGGTGCTGATGTTTCTGCATACTTTCCAGCTCTAACCCCACTACTTGTCCCCTTGACCAAATCCCTTCCCCCTCCATCATCTCTCTCTCTCTCTCTCTGTGATGTGTTTTCTGGCTTCTTTCCCTCTCTGAAGTCAAACAGACCACTGACTTCTCATCTTAAAACACAAAACCTCTCCTGCCAACTACCACCCTCACTTTCTTCTTCCCTACATGTCCAAGTGCTTGAGCATACCATCACCTTCCACTGCCTTAACTTCCTGATTCCTTGTAATCTGGCTTCTTCCCCCTCCACTGTACTGCAGAAAAGGAAAATGGCTCTAGGGCTGTGTCATAAATATAAAGGGAAGGGTAACCACCTTTCTGTATACAGAGCTATAAAATCCCTCCTGGCCAGAGGCAAAACCCTTTCACCTGTAAAGGGTTAAGAAGCTAAGGTAACCTAGCTGGCACCTGACCCAAAATGACCAATGAGAGGACAAGATACTTTCAAATCTGGAGGCGGGGGGGAACAAAGGGTTTTTCTGTCTGTGTGATGCTTTTGCCGGGAACAGATCAGGAAGGCAGCCTCAGAACTTCTGTTAAGTTAGTAAGTAATCTAGCTAGAAATGTGTTAGATTTCCTTTTGTTTAATGGCTGGTAAAATAAGCTGTGCTGGAGGGAATGTATATTCCTGTTTTGTGTCTTTTTGTAATGCAAGGTTTTGCCTAGAGGGATTCTCTATGTTTTGAATCTGCTTACCCTGTAAGGTATTTACCATCCTGATTTTACAGAGGTGATTCTTTTACCTTTTCTTTAATTAAAATTCTTCTTTTAAGAACCTGATTGATTTTTCATTGTTCTTAAGATCCAAGGGCTTGGGTCTGTGTTCACCTGTACAAATTGGTGAGGATTTTTATCAAGCCTTCCCTAGGAAAGGGGGTGTAGGGCTTGGGGGGAAGACGTCTCCAAGTGGGCTCTTTCCCTGTTGTTTGTTTAACATGCTTGGTGGTGGCAGCATAGGGTTCAAGGACAAGGCAAAGTTTGTACCTTAGGAAAGTTTTAACCTAAGCTGGTAAGAATAAGCTTAGGGGGTCTTTCATGCAGGTCCCCACATCTGTACCCTAGAGTTCAGAGTGGGGAAGGAACCTTGACAGGCTGTGTCTGTGCTAGACAACTGAATATCTGGTAACTGAAAAGGTGGAATAACACTGGTGTAACTACCAACAGTACAGTGCGTTCAGACAAAGCCATCCTCTTTTGGGTGCAGCTTTACCACATGTTCACTTTTATACTGCTGTTGCACCACCACTTGGGTACTTCTTCCAGACACCCTGGGTCTTTTCTCTGAAGCAGCACCTACTGGGAGAGTTTTTAAGGCATTTAGGTTGAGTGTGAGAAGAGGTTGACTTCCCTAGGAAACGTCATATGTCTCCAGGTGCTGGTGTCCTTTCCTAGACCTTTTTTTCAAAATGAAGGTCAGGCTGACTGCTCAGATCTTGCTCCTATCTCATCAAGAAAGATCTCTACTGAAGCGCCAGAAAGGCAGGTGCAAGGCCTTTAAGAAGGCTGCCCTGAAAAGGTACCGGGTGTTCTGGCAGTAGTTGAGAGAGCCAGAAGCTGAGGCCAATAGCCAACAGATTTTTAACTGCAGTGCTTAAGAATATTCTTCACCAGGCACCCATCATACACAGTGTCACTGAATGTCTTCTATACTTTATTAATTTATCAGGGCGGAGGGAGCTAACCATTCTTGGAGTTTATTGGTTCTCTATAGGACAGCTCAACCCTAAATCAGTTCACTGCAAAATGACTTACATATATAGAGTGACTCTCATCCCCTGGGATGCCAAAGTACTGTACTTTTCATTGGAAAATTATTAAGGATTCACTTCCATCAGCATTGAAATGCAGCTGTCTCTGGAGCACAATAAAGTAACTATAGCGCAGGTAAACTGGTAAAAACTTTGTCACAACATTTTAATAACTACTCATATACAAATTACAAGATATACCACTTCCTTGACATCTTTTATCTTATATTTCTCCATGTTAATAACATGAGTACATTAATATTAATATGGATACGGACTGTTTCTACAGCATGTAATATTAGGGATGCTAATAGTAGCTATTCATCTAGGGGGATTGGGTTGAAAATCAGAAAAATGGTGATGAAACATCTTATGAAATTACTTGGAGTTTTGTTC
Source organism: Natator depressus (assembly GCF_965152275.1). NCBI lineage: Eukaryota > Metazoa > Chordata > Testudines > Cheloniidae > Natator > Natator depressus. The sequence continues at coordinate 94,346,123 of NC_134237.1, read as the reverse complement.
TGTGGGAGTTTATGGCTCCCGTGCAAAAAGGGCTACCAAATAAATGAGGTTCATAGTTTTAAGACGGTAGTTATGCTTGATGGTAAGTGATGCTCATTGCCAGAACACGTAAAATATTTTCTTGATAAAGTGACCAAGAACAGAGAGTGAATATTGTTTTGTATGGTGTTGATCAAGCAAAGCATTGATTCTTCCTACAGTGATTTTTATGCATTACAGATTAATGGTGTGAAAAGTTCAGCAATGAATCTTTGGGAATAATAAATAGGTGTTATCTGCATTGCTGATAATGATCTGATGAAAAAAAATAAATCTATTTAACAGTCACATTTGAGTCCAGCAGTTCATAAGAGAAGCAACTAGGGGGGTGAGGCAGAGGCAGTTAACTTCTTTTTAAAACTAAGCTATTTTATTTTGTTTTCTAATAAAGTGTTTTGAAAAAATTAGGGCAGATTTCCTTGGGACATCACGGAGTGTCTCCAGGGGGCACAGAGCTGGCATAACTGGCTCCTATGCCACCTTCCCCACAGCCCCCAGTTCCAGGATTGAGGAATAGGAGGAATGGCCAAAATGAACTGTATTCTCACTATGCACACCTGGTACAGTTTCCTGGAGACTTCTGCCTGCTGGCATACTTTAGAGAAGCTCAAAGTCTCTTCTTACCCACAGTGGGGCTAAGTGTGTAGTCTGACAGCTATAATTGACAAACAGAGTGAAGGAAAGAACTTGGCCCATTAACTCTCTCCATTTACCTTGATATTTTCACATAACTTGTACCCTTATTGATGTATCCTTGTTTCTTTAAAGGAAGTTGCTCACCAGTGTACTACGATTAGGACACACATTCCTGGGGAACTTTCCACGGAAAAGGCAAACCTTTGCCACTGAATGAGTATCTGGCTTTTCATCTGAAAGCCTACGTACTTGAAATATTAACTTCAGTAGTTTAATTGCAAGAGTGTAGGGGGAATTCAAAGATAAGACTGTTTGCCAATAGCATTCCAAAGAGATGCTTCCCTGACCCCAGCACAATTAAAATTGTTTCAATTTATTTTTGAGCAGGGATTAATAATGGTCCAGCTCCTACAATGCTTTGCAGAACAGGATGGCAAGCAATGAGAAAATACAAAGTTGTTCTTGGAGAAAAAGATTTCCCCTTTAAATATTCCTCAGGTTAGACTTTCCCTTCAGACTCCTAGTTAAAGAGGGAGAATTAAAAAACAAAAACCAGACAAAAGAGACATTGTGCTCCTGAGACAGCTCTTTCAACCATCTCCCGACAGTGTCTATGCTGTAGCTGACCGCCTTTGCAGGACGTTTAGACGTGCTAGCTCCTAAATGAAACCCAAAAGGCCATACCCGAAAATACAGGTTTCCTTTGTCCTGAAGCTTCTGTGACCATCAAGCATTTCTTCTATGGTGCCGCCTCCTTTCTTTCTAGGACTACAGTCTCTTGAATTGTGGTGACCGGCTAGGGTTTTTGGCCTCCTACTCATACTATGAAGGAAAGCAGGGCAAAGTCAGCTCTTATCTATCCCTAGTAGTGACATTCTTTCCTCTTACAAGATTCCTGTTCCACTAATAAAGTTGGTAAAGAAAATAATGTTTTTTCTGTCTCCTCCGAAGAAGTCAGTACTGGCTGTAGGGCCTTCAATCACTTTCACCCAGTCTTTACAGTGTGGAGCTTTTTCAGTTCATTCAAGATGAGCAAGAGGTGTTACTAAATCTGACCTTATTATGACTGGCTCCTTTTATTCCCCTATTCCTAGCTATCAGAAATTCTCAGATTAACTGTGGTTCCAAACATCCCCTGCCGGTATCCTTCCCAGTGTTTTATCAGTTTCCATTGATACTACACTGAAAGGAGTACAGTTAAAAAAAAAAACCAACCAACCAAACAAAAGCCTTTCTATTAAAAAATGTTTCACATTTTTGTTAGTTTAAAGGTTGTAGGAAACCACCTCTTGATATGAAGAATTTTGTCAACCTTTGGCAAACTGACCCTTTCGGGGGGGAAATTGACAAGAAGTTTGCTATGAAGCAACTGAGAATCTCTGCCCCATAAATTTCCTTAAACTCAACCAATCTGGATTCAGATCTGCGTATTCTACAGAATCTGTTTTGAGTTGAAGTGTTCGATGATCTTATGATGGATAAAGATCAATGTCCACGTTATTCATCAGCTGCCTTCAATACCACCGAGTATGAGGTTTTTTGTAGATGAAGTCCCTCTTTGAAATGTATTCTTTCAGAGATATCCCTCAGGGTGCTGTGGGGCTGAGTCACTCATCTGTCATGAGGACCTCCACTTATAAAATGCCCCTGGGCTCTGTCTTGACATTCCTCCTGTTCAAAGAGTGCATGAGGGCTAGTGAAGAGACATGGATCACAGTGTCTTCTGTATGATAATAAACTACAGTTCTCTCTGTTCTTGTCTGACACAGCTGGTGCTGTGGAATGACTTATTCAGTGTCACTAGGGTTGGGGATTGGATTATACCAAACCCAGCCAAGATTAAGGTAATGTTAATGAGTTCCACCCAGATTACAGAGGCTACATCAGTACTTCATTTGAAGGAGAGTGCCTCCTGTTTTGCAGATATTATTAAAAATGTGGGGCTCATGTTAGGTTCTCATTTGCTTCTGGATTACTCAGGCAGCAACTTGGGCCAAAAGTGCTTGTTTCCATCTGTCCATTCTGAAAAGAGGATGCTTTAGGATGGAGACCTTGCTACAGTTATCCATGCCTTTGTCACCTCAAGGCTAGACTACTGTAATGAACCCTACATCATGGAACTTTGGGACCAACAAGAAACTTAAGTTGGTGCAGAATGTCTCTGCTTGATTTGTAAACAGTGCTTCATGCAGACAGCACATCACATCAGTGTACCATAGTCTCTACTGGCTTTTGTTTAGTTTCTGACTGGAATTTAAGGTGTTGGTTTTGACGTACACTTATAAATCCTAAATGGTTTAGCTCAGACCTGGTTAACGTAGGCACGGTTTTTCCCTCTGAGTGATACCACCAAAGATATAATGACCTATTGGTGTGTGGTTTAAAAGGGAGCAGATGATGTTGGGGGGCTCCTTGATTCTGGAACTCTGTCCCCCCTTGGTTTAATAGAGCCTAGATTTACTGGGCTTTGAGTTGTACTGGAAGACTCATGTACTTGCTCAGGATTTTGCTGAGAGGATGGGTTGAAGAACCTGGGGTAACTCAGTGTAGAGAGGTGTATCTGGGAGGTGAAGAATGTTATTTCTATTCTAGACATTTCTATGGATATTCATTGTATTTTCAGAATTTTATTTTCAATATTTACAGAGGCGTCTCTAGCTATTTAATACTTTAAAGCAATTTAAATAAACAAAATATATTATGAAGACTATCTATGTTGATGATCTACCTCATGCCATATACTGTTTTAAAATACACAGTCTAGCAGTCTGATGCTGTAATGTTTTAAAAATAATAATTCTTTTAATGCAGGAAGAAAAGAAGATGTTCCTGACATGATGTATATTGCAGATGATACTTATTATGAATAAAGTCCATAAATAAATTATTTAAATTGGATGCATGAATAATTCAAGGTAGGTTAGTATAAATTATGCATTTCTACAATAGATATTTTAAAAATCTCAGTAGCCAGCTTATAGTTCTTTGCAGGCACATTATCATCCAAATTGGCAGCTCAGTTTTAAAAAAAAGAGCTTTAACTCAATAACAGTGCTGCTGATTTCAAAACAATAATTCTTTAAGAGATTTTAAAAATTACCAATAGAATATACATTGAATTTCATACACAATAGAGGAGGCAATTGTGCTCTATAGTATGACACACCCTAACTTTTGAATTAAAAAGTATCACATTCCAGTAGGATGAAGAATGGGACAACGGGCTACAGTTCTTCTGAAACAAAAAAATACAAGAACAAGCATCTGCCAATGTTGTGCCACGAGGAGCTGACTGTTCAAAGTTGCAAGGATAAAAGAAAACCAATACTGGAAATGGAAAAGGAGGAGAGCAACCAATGAAGAATACTCAAAATAAGCTACAGCTTGCAAATATAAAATAAAGTGTTGTGGTTTGTTTTTGTTTTTTTAAAAACAAACTAATCAATGTAAGCTAGAGGAATTAAAGGGAGTAAGAAGGGTATTTGTTTCTTTCCAAATATCGGGGGGAAAGTTGAAGGGGATGGAATTAATGATAACTCTTAATCCTGTTTAGGATAGATCTAAAGCCTGCTAAACTCAATGGAAGTCTTTGGATTAGACCTTTAAATCAAAATATAGAATGCTAAAAATTAGTATGGAAAGAAGATGCTGCTTAAAAGAAAGGCAGAAAGTGAATTTAATCTTCATAGCACCTTTAAAAAGTAGATAAGTGAGTATTATTGATTTAATTGTAGTTGTGCGTTCTCAAGTCCATTGTGGGCCCTTTGAACCATAGAGGAAAAACAGAAAATCTCAGAAGAGACCACACAGAAAATTAGTGCCAGATCTAGGTCTGGAATTTAGGAGTGCCCGCTTCCAAGTTCTGAACTCGATCTGTTAGGCCACACTGTCAAAATATGAGCATTCCATGCTCACATTGAAAGGGAATTAGTATTTACCATGTTAAAATGATCAGCTTCATACAGTAGAAATGGGGAGATAAGACAGAAGGAAAAACTTGTTCCTGCTATAAACTCTAGAAATTCTTTGCTATGTTTAACTTGAGTTACAAATTCACTTGTAACAATTAAACTGTAAGAATAGCTGTTTTTAGAACTACTCGAATGCAAGTTTTTTCCACAAATTTAACCTGTGCCACATCATGATGAATATGAGAAAAAATGAATCTCACACTAAAATGCAGTGAAGAGCAAATACAATGAAGAACATGAAATACACGTTATATAAATAAAGCTTAGTGATGTAGCAACTACCTACCCTTATCTGAATCAACTTTTTGGGAGACCTATCTCATAAGCAATTGAGGACCATTTACAACACTTAGAGGGAGCTGGTACTGGAACAACCAATAACCAGATTAAAACAATAAAAAACAATCTGTCCAATATGTACCTCTTCAATATAAAGGCTGTCTGCATGTGGCAACGGCACACCTTACTACAGTTACGGCAAGTAAGAGAAAACAAGAACAAATACACACACCCAAACAGAGCTGGGTGGGAATGCTATACATTTGCACCAAAAAATTTAAATGAAATAGAAACATTTTTATTTTGTTGAAAATTCACAGAATTTTTCAGTTTTTCAGTGAAACCACCATCATTTTTTTTGTTTTTCTCCTCTTTTCTCTCCATTTCCTCCCCTTTTTTCCATTAGAAAAGGGAACTAAAGAAAGTAAGGGAGGGAATAAGGGTAAGAAAGAGAACATCAATTACTTTTCTGTTTTTCTCTGGAAAAAAACAAAACCAAAAACAGGAACATTTTGACCCAAGCAAAAAAAAAATTATTGTAGTCCAAAAGCCATTTTCTTCATGAAAAAAAAAATGTTGACAAGTTCTACATAGAAACAGAAGATTAGGACTGAGGACAACTGGAAACAACGTTCATGAAAATACAAGAAATTGATCATGGGGCACACATCTACCTAATTTGAATGGATGAATCCAGGTTAATAATAAACTTTACTTTTATACACTGTAGTGCCATCCATCTGAGAATCTTAAAGTCATTTACAAATACAATGAATTTAGCCTGACCCGAACACTTTGGGATAAGTATTGTTGTCTCTAATGCCCTTTGGTACTGAGAAGTTAAATGACTTGGCCAAAGTCACACAAAGTCTGTGACAGAGCTGAGGATAAAACACAGAGCCCATGACTCCTTTTGCTGTGCGTGACCCACAGGATTTTGTTTCAACTCACTGTTCCAGAGGAAGTAGATAAACACCTTATCAATACAGCATCTGAGGAAACAGTAAGACTAGCTTATAAGAAAAGCAAAAAATACAAATATACAAATAAAATGTCAACCAAAAGGGGGCGGGGGATACTGAATCATTTTTGAAAAATGTCTAAGAGATGGGCCCAAAATAAAAACCACGTGTCTCCTTATTTCTGAACACTGGAAGTCTGAAAAGAAACGGGACTTGGTTACAAAATAACTCTTGATTTTGGCTTTGATTTAGCAGAGCAAAACCTAAACCTTTCACCTTATTTTTCTCTCTCAGTCTTAAAGAATGTTAGTTTGAACTCTTGCTATATGCTAGGGGTTAGGATGAAATAGGGACAGTATTGGTTTTGCAAAACAGAAACATCCTATAGTCTTGCCCACTTATAAATTACACTAACCTTTTTAACAGTTGAATGCTAGAGCTTACAACAGCATTACCATAGTGTTCCAGGCTCTTACTACAGAATACTATAGTATGTTTTTAAAAGGTCACTTCTTGAATTAACTTATTCTCAGGAGTATTGTAAGTATATTATGTCACTATCTGGAAACCTGCATTCCTAACCATCATCCCATCATAATGGATGGAAGACAATTTATTATTAAGTTCATAAGGATACATTGCACTCTGAGATTGCTGGAGGAAGTCTGGTAGTCCAAACATCTATTTTCAAATATGTTTGCATAGACATTTACAAAACTGTTGCTGTCCGAATTTGCTATTTGCTGCCAGTAGCTTTACTTTAAAAAAAAAAGGCAATTTTTCAGACAATGAAACATAAATTCAGGTAAATTAATATCCTTCCAGGAGAAAACAGATAATTTCTTGTGGTTTGGATTTTGAGAGAATTAGGTAATTTGAATTAGCTACAGACAAAAAGAAAAGGAGTACTTGTGGCACCTTAGAGACTAACCAATTTATTTGAGCATAAGCTTTCGTGAGCTACAGCTCACTTCATCGGATGCATACTGTGGAAAGTGTAGAAGATCTTTTTATACACACAAAGCATGAAAAAATACCTCCCCCTACCCCACTCTCCTGCTGGTAATAGCTTATCTAAAGTGACCACTCTCCTTACAATGTGTATGATAATCAAGGTGGGCCATTTCCAGCACAAATCCAGGGTTTAACAAGAACGTCTGAGGAAGGAGGGGGGGGGGTTGGAAAACAAGGGGAAATAGGTTACCTTGCATAATGACTGGACAGTCTCTACGTAAAAAAATAAATGGACACAAATCAGATGTCAAGAATTATAACATTAAAAAACCAGTTGGAGAACACTTCAATCTCTCTGGTCACGCGATTACAGACATGAAAGTTGCGATATTACAACAGAAAAACTTCAAATCCAGACTCCAGCGAGAGACTGCTGAATTGGAATTAATTTGCAAATTGGATACAATTAACTTAGGCTTGAATAGAGACTGGGAGTGGCTAAGTCATTATGCAAGGTAACCTATTTCCCCTTGTTTTCCAAACCCCACCCTCCTTCCTCAGACGTTCTTGTTAAACCCTGGATTTGTGCTGGAAATGGCCCAACTTGATTATCATACACATTGTAAGGAGAGTGATCACTTTAGATAAGCTATTATCAGCAGGAGAGTGGGGTGGGGGGAGGTATTTTTTCATGCTTTGTGTGTATAAAAAGATCTTCTACACTTTCCACAGTATGCATCCGATGAAGTGAGCTGTAGCTCATGAAAGCTTATGCTCAAATAAATTGGTTAGTCTCTAAGGTGCCACAAGTACTCCTTTTCTTTTTGCGAATACAGACTAACACGGCGGTTACTCTGAAACCTAGCTACAGACAGTTTGTTTCTGCAAACAGAGGGACCTAAAACTGTTTCTTTTCTAATTATTTTGTCTGCTTGTCTCGTTTTCTTTTCATATTCAGTTTGCAATGAAACGTTACTGTGGAAGAATAAAAAGAAACATAGTTTCTTATAGATTTCTGTGACTATGAAGCTTGGATGGAATAAAAAAAATGAAACTCCTTTATTATAGCAGATGCTGGCTATGCTATACATAGGGTTTCAGAACATTTTTATAATAAACCCGATTGTCAGATATTCGTAACTTTTTGAAACAGCAATCTTTTGGGCTATAATTTTCCATTCCTTTTCTCTGACACAGAATTTGTTGGTTTTTGTTGTTAAGCAATTTTTCTGATTTAAAGCAAAAGTGAAAATAATACATGTTTCAGTTATAAATAAAAAAGTAAAGTAAAGTAAAATATTGTTTAGGCGTCTAAGATCCAGGATTGGTTTCCACTCACCAGCTTTCTTTTGGACCAGAAAAAAATGGGAGTAAAATCCTTTTCCTCTGCACTGTGATGGGACCAGTTCTATGACTCCCAGTTGCAGAAGATGATTTATTTCTTTGTAGAATGATTTATGATTTATTTGTAGAATGGGTTCGTAAGAAGGGTCCCCTGAAGAGGGACGGGGAGTGAGGGTGGTGGGGCTGGATAGATAGGAAAGGGATGTTGACTCCTTCCCTGTTTATCTCTAGAACCCACTTGTCTGAGGTAATTAGCTGCCATGAAGGAAAGAAGAGGGCTAAGCAGTCACCCAACTGGTGGGATGTCAGAGATGGTTGATGTGACCGGAAGAGGGGAAGTCTTCTTGGATCCTTGACCGTACATTCAGAATTGTTAAGGAAACCCCTTGAGGAATCATATGTCTGTGTTTGGCAGGGGGCTTCTGCTGATGGCACTGAATATCATAGTGCTGCTGGGGAGAGTATTGTGATGGTCAGAATTATGGGAGAAGTTGGCATTTCCCCAGGTGTTTCTTTGGCGCTGGTGTGTAAATGCTGAGAGAGCAAAGAGTTGCTTGGAAATTCTTAAGGGAGTGTAGAGATTCCTCCATACACGCCATGAATAATTTGGGGCCCTCAAACAGTAGATCTTCAACAGTGGTTTGTACCTCCTTAGGATAGCTGGAGAGGTGCAGCCACGACACCCATCTCATGACTATGGCAGTCACAAAGAAACAGCCAGAAGGTATCTGCAGAGTCCAAAGAGGCTTGCAAAGCTGTATGAGCCAAGAGGTGTCCTTTGGATATGAGTGCCTGGAGTTGTTCTTTTTTTATCATCAGGGAGGTCTTGGCAGAATTCCTGTATTTTAGAATAGTTGAGGTAATTGTACTTAGCCATGAGATCCTTGTAATTAGATATTTGAAATTGGTGTGTAGCAGATGAATAAGCTTGGCATCAAAATAGATCCAATCGTTTCCAGTCTCTGTCATTGGGGTGGATCGAGGTTGGTATTGGCATCCCTTTTCATACATGGCATTGACAACTAAGGGGTGAGAAAACAGAAATTCCATATCCTTTGCAGGAACATAATATTTTTGTCTGTCTGCTTGCAGGTTGGTGGGATGGGGTCTGCCAGAGCACCTTAGCAGGATCAAGAAGGGCCACATTGACAGGAAGGGCTATTTTGGAGGATGAGGCTGTGTACAGGATGTCAAGCAATTTATGTTGTTGATCTGTCACTTCCTGCAAAGGGATCTTGTGGGAATCTGCAATTCTGTGAAACAAGTCCTGGAAGTGTTTGAAGTCATAGGCTGCAGTGGGGGGTGGAAGCATGATAGCCTTATCAGGGGAAGAAGAGAAGTGGAGTAATGGTGGAACTTCATCTTCCTGTTCTTCCTCCTCATCCTCTATGGAGGAGAGGCTTGGTCTCTGGTGGTTGAGAGACTGATGGAGATGGTGAGCATGTAGGTCTCTGGCTTTGTTCTATGGGAGGCTTCCCAAATTGTGCTCTGTATATGGCCCAATGATCCCAGTATGGCCAATGTGGAGGTAATGGCATGTGGGGCTGTATCCATGGTGGTCCATACCATGGCCCTGGTCTGATTGTAGATTGTGGATAGTGAGGATGTGTAGAGGATGCCCTTTGTGTCTGTCCTGAATATGAGGGTGGGACAAAGTACGCTTCCACCTCTTTGTCACTGGGGAAGGGTGGTGCCATCCTCAGAGGGGAAAGGGAAGTATGATGTGATTCCAAGGAGGACAGAAGTCGAGGGAAGTTGTAGCTGAGTACTGGTGACTCAGGAATATTGGATACAAGCAAGTCTTTAGGGTATCTAAACTCTTGGGAAGGAGGGAGAGCATCATTGGCACCAGCTCATGAAGTCAGGGAGAGGTGCAGTCTGTTGAGCAGTGTGGAGGACTTGCTCGGTGCTGAGGACTTGCTCGGTGCCAAAGTGAACATCGGCGTCAGTAGAGCTGTTAGTGCCAATGTTTTTTTTGGTGCCATAGCGCCCAGAGTTAGTCTGGTAGGGGAGTGGGCACCAGTCTAGAAGATCTCATGTCTCAGTCTCCAGTGTCGAGAGACAGAACCAATGATTGTAGTTCTGCCCAGCTAGGGTCTTTAAACCTTTGCTTAGCTCCATTACCGGAGGTACTCAGACAGTCCCTGGAGATATATCCCCTCTCTGAAGATGTGGGGACAACAGACCTTGCAGGGGATGGCATCCTGGTGAGCAGTGCCTCAGAGGATGATGAAAGAGCCCATTTCCTCCCATCAGTTTGGGAAAGAGAAGAGTATTCTTTTTGAGGGATGTGGTGAATGAGGTTGTTGACCAACCCTAGAGGAGTGTGAAAGCCACTCAGGGGAAGTACACGGGCCAGAGTCCAATACTGGACACAGTGATTTCTCCATGAGGAGAAGTCGTAAACGAATGTCCCGGTTTTCTCTGGCCCTGGCAGTTAGGTTGTGGCAATGAGTATGCTTTTACAGGACATGCCCCTCTCCAGGGTAGTGAATGCACTGCTGGTGACTGTCCGTTACCAGGAAGGCGTCCTGGCAGGAAACGCATCTCAAACCCAGGAGAGCTGGGCATAAGGGTGAGGGAAAAAAGCTTCCTGGTTGGGAAGGGCGGGAAGCAGGAAAAAATGAAACCTAATCTACAAACTAGTGGGAAGGAAAGAAGATGAAAAAGTGATTTTTTTTTTAAGGGAGAGGTTGAGAAAGTTTTAGTGTCATTAGTGCCTTACTTGTTAGAATGAAGTAACTACTATCTAACAGGTCAAAAATAAGAAGCAAGCTCTGCTGTGGATTCTGTCCCAGACCAAAGGCGGTAGAGAAGAAAGTGGGAGGTGGGTGAACTGCACACTGCTATCTATACATCCTACTCATGGCGTGAGATGGGGGAGGTGCGCATGGGTGGTCTGATGGACACTGCTGATGAAGATCTCCAATCCCAGGTGGAGGGGGCACTACCAGACCTCCAGTGGAGCACCCACAGGGACATCTCTCGAAGAAAAACTCAAGAATGTAAAAAAATATAAGTTACTTTTAATTTCTATTAGATTAGAAAAAGATAGAGATAGGGTCACAGTATAGGATTTTTCCCTGTTACAGGTTTCAGTACTTTTATCAGCCTAAGTATTTTCATATAACTTATACATGTGCTGAGGGTGAGGGCAAGAGATATTATTTCATAGGCAGAACTTTATAGGTCAGATGCTCCACTGAAACCCTAAACCTGAGTATAAGATACCTAGAAGAAATAAAAGTTGATTTATTAAATAAAAGCAACCTTATTGCTATATGTGAGGTGGTGCATCAGTGCAGCTCTGGACAAGTATGGCGCAGCCCGGGGGCTCACATAGCTTAGCAGGGCTGTCAGTCAATTCCTGATGCCCAGGAGTCTGAAAACCCTTTCTTCACTCCCAAGTCCATCAGGGGTTTAGCAGGGGAACCCAGGACCACTCACGGTACTGAGTTGCAGGTCAGGGCCATCAAGCAAGATAAGCAGGATCAGGGTTCTTTGACTCTGACAGTACCCTGAGCTGCTTCCTACCTTCCCCTGGATCTCTGCAGGCTCCTCAGACTATTGGTCAGTTCATCCCCTTCTGGGCTGTTGTCTCTGGGCAGCTCTTTCATAGCTTGCTGGCAGGATCTCCTTTCTCCAGCCTGCTCAGTCCTCTGGTAGCAGCCCCACACTTCTGCTTCCCAGCCCTTTTATCCTCCCAGCTGCTGTGAGACTGCCAAGCAGCAGTGCCTGTATTAACCCTTAGTTTTTTGGGCTAGCATGACCTATATACACTATACAATAATCATTAAGAATGTTTCTCTATTTTAAAATATATATTTATAAAATATGCTGAAACATAATTTTATAGGAGACCCGATCCCCTCTGAATGCAAGGAAGTATTTATGTTAGAAGCATGGGCATACTAAATGCTACATTTTCAACTAGTCATCTCCAGAGACTCTCTCTGTGTGCACCCAAAATTATATAAGCACATACATGGCCCACAGTTTCAGAACCTGTGTGCACACTTTAAAGATTCTGACAAATATGCCTGTGCCAAAGCATTAGTATCTGTGTTCCCAAAATGCACAAGGACCCATGTGTTGGATATATGTTGTGTTACTTTTAATTCAACATGATCTTGTAACAGGATAATCTTGTGGTTAAAAAGTGAGAGTCAAGAGATGTGCAGTGGAGTTGAAACAATTTTTATAGTGCAGGTGCTGAAAGCCATTGAACAAAACTGTAAACCCTGTATATGATGGAAACCACTTCAAGGCAGGGGGTGCTACCGCACCCTCCCCCGCCCCAGCACCCTTAGTTCCAGCTGGATATCTGGATTCTATTTCCAGCTCCACAACAAGCTCATTGTTAGACTTTGTGTAAGTTACCTCAGTTTCCCCATAGGTAAAATGGGAATACTGCTTATTTATCTCTCAGACATATTTAGAGCATAAATTAATTAGTGTTGGTGAAGTATTCAGATATTATGATGAAAAATGCCATAGAAATACTACCAAATACATATCTGCAGCTGTCTAGGACTTCTTAGTGGCTGTTATGCTGCTTACCATGGTTATTTGGCATGTCTAGGCAACATCTGAGATATAATTCTGATCCTCCTAGTCCAGAAATGTAAGTACCTAGTATTGCCTTGGTTCTCCATTAGTTATTAGTGCTATACTACCTTTATCCTCCAACCACTAGAAGCCATCAGTGCACGCACACACACACCTGTTCATTGCAATATTTAAATGATGCTGTAAAGTCAAGATATGTAAATTAGAAGTGACCAAAAATAGGGTATTTAGGTCAGTTTAGTCATAATTCTGGTCTTAAATACATTTGTGTCACTACTAATAGCATCTATAAGAGTCATATGTGCATCTCAAAGAGCACAATTGGGACAAAAGTATTAATAAGAAATTGTCTACAAATTACATAGCTCCATCCTGAAAAATCTGCAATGTTCCAAACTGGTATATTGTGCACACAAGAAGACACACACATCAGCTAATAATATTTGAAGAAAGTAACATGATAAGAAGTAGAAATATTTTTGAAGCACAAATTGCTGTAATTGAGGAGAAAGCATGTATAATTTGCGTGAGAAAGTGGAGAGTGGGGAAAAGAGGGGGGGAAAAGAGGCCGTAACAACTGCGAGCATTTCATATAATTTGATGAAGCTTTCCACTTTTCATAGTACATCTTGGAAAACCATAAACTTACTAAAAACCTATTCATTTACCTGTGTGTACCATGAAACACTTCAAGGATTACAACCGTTTGGAAAGCCTAATTTGATCATCCTTATACTACACAATCAAAAGGAGACCCTGCAAGGAAAATGAAATCATTATGGCCATTATACTCAGTTGTATGGAGCCTGTTGTAATGCTGCATGGAAATGCTGACTGGTTTGTGCTGACTCACTGTAGCAGTAGTAGTTCATTAACCCCATGACGAAATAGAAGGACCACGGGCATAGTTGAGGGAACTAGCACCTTGGACAGAGATACTGAAGGGAATGTTAGGTATTTCCTATAATGGGGGAGAAAACTTATACTGAGCTTCATGTTGTGTTATAGTCATTCAACTGCAAGTAAAGGAAGAAAAAAAGAGTTAGGACACTGCTCCAGAAGATACCTGTTCTGTGTGAGGGCACAGTAAGGATTTAACATGTTTAAACATAGAAAAGTTGGTTGATTTTGTTACTGGGAGCTCTGGGTATTCAAAGACACAGGACTGGAGTCTGAGACCATCACAGCAATGTTCACTCTACTGGCCATTTGGCATCTTTTGCTAAAAGAAGAAATACTCAAATACAGCTGGATGAACATTTGATTTCACTATTTGGCTTAATTAAAATTTTAATTTTATTATTCAGAATTATGCGAATTTAATAATTTAACTTTAAAATGGGAAAACTAAACATCAATGTATGTCTGAAAGCATTGTTCTTTTTGTGGAAAACAGTGTTTTAAAACCCCAGCATCATTTCAGATTTTGTTGTTGTTTTCTTTGTAATTTTTTTCCATAATGTAAATTTCCTTTCCCATGACCCTTACACTTTCTAGGCTTGAGTGCTTTCTCCCAGAAATAAATTGGGCTTAATCTAAGCATGAAGAGTCTTAATTTATACTGGAAGAGCTTTTAATTACATAATTTGCTATGATTGTGGAACACTGATTTGTTTCTGGCAAAAAGAAAATAATTTAAAAAAATAGAAATAAAATAACTCACTTAAAAGTGCACCTTGCAATTAGATCTGAATGGTCCTGTTCTCTGGTGATTTCTTTTCCAGTGCAAGAGCTGACAGTCTGGATTGGTACATTGTTGAAATGTAGGTTCTCTTTGCTATTGGGTGGACCGCCATTATTATAATTATTTATTTGTTTCCAGTAGCATGCACATGCCACTGTACAAATATAAAGGAAGTCAACCAGAAATTTGGTTCAGATTAAATCACCCCAAATATGCAGTGCATTCCAAACCCAGTTTCTTTACAAAGAAATCTACTTTCTAATATGTTGATTCATAACCTGTTCTTCCTGAGGGGAACACATTAGCTTTAAATACATCCTGAAACTGGGAGAAGAGGAGGGAGTAGAATACTGAGGTCCTTTGAGGTTAACAAGAAAAAAATGGACTCCCAATTGAATATCTTTTAGTAGAAATTGTACTTGTACTACCCCTAAAATTCTAGAATTTGTATAAACTCAAAGTGAAGTCCCTGGCAAAACAGACATCAACTTCAATGGGGCCAAGATCTCACCCTCCATCACTGGTGGTGGTAGTAGTAATGATGGGGGAAAGGGGAGGCAGAAGAAGATAGCCAGAGAGAAGCAGCAGCCATCTGGCCAACAAAGCTGAAAGTGTGGTGAGTGAAGGGAGATGGGAAGGAAAAGGCAAAGGGGCCATCTGTGAAGGAAACTACTCCAGAGTCAGCTCTTAAAATCAAATTATTTAGAGCAGACCTGGATCACAGCAAACTCTTTAATTTCAGAGATTTCACTGCACCATTGTAATAGTGCATCAAAATAAAGCAGTTATGCTGTGGTTTGGCTCCTTAGGGATACTGTGTGATATTGAGGCAGCTGAGAATGACTTTATCACAGGTAGATGCTGGTGAAAGGGCATTTTAAATGAGCAATTTCAGCTCTGGAACTCAATTCCCTACTTCTAGTCATAATGTCTTAAAATGCCTGTGTTGTGGAGGAAGAGGATGTTTATTTTACAGGATTTCACTGTTACTCAGTGGGGCTCAGCTTTCAGAATAGGAAATACCTGCAGGAGAAGAGGAATGTTGAGGCTACAAGATTGCAGACTGGCAGAACAAGAGTCATTCTGAGGTTATGCTGCAAGGCTGATCCTCTCAAGCACTGTGGCTCGATTTTGTTGTGTTTAAGGTGGTGGGAATGATTAGCCCCGATAGGTTGTGTGGGTGATAAGTTACTGATTCCATACAGTGGATATTTTAACAAATGTCCAGGAATATCCACTGGGGTCAAATAACAGAATGTATTTTGGAGGCATTCATGACCCTTTTGTGTTCATTTCACACAAAATATTCTAGCAAATGATATAACTGGCAGGGTTGATTGTGGAAAACAAGAGGAAGCTTTAGCTAATGTTAATGGGAAGGAACTGAATTTGTAAATACAAATATTCACACTGGAAATCTAACGGTACACTCATCAAATCACAAAGCAGCAGCAATACCATGTGACCTACTTACTGAATGCATCCAAAGATACCGTGCAACTCAGCTTGACTTTCGAATTCTGAATATTGACTATCCCTAATGTGCTACCTGCTAACAGTCATTTTAAAAAAATCAACACTTGAGAAAATTGAAAGCTGCTAAATTACAATTTACAAAGTAAGCTAAATTTATTTAAAAAATAGATTCTCATGAATTATTTCCTCGAGTCTATTAGAAAGATTATCTCATGCTATTTTTATATCTGTTTTTACATTGTGCATATGTGAATACTATAAGAGAGGTGAATGTTACCATTTTGTTTAAAAAAAGTACTCCTGCTACTTGGTGTAGATTCACTAGGGTGTCATACTAACTTGCAAAATAACTTTTGGGGACTCTGACATTTAATGAAATTCTAAGGGGAAATAATGGGCAAAGCAATACTGCCGATTCACAATATCATAATAAATAGTGTATCAAGGTCCTGATTCAGGAAAGTATGCCTACTCAGGACAACACTTAGACGCATGCTTAAGTGTTTTCCTGTACTGGTGCCTTAGTGCCGTAGATCATGTGTAATTAAGGGCATCTTGAATATGTGAGAGAAATAAAAGTTAATAAATTCACCTTCTGCGTGTCTGCATTGTTGTGTGTGCCTATGACTTTCATAAGGCCATCAGATAGGGAAAATCTAAAATCACAAATAGAAAATTAATAATTTATTCAAAAACTCTTGCTGTTTATTTTTGGGACTGGCTTTTATTGAGCAGAGAGAATAAAACTGTGCTATTCTCAGAGAAACATTCTACTACTGTGTGGTGTGTCCAGAGATAAGACTCTGTAGAGAATTTGCATTTATCTACATTTCCATTAGTAAGTGTACATGATAGCAAAGCTCTCTATGCAAGATAAGGCTTCGTTTTTTCAAAGAAAAGGGCTGCTATTTTCAACTGTAGCTAACGATGCTATTTTGTATCTGACTTTACCACCTTGATTCATTTGCTGTAAATGCTTTTAAATGCTATTATATTGCATTGTTCTTACTGACTTAGGCCAAAATGCTGCTGGCATCCTCATCAGTGTAGAAGGATGACAAACAGTAGAAAATGTACCACTGCTGACTGTTATGTGTCATGGCATATAAACAGAGAAGTTACATAAAAACAAATTCTCTTGCTGGAAGGTTGCAATGTAACACTACTTCTTTCTCCCTTATAATTCAGACTAACATACATAAACCCCAAAACAGAGAGAGATAAAACAGGCTGCTCCCTAAAAACTGGGCAGTCAGGAAATGGAGCAATTATTTGAAAGAACACAGGCTCCATGTGGCTAAGGTTAGGGAAATGAAAGGATAAACGCTCTGTGATGCTTCTCCGGGCACTCAGGACTCTGAGCCACCTTACCCCTTGCCTCTAGCCTAAGGGAGTCTTGACTGTGGTGGCTGGGTGTCAGCTCCTGGACCCACCAGCCTTTCAGCTACTCAAACAGTCTCTTCTGAGTTATGCCAGCCATCTTTGCCTTGCAGGTTAACAATAGGTGCATACCAGTCCTCAAGTCCCTTTGACTCATTCCCCTTTCTATCTAGCCCCTGACATTGGCTATTCACAGAAATCCCAGATTCTGTGATCCCAAGGGGGCAGTGTGTCCCAGTTTCCTAGTTTTACCTTAAACCACTGATCCTTTAAGCCACACAGCACTTGTGAACACTTAAAATAAACAAAAGTAGATTTATTGAAGAAAGAATACAGATTTAACAGAAATGAGAGAGAGAGGTGGAAATAAATGGTTACAATGCAAAACAAAATCATAAAATGTGAACCTGGGTCTACACTTATTAATAGCTATGTTTCCTATCAAAATAAAGTGACAGGCAACATAGTTCCAAAGTTCAGTCAGTTGCAGAGTTAGCTGGCTTCACAAAAATCCAGGATCCAATTTTTCATAAGAGCACCTTGCTCCTCCAGATGTCTCCTCAGTGAAAGGATTCATAGGATCTCTCCCTCCTCTGTGTTATACTGAAACAGTCTTTTGTTTTTTATTCATAGACAGGGCAAACCTCTATTTTGTCATGCAATTTGTTTTTATCTTCAAGTGGCTTTGATCGTTGTTAGTTGCCTCCGATGGTTTTCCATCGGAAGTCTTAGTACTGAGTAAGGCTTAACAATTGTATTGCATCACCAGCGAAACAGGGTTGGGTGACAACACCCTGCTGATAAATGGCCCATCGCTGAGACTAATTTTTTCTCCAAGTCCATAAAGCACATTTTTAATAAAAAACATTATTCCTTAAATATTACCTGTATGTACATCTCACAGTGATTATGAATCTTGACAAGTTACAAGCTTTACATGTATACCTTACTTGTTACTCTTTATGGATAAATATCCTGTAAGACATGTTTGGTGTAGTGAGTTTGTCAGGTCTGAGGTGAGAGTTGTTTGCCAAGAACCGGAGAACCCTTTGCAAAGGGATTCCTGCGTCATATACTCCCATCTTGAGATACAATTTTTTTTCCTTCAGCCAATGTAAAGACTATAGTTCCAGTCCCTGATTCTATCTCCAAGGCAGCTGCACCTGGTAGAAGCAGCATCAGTAGCATGTTGATGGCACACTTACCCCATATCTGCTACAATGTCTGCTGTTGCTGAATATCCAGATTTAAAAACTTAATGTCAAGACAGTCAAACTTAAATGATTCTAAACCTGAACGTTAAAGTATTCAAATATTCGAACATTAAAATATGCCAAATCCCAAGCACATAAATCCTTATGCGCTGTTCAGCATTCAGGATGGGATTTTCAAAGCCATCTACATGACTCAGGAGCACAAGTCCTAAAGAAAGACAATGGCACTTGTGCACCTAAATCACTCTGGCATCTTTGAAAATCCCTTCCTATGTGCATAAATCTCATGTACTGATGTCCTCATGTCTAAAAGTTACTGAAGCTCTGGAGCAGAACCATCCCTTTTTACTGAGCTGGCATGACCATTTCAAATCCTGCAATTCAACTCCTTCAATAATTCAGTGGTTTGTGGTGTCTCCTGAGACCTGTGGATAATCATAATTATTTCCTACTGTTTTTCTTAATTTTGAACAATGAATGACTTTGTGATGGAGACTGCGTTTCATCTTGAAACAGTGTGAAAATGAAGGGTGGAGGGTGTAGGTTTAGCATGCCCAACCTAGCATTAATCCAAAACGTGCAATATCCCTGAATTTAAAGTTGACCACATCCATATGTGAATTCCAGAGGCCTTAGGCTACAATAAGCTCTCCTGCCACAATACCTGGAAAGAAAGATGAGAATCTACAGGAGGGCAATAGGGGAGAAGGTGAATCTTTATAAATTAGATCCCTCCCCATCAAAGCAGTTCTGCAACCTGATCCTGCATTTAGACCTATCTATCTTCAGGGTTGGACAGGGCTACTATGGAGCTTGCTTATGGAATAAGGAGCTGCTTTCATTTGAATGTTTTCATAGTTACATCTCACTATCATCCCCCTAGGTATTTAGCAGGTGCCTGTCGCTAACAGAATCCCCACCCCCCACCCCGCAGGGTTTGAATCCCAGTAACAAAATGCAGACAGACTTTTTCACTTGCGAGAGCGAATCTCACTTCCACCATGTCTTGTGACTGTTTCCTACAAATAGTAGCTTAGCCTCCATTTTGTCTTAATTGTGTCACATCTACTTCCCTTTCATCCAAATCCTGAGCCTAGCAGTAATGGGCAAGCTAATCCACACTACTAGCGAGATTCAGCAAAAGATGCAGAGCTGAGTGTCATCCACATAGTGGCAACACTGCACCTTATACTGCTTCATGATCTCTCACAATACCATCTCAGTGTTCCATTTCTACTTACTGTTACTCTGCCTTGTCTGTGCCTAGGCAGAAGTAGCGAGTATGGTTGTTATACTCATCTGAGCCCAAAAATCATCTATTCTTGACATTTTTAATGGCCTAGCTATCCCTAGTTAATGCCAGCAATTATATAATAAGAACTATGTAATTAAAAACAAAACTGAAGCAATTACTGGTTCTCAGTATCAGAATTAATAATAGCTTTTTGTGAGTCAGGTTCTCAGTGCATTAAGCATCAGTGCTTTTTGAAGGTGTAATATATCTGACATTAAATGGAGAATTTTGCGGTGCCTGATTAGATCAATGGAGTCATCTGTTATAGGTTGTATATCGTCTTCTTTCTGACGGATTTATTGACCAACCCAGAAAACTTGGCATGAAGACTCTTAAACTTATTGATTCAACTGGAAAGTTAAATGTGGAAGTTGCAAATGTTAATTCTGATGTCTCGTACTTAGTGAAGGAAACCAGGTTTTATAAAGGCTAATGAAGAATGAGCTTTAAAAATGTCAGTGCACTGCAAACAAGAGTAGCTTGCATTTTCTAAAAAGAAAATGACTCCTGTTATTATAGGTGAACCTGTGAAAAAAACAGTAAGCAATTTTGTAATTAAAGACTGTATGATAATGCGTACGAGGGAGCTGAATTAAGCATTGCTCAGGTAACCTTCCTTCTGTCATTTCCTAACTTTTGAGTGCTTGACTTTGCATATTCTCATATTCTCAGACTTCATATTCTTTCAACATAGTTTTTTGTGTGTAGTATATGCACATGTTTGGGTATATCTATCTGTGCCTTTTATACACCCACACCTTGCCTTTTATATTTTTTAAGTTGTTTTTTCTTCATTGTAGTTATAAGAACCCTCATTTTGTGCCTGATTCTGATCTCACTCAGAGTTATGTAAAACAGGAATAATTTTACTGAAATCATTGGAGTTATACTGATGTAAAATGTTGTGACAGTTAGACCTACCAATTTATCCAAATTGTGAGCTCAACTGTTGCAAGTATGTAAAGTTTCATAAGATGTCACAATAACCTATAATAACAAATGCTGACGGGAACAAATGGGAGACAGAATAACTGAATTAATATAAACCAAAAGGCCAAAGTTGATATGATTCAAAGACTGTTGAAATTATGCTGTTAAAAATGAGATGTGGAGCCAGAGGATAATGAGCCAAAATTGGCATGTCAGAAAATAGGCCTAATTGGTGGACAAAATAATGAGGGGATGGGCTATTCCACCCTTCCTGAGTCATTAAAAGAAAGATTGTGGGGGGGAGTACAAAAGAACAAATGGAAGGAACACAGAGCCTACCATCCTGGCTGCCACCCTGACCATTTCCTGAGACCCTGGGCCTTCATCATCCTGATCCTGAGAGGTGTCCTGACCAGAACAGGCCAGAGAGAGAGAGGCACCCAGATGACATCACCACCATTACCAGCTCCAGCTGAATCTCAAGCACCACCACCTGGGATGACAGTTATTACCATCTTTGATACCATCTTAGAGACTGTCAAACAGGGGTGTTTACCTTCTAAAACTTGCCTACATCTAAAGGAAAGAGGAACAAAAACTGTTTAAAGGAAAGCTTAATTTAATACTTTGCATTTCACATTCTTGATCTGTTTTTCCTTCTTTTCTGCACCTTTAATAAATGGTTAAAAGGATTTTTAATGGGGGTTGTGTCATGGTGCTAAGATAGCTGAGGTCTCTGTATTCTACTTAACACTGTTTAATGTTTGACACTGACTGGGTTATGTTAACATCTTTAGCCAATATAGCCCCTCTAAAATTAAATATAATAATTGTAAGTGACATCAGAATCAGGCCCTAATTTTCTCCATTCCACATATTCTCCAGGAAGACCTTGGACAGTGACATTGCAGTTCATCTGTATACAGCACTGTGATGGGGTGTTCATCCCACAGCAGCTCTGAAGGGGTTAAGGTGGCAAGAGAGGCCTCTTAGCCATAGGATGGACCTGCTGGGCAGCTAAGGGGCATTGATACTAATTGAAAATGAAGCGCACCTGGGCAGGAACAGGCAGGACTTCTACAAAGTCTAAGAGTTGAAGATAGAGGGGGCTGCAGTGAGGTGAGTCTGCAATCACACTTCCTGATACAAGGGGGAGAGTAGGAGCTTGAAAGCTTGATTGCTTGAAAGCTTGATTGCTTCCTACACTGCAGCAATCCAGAGAAGGAGCGGTGAAAGTCAGAGATAGTATAGACCTGAACTTCAGGTTCAAGGGTCCCTGGACTGGAAACCAGAGTACAGGGTGGCCTGAGATTCCCCTACAAGCCACTGTGGGAATGGCACAGTCAGAGCAATGGATATGGAGCATTTGAGACTTGGTCGGAGGACTAAACCACAAAGAAGTGGCTCTGCAGCACCTGACTAGCGAAAGAGGGGCCACAGAGAGAGTGACTAAGGCAACTGGCTGATTGACCACAGGATGGGGCATGGACAGTGGCAAGCTAATTCTCTGATGAGCCACAAGGAGGCACTGTCGATCAGTGAATAGCTGATCCTGTGACAGGGACTATATACATACTTATTCCTTTTTTCCCATGCAACCTCTTCCCCAGCATGTGGCTCGTGCTTGGCTGATGTTAGCACATATGTCAATGGATTGTTGTCTATGCATACCAGAACCTTGGCTACATAAAAGGTAGTAATTAAATTTGTCCCATTTCCCATTTCAAGCCAGGAACTCCAACTTGTGATCAGAATTGTTCTTTTCTGCCCCTTCAAACTTCTACAGGCAAATGCAACTTGTCTCAATTCTCCATCATGCACTTGATACAGTACTTATACCAAGTCTAGCATTTCTGTGCAAGATGTAAGGCTTCTGAGGATCAGCATATGCAAGTACAGGGGCCTGTGTCAAGCACTTGATGATCCATTGGAATGTCTCCTCACACCTGAGTCCCATCAGAGTCCAAAGTGCTCATACTCCTTAAAATAGGTCTTCTCTTTAGGTGTCTTCTTGTCAGTGCCCTGAGATCTGGTAGGGGGAAATATCCCTGTAAAGTTGATATGGGGTCTCAGAATCAATGAACAGTTCTTGACAAACCTGTGTTAGGTATCCACAGAATCCTAAGGAGGATTGTGGGCTCTGTCAGTTGTATGCCAAAGGACAGGTATTCCAAGCATTATTTTATTGGGGTCTGGCAATATCTCATGTTCACACACGTTGTGGCCTCCCTACTTAACTGAGGTCTGGCAGCAAAGAGATGTCCAGTGACAGTTTCAGGCCATAAGCCTGCAGACGATCCAGGACCTTCAGCAGATGTCTCTTGTTCCTTTAGGGTCCTTCCAAAAGTAAGGTCAACTAGGTAAACTAGAATTTCTAGTTTTCAGAGTGGTAGCCATGTTAGTTTGTATCAGCAAAAACAATGAGGAGTCCTTGTGGTGCCTTAGAGACTAACAAATTTATTTGGGCATAAGCTTTCATGGGCTAAAACCCACTTCATCAGATGCATGGAGTGAAAAATACAGTAAGCAGTATAAATATTACAGCACATGAAAAAATGGGAGTTGCCTTACCAAGTGGGGCTTGGTGCTAATGAGGCCAATTCAATTAAGGTGGAAGTGGCCTATTCTCAAGAGTTGACAAGCAGGGGTGAATATCAAGAGATGGAAAAGTACTTCTGTAGTACTAATGAGGCCAATGAGACTAATGAGACTAACACGGCTGTTACTCTGAAACCAATGCAATCAAGGTGGACGTCGCCCATTTCCAACAGTTGACAAGAAGGTGTGAGAATCAGCAGAGGGAAAATTACTTTTTGTAGTGACCCATCCACTCCCAGTCTTTATTCAGGCCTAATTTGATGATGTCCAGTTTGCAAATGAATTCCAGTTCTGCAGTTTCCCACTGAAGTCTGTTTTTGAAGTTTTTTGGTTGAAGAATTGCCACTTTTAAATCTGTTATCGAGTGTCCAGGGAGATTGAAGTGCTCTCCTACTGGTTTTTCAATGTTACAATTCTTGATGTCTGGTTTGTGTCCATTTATTCTTTTGCGTAGAGACTGTCCGGTTTGGCCAATGTACATGGCAGAGGGGCATTGCTGGCACATGATGGTATGTATCACATTGGTAGATGTGTAGGTGAACGAGCCCCTGATGGTGTGGCTGATGTGGCTAGGTCCTATGATGGTGTCCCTTGACTAGTTATGTGGGCAGAGTTGCCAACAGGGTTTGTTGCAGGGATTGGTTCCTGGGTTAGTGTTTTTGTTGTGTGGTGTGTAGTTGCTGGTGAGTATTTGCTTCAGGTTGGGAGACTGTCTGTAAGCAATTGACCAGCCTGTGTCCCAAGGTCTGTGAGAGTGAGGGATTGTCCTTCAGGATAGGTTGTAGATCCTTGATGATGCACTGGAGAGGTTTTAGTTGGGGGTTGTAGGTGATGGCTAGTGGTGTTGTTACTTTCTTTGTTGTGCCTGTTCTGTAGTAGGTGACTTCCGGGCACTCTCATTGTTTTTGCTAGAATTTCTAGGAGATTCATGCCTCTGACCACCTTCTCCATCACCTCTAGAAGGTTGCAGATGCTCCTGAGATTCCCTGAGCCATCCCCTCAAACTTGTAGAGCCCAAGAAGGCAGATGAAACCAATATTTTCTTTGTCCTGTTCTCCCAGAAGGATCTGATAGTACCCGCTCCTGAGATGAAGAATCATAGAATCATAGAATATCAGGGTTGGAAGGGACCCCAGAAGGTCATCTAGTCCAACCCCCTGCTCGAAGCAGGACCAATTCCCAGTTAAATCATCCCAGCCAGGGCTTTGTCAAGCCTGACCTTAAAAACCTCTAAGGAAGGAGATTCTACCACCTCCCTAGGTAACGCATTCCAGTGTTTCACCACCCTCTTAGTGAAAAAGTTTTTCCTAATATCCAATCTAAACCTCCCCCATTGCAACTTGAGACCATTACTCCTCGTTCTGTCATCTGCTACCATTGAGAACAGTCTAGAGCCATCCTCTTTGGAACCCCCTTTCAGGTAGTTGAAAGCAGCTATCAAATCCCCCCTCATTCTTCTCTTCCGCAGACTAAACAATCCCAGCTCCCTCAGCCTCTCCTCATAAGTCATGTGCTCTAGACCCCTAATCATTTTTGTTGCCCTTCGCTGGACTCTCTCCAATTTATCCACATCCTTCTTGTAGTGTGGGGCCCAAAACTGGACACAGTACTCCAGATGAGGCCTCACCAGTGTCGAATAGAGGGGAACGATCACGTCCCTCGATCTGCTCGCTATGCCCCTACTTATACATCCCAAAATGCCATTGGCCTTCTTGGCAACAAGGGCACACTGCTGACTCATATCCAGCTTCTCGTCCACTGTCACCCCTAGGTCCTTTTCCGCAGAACTGCTGCCTAGCCATTCGGTCCCTAGTCTGTAGCGGTGCATTGGATTCTTCCATCCTAAGTGCAGGACCCTGCACTTATCCTTATTGAACCTCATCAGATTTCTTTTGGCCCAATCCTCCAATTTGTCTAGGTCCTTCTGTATCCTATCCCTCCCCTCCAGCGTATCTACCACTCCTCCCAGTTTAGTATCATCTGCAAATTTGCTGAGAGTGCAATCCACACCATCCTCCAGATCATTTATGAAGATATTGAACAAAACCGGCCCCAGGACCGACCCCTGGGGCACTCCACTTGACACCGGCTGCCAACTAGACATGGAGCCATTGATCACTACCTGTTGAGCCCGACAATCTAGCCAGCTTTCTACCCACCTTATAGTGCATTCATCCAGCCCATACTTCCTTAACTTGCTGACAAGAATACTGTGGGAGACCGTGTCAAAAGCTTTGCTAAAGTCAAGAAACAATACATCCACTGCTTTCCCTTCATCCACAGAACCAGTAATCTCATCATAAAAGGCGATTAGATTAGTCAGGCATGACCTTCCCTTGGTGAATCCATGCTGACTGTTCCTGATCACTTTCCTCTCGTGTAAATGCTTCAGGATTGATTCTTTGAGGACCTGCTCCATGATTTTTCCAGGGACTGAGGTGAGGCTGACTGGCCTGTAGTTCCCAGGATCCTCCTTCTTCCCTTTTTTAAAGATTGGCACTACATTAGCCTTTTTCCAGTCATCCGGGACTTCCCCCGTTCGCCACGAGTTTTCATAGATAATGGCCAAGGGCTCTGCAATCACAGCCGCCAATTCCTTCAGCACTCTCGGATGCAACTCGTCCGGCCCCATGGACTTGTGCACGTCCAGCTTTTCTAAATAGTCCCTAACCACCTCTATCTCCACAGAGGGCTGGCCATCTCTTCCCCATTCTGTGATGCCCAGCGCAGCAGTCTGGGAGCTGACCTTGTTAGTGAAAACACACAGGACAGGACTATTTGCTTCCTCACAGACAGTGTGGGTATCATGTACTCAGGACATTGTATATTGATCTGGAATTGTTTGCCTTAGATCTAACAGTCAATGCAAACGCTGACTTAGCCATTCTTTCTTGCCATGGCAATGGGAGAGGCATAAGCACTCAAAGATTCCTTGATAATTCCCACATATATCAGCTTTTTGACATGTCCTCTCATATCTTTTACATCTTCAGGAGGAAACCTCCTGGATCTCTTCTGAAAGGGTCTGCTGTCACTCAAGCAAATGTGGTGTTCTTCTCCCTTGACAAAGCCTACATCACACTCATGGAAGGAAAATATCAGGCACCTCAGCCATTTTGTGACACAGACGCTATTTTCCATTTTCCCGATGCAAATGATTCTCCAAAGGCCTTTGGGTCTAGGTGTCTAGACTGTAGGTCTCTAGTGGCAGCAGCCATTGGAATCAGTTATGTACATGTGGGCTAGTGTCATATTGACAGGTATGGGAATCTCAGTCTTCATTTTGACTGACTCAATATACTCCTGCTGAGGATGCTGGAAGTATACTAGTCTGCACAAACAGTTCTCTTGGTAAACCTTCCTCAGGAGAATCAGTCAGGGTGACCTGGTCATTCACTTCCTCTTCACAACTTGCAGTGCCTTCCACAAGATATTCTGCTCCTATAGGTATCAGTACAGGCTTCTTCACAGACATCAATATCTTCCCCGTAGTTCTTCCCCATAGCAACTTCCACCTCAGGGCTGGCAAGCCTCTCTATCCTTTTTGTGGTAGGCATGCCTCACACAAAGATAGTCTTTTCTTCCCTTTTCATGGCATTGTCTGGTAAGTTGTCCAAACATATTGGCATTAGTACCAATGAGAATAGACATCTGGCTGTGCCTCTGCAGATCCAGTGTTGCAACCATGATATTAAAGAGACAAGGTGGGTGAGGTAATAGCTTTTATTGGACCAACAGGCAGACTAAGGCTGATGTGTCCACTTTCCCCCTGATGTGACTGGAGCCAGATGTAAACTCCAGATGAATGGTGATGTATCTAGAGTAAGGATACTCGTATACTGCTAACCCCTGCAGTGGCAAGTGTCTCAATAAATTGTCATACAGGCTGTTGAAGATAATGGTCACTTGTTATCCACTACGATGGCGTCTACCTTAAATGAAAATTCAAAGGCAAGGCCTACCAGGCCTTTTAGATAAGTATTATCTCCAGCTTCCCCACAACTGAAACAGATCAGAGGATTTTGGCCCACAGGATGACGTGGTCTCCACCTGTCCTGATTTGGAGATGTTGCAGTAGATTGCTTATCTCCCTTCCTCATGACATGCTACCTTCAACTGCTTTCGCACATCCTTTTCTGTGGTGGTTACTGTTTCTTCCTGACTACTGGAAGCTGCTGCTGCTTTGGCCTGTGATAAAGGAGCCAAGAAGGCCTTTGTCACTGTCTCCCTATTTTCTTCCTCTCTGACTCTCTTTAATAGGGCCGGGAAGGTGGGTGGATCCTCCAACCTCTCTCTCAAGCATAAGCTGAGGAGTAACACATCATCATAGAGGGTGCCCCTCAGCATGTCAGGCATGCATGGCTCTCTCTCTCCAGCTAGATACCCTGTTTCAGAGTCACTTGAATTAGTAACTTCTCCAACCTCAGCAAGAACTAAAGACATTTTTTCACCCTGATGTTTAAGATTCCTGAAATGGTAGTACAGGCCTTCTCCATTCTCAATGGTTCCACATGTGCTCGCTAGGGCAACCAGGTTACATTGTACAGTGCTATCAGGTTTGCTGATCCTGAGGGCCCTTATGACATAATATGCAAAATCGTTAGGTTTTCTGCCATCCTCTCTTTTCTCTGTTAGAGTATTGGCACTTCGATCATCTGGGTGGCCTGGGCCATCAAACTTTCAAGATCCTCCTCCCCTGAAGGAGTGAGTAACTGCCCTGAAAATGTTCTGAGTCTTTTAGGTGCTGCCATAGTTGTCAGGTGAGCCACACTTCTCCACACGTTGTCCTACTATCTGGAACCAATTATCAGTTGTGGGTACAAGGGGAACATCCCCGACATCAAATTTTTTAAATTCCTTAGGGCGTTTCCTTCCTATACCAGAAAATACTGTAGTTTAGCATTAAAATCTGTAGGTGCAGGGCCAGTGGCCACAACTCGCACTACATCCTGAATCATTATCCCCCAAACTGGCAGTCCTTCAGATGGTAGCATCTCCTTTGGTACCGTACAGGATCAGGGCACGGAGGTTCCCAGTTGTGGTCCTGATAAGTCCGCTTCTTACTGTGACTTTTCACCAGACCTTCACAGTTTTGAGGACAATCACTGTCTGTTCAGACATACTTTCACAGTGGATCCCTGTTACTATAAAGGATTTGTCTGGCTCCACGCCTTCCGCTTTGCTACAGTCAGAAAATAAAGTGCTTCCCATCTTGTACTTTAGGGACTACTCCACTAGGTGGCACTGGAGTCACTGCTCACAAACTGAGCAATAAATTGTGTACTGACACCTTTATAAATTAAAATCTCCTTGTAAATTAAAATCCCAGCAGTGCCTTCCTCTGTTGCCTCTCCCAAAGGTGCAGCTCAAACCTCTCCTGGACACTTGCTACATGGAGTGGCTTCTCCCCTCTCCTCACATGAGTTGGGGCCTGACTTCTTTCTCTAACACCTGGTGCCTCCGCCTAAGGTATGTGTTTGAGACACAAGTGTTTGAGACACAAGGTGTGCCGTCCCTTGGAGAAATGAATAATGCTACCACTGCTGGGAAGGAGAATAAAACCCAGTGTTCAAGAAAGAAAGTACATCAACACAAATTCCAGCAAAGAAATGACATCCAAAAAATAATATTACAAAGGGGGACTTTACTGGAAGCAGGAAAAGAGGATCTGTGGAAAGAAAGAGTTCAGATTAACTAATAAGTATTATCAACAAAATTTTTCACTTCCCAATGCTCACAACTCTTCCCAATTACCTTCCTTGCACCTCCACAGGCAGGTGATGCTCTGGGGACGAGTCTGGAGATGACTGCTGTAGCACTGTGAATGTTTTCCAGTGTAAACAAAAAGGGTCCTCTTACAGTGTATTTCACCTCAAGGTGAGACAAGGTCTGGTTCCCTGGCCTGGAGTCCTGTAGGGGTCTCAGCTAGCTCTCAGTAGCTAGCGTGGGGTAAGATCTCTGCCACTCTGTAGGCTGGTCTCTGCAGGGCTGGCACTGCCTGATCAATACCTTAGCTCCCATAGCAATTCAAAGACTCCCTTAGTGGGGAGTGGGAATTAATCAAGACTACCTGAGCTATTCTGTGTCTCTTAGCTCTCATACTCAAAGCTCAACACCGAAACTAAACCCAATCGATCTCCGACTCAGAGGTGGAGGAGTCCTGGCTCATCATTGGTCAAGCACACTGCTTGTCCAGATCACAGCAAACAGAAGCATCCCAGTCGGCCTCAGCTGGAGTTTCTAGTCCATTCTGCCCTGACCTGACTCCAAGCACTGGGAAATGGTGTCAGAGGGCTCTGGTAGCCACTATTGTTGCAGCACACAGGGTGGCACCCCCTACAGGCTCAGTCCAGAGTTCCAGGAACTGGCAAACTCCAAGTAAAAGTTACATCCAGTTTTCTCACGTTCTCCCGTTTGCCATGCCTATGGTCATTTTAAATCTGTGGCTAAATGTTCTGGCTGGATCACCACAGGTACATTTATATTCTTTATGTCCGATGTTTTCCCTTTTGTTTGTATTGTTTTTTTTTCAGTTGATATTAAAACTTAAGTATCAGAACCTTATTGAAAAAAGATAGATAGATAGATTAGATAGATAGCTGAAGAGGTGGCAATCAGGTATTTAGTATATTTATATATAAATATTTTGGGAACATATATAAACCCCTTTGGAGTGCAATGAGAACAGAATCAGAAGAATTATAGATGATCTAGGCCATTTCCATCAAGTTCATCCCTCCATCAGGAATAAAATCTGCTAGTATTTATCCGGTGTAGCATTGGGTTTTAGTCAAAAGACTTAGAAGCACTCTCTCTTAATAAATAACATCCACTGCTAAAAGCTCTACCAGCTGCTAGAGATCTGGGTAAAGTAAATGTTTGTCCAAATTAGTGTAGCAACACAGACATGAGTCAGACCTTCTCCTTTAAAACAATTAAGACTTCTTTTTTTAGAAGCAAATCCATTTATTGCTTTTTTTCCAGCTCAGAGAGGTGAATGCCATACTAGCAATATTTTCCTAAATATTGCCATTTTCTGTGGACAGATGGGGATCGTTAACTTTGGCTTTTCTGGCTGCATACGAGGAAGACTTGGAAGCAACCACTGCTACATACAGCACATCACAGTATGTGTTACATATGCAAAAAATTTTATTTCACATGAGTTCAAAATGGTAGCAATAGGAATTAAGGACAGATTTACTTTAGGTTTGGGGATTAGATTTAGACTAAATCAGGTCTAGGGTATAGATACAATAGCACTGACCCCTTACAAATCATTCTGGCAAAGTTCCAACTCAGGATAAAAGATGTGCACTAGGAACAAATGTTTTCATAAGATTTTCATACAGATCTGACACAGAAAATAGGTCTTTTCTCATTTTAGATTTAACTCATAACCTTAACCACAGAGGTATTGAGTACAGCTCTATTGATATAGATCTGTCAACCCTTCTAAAAGTCAAAGGGATTCATATTTAAGATACCAGTTTTGGGCTATCTGATTAGCTGATGGTGAGTAATAAAGGAGTGGCAATTAAATAAAAGAGCATATACAAACAGTTTATGCTCAGATTCTACTGAGAGACCTCACTATTATTTCTTTATAATTAGAATAGACAATATCTGTGGTAAACTGTGTGGTTTACTGTTGGTCTTTTGATGGTGACCACTGTAATTGTGCAGTTATAGTACTGCAAGATAACAGCCATGAAATCAATCTGTGAGAATATTAACTTTGAAACGATGCATCTTTCAGTCTTTCCTTTTTCTTAACAATGCATAGATAGTTTATAATAGTAGTCAGGCACTACAAAGTATGCAGAATTGTATTTAGGAGGTTAAAGCAACCCAAGCCTTCAGCTGTGTGACTCATAACAGAACAATGGAAACTGTATTGTATTTTCTTTTGCTAGGTCCTATAACCATCTTCAGATAGGCGCTAATAGGTGATTGAAAAAAAATGTTCCTAACAAGAGAAATGCTGTACTTTACTGATTCTCTTCTAGTCAAAGAGTGAATTCTCTGCTCTGGGCTAGCAGATCCTGTGCAGAAAAGTTGTTTTAAACCAAAACAAAAAGGAATATTTAGCAGAGTTAAGAAGCCTGAGCTCTCTGGAGCTAGGCTTTAGTGTGAATGTAGAAGCTGCTTTATAAGAGCTCTGAAGAGCTGCGTATGTGGCTGAGGAATCAACATTTATTGAAGGGATTTAGAGGTGGATCTTGGGCCAATTGCATCACAAGGATTTAGAGGTGGATCTGGGACCAGCTATATCACAAGCTATTAACAACTTTTTTGTTATTTGTCCTGTGTTTTTCATGCTGTAACTCATTAATTATTATTAATCAGTGTCTAGAAATACATCCCTTGCAGACAAAATAGTGAAATTAATCTTTCCATATAAATGATTCCCAGTGTGTCTGTTACTGCCAGTGGACTTTGTGCTGGGAAGAATTGGCTCTCCCTGTAGAAAATTAATTACACAGCTTGGGTACGTGGCTTGTGAGTACCACAGCAGTGAAAACATATTCTGTAAATATTAGGCTGTTTCTAGTTGAAGACGGAAATGTGCCCGCCCCTCTGTAAAATGTAACATTGATTTATTCCATTTCTTGGAAGTCCACCTCATGACTGAATGTGATACCTAATGGGAAAAAGATATCAACACTTTTTATCCTCTCAAGTCTTGAAGTTTTAGAAGTAAAGATAACAGGCAACACGCTGTAGGAGATTAGAGTCTTGAAAATCCACCATCAAACCCTAACAGCCATAGATTCATTAAGGATATAGACAATATCTTCCTTAATGCTTCAAAGTGTTAACAATGAAAACCTACCTAGTAAAATTGCCTTTTGATAAAAACCTCTTTCTCTTCTCAATGGCAATTCTACTATATTTAAAAGGGAATTCAGAGGAAAACAGACTCATTTCAGGTCAGCCTTTCCCATAACAATGTGCCTGCAACAAAGGGCAAGACTGGTTAGGTCTTTTATAAAACTACCAGAACACATTTGCCATACAATCCACTTAGGTAGCCTGTTCCCCAAAACTGTAGCCGATCCCAGTTATCACGGCCAGTGTAATGCTCTTCTACTAGTTTCCACCAAAGCAGTTTCAACTTTATGTATTTAATTTACTTTGAAGCATGACTAGCCAACTATTAATGGCTAGTGGCTCCATCTCCCATTGATCTTATGAATTAATAATTTTAAGTCTTGTGAATGTACTTAAATTCACATAGCAAGATGTGAATGCTTTCTGAACCACAAATAACTGAACTGCTACTTGCAATTTGGACTGGATTATATTCAGGGTCAATAGAAGATTGCAGAAAACCCTGAGGAAAATGTTAAGCATTTTCCTTCATTACTTAAAGAAAGTATGTACAGGTTGTTTCTAAAAAAGACCACATTCTCTGAAACATAGTGTCATATGTTTATCATCTATCAGACCAGGGTCTAATATTGTTTGTTAAGAAATCAAATTAGGCTGTGAGGTTTAGTATGTAGAGAATGAATGGTTATATAAAGTGAACCTCTGAGTGCCTTTCCATCCTCTCCTGATTTGTCTTCCTCATATTTCACAGCACCTGACAGTCTTACTAATAAGAAATGAATATAAGAGATGTCACCACAGGGAAGGTTGACATTTTGGGCCTCTAAGGGCTCCATATATAAAAAAAAAAAAATCAAACCCTTCTTATCTACTTCATTTTAAAACTAAAATGTTGCATGAATCGGAACAGGTGACAACATGGCTGTGCTTGAATGGAGACCCAGAAACTGTCAGGTCTAGTGCCCCATTTTCCCTGTGAGGAGTTCCCATGGCAACACTTTTATAAGAAGTAGTAAAAAGAATTATATTTTTTTCAAAAATTCTCTCTTTTTTCTCCCCTTTCCTCTTGTGCCTGTTTGGAAAGTGTTGCTCCCTCATCTTCAGGACACTGGAAATTGCCACCGGGCTACCCCACTCCATTTGCTCTATTTGTTGCATTTGAAAAGCCTGCCCTAGTTCCCCTGTGTCTCTTGGGTGTCTGATTTACTACATCAAATGCAATGCAGGCAAGGCAGGCTTTCAAGAATGAAAGTTGTGAGTGGAAGGGGCTGGCCCAAAGCGATCTTCAGTTCAAGCACTTGAGAAACACAGCATGTGCCATTTAAAAAAGAAAAAAAAACATGTCTGCAATTTTCCAGGGACTTTGGCTACAATTGCTAAAGATAAAACACAGAATATGAAATGTAACTGCTAGTTGGATGCTTTCTGAATATTAGCAGCCATTTATCGTCAGATGATTTGTGCACGGATCTGAAAGTTGCTCTGTCAATATTTGGTAACTGAAAGGTATATAGGTTTGATTGCAGTTCACCTTGGGAAACCAATCTAGGCCTCTGTGATGTAAAGGGAGCATTTACGAATAAATAAATAAAATAAACTCATTTCACAACAAATTCTTTTTTTTCTTAATACAGATGTGCAACTCTACCGAAATAAAAGCTGAATGATTGGCGTACAACATACTACTATTGTACAGGCTTTATACTTTAAGAAAGAACATAAATGCCAGGTGGCTTTCATGCTGATTTTGAGCATCTGTCTCACTAGGGGCCTGATCCGATCTGCAATGAAGTCACTGGGAGACTTTCCATTAACTTCCGTGGGCTTGGGATAAGGCCTCAGGGGAAGTGTGCAATGTTATCATAATTCAGGATCATTAACATAAGAACAGCCATACTGAGTCAGACCAATGGTCCATATAGGCCAGTATCCTGTCTTCCGACAGTGGCCAATGCCAGGTGCCCCAGAGGGAATGAACAGGACAGGTAATCATCAACCAGTCATCAGTGATCCATTCCCTGTAGCCCATTCTCAGCTTCTGGCAAACAGAGGCTAGGGTCACCATCCCAGCCCATCCTGGATAATAGCGATTGATTGACCTATTCTCCATGAATTTATCTAGTTCTGTTTTGAACCCTGTTATAGTCCTGGCCTTCACAACACCCTCTGGCAAAGAGTTCCACAGGTTGACTGTGTGTTGTGTGAAGAAACACTTCCTTTTGTTTGTTTTAAGCCTGCTGTCTATTAGTTTTATTTGGTGACCCCCCAGTTCTTATGTTATGAGAAGAAGTAAACAACAGTCATGATTTTTAGACCACTATCATACCCCCCCTTAGTCGTCTCTTTTCCAAGCTGAAAAGTCTCAGTCTTCTAATGTCTCCTCATACAGAAGCTGTTCTATACCCCTAATAATTTTTGTTGCCCTTTTCTGAACTTTTCCTAAGTCAAATATATCTTTTTTGAAATGGGGTGACCACATCTGCACACAGTATTCAAGATGTGGCTTACCATGGACATATATAGGCAATATGATATTTTCTGTCTTATTATCTATCCCTTTCTTGATGATTCCCAACATTCTGTTCGCTTTTTTGACTGCTGCTGCACATTGAGTGGATGTTTTCAGAGAACTATCCACAATGACTCCAAGATCTCTCTTTTGAATGGTAACTGCTAATTTAGACCCCATCATTTTCTATATATAGTTGACATTATGTTTTCCAATGTGCATTATTTTGCATTGATCAACATTGAACTTCATCTGCAATTTTGTTGCCCAGTCATCCAGTTTTGAGAAATCCTTTTGCAGCATTTCGCAGTCTGCCTGGGACTTAACTATCTTGAGGAGTTTTGTACCATCTGCAAATTTTGCCGCCTCACTGTATATCCCTTTTTCCAGATCATTTATGAATATGTTGAATAGGACTGGCCCCAGTACAGACCCTTTGGGGACACCACTATTTACCTCTCTCTATTCTGAAAACTGGCAATTTATTCCTAACCCCCTATCTTATAACTAGTTACTGATCCATGAGAGGACCTGCCCTCATATCCCATGACAGCTTACTTTTATTAAGAGCCTTTGGTGAGGGACCTTGTCAAAGGCTTTCTGAAAATTTAAGTATACTATATCCACTGGCTCTAACCATGTCCACATGCTTGTTGACCCCCTCAAAGAATTCTAGTAGATTGCTGAGGCATGATTTCCCTTTATAAAAACCTTGTTGACTCTTCCCCAACAAATTATGTTCATATACGTGTCTGACAATTCTGTTCCTTACTATAGTTTCAACCAGTTTGCCCAGTACTGAAGTCAGTTTGTCTGTAATTGTTGGGATTATCTCTGGAGCCCTTTTTAAAAATTGGCATCACATTAGCTATCCTCCTGTCATTTGGTACAGAAGTGGATTTAAATTATAGTTAGTAGTTCTGCAATTTCACATTTGAGTTCCTTCAGAACTCATTCATCTTTTTCTTTTTGTCACAGGGTGATGTTGGCCTGGAAGGGGCTCAAATACCATCTCTGACCTGGGTTTGGTTTTTCTCCAAGGTCATGACACTTAGATGCATAGATTCCAAGGCCATATGAGACCATTGTGATCATCTAGGATGACCTCCTGTATAACACAGGCCATAGTTTTTCCCCAAAATAATTTATTTTGAACTAGAGCATATATTTAAAAAAAAATCCGATCTTGTTTTAAAAATTGCTGTGATGGAGAATCGTCCATGACCCTTGGTAAACTATTAAACATTTACCCCTTATTTCCTGTCTAAATTTGTCTGGCTTCAGCTTCTGCCCATTGCATGTAGTTATACCTTTCTCTTATAGCCTGAAGAGTCCATTATCAAATATTTATTCCCCATGTAGGTAATTACACGCAGGGATCAAGTCACCCCTTTATCATCTCTTTGTTAAGCGAAATAGACTCAAGGAGCTCAGTGTATCACTATAGAGCATGTTTTCTAAACTTTTGAACATTCTTGTGGCTCTTCTCTAAACCCTTTCCAATTTATCAACATCTTATTTGAATTGTTGACACCGGCACTGGACACAGTATTCCAGCAGCAGTCACACCAGTGCCGAATAGAGAGGTAAAATAACCTCTATACACCTATTTGAGATTCCCACGTTAATGCATCCAAAAATCTCATTTGCCCTTTAGGCCACAGCATTACACTGGGAACTCATGCTCAGCTGATTGCCCACTATTTCCCCCCCCACCCCACCCCATTCTCTTTCAGAGTCACTGCTTCCCAGGACAGAGCCACTGGGAGCCTCTCCAAGAGGAAAATGAAGTCTTAAGGCTGACTTGGTGGGAAACAGCTCTGAGGAGACCCAAGCCTGAAGTGGAGATCTCAGGATAGAAGGGTTTCCTACACAAGACCCCACATTACACTGTAAACTTTAAAAGATGGTGTGGGTGGGTGGGTAGCACTGGACATTGGAAAGATAAGTCATGCGTTAATAAATACTTTTTCAATAACACATGTACATCTGTCTCCAACATTACACTCCTCCTTGAAATTCCTTTTGCTGGTCCAGCTTAAAGGTTAAAATCAAAAACTGATTTTGTGGTCTGCAGTGTCCAAGGTTCTTGATTCACCACTTTTCATGAGCAAAATAATTTATAAGAAAACAAAAACTACATTAACAATGTGTGGGTTGAGATTTTAAATGTCTAAATATTAGGAAATTCAGTGTTACTGCTTTTCCAGTGCAACCATAATTTATCTCCTTATGCCAATGTATTATTGTGTGTATGGATTTAATTTCAGTAATCTAATATTAATATATTCTGGAGCACTGACACTTATTTCTGGGTATGTAGATATACATGTACTTTATTTCATCTTGAATATCCTTCAGCACCTAATGAAAACTTATGTAAGGCCTGAGTTTTCCCAGACCTTCTGGCCATACTTTGTTTTTTTTCAGTTACTAACTCCCTGATAGGTAAGCAAAGTGTCCCATAATGCTCTGCATTGGATGGCATTGTGTGGTGCACAATACTCAGCAGTCATCATAACTGAAGCCTCAAATTTTACATAAACATGTCTTTGCACATATGCACTGAACTGCAAAACTGTCAATTTAAAATGACAGGTGTCCTGAAAACCTAAGTGAAGGATTTTGTATGGGCCAATGGAACCAGAGAAATCTCATTTAACAAGCAATTGCAAGAGGGAATATCTTCTGTCTAAGGCACTTAAAAAGGGTATTTTCAATGTAAAGTTATGGTGACCTTTGTTCAAATGTAACTACATGGAAATATACATTTTTAAAATACTTTTGAAAGTCCCATAGATTCTGGCAGATGTTTTTAATCTCTTAAGAGCTGTTAGTAGTGACCAATTTGTTACTTTTTAAACATCTGGGGAGCATGCAATTAATCTATGTAATAAGGGTAGGATCCTGGGCATGGAGCAAAGCCCACATAAGAGAACAGACCCTGGAGCTCTGGGGTGAAGAGGCATGAACTTGGCAAACAGACTTATCTAGTCATGCAACTTAAGAGACATTTGGTTGTCACTGCTCTAAGAGATGAGGGAAATTCTTTCGTAAAAGTGAATGAACGTGATCACACATTTGGAATTTGTCATCCCTTAAGAAAGGCATAAATAAATCAGGAATGTTAGTCAAGAGTTTCTTGCAGTGGAAACTCTTTTAAAAGATGAAAAAGTAAATTCAATGTGCATACATGCTTACTTTATACATACATAGCAGTTACGTATTGCTGATTCCTGTCTATATGCTTCTTAACTTTAGAATGCCTCTTCCTTAGAGGTTTTCAGTGACGGAGCTTCTATATAAGGCTTTTTTTTCTTTTCTTTTTTTTTTTGGCCCGAATGAAAGAAATGGAATATTTTAAACCTTTAAAATACCGAGTTTCTGAAATATTGGGCTTTTGTTTTTTGGTCCATGAAACTGAAATACTCCGTTGCCCAAAGTATTCATCATTGTAACTTCAAAATGCATGATGGCTATTATTGCATAATTTTTCAGCCTTCCCTTTCTAGTCTAATA
Organism: Natator depressus; assembly: GCF_965152275.1. Taxonomy (NCBI): domain Eukaryota; kingdom Metazoa; phylum Chordata; order Testudines; family Cheloniidae; genus Natator; species Natator depressus. Next base: position 94,307,930 of record NC_134237.1, on the reverse strand, counting down.
ATCAAAATTTGAAATTGTCTGGCCTGACACACAATTTCACTTTTTGTTTTTTAAAAGAAGTCTATTGTGGTTACTTTACAATGTGCACATGAGAAAAATCCCCCTTGGCCTTCCACTAACAACCTTTCGCCTCCTGCTGTTTCAGCTAATGAGAAGGAGGTTCAGAACCATGTAACAGATAGTCTTTTCCCTTAACAAATGCTACAAACCAAAGAATTGATGAGAATAGAACACAGAAGACCTAAAAAAAGACAAAACTTGCTTTAGGTAAAGATCTCATACACACTAGACCACCAGTGATGATGTATTGTATGACAAAGGTTTCTCAGCATTTTATATCTTATACAAGACTCTACTTGTCTCACTACACTTACAGGCACACCACTTATTTTTCAATACTAATGTACAGTTTAATAGAAATTCCTCTTTCCTGTTTAATTTATCATAATCAGACACAGTAAAATAAAATAATTACATGCAACAACAGAAACAATGGCTCATGAAGTGACGTTTAATTATAGTAAATTAGAATGTTTTTCTAAATCAAGAAACTCATGATTCTTTAGTCAGACTGCCAATGTACCTACATTCTTCTGTGTAACTAGTAGGGCCGGCTGAAAAGTCTGTCAAAATTGCTTCATTTTGCCCTTAAACATTTTGAAATGTACATCAAGTTGTATGAAGTTTTTTTAAAAAGGTTAAAACAGGTCAAAAACTGAGTGAAATGTTTCATTTTGGGGTAAAAAAAATATTTCAAAATGCATTTTGGCGGGGGGCATACATTTCAGTATGGCCAGTGAACTTAAAAAATAACAACTTATTTGTACAGTTCTAGAAAGCAGAACTATTAGGGCAAATTTCATACACAATGCAATCAGAGTTGGCCCCACTGAAAAGTGTGACTTTAAAAGGGTAATTTACCACTTACTATTTCCTTTTTAGCTTTATCTGAAAGGGATTGCATATTTTTTAGGTCAAATTTTCTCTGGGCTGGTTTGGGTTGTCTTATTCAGTCATCTTCATTTTTTGGTGTTTTTTTTTTAAGATGTATATTTGTTGCATTTTGTAATGAGTCCAAAGGTCTTTGGGCATAGAGTGCCCAAGAAATGAGAATTACTGGGAATCAATTACCTATACATACATACACGCCTTATTTAAGGGCAAAATGAAGCTGCTTCCAATGGCTGACTCATTCAATAGGATTATCCTTCTGTGCATTGATCATCGCCAGGGATCTATATAACAGGTACATCTTTGATTTGTATATTTGTCATTGTCTTTTTGTGGAAGGAGAAAGGTGTTACCTCCTTTTTTACCACAAAGTAATTTTATACTGTATCCTTCAGTACAATACATTAGCGCATACTGACGTGGCTCCACTAAAGTTAATGGAGTATGCCGATTGACACCAGATGAAAATCTGACAACTCCAGCTAAGAAGTTGTTTTTTAAATTTTTTGACAGAAATATATCAGCTGTTTGTTCATATTTAATAGATTTAGCTTTAGGATACAGTTATTAAAGTCATTTATCAGTTATCCTCCCCATAAAACATTAGATAAACCATGAATCAATTTAAAAAATGTCTATCAGAGCTATGATTTTTTTTCTTTTGTTTACCTGAACTTTGTGGATTGTGTAGCCTCTAAATATAGATTTAAGCTTTCTCCAGATGTCTACAGACCAACTTTCTTAGAACATTTGGACGCTTAAATCAGTCTGTCCCTTGCCCTGTCATTTGCCATTCCTCCTAGGAATTACTATAGACCCAACCTTTATTACTACTCTCTTATGGCTTGACCCAGAGCCCATTGCAGTTAACTGAGACACTCATCAACGTCAATGGGCTTTAGACCAGCCTCTTAGTTTGTGTTGTATCAATTATGTCATGTGAACTATGTCTATCACAATTCATAATATTCCATCAAGGAAAAAAGTTATGAGAACTTCATAATTTGTTTTGAATGACCTACTCTATTCAAAGTTATATTTTTCCATACTGTAAATTGATGCTGCATATACATGGAAATATGTGGCTGAAATTTCAGAGGATTATGTAAAACCTGATAATCCACGTATAGTACCTAAACTGTGTTGAATATATTAGGGCTGTGGTTCTGAACCAGAGATACGTGTACCCCTGAGGGTACTCAGAGGTCTTCCAGGGGGTATATCAACTCATCTAGATATTTGCCTAGTTTTACAACAGGCTACATAAAAAGCACTAACGAAGTCAGTACAAAGTAAAATTTCATACAATGACTTGTTTATACTGCTCTATATACTATACACTGAATGTAAGTGCAATATTTATATTCCAATTGATTTTATAATTATATAGTAAAAATAAGAAAATAAGCAATTTTTCAGTAACAGTATGCTATGATACATTTGTAGTTTTGTGTCTGATTTTGTAAGCAAGTATTTTTAAGTGAGGTGAAACTTGGGGGTATGCAAGACAAATCAGACTCCTGAAAGGGGTAAAGTAGTCTGGAAAGGCTGAAAGCCATTGTATAGGGCCCTGTCTATCTGCACACTCACAAATTAACGTGGTTCAACACCACATAAAAGCCTGATATTTAAAAAAAAAAAAAAATCTAGCAGACAGTCACTTTACAGCTATGTCTGACTCCTTGGAGTCTTGGCATTGTCTCTTTCACAGCTAGTATGATGTCTTCCCTGGGACTCTTTCACTGGCATTCTGCCTTTCTTTTCCCCTTATACCTAGAATACTCTGAATACTTTTAATTGGCATCCAGTCAAAGAATGGCAGGCTGCTGATAAAACACACATTGTAGTTTACCATCTGGCCATTCTTCCACGGTTTGCAGAGTGTACAGTTTCTTTTTGTCATTAAACACCATTATTCAGTGTCAAAGGAGCTTATTTGCTATTAGGGAGCTGATTCATAGAAGTGTTACACATCACTTACATAGATTTTACATAGAATTTGCTCACACAAAGTGCAGAATGGACTGTTTTCAAGTAATGTACAAAAACATTTTAGATTAATGGATCCTTTCCCCTCCAACGTTATAAAGGTAGCTAATTTTTTATTTTTTGTTCTTATTACACAATCAAGTAGTTCACAAAGGAAAAAGCAGAGAGGAAAAAAAAAGAGCTTGAGCACCTAGACTGAAAGCTCTCTAGAGAAGGGACTATCCCTTTTCTTACTTGTTTGGACAATGTCTAGCACAACATTGTCCCGATGCCTGATTGCTGATAATAGGCTCTGTTGTAATAATAGTGAACTTAGTGGATATATTACAAAGGATTTCACCCCAGATCAGCTGATAAACAGAAACAAACCAACCACATCTTTGCCCTGTGTCCAACTGAGTAATGTGTATTTTTCCTTATCTCAACATTTTATAGCACCCACAAATGTAATTGCTGCTTCCAATACACAATTGTTAATATCTCATTTCTGAAGAGCTCAAAGTCTATAACTCCATTGCACGATGTAGGATGTGCTAGCACAGAAACATGCAACTACACGAAGTCCCAGTCAACAGGTCACCACCTGGGCTCAGTGGTCCACAACTGCTTACAGGACTGGGGCCTAAATGATAAACTCTAGAGACAAAAGATGACATAACATAGGTGAGGACGCTTTCACCCTCTCCATCCCTGTGGAAAAGCACCCCCAAACCAGTTATCCCAAGACATACTTAGTCATAGGGTGACCAGACATCCCGTTTTTAAAAGGACAGTTCCATATTTAAGCCCTCCTGCAGGTGTGCTGACATTTTCTTAAAAATGAGCAAATTGTCCCATATTTTCTGTCTTCTCCCCCCACCAGTACCGGCGGGTCCTGCTGCTGACCAGATCCCTGCTCACCAGCCACCTGCCCACCAGTGCTGAGTGGGAATGGGAGCCAGAGGCGGATGATGGGGGTTGGTGTGCAAGGCTGGGGCGAAGAGGCAGTGCACAGGGCCAACTTCTCCTCTTGCTGGTCTGTCAGTGTAGCCCCCGCTGCATGCCACCTCTCGGCCAGCAGGGCCTCGCCCCCCCCATCCTGTTTCCGGCCGGCACTGGCTGTCTACTGCAAGCTGCAGTGGCCGGTCAGTGCAGGCAGGCGCCAGGGGGCAGCCAGTTATGCGTTTCCTCTGCTGCCCATCCATCAGCCCTTTATGTGCTTCCCCTCTGGCTGTCCTCTCCCGATTTGCCCCCACCCCTCCTCAGCCCCACTGCTCCTCCATATCTCCCCCAGTGGGGCACATCCCGCTCCCAGCACTATGCAGAGAACCAACCCCTGGGCAGAGTGCTCAGCTCACCAACAGCCTGGCTGGCAGGCTCCTTCCTTCCCCCACTGCCTCTGGCTGGGCCAGTGCCCTGGGAAAGCCCAACACCCAACAGCGCAGGATGCTGGCCAGGAGGAGCTGAGCTCTGCATGTGCCCAAGCCCCGCACAGTGCTGGCACAGGGAAGCTAAGCTGTGAATGGTGGGTGAATCAGGGGAAGCGATTTCCAGTCCCTGTTCATGTCCCAAACCTGCAGGGTCCACAGCAGCCCTTGGGGCAGTGGCTCAGCATCCTCTTTGCCTGCCCCCATCTAGGTCTTGACCCCAGGAGCACAGGGCTGCTCCGTCCCCTAGGTCCCCTCCTCTGCTGAGCCACCTCTCTGGCTGGTTTCACTGAAGACCCTGTAGTCAGATTCCCTGGGCCCTGGCACACAATGCATCCTTAGGGCTTAACCCCTTCCTGCTGTAGCCAAGGGACAGGAAGCAGCTGGGTTATATTGGTCGCGAGCAGCAGCCTGGAGGTGTTAGCTGCCTTTTGACACTGTACAGGCAGGAATGGTTTTCTGGAAGCCTACCTTCTTTGGAGCCATACTACCAAGGACTTCCCTATGCCTGCAAAAGCCCCCATGCACCATCAAATGCATCTGCAGAAAAGTTAATACACCAGGGAACTGTATTAACTTTTCTGAGTATCTGCACATGAAGAACCCATGTCAGCCCTGAGGAAGAGCAAATAAGCCATGATTAGCCCAGGTGAAAGTGTCCGCCTATGCAAGAAATATACACATCAACATCATAACAGGGTGGGTTGATAACTCACTGGGTGTTTTGGAGGTACTGGCAGAGGTGGAAGGCTAATCTGAGGTACACATACATGACGCTGACGTGTTTATTCTGTCTGATGTGTTTTAAAGAGTAGATTATATTGTAAATAGAAATGGAAACATCTAATATATAAAATACAGACATTTTAAATAACATCAGTATAGCAATTACCAGTCAAAAACATTGAGAGAGATGTTAGGCTATTAATATGCAGGTGCAACTATTGTTAACATTAAAAAGTAGTTAGCTGTGTGAATTAATGACAGAACAAGCCCCTAAAGGAGGCTAAAAGGTTGGTAGTGAAGTGAAATTTACTTAACATTAGACCTCAGGAAACACTGAATTATGTCAAATGATGTTGATTCATTATCTGTAATACCAATTAATCACTTTTTTGTGGCAAACGTAAAAATGTAAATGAATAGCTTTCTTAATGTAGTAATATCTTTTATTAACAACAAACAGCTGAGATTACTGAAGGATTTTTGCAGTAATGGGAGCAATAGTTTGTAACAAATGAATGTAATTTACATTACCGCAGGATTTTCGCTGCAGGATTTCGTTTAGGTAAATTATAATGCTATTAACTTGTTAGAAAAAAGAGTCAAGCAAGGAACAATTACAGATTTCAAATATGGATCCAATCACATAAAGCTGAAAAAAAGAGGAACTAGAACTACAAGGAAATAAGATGTTCTGCAGAGCAAGTATACTTGATTTAGGATATTCTGTAGCCTTTGTTAAAATAGTATAGTTGAAACTCTGTGGTTGCCAGTCATAAGTGATGGAGAGCAGCATGGTGTATAAGAGTGGGCACAGGCCAAGTGGGTTCTGAGTTCTAATCCTACCACTGCTTTACTGTATGGTCTTGGACAAGTCACCTCACTTTTCTGTCTGAATTTCCCCTTCTGTAAATTGGGAATAATGACACTTGCCCACTGTCATAGGGTTCACTCACCACTATGGGTGCCTCCTCCTGGCCGCTCTGGGATTAGATCTTTCTAGCTGCTGGTGCTCCCTCCTCTGGTGGTCTTTCCACCCATCATTCTCTCACACCCTGTGGCCCCTTTCACTCCAGGACCTGCAGCTTTCTCTTCATGACTTGCTCTTTCACCCAGGTCACTAGGGCCCCTCACTCTTCCTGGGTATCAAAGACTTCCAGGGAAAACCGTCCCAGGCAGTCCACTCTTCATTGGCTGGTGTATGCCACTGCCCCACTGGCTGGTAGGGGAACCTGGGCCCCACCATATATTCTGGGTTCTAGCTCAGGGGTCCTCTCATCGACAGCCAACGTCCACACTATCCCATGCCTTGCTGCTCTTCCCCTGAGCCTTTCCTACCTTTTTGGTTTCCTCCCCTTCAAGGTTTGCCAGCGCAAACTCCCTCCTTCGAGAGAGGGACTGTAGACTATATAGTCTCAAAACCACCTCCCTTCTCCAGGGAGTGACTACAGGCTACCTCCCTGCAGCCCCCAGTTACTCTCAGTGAGGCCTTAGACAGCCCCCTCCCGTTCCTGTCCAGGAAAGCTTCATGTCTAATTAATCCCTGCTCCCTGACTCCTCCTCCAGGTGCAGTCTGGGCAGTTAATTGGTCTACCTAGCCACTTTATCCCCTCAGGTCTTGTGTGGGGTGGACACCCACCAACCTTGCAAAAATGTTATAAACGTTTAAAACTTAATACATCTGTACGGTGCTTTAAATACAGGAAGTGCTATAAAAATGCTCAGCATTATTACTGACTTCTTGTGGCTCTTGTGCAGAGTGAACTAGCCTATCTGGTCATACTAGCTTTTTCAGGGATTGTATTTGACCAACTTGAAGAGCTGCTTTTTTAATCCAATTGGACCATGGTGGACATCCAGATTTACTTAAGGCCCATTTTCTGGAACCCCGGTTTTGGGACAAGACTGTGTGTGGATATTTATTTCAGAACAAGAGAGCTGTATTTTGATATAAGTTAAGTTAGCACACAATTGACTTAAGTGATATTGAAATAGACAGATTTTATTTCTAAGTAACAGTGTCCACACACAGACTTACACCGAAATAACTGAAGATACAAGAATTACCACCAATTTATTTATTTTGCTCCCAGTAACTAGGTAAACAAGCTCTAAATTGCTATGACCCAAAGCATTTAAATCTTTATAAGTTAAAACCAACATCTTATACTAAACCCAGAAATTAAGTGGAACCAGATTATCGTGTGCACAATTATACATTGCTGAGCATGCTGCTCAATGTTCCCTAGCACCATTGTAGCATTCTGTACACAGAATGGCTCAGGGGCCTTCCACTTGGCTATCATCACCCTATTCACTCTGTTCAAAGAGTCCGAGAGAAGCAAAGACAGAATTTCACCCTTAATTGTTTCCATCATCAAAAATATTTATTTAAGCAGCTCCCAGGAAATTTAGTATCTCTTTAAATCTTGGTACCAGCTAGCAAAAAGATCTCTTTGGAACTCTGCAAGCCATGTATTTGATTGAAACATGCATACACTTGACGAATACCTGTTCTGTTCCTTCCCTCTGAAGCACCTAGGCCAATGTCGGAAGACAGGATATTGGACTAGATGGACCATTGGTCTGATACAGTATGGCCTTTCTTATGTTCACACCCATTTTTTTTCCTTCTTGCAGTTCTCATTAGGTTTCTAGTGGATTCAGCAAACAGCAGGGGAGCCCTCCTGCTGATAATTTAACATCGTAAAATCCCAAACCTTAACCAAACAGTGTGTAGCCAAGTGGATAACAGGCCAAATTCATCCCTGGTGTGAATCACATCAGGGATGAATTAAGCCCAATGGGCCTGATCCTCCATTCCATTACACCCATTTTATATAGAAATAACTCAGTTGAAGTCAATGGAGTTATATCATCACAAAACTGGCTCATAGGAGCGGAGAGTCTGGCTCACGTGCCTCGCCCAACTTCAAAAGTTGCACTCACATGTTCACCTTCTGCTAAGGTTCTGTTTTTATTAATACACTTTAGCTATACATAAGTTACTGAATATTTACCACTTTCCTAAAGCAAAAGAAAAGCTACCTAACTGCAAACTATATCACATATTAAAATGCCCAGTTACTATCTGTTCATATGGCTGGACTGTTGGTTTTGTATCTGCAACAGGCACATCAGAAAGGAGTTAGGAGTTCAAAGGGTCTGCACATGCATGTGGAGAAGAATGTCTGCAGGAGGGTCTCTCTCTGCTCACCCTCTAGCAGGAAAAAGCCATCTCCCTGACATTGTGCCCACTCCTCTGCAACTTATGAAAGCCCATGCTCTGAAGCACCACTTGGAAGAGACTCAGACTTTGAAGTGAGGGTAGTGGTGGGAAGGGTGCAACTGTGGCAGCACCTGCCTCCGAATGGTCTATGCAGAGATCTGGGATGGAGTTAATACAGGCGTACTCCCTGTAGGTTCCTTTCAAGGCTCATCCTTGTGCAGCCAGGGGCAAGAGAACGAGCCAATGGCAGCTTGTTCCCAGCAGATAACAAAAATATTCCCCTAAGAAAGTTGAATGGAAAGGTTAAGCCTTCTGCCACAAATAGCACAAACCAAGTGAAATGTAGTCATTTGAGCTGATCTGCACATTAGTATGCAAACTCATTTATCAGGCAGTTCAGTACTCTGTAGACCTCCGTAAACATTTCTTTGCTAACTAGCACACCTACCTAACTTAGGTCCTTCTGTGACCCCATCACCAGCCTCTGCCTGTGCCTCTCACAATCAGTAATGGATTTAGCATTTCAACAGCCCTGTTAATATTCCCAGTTTACAAAGGGGCACCTGAGATCCAGAATGTTGCATTATTTGCCCCAGGTCACACAGAGAGTTTGTAGCATTGACCATAGGACTCACAAGTCCCAAACCACCATCCTAATGCTAAGATCATCCTTGTGTCTATCTAGAACACATGAAAGGCAGTGGCTGCTTCCATCTATTTGGAAGTTATTAATAAATTTGCACAGAATGTGTGGGATGACTGAACTAGCATAGATTAAATAAGAACAAGCCTGAACCCAAAGTTATTTTGGGGATTAGTTCAGTTTAAAAAAAAAAGTTTTTTTTAATTAAGTCCCTGCTTCCAACATCCCTCATATCTAATTAATCCCTGCTCCCTGGCTCCCTAGATAAGAAATAGTCCAGCCATTTTCCTGCTATTTCTCATTCATCCAAAATGAGACCATGATATTAGAGCACGAAAAATCTCTTACTGGTTCCTTTTATGAGGTTGCACAAACTTAAGGTCTGGTCACTGATTGCTCTCACTGAAAGTCTATGGCAGCCCTCATGTCTTTGACATCCTGTACATCAACCAATCTCCATCTCCTGCTTCAAATTTACCCCCCACCAAGACAGCATTCCAATGCTGACCTCTCTTTCTCCCTCTTATCTTTGAGCCCTCAAAACACTCAGTACCAGTTTTAAGAAATTCTCCTAAGGGTGTGCAATTCATGCTGGCTATTTGTTGTTTTGGACTCTTGGTTGTCTCTCTAATGACCTTGCTTTTGTGCCAAGTGAAATGAACCATTTTTTGCCCTCTGTACATTAATAGAAAGATTAAATGATTCTCATTTACACTATGGCCATTTTCCACCACTCTGGTACCGTAAGGAGATTTTAAAGTGCATAGAACTGTAATTTATTTGCATTCAGGCCTCTTGGACACTGCTAAGAGTAGTGTAAAATAGCATCAGTGTAAATGAGAACCAGGCCCTAAGTCCCTCTATGGGGAAAGTGAGCTGGTGCCCAGATCTTCTGATTTGTTAGTAATTAGAAATGGACGGTATATGGTTGTGGTTTCAATTGGTTTCATGCTATGCATGTTTTTACAAACAAAATCCAACACCCAATCAGATCTAGTGTTCATGGATGTCTTGCTAGTAAAACAGTTAATCCAATTCCTTTAATGACATATTTTGCTTATCTGCTTTTTTTTTCTATTTTGGGCACAAAAGCACATTCAATCTAATGTTCAGTGATTTGGAGCTTGCAATTTGTTCACCTCTGTTAGATTTCTGGTTCACATAATGTTTTATAAATTGAATACTCATTGTACAGCTGCTTCTGTAACTTGTTGTCTAGTTTCAATACCACTTTTTTTTCCCCTAACACCACTACTAGTTATAAAATAAGAAAGTACTTTTTCTCCTGTCCATCGACTCACTTGAATCATTGCTTGTAGAGTAATTACAATTCTAAATCTTCTATCCTTTAATTAGTTTTCATGACTCTTCATTCTCTAAATGGTTTTAGGGGGGAAAAAAATCATCTCTTTTTTCCCCTCAGACTTCTCTCCTTTGCATACTTATTCAATGCCAAACCAAAAATATTAAAGAACCCTGTCTGAAGCAGAGCTGGTGAAGATTGCAGAATGTTTTCTGTGAGCATTCTTTTGAATTTTTAAATTAATTCACTTTAACTGTTCAGACCTTTTTCTTTTTCCATAAATTTTCTAGCAAATTGCTATCACTGGTGGGGATGTCAAAAAAAAAAAAAAAAAAAGTTGTTAACAAATACTGCAGAATCAGAAAACAAAATTTCAAATCTGTAATTTTAAGTATTTCTATCAGAAACCAGACTCTAAAAGTACATGCATGGAGTCAGGGAACAGAAAAATACCAAGTGTCCAATTTCAAATTCTGAATACATGGAATGAACTTGGGAACAAACTACATCAGGAATTAAACACAAGAATTATTTGCTGAATAATTTTGAATAAGAAGGAGAAATCCATTGAATAAATTATCTATTGTAAACTATTCATCCAGCACTAATTTAGACTAACATTGTAGCAACCCGGAGTATGGAAGATCTTCCTGTCCCACCTCCCAGAACTCTTCTAACAAATCTGCAGCAGAAGGTCATGTATGGGGTCCAAAGGTCATTCAGGGCAGGGTGAGGCAGATGGCCCAGGATGAGACGGTATCAAGCATCAGAGACTGGCTCACACTTTGCCCTTTTAAAGGTCATCTATATAGGAAGACATACATTATCAGCAAACTTCCCCAAGTGGGGAAATGATGGAAAAGCTCCGATAGGTAGAGTGCAGGCAGACAACACGTGGGGTACAAGGCTACACAGGAACAAAATAGTGTTTAATTTTTATCACTTTTGCAGTAAAAATGGCCAATTCAAAACCGCAAGACTATTACAAATTCCACAATCAAAAAACCATGCATAACTATACATTGAGCCCTGAGTGTACAGCAATAGAACATAAACAAAATTATAAATCAGTACCTGACTCCCAAATTCTCCAGCATTCCGAGGCACTCATACTTAGTTAAGTGTCAGCATGTTGGAATCCTACTGGATCAGAGTGAGGTTAAGTTTTGTTTCCTAAAAGAAATATATGTAGAATTTAGTAAAACTCTCCAAAATATGTTTATTGATTTAGAGTAAATGCTGTTTGAGGGCCAGTAGGTGCCTTTCATGGTATAAATCTCCTCACTTGTGATATGAGTTACTGGTCTCCTGCAGCTACCACCTCTAGGAAAGTTTGTATTCTATTCATGCTGCACTTAAAGTAGCATCGCAAATTCAATTTTTGACAAGTGAGTGAAAGATCATTGACAAGTGAGTTTTATCATCATCGTCAGGGTGAGAAAATAGATATTGTGCCTCATCTGTTAAATATTCTAGATGATTTTGAAAAGCTTCCCTAAAGATACAGCTCTGTATAATATTAATTAATATAATAAATTTGTCTAGCGAGGTTTTTATCATGGCAGCCATAGCTGGAGTATCTGAGCACCTCGCAAGGAGTTAAAAACCCAATTCACAAATGGCCTGTGACTTAAGTTTCCTCCCTACTTATCCCATAATACACTGCTTGAAGGGAAAGTCTGGCTGAAAACTAACAACTTTAAAGCTCTGAAATCTAGTATTTAAAACATTTTATTTTAAGTGTGGATGGCTTGGTATGTCACCTAATTTCCTGATTGTGAAACAGTCAAGCCAAAATTCAGAGCTCAACTTGTAAGTGATTAAAACAAATTAAAAAAAAAACCCAAACAAAAATCTTTTGCATTACACCAGTAATGAATCTTATCTTCAACTTTTTTTTTTTTTTTTTTTACTTCTACTATGATTGTGTCTAATGAATATACCCTTTAACCATCTGCCTCCTGGAGCATTAAATGCAGAGGGCAACTCTGGAAAGACAACTCAAGTAAAATATAAACCCAAATGACATGGGCTGAAGCACTTGTTTGTTTAAAAACAATTTTTTTTCAAGTAAAGTTCATTCTGGTTTGATGCCAACGCATAGGGAAGTACAATATAAAGCACTAATAAATCATAATAATATCCACAGACTCTGCACATTTCTATTGTGTTTTTCTTCTAGTAGTATTTATGCACTAGAGGAATTAATTACAAGTATATTCTCAATTATTATTTATATAGAGCCATAAGTGTACATAGCGCTTTACAAAAACAAGTAAAGACAGCATCTCTGTTTAGGAAAGTTAATCTAAATCACAACAAGGACAACAGGAGTGTCAGAAACAGGGGGTGGCGGGAAATTACAATAATCTTGCAGGTGCTTCATGGTAAGTGAGTGAGACATCAGAGGCTATTGTAAAAAGTATGGTTCATAATCCTCCTTGAAGAAGTGTATCTTGAGAAGTGGTGCAGGCATCGCATGCAGGGTGCGAGATTGCCCCTGTAAGGATGTCTTACCAAGAGTTGTCATCAAGGAACGAACCTGGGACATTTGGGGCTAAAAGCATAACCCCCATCACATAAGCCAAAGGAGTAGTTCCATTAGCTGGTAGCATTAGTAAACTCTTATCCTTTTCTGTTTACCAATCTCCAGTGGAGGAGATGTAACAGCCTCTGAACCATATGAAAATGTAGCATGTTTTAACCAGAAGATAGTCAAGACACTCAAGACATGTAGTAAAGAGCCATTAAATACATTGCTACTAAGTCCCCTTGCTTTTTAAAGCAATGAGCATTTCTCAGCCAGTTATAAGTGTACAGAAGCTATTACTGCATTTTGCCATTCAATATCAACCACATTGGGACAAAAAAAATCCATCATATGCAAATAGATATGATTTGTTTGTTTTTTTAATTTTCTTCACCATTATTCTATTTTAGCTTTATTTCTCCTAATTTAAAGTTGCTCTGCCTTCAGTGCATGCTATTTCCTTCTCTGTAAAATGCCATTTAGATGCACTAATTGTGAATGTCATTCTGTTTCCAGAGAATGATAAATACATTGTTGCTAGGAAACTGTTTCCCAAAGACACTATATTATATATATATATATATATATATATATATATATGCAATACAGAGGTGTCACAAGGCATCTCTGTCACTCAGAATACTCCACTGCATGGACAATTCATGTGGTTTCACACTCACAAATACCAGGGTGCTAGCCTTTCAAGAAGCTGTGTATGTCTTCTTTTCTTACAAAGTAACAATAATACAGCCTTACAGCAAGGGGAGGCTTCCATGCCACCATCACTCCTCAGCTCAGGCTTACACTCTGAGCTTCCCTTCCAAATTACCTCTTGCTTCCTGTTCCTCCCAATTACTTCATAAGCCCAGTGATTTCCACTCAGGTGCTCACAGAATTTGTATAATTACCTCCAGCTGGGCCTGCAGTCTTCTTCAGGCTGCAGCAATGGCAGTCATCAGGATGCTGCTGATAGTGCCCTGTCACAAGAGGCTGAGACAAAACTCCCTTTCAGGAGGGTTGTAGTAACAGCTAGTTAGTAGCTGTCTTTAGCAGATGGAAAACAATTTATATGCAGTTTTCAGAGTACCAGCCGTGTTAGTCTGTATTCGCAAAAAGAAAAGGAGTACTTGTGGCACCTTAGAGACAAACAAATGTATTGGTCTTTAAGGTGCCACAAGTACTCCTTTTCTTTTTGCGAATTTATATACACCCTCCCTGTTAACGCTCTTCTCATTGTGCACAGCAATTTCCCCTGAGGGATTAGAACTTTTAGAAGCAATACTTGCACATATTATGTTTTGGTGCTTCTGGATCATTGTTTTCAGTGCTAGGGCCTGATCTCTGCCCTAGCACTGAAGTAGTATTTGTTGTGTGCTTAGTTAAGCAGAGGACATTGTGTTGCCTTGGTGATATGTAAGTAATATTGAGCATATTCAATTATGTGAGAACTTGTTCAACAATATAAAGGCCTGGTCTAAACCTAAACCTAAACCTTGTTTGGTTTGGAAAACAAACCAAACAAACGCACACCTTTTTAAAGATTTATATAATTTAAGTGCCTTTTTTGGCTATCATAATGAACCCACAGTTTTTGGAAGGGAGATTTCTCAGCTGCTATGACTATGCCACGGGCACCACTGCTTATAAACTTCTCATATCCTGACGTGCAGTATGTTTTTGGGTGACCTTGACCAGGAAAAGTCCAGAGCAAACACACATGAATACAGAGACCCAGCAGAGAGCCTGCTAGGGAAGTGCGGTAAGATTAAAAGAGCTAGCCATGCGTAGTTTGGCAGAACAGCTCAGACAAGTATGCTTACTGTGTACATGCATTGGAACAGTCAGAAGAGTAAGAAGGGACAAGAATTACTTTGGGTGACATGCACATGGGTATGACCTGAAGCGATGGGATGAAACTAAACAAAGGAAAACATAGCATGAATGTAAGGGCTAAATTTCCTATTGTTGAAGTACATTCCTTTATGTAACAGTTTATAAAAAAAGAGTCCCAATCCCTTGGGCAATTTGAAGTCAAATGAGATGAAGCTAGGCATCATTAGCAATGCTCCTTTGCTAAGGAATGTCACTGGGACTGCATGAGGTGTAAATTGGGAAAATTTTCCTAGAAATATATTACCAGGAAGTTGCAGGGGAGGTTCACAAAGTTTGATGCTAATCTATAAAGGAAACAATAAAGGAAAAGTTAGTGGAATGTCTTCAGAATATCAAGTCACAGACCAGATTTTATTGCAAATGCCTTATTATGTCTGAGAGTGAAATGATACAATTTTAGGGACAGTGAGTTTAGGGTATGCTTTTGCAACTGTTTCATAGGCAAAGTTAGACTTATCTTGGTAGGAAGTGGCACTAATTCTGTAGATTCAAGCAACAGGTACATTGAGGAATTTTAAGCTGTAACCATATTGAAAAGAAGGGAATTCCAAGCCTCAACTATAGAAAGAAGCCCACAAGAACAAGGCCACAGACCTCATTGTAACATTCCAGGACTGCTAGTCTCAGGCCTGTTGTGAGTTTGGCATCTCTGCATTCATGTTCCCATAAAAAATACTAATAAACATTTTCTTTACATTTAAAATTTCTTGTTAGTATTTGGATTATGAGCATACTGAAACATAATTTACCTGGGGCTACTAACCTTCCAATTATTGAGAGTTCAAACCCATATTGAAAACAGGAGTCTTTACCAATACACAATACACATGCTTAAGGATCAATATTAACAGATCTTTAACCAGTTTGTCTAAACGCCAATTGACAAGCACACTGAGATATTTCATTTGTTTTGCTACCCATTTGCAGTAGGGCAACAGCAAGATGATGGCCACATTTGTGGACCTTTATTCACGTTGATGAGCACTTACTCTGTTGATTAGTCCTGGTAAATCAAAGTGTCTGATTAGGATCAATAGGATGCCTTACAGGAGAAGTAAATGCTCACCAACTTGAGTGTGGATTTCACAATGGAGACTCGTTCTCCTGGCAATCTTGAGAAAGCATAGATCACTCCATTGAATGGTCTGAAGTTCTGATATCAGCATTATGAAAAGCTCTGTATTCCACTCTCTCTACTCCCTTAATTTCCTAGTGTTTCTTGATCACACATGCTAATGGTGTCAGAGTCAAAATGAATAAGCATGGTGACAAAGAGCAATTTGTTTAGTTCCCCCCTTGCTAACCTAAATGACCAAAAGTGATTTTGCTGCACAGAATTAGCCTGCCTCTGAATGTCACATGCATATGCAGCACAGGGATCAGGAACCATTATGCTTGATCAGGGCCCAGTGCTTGGCCAAAATTATAAATATCCAGTATTACAAAAAACTATCCCATTCTATCCTGCCAAATACCATCTCTGTGGTTTTTAATTTTCACAAATGACAATTTAGCCATCACAGAAGTGCTAACATTCCATTTTGAAGAAATGGAATGGCTTGATGGTTATGATACATTAGGCAAGGATTCAAAAATTGCTGATGGAACAAGAAAAGGACTGTTGAGGGCTTCCAGCAATTCAGCTCATGAGCTGGTGTCATAGAAATCCTATCAGCTCTTCTTATCCACCAAAGACTACCTCATACAGACCTTCATTTCTCCAGTGAAACTAGAATTTTATTTTGTAAAATAGCAGAATCAGGATGTTTTCTTGACATAAGACATATTTCCCAACCCTCTTTGGTTATGATTGGTAGGAATACAACATTTCTACTGTACACAGTAAAATATAGATAGCTAAAAAAAAAAACTATATTGAGAGGAAGCATATATTATAGCACCTAAGAAATAAGAACTGTATGGAAGTTTAATGAAAATTCAGTTTCTTTTTCCTTACCTCTCTCACATGCTTCTGACATTATGAGTTAAGAGAACCTGAGGTTTAGCAGTATAGTAAATGAAAGAACATTCCAAGTTGCTTATCAGCCATGAATGTGAGCCTGTGCTTAAGTAATACTGCAATATATTCTGGCTACAGAGAGATAGGAGTCCTGTGATATAAAAGCTTAGCAACAAATTTTGCGGATTTTAAAATCTTGTTGAGATCTTGCAGTGTAGAATAGGCAACAATCACTGTCACTTTTCTTTCCTCCAAAAGCTGGATTTTTGTCTTCAGTGTAGTGGACTCCCTCTAAAACAGGCATGGTTGATCAACCACAATGCTGTTAAGGTTCACACCCATACTTTATATAAACTGGCTCCAAATCTCCCCTTTGAGACTTATCCTTAAGACAAAATTCTTATTTCCTGCATACTCATTTGGTTCTCTAATTCTTCCACACCTGGGTTTACCCTTTGAACTTCTTCAATATTCATTCATCAGCAGCTTTTCACAGAGGCTTCCAAGTGGACAGGAACACAAACTAAGCAACAGTTTCAGGAGAAGGAGATAGGTATCAGAGAATTCTTCCTTTTTCAGGCTCTCTTTCCCAGGGATACAGAGTTTAAAGGTAGGGTGAGGGGAGGAGGAACATTTACACTGCCAGTCATCCAAGCTGGTGGTAGATCCTGAATGGGAGATTCCTTGTCTTTTCACAGGTTTGCAGATTGCAGACAATAGTCTTAAAGGCTCGTGTGCTGAGCTAGTTTTTATTAAGAGGGAAAAAATGAAAGGTAATCCTGTTGAGGGAGACTGTTTTTATATGCTTGAAAATTATGTGTTATATTTAGGACAGGAGGATATACAGAGACTGGTGATTCCAGACATGTGTAGACTCTTAATAGCAAGATTATCTATTTCTTAGGCTGACCCTCTCCAAAGTGAGAAGTTGTTTTACTGGCCTGAATTGTTTAAAGACATAGGAAAGCTCTGGCAATATTTGACTGAGAACTAGTTGACATCCAGGGATTTAGGGT
This sequence comes from Natator depressus, assembly GCF_965152275.1. NCBI lineage: Eukaryota > Metazoa > Chordata > Testudines > Cheloniidae > Natator > Natator depressus. The sequence goes on along the minus strand of NC_134237.1, from coordinate 94,290,287 downwards.
TTGTATGTTTTTTCCAGTCATTTCCTATTATTGATGAACCTTTCTCAGGGATTGTCTTGGTTGAGGTAGATTCCTTGGTTCCTAGTAAATCAGGCTGCCCATATATAATTGCAGTTTGTGAATATGTAACTAGATACCCTGAAGCTTTTGCCATAAAAGATATATCAGCTAACACCACGTCACGTGTCCTAGTAGCATTATTTTTTAGGGTAGATATTCCCAGAAAGATACTTACAGACTATCGTCCTAATTTTATGACAGCGTTTATGAAACAATTTTGCCATATGTTGCAAATAAAATGAATTAAGTCCTTTCTAGATTACCCCAAGCAGACTGGCTTGTTGAGCAGTTTAACCAGATCCTTAAGTGCATCAGGGAAGGATTATGACAAGTGAACTTGTAGAATGAGACTGCTGGCTATTTTTCATTTGCTTAAAGGGAAGTATCTTTGGTCTCTTCTGTTGGATTACTCTGTGTCAGGCATGTTATAGTCTGTGTCTAAATTCTTTTGTAGAAAAAAATCACTTTTTTATGAGTTAGAAGTTACTTAGAGTAAATGCACTAATTAGTATCTTCAAGAGACAAAAAATAAACTGAATGTCTCATATGCTTTGTAAGATCCTTGACCACTTGTTTGGGATATTAATGTTCTCTTTAAATTTTAAGTTTTGTTTTGAGCAAGTGTTATTAAGGGAAATCGCACTGAGAAGCTTCAGACACCTCCACCATCATAGAGTGCAACACACATGATAATGGGCATATTAGGTACAATGATTATTAAAAATAAAACTATATTTCCTCTTTCCAATGAGCTTGTACATCTCTCACCTGCTTTCACATGTTCATGTGCAGCAAAATAATATACAAGAAGTTGGTGTCCTCCCAATAACTTTCTACTTTAAAATTAACAGACTAGTCTTCTTTTTAATTATGTAATGTCCCCACACCATCATTGACTTTGATGGAACAGGATCAAGCCCTTACTGTGCTAAAAACATTTGGTAAGAACAAAATTATTTAGATTAGACAAGACTAGGGTGGACAGGGAAGGAAATTAGGAATTTGTTACATAATTAAATAATGTGAGGGCAGATGAAATTCAACAGAGAGAAGTGCAAAGTAATGCATATTAGAGGGAGCAATTTAAACTTTTCATACATAAAAAGGGATAAAGAAAATGGTTAAAGACATGGAGATGAGTAGCTTCTTTACAAGGAGAGATTAAAAAGTGCGGGACTAATTAATCTGAAAAAAGTGAATAAAAGGAGCTAGATAAAGATCTATTAAATAAAAAGTTCTATAGAGAATACCCATCCCACAATCTCAGCACTGGAAAGCATTCATAGAAAATGAGGCCAATACTTTTTAAATAATTCAGGGAATACTTTTTAGGCAACATAATTAACCTGAAAAACTCATTGCAGTAGGATATCATTCTCTCTCATTGTTTAGGATATTAGTTGATCACTAGCTTTGGTTAAAAAAGAGCATTTGGTGTATTTTGTGGATTATGCTTTTTTCTGACATACGGGGCATTTAATACTCTGACAGATAGGATATGGAAATATGTTTACTATTGGTCTGTTCCAGTTGGGAATTCCAATATGTGCACAATATTTATTCCAATATATTTGCTGACGTTAGAACTCTCTTCAAAACAGAGTCTGAGGACAAGGCCAGAATGAGTTAACAAGTCTGGCCAGTGGTGCAGTGCGAGAAATGAGAATGTTCTACAATACTTCCTACTGTCCAAGCTAGATCAAACCCTAAAAGAACCTGCAAAGTGCTGAGTTCTCTGTTCCCCATCCAGTAAAGTGCTTGGACTTGTGCTTAATTTTGCACATGTGAGTAGTTTTACTGGCTATATGAGTGTGGCAGAGGCTGCAGCTACAGAAAAAGAGAGGGGGAAATAAGAAAAGAAATAGAAAAAAGTGCATATCCTACCACTTTAAGGCACATAAGTCAACATTTCTCTACTTGCCAGACACAGAAGTAGTCTTTTTAGGGCCCTCCACAAAACAAATTCAGAAATAAAAAACACAATTATAGCAGCAGAGAAAGCAGTCCTTAACATACAAAGTACCATTTAAACAGTGGAACTGGATCGTCAGTTTCCTGGTTGCTCCATGCTTCCTGACAAGGAAGAGACAAATTCCTATTCTACCCAGGGACTCTCCCACTAGCCTTTATGTTCCTGCTGTTTATGTCCCTACTCTAATGACCCTACATTAGTCCCTTATCTCTCTAAACTGGTGTGGGATTTATACAATAATGCGTAGCTCCTGAATAGCATTTTTTAATCCATGGATTTCAAGCTGCTTTTACAAAAGTTACAAGGCTGATTATGTATATTTCAAATTCCCCCTCTGCTCCTAAACAAATCACTACAAGTTGTTTCTTCTCATCAAGGCTAACAAAACAAAAGCAATCATCAGCCTATGGGCCTAGCCATTTTGGAGAGATGATGATCCCTCACACCCAAAAAGAATTTAGGAAATGATAAGAAAGTCAATAACAAGGAATTTTAAACAAGATAAATTTCAAGCCCCTTTTCTGATTGTTTCTGAACTTCCCAGAGAAATTCTTCCATGAGATACTAAATGGTATGTGCAATTTCAGGTTATTCTTTCTTGAAAGCAGAGGATGACAGTTGAGGTTGCAATGGGAGGATAGTTTCAACCTTAGACATGGAGTGGCAAATAACTCACTTTCATGAGTATTAAAATCACTCACAAAATAACCTCTCTCTTTATGTAAATTTAAAAAAAAACCCAGCAGGAATCTTGGTTAAGCCATGATTTTAGAAATCCAGTTAAGCATGGTAGAGCTGCTGTAGGCTGTTATGTAACCTTGTCAAGTGTGACTGATTGATTTCATCTGCAAATTGTTATTGACCGTAAATGTTGGCTATGGGTTGTTGCCAGAACTGAGAGTGCTGGTCATTCTTTTGAGTGAACAGAGGATGCATAATAAGTCCATTTTGTGCTGAAGAGTATGCAACTAGAATGTATTTAAATGATTTTAGGCGTGTGTGTGTGTGTCTGTGTGTACCACATCTGGGCAAAACTGCTAAACATTTCCCAAATATATTTGTCTGAATAATTAAAGGAATTTGCTTCTACTCTGTTTACACTTCCTTACGATTTGCTTTTTCTGAACGTTGTAGGAGAAGGATTTACACACAGGAACCCTTGTGGAAAAGTCCTGTAGAATGTAATAGAGAAGGATAACTCTTCTCTAAAATTTTTGAACCAACGTAGAGAATTTGATCAAATTCTCTATGGTGAGTAGAAGTCTCCCTCGTATTCCGTAGGCCAGATCATCCACTCAAACATGACTGTGAATGGTGATATTTCTTTGAGACAATGGTGGCAATTTTGGCATTTGAGTAAGATGCTTCTTGCCTAGGTTACCAATACTCTGATTGTTGTGCTGCTAAAACTGGCCCACGTCTTCATTTTCTGCCAAGTATAATATAGAATGTATTGAAATTATTCTTGCTGTACTATTCATTAAGCATTTGCAGGCAGAATAGTGCAAATACGCTGTTGCTGTTTTGCTGTTGCCAGCTGGCACTGGCATGGCATAAACGTGATGGGAAAATCAGATAGGAAAGCTGTCAACGTTCCTCCCCCACTCTGAACTCTAGGGTACAGATGTGGGGACCTGCATGAAAACCTCCTAAGCTTACTTTTACCAGCTTAGGTTAAAACTTCCGCAAGGTAAAAATTAATTTTATCCTTTGTCCTTGGAATATCCACTGCCACCACCAAACTCTAACTGGGTTTACTGGGAAATGCAGTTTGGACATGTCTTTCCCCCCAAAATCCTCCCAACCCTTGCACCCCACTTCCTGGGAAAGGTTTGGTAAAAATCCTCACCAATTTGCATAGGTGACCACAGACCCAAACCCTTGGATCTGAGAACAATGAAAAAGCATTCAGTTTTCTTACAAGAAGACTTTTAATAGAAATAGAAGTAAATAGAAGTAAAGGAATCACCCCTGTAAAATCAGGATGGTAGATACCTTACAGGGTAATTAGATTCAAAACATAGAGAATCCCTCTAGGCAAAACCTTAAGTTACACAAAAAAAGACACACAGACAGAAATAGTCATTCTATTCAGCACAATTCTTTTCTCAGCCATTTAAAGAAATCATAATCTAACACATACCTAGCTAGATTACTTACTAAAAGTTCTAAGACTCCATTCCTGGTCTATCCCCGGCAAAAGCAGCATATAGACAGACACAGACCTTTTGTTTCTCTCCCTCCTCCCAGCTTTTGAAAGTATCTTGTCTCCTCATTGGTCATTTTGGTCAGGTGCCAGCGAGGTTACCTTTAGCTTCTTAACCCTTTACAGGTCAGAGGAGTTTTCCTCTGGCCAGGAGGGATTTTAAAGGGGTTTACCCTTTCCTTTATATTTGACAAAAGCCTAGAGAGGAGAGTGAAAGCAATGTCTTTTGATGGAAAGGAGAATTCCCTAAAGTGAACTTCACCTATAATGCAACTGAGAGAAGTTCTCCAACACAGAAAATTACCCCCTTCAAAATCCATCAGGTAAACACATTCAAACTTCATCTGCAATGATGAGATTTGCTTTTAGAACTAATGAAAATGGGAGTGACTGGCTTTTTATAAGAAGTTCTTCCTAAATTTTGTAAATTTTTGACCAGGTATTGCTTAAAAATAATTTATTTCAAAGGAGTTGTGAAAGTTTACACCATCTTAGGATCTGCCTCCAAGTCTCTGGGCCAAATTCAGTCAGTCAATCCTTTCTCTCTTCCCTGCCCTCTTACCAAGCATAGCTCTCTGTTTGGTCAGTAATGCATCCTAGTCTCCATCCCATCTTTCTCTCGCTAGCCACATAATGTTGTTCTTTTTAAATCTAAATCACATCACTCTCCTTTTACTGATTGGTTTTCAAGTCCTGACTCAAATGAACCTTTGGGCATTGCAGTTCTCCATCTCCTAACAGTTTTCTACTAGCACTCAGCTACAGTATGGACCATGAGGCATTGTTCCTTTGTATATCCCTTTTTTGAAAAGGACTCGTTGGTCATAAGTTGGATGAACTTCAGTCAATGAGTAGCACTTTCCAGCTAGTCTTTTGTTCAACTTTGCTAACATGATACACATCAGGTATTACTCTTGTCTTGGCAGACCCTATACTATATATTTTCCTAAAGCTTCCCTAAGTTCAAGTTATTTATACTGTGGCAGGGCCCACTCACTCCTGACTCTGAGAAAGTCCACAAACAGCTCAGAGACCTTTATGCTGGTGAAACATCCAGTGCAGTTTATTTACAATGTTGGTTCCCATCACTCTTGTAAGCTATATAGCCTTGACCAGTGATGAGCTGCCAAAATCTCAAGAACTGGTTCCTTCAGTCGCTCCGGGACTTCGGCGGCACTTTGGTGGCACGTCCTTCACTCACTCCGGGTCTTCAGTGGCACTGAGGGACCCGCCACCGAAGTAAGACCAGAGTGCCACTGGGTGAGTAAAAAGGGATTCTCAAGGGGACCTTCCCCAGCAGGGAGCTCAGGCGGGCCAGATAGGATGGTCCTGCTGGCCAGATGTGGCCCACGGGCTGGAGTTTGCCAAACCCTTTAACAACTGGTTCTAAACCGGCTTCTAAATTTAACAACCAATTCGCGCGAACCGGTGCAAACCGCCTCCAGCTCACCACTTGCCTTACTCCTATAACCTCTGGGAACCTCAGCTCCTGAGGCAAACAGAGAAGAGCAATCTCTCTGCCCTTGTCTGCTCCCTCCCACACTTCCTTCTTCTTCCTTTCTGTGTCCTCTGCCTAATGGCTTAATTAGCCTTCCACCTCTCCTCCACCCACCATTTAGGCTCAGCTCTTCTTAACAAGGTCTGTTCTGCACTATTTAATTGGAGTTGTAGTGACCAGAGTGCTGGCTCAGGTATTGTTGTCCAGCACTCTGTCACATATACACACAGCCAACAGAGATTTATATGTATCACACCCATCAAACTTGCTTATTATCTCTCTCTTCCAATATAATTCTTGGCAGATGGCATGCCAGAAGTATGTAGGATTTGAGGAGGTTCAGGGAAATTCAGTGTCATGGAGAAGATTAGCTAGGGACAGGTAGGACTACAAGATTTCCAAATCACATAAATGCCAAAAAAAGCCTTTTAAAATGCAAGTTTTTTAAAACAAAAATCTGTAAAATAGAACTAATGAAAAATATTAATACTGCTGGGTTATGTAAGTGGAAAGGCCATAATGTATAGCTGTCTGTCAGCAATAATATTCATATGATCAAAATATTTAATATTGTAGCTAGTGAAATATAACTAGATCATTCTGCTGTATTAATAGTTCTTTTCAGTGGACTGTGGTCCTTTACTTGTGTTATATATGTCTCATGCAAACAAAGGTGATGCTGAATTGGGAGTGTATATTGGATTTCAGGTTAATAGTAAGGCATGTTATTTTAGCAGCTGTTCATGTTTGGGAATCCTTCTACAACAGGAAAAGAGAAATGTAAATGATTTAAGTACATACAGACTAACCAGTCCTGAACCATGAGGGTATTTTGTAGTTCAACACTGCCTGCAGGCTGACAAGTTTTTGTTCAAATTCAATATTTGCACATCCACTGATGTTATGGATGCAGATATCTTGAATGAGGTGCTAGCATCAACTGCTAAATTTATGAATGAAATCGTTGCACCATCTCAATTTTTAAAAAATAAATCAGAAAACCTGGTATTGTAGAACAGGGGGTACAGAAGGGGATGCAGTTACTTTTTTTTAAATATTAATTTAAATATTTATGAGGAGATGACAGAAGGGAGAATTCTCCTTGATGATTGATATTAAAGCCCAGCAGGTTAGTCAGTGCCACCAATCTGGAGATGGCACCTCTGAGAGTGATGTAAAACAGGATGATCCTAATAGGTGGATGTTGGGCACTCTTAATAGCATTTGGGTTACTCAATCACGTATGGGATTTTGGTACCAGTGAATCTCTATTAAAATATGTAATTTTAACAATTTCCCATTGCAGTCAGAAGAAATGCATTTTTGGAGTACATGTCTAATCTATTAAAAACAGAGTCTGAATTATCAACAGATGGTTTAGATGCATGTGTGTTTATTACTTGCAAATCTCTACCATAGGATGGATAAATAACATCAACCTCTCATCATCCACCTTTTATCTTTATTCTTCAGGCTTTCTAAGTGCTATATTGTTTTCATTAGATCGGATATGGAAACGAACACAAAGGTACAAAAATACTAAATGGATTTCTGGATTGATGCTCATTAAATATTAAAATAAATAATAAAATAAATTAATATTAAATAATATATTAAAATATTAAAATAAAATATTAAAATAAATTAATATTAAAATATTAAAATAATATTTTGCAACTGGAGTTATTTTTGCATTAACTTCAGGGTTGCACTGACAGCCCACTTTCAGCTGTCCAACAGGTTAGGTTCTGAGTAAACATACCTAGTAACTAAAGGTGACATAATTCCTCTTTGTGAGATATATGCTTTAAATATGTATGTTTGCCTCTTTAATATATTTTTAAAACGAGAAGTGAATTGTCATGTAAATATTCATTAATGCATATTTTATGTGCACTCCTTTTGCAATTGTTTGGGATTTGAGAGTCTCAATTGAGAACTGAACTCATTAATGTCATTAAAGCTTTTGTCTTCTCATAATTCTTTGAAGTCTGACAACAATATCAATCTCATCTGATGTCTATTCTTTATTATATTTTTTTCTAATAACCCCAACTTCCCTTTCTCTGCAACACTGACAGTTTGTTTCATAAACATACACAGAAGACTGCAGGTTTCAGAGTAGCAGCCGTGTTAGTCTGTATCCACAAAAAGAAAAGGAGTACTTGTGGCACCTTAGAGACTAACCAATTTATTTGAGCATAAGCTTTCGGGAGCTACAGCTCATTTCATCCACTGCATGCATCCGATGAAGTGAGCTGTAGCTCACCAAAGCTTATGCTCAAATAAATTGGTTAGTCTCTAAGGTGCCACAAGTACTCCTTTTCTTTTTACAGAAGACTGCAGATACCCAAATTCATTTTGCTCAGATGATGTGCCCAAGAATAGGAAATTATTTAAAGTAAAAGATAGGGATTCACTTTTTTTACTTAACGTTCTAAAACATGTTATACTATTTAATTACACATCCTTAAAATATATTATGCAATATTTGTCTATTTGTTAATTTCAACTTCAGCTCCTCTTTCATAATTATTTTTCACTCTCTGCTTTATCATTTTGATGGACACTTTGGCAATTTTTGGGAGGGGGGGAACTGATGAAGATTCTGCTCCAACTTTTTTAAAAAATGAAAAATGGGTCACCTTCAAATGCCAGTGGGATGATAATGCTCCCACAAGTTGTAAAATGTATGCCTTTTGTGAGTTTGTGTGCATGCATGCTTGTTTTTCAACCAGCTCTAGAGATAGTCAGTGGCACAAAGCCAGAATTTCCCCAAAGCACTGACATACAGCAACCTCATCACACACATTTCCTTCTTAAAACACATGCTGCATTTCCACTGTAACTCTACACACTGATTTGATTGTGAAATGTTGTTCTGGGTTAAATTACTGGTGATGTTCACTACTGCTGTCTTCAGACGCAAAGACTACGTAGGGCCATTTAGATCCAATTAGTGCTTGTTATGGATGGCAGCATTCAAGCATCACACAACCAACTCCCCTGGAGTCCTAGTGAATGCCCTGTTGCATTTGCAAAGCACATCTGCGCCTTGACACGAATACACCATGTCAAGTTCCCATCCATTGCTAACATCACACACAATGCTACTTCCCAATTTTACTATCTTGCTTCTCCCTTTGCACCTGTGTAGTAAAAAGCAGAACTTTAAGACAAACATGACAATATTTAATAGCTTATCCCTTGCCTAGTTTATTTCCCTAAAACCTTATGCTAACCTTACGGGTAATGCTAAAATTATGCAATTATTTCATTTTTCTGCTAAGTGATTAAACAAGAACATAAGAATGGCCCAACTGGGTCAGACCAAAGGTCCATCTAGCCTAGTATCCTGTCCTCCAACTGTGGCCAGTACCAGGTGCCCCAAAGGGAATGAACAGAACAGGTAATCATCAAGTGATCCATCCCATGTCACTCATTCCCAGATTCTGGCAAACAGAGCCTAGGGACACCATCCCAGCCCACCCTGGCTAATAGCCATTGATGGATCTGTCCTCCATTAACTTATCTAGTTCTTTTTTGAACCCTGTTATGATCTTAGCCTTCACAACATCCTCTGGCAAGGAGTTGCACAGGTTGACTGTGTGTTGTGTGAAGAAATACTTCCTTTTGTTTGTTTTAAACCTGCTGCCTATTAATTTCATTTGGTGACCCCTAGTTCTTGTGTTATGAGGAGTAAACAACACTTCCTTATCTATTTTCTCTACACCAGTCATGATTTCATTGACAATCATATCTCCTCTTCGCTGTCTCTTTTCTAAGATGAAAAGTCCCAGTCTTATCAATCTCTCCTCATATGGAAGCCGTTCTATACCCCTAATCATTTTTGTTGCCCTTTTCTGAACCTTTTCCAATTCCAATAGATCCTTTTTGAAATGCAGCGACCACATCTGCACACAGGATTCAAGATGTGGGCATAACATGGATTTATATAGAGGCAACATGATATTTTCTGTCCTATTATCTATCCCTTTCTTTATTATACCCAGCATTCTGTTCGCTTCTTTGACTGCTGCTTGAGTGGATGTTTTCAGAGAACTATCTATGGCTCCAAGATCTCTTTCTTGAGTGGTAACAGCTAATTTAGACCCAATCATTTTATATGTATAGTTGGGATTATGCTTTCTAATGTACATTGTGACAGATTTTTGTTACCAATCTGCCTGGGGCATCAGCTGATTAGGCTGATGCCACAGGATCATTTGGGGAGGAGGTACGGAACACAGTAAGTGTCTACGTTTTTAAAGCTGTATTGATAAAATAATAAAATAACAGCAGAGAGTGCTGGGAGCGCTCCCACATCACTTAGGGGGGGAAAAAGCATTAGTGCCCCAAGCCCTTACCCACTTTCATACTCACACACACACACACACACACACACACACACACACACTACCCACGACTGGCCAGGCCTAGGTGTAATGTCAGAAGAAGTGGGCGGGGGGGGGGAGGGAAAGGGTGGACGGGAGTGGTGTTCTGGGCCCAGGTCGTCCAAGGAGTTGCTGTTGATCTATGAGTTGCTCCAGCTCTCAGGAGGGTTTTAAGTCCTGGGCTCCTTGTGGGGGGTATTCCACTCAGGGATTTCTGCTTCTAGTGCCTTTTGTGCCAGTCCAAACCGGCTTGCTGTGGCCTCCTTGGTTTCCCAAAACATCCTGGCTCCGGAGCCCTTTTTTCCCCCCTTCTATTGGCCTTCACTGTCGCCATCTCATTTGCTCTCACTGCTATTTTTGCAGCTCTGCTCAACTTAGTTCTCCTCTTCTCACGGCTGGGCAGCTGCTAATTTCTCATCAAGCCCATGACCTTGGGCTGGGGCCAGAGTCTTATCTTCACACGGAGCTAGCTGAAGTGTTAAGTTAACCTGTTCTCTATTCTTCTCTCTCCCCCTCAGCCTCACGTATTCTGGAAAAAAAAAACTTCCACTCTCCACTCACACACCTTTGACCCTCCCCAAAATGCTCTGCAATACTTGCAACAGTGTTAGCCACATACAATGCTAATCTGCCTTCCCCGAAAACTCCCTGAGGGAGGGGGCCATTGGGGTGCAACAGCATTACTTTGCATTCATCAACTTTGAATTTCATCTGCCATTTTGTTGCCCAGTTTTGAGATCATTTTGTAGCTCTTTGCAGTCTGCCTGGATCTTAACTATCTTTAGTAATTTTGTATCATCTGCACATTTTGCCACCTCACTGTTTACCCCTTTTTCCAGATCATTTATGAATATGTTGGATAGGACCAGTCCCAGAACAGACCCCTGGGGGACACCACTACTTACCTCTCTCCATTCTGAAAACCGACCATTTATACCTACACTTTGTTTCCTATATTTTAACCAGTTACCAATCCATGAGAGCACTTTCCCTCTTACCCTGTGGCAGCTTACTTTGTGTAAGAGCCTTTGGTGAGGGACCTTGTCAAAGGCTTTCTGAAAATTTAAGCACACTATATCTACTGGATCCCCTTGGTCCACACGCTTGTTGACCCCCTCAAAGAATCCTAGTAGATTGGTGAGGCATGATTTCCCTTTAGTAAAACCATGTTGACTCTTCCTCAGATTATGTTCATCTAGATGTCTGACAATATTGTTGTTTATTATAGTTTCAGCCAGTTTGCCCGGTACCGAAGTCAGGCTTGCACACCTGTAATTGCCAGGATCACCTCTGGAGCCCTTTTTAAAAATTGGCATCACATTAGCTATCCTCCAGTCATCTGGTACAGAAGCTGATTTAAATGATAGGTTAGACTACAGTTAGTAGTTCTGCAATTTCACATTTGAGTTCCTTCAGAACTCTTGTGCGAATATCATCTGGTCCTGGTGACTTATTGCTGTTTAATTTACCAATTTGTTCCAAAACCTCCTCTAATGATTCCTCAATCTGGGACAGCTCCTCAGATCCGTCACCTAAAAAAACTGGCTCAGGTTTGGGAATCTCCCTCACATCCTCAGCCATGAAGACTGATACAAAGAATTCATTTAGTTTCTCCTCAATGGCCTTATCGTCCTTGAGTGCTCCTTTAGCACCTCGATGGTCCAGTGGCCCCACTGGTTGTTTAGCAGGCTTCCTGCTTCTGATGTACTTTAAAAAAATTGCTATTACTTTTTGAGTCTTTGGCTAACTGTTCCTCAAATTCTTTTTTGGCCTTCCTAATTGTATTTTTACACTTTATTTGCCAGGGTTTATGCTCCTTTCTATTTTCCTCACTAGGATTTAACTTCCACTTTTTAAAGGATGCCTTTTTGCCTCTCATTGCTTCTTTTACTTTGTTGTCTAGCCACAGTGGCTCTTTTTTGGTTCTCTTAAAAGTATATCCCAAATTAAAAAAACATAGTAAGTTAAGCTTCGATTATGGTGTCTTTAAAAAGTTTCCACTCAGGTTGCAGAGATTTCACTTTTGGCACTGTACCCTTTAATTTCTGTTTAACTAACCTCCTCATTTTTCCCTTTTTGAAATTAAATCCTACAGTGTTGGGCCACTGTGGTGTTTTTTCTGCCACCGAGATATTACATTATATTTGGACCGCTTGGTAATCATGACCATGCTATTTTCACCTCTTGGATCAGATTCTGTGCTCCACTTAGGACTAAATCATGAATTGCCTCTCCTCTGGTGTGTTCCAGGACCAGCTGCTCCAAGAAGCAGTCATTTAAGGTGTCAAGAAACTTTCTCTGCATCCCATCTTGAGGTGACACGTACCCAGTCAATATGGGGATAATTGAAACGCCCCCATTATTATTTTTTTTTATTTTAATAGCCTCTCTAATCTCCCTGAGTATTTCACAGACACTATCACCATCCTGGTCAGGTGGTCGGTAACATATCCCTACTGCTATATTCTTATTAGAGCATGGAATTTCTATCCATAGAGATTCTCTGGTACTGTTTAATTAATTTACAATTTTTACTTCATTTGATTCTACACTTTTTCCACATATAAAGCCACTCCCCCACCAGCACGACCTGTTCTGTCCTTCCGATATATTTTGTACCCTGGTATTACTGTATCCCATTGATTATCCTCATTCCACCAAGTTTCTGTGATGCCTGTTATATCAATATCCTCATTTAATACAAGGCACTCTAGTTCACCCATTTTATTATTTAGACTTCTAGCATTGGTATATAAGCACTTTGAACAGGAAGGTTCTCATTTAAAAATAAAGTTAACAGATTTTAATCAACTCTCAAACAGTATGATTGTTTAAATGCATTGTTATAAAAAGGCAAACAAACAATCTTCTGAGTTCTTTGAAGGAATCAGTACAAATGAATCTCTTGCAGGCATTGTATTTTGTTCAAGACTTTATTAAAACTGTTTAGTTACAGATAACCAAAACCTGACCACTGTTTACCATATAAAACTCATGGCTCTACAATTTTTTTTTAACTATCCCCTCAGAATGGTAAGCTATTCATTCAAGATTGAAAGTTACTGAAATTTTATTTATCATCCTGTCCACTTCTACTGCATAGTTATGAATATTTCTCAAGTTAACAAATTCAAATATGATCTAAATGAAAAATGTCCATCTAAATATTTTATCTTGAATTAAGAACACTTTGACCAATGAATACTAACATTTCCCATCATACCTCCTGAAAGTGTAGATTATTAATAATAAATAATTAAATGTATATTTTCCACCAATAGGTGGCACTAGAAATTTTGCATTTGATCTAATAAAACTAACACACCGGTTGTTATTATTTGAATAAATATATATAACCAACAAATTGGGAAGACTTTGAGCCAAACTCTGCCATCAGATATTCCAGCTTTAAACTGGGGGTAACTCCACTGACTTCAGTGGAGTTGCTCCAGGCTCACTCCTGTGAGAGAAGAATTTGTACTCATGCATTTCCTGCCACTTACATTTCTGTTTTCATTTTTTATGGTTCTTGTATAGTATTGATTTACCAAAGAAATTGCTTTTTGTAGTCTTCAGACTAATGACTAGCAATATGACAAACACTTCACTTTTGTTATATAAGTCAAGTTTCCTTTAATTTTTTCCCAACCTGCTTTTTAAATGAAGGAAGCAAACTAAAATATATCTAACCCTAATACACCACCTCTCTCCTCATGTCTTAGCACCACAGTTGCAATCAGTTGTGGTCACTCATGCTGGATACGCCTCACTTTAAACAAATGGGGGATGGTGACAGGGCATTCCCCAGGATAAGGGGTCAGCTGTGGCATCAGCAACCCCCGGTCCAAAATAGCCCTGCTATTAATGGGGATGTTAATGGGGCTTTCAGGAAGTACAAAGAGGGGGAGATCTGTGGGAGGGTGTGTTCTGCTGTCTGATTAAAAAAAAAGTTTCCCTAATTTATTGACTCTGTCATTGAAAAGTTAGTGACATTACATAAGTACACGTGGAAGATGATGTTAACTAACTATTCAATATCTGATCTTTTTACTTCACTGATTTTCATTAAGTTTCTCCCGAATCACAGTGACATCTCCTCTTTGGACCTTGAATAGACATCTTGTGTCAGGGAAGTTTGAAAAGTTCTATTGCAGGACTAATGAAATCTGATTGACTGCCCTCCATAAGCCTCCCATACATGCCCCTCCCCCGCCATCTGAACTGCGCAGGTGAAGGGAAGAGGGGGAAAAAAAAAAAAGAGCGCGTCATGAAGGAAGAGTCCAAAGAAGAGAATGGAAAAGGCAACAGCAGAAATGGAAAAGGCAAAAAGAAAAGAATATGGAGAACACAGGAAGGAAGAACAGTAATTTCAGGGAGAAGAGAGAGAGAGTGTAAAGAGGGAGTGTTGGAAAACTGAAGGGAGAGAAAAAAACCACATTAGCACAGTAACACTGTATCTTAGGAGCGTAAAGTCTTTCAGTGAGTACCCATCCTTTGTAGAACAAAACATTTACACATTTTTTTTTCTCCAAAGACGTTTACAAGACAGGCTCAATCTAGATGCAGCCTCACTGCACCATGTAAAACTATCGAATTGATGTGGATTGGAAACAGACATGATAGTATGATTAAACACAGAGGCTGCAACTTTTAAAAAAAAATATTACTCAGCTGGGGTAACCACCCCAAACTACCTGGCAGGATTGTTCCAGTGCAGTTCTCAAATGGGCATCAATGACCCTGGTGGAGTATAAACCTGAAGGTGAGTGTGAAGGCCATGCCCCTGCTGGACCATCAGGCCTGCCCTCGGATCCTGACTGGAAGCTAGGGACAGGAGCAATAAGACAAGGGGAGCCAGAGATGCGAGAGAAAGGGGCATACCTCCTCACTATGCATTGCTGTGCCCAGAATCAATGCCCAAGTCGTCTACTGGGTTATGGGGAACCCATTCGGACACTCTCTAACTCAACCACCACACTGGAAAATGCCAAAGGTGCAACAATTGTAATTTAAATCCCCAAAACCAGAGCTCCTGGATGTTGGATGGGAGGCGAGAAAACAGCCAACAGTTTGCCATATGGGAAGAATTCCCTCCAGACTCCAATACTAGTGATCAGCCTAGCCCCTAGCATTGCTGGAGATCCAGCAAATAGATTAAGGTTGGGAAGGGTGGAGCTGAAACAGGGAGCCCATGAGGGCAACAAACTGTAACAAACAATAGGTGTCAGTCCCGTGGCTCCAGCAACACCTTCATAGTCCAATGGCAGCAGAAGTGAGTGGGACGAGCCCTGGAGCCCGGTCTCAGATGCAGCTTATGACATTCCCCCTGCCGCCACACCCTGTAACATGAAAAAGGAAAGAGAGAGGCAGCAGCCCTCACATGCTGAACACTCAGGGGAACTGGAGAGATAAAGGAAAAGTGACACTGTCGCAGTTACTCCCAATTGAGATCCCAGAAGTGACACTACTGCTTCCAACCCCTTCAGAGCCACACCCATTAGTGAGGTCAGCATTTGTAGTTGTTACCTGGGCTAAGGACATAATTACAGTGTACCACAGCATACTGTGAAGTCCCCAAGTTATTTTCACACCTGCAGCAGGGTTCTTTGCAATTTACACTGACATCTGAGAAATGATTACAAACAAAAGTTACATGAACATAGAATCATAGAAGATTCAAGCCCTCAAAGCAGGGCCATCCTCAACTAAATAATCCCACCCAGGGCTTTGTCAAGCCAGGCTTTAAACCTCTAAGGATGGAGATTCCACCACTTCCGTAGGTAACCCATTCCAGTGCTTCACCACCCTCCTAGTGAAATAGCTTTTCCTAATATCGAACCTAAATGTCCCCACTGCAACTTGAGACCATTGCTCCTTGTTCTGTTATCTGCCACCACTGAAAACAGCCGAGCTCCATCCTCTTTGGAACCCCCCCTTCAGGTAGTTGAAGGCTGCTATCAAATCCCCCCTCACTCTTCTTTTCTGCAGACTATATAAGCTCAGTTCCCTCAGCCTCTCCTCATAAGTCATGTGCCCCAGCACCCTAATCATTTTTGTTGCCCTCCACTGGACTCTCTCCAATTCGTCCACATCTTTTCTGTAGTGTGGGCCCCCAAAACTGGATGCAATACTCCAGATGTGGCCTCACCAGTGCCAAATAGAGGGAAATAATTACTTCCCGTGATCTTCTGGCAATGCTCCTACTAATGCAGCCCAACATGCCGTTAGCCTTCGTGGCAACAAGGGCACACTGTTGACTCATATCCAGCTTCTCATCCACTGTAATTCCCCCTTTTCTGCAGAACTGCCGCTTAGCTGGTCGGTCCCCAGCCTGTAGCAGTGCATGGGATTCTTCTGTGCTAAGTGCAGGACTCTGCATTTATCTTTTTTGACCCTCAGATTTCTTTTGGCCCAATATTCCAATGTGTCAAGGTCACTCTGGACCCTATCCCTACCCTCCAGTATATCTACCAGCTTAGTGTCACCTGAGTCCTTGCTGAGAGTGCAATCCATCCCATCATCCAGATCATTAATGAAGATGTTGAACAGACCCATCCCCAGGACCGACCTCCACTTAATACCGGCTGCCAGCTAGACATCGAGCTATTGATCACTACCCATTGAGTCCAACAATCTAGCCAGCTTTCTATCCACTTTACAGTCCATTCATCCAATCCGTACTTCTTTAAACTTGCTGGCAAAAATACTGTGGGAGACCATATCAAAAGCTTTGCTAAAGTCAAGGTATATCACATCCACAGCTTTCCCCATGTCCACAGTGATCTCATCACAGAAGGCAATAAGGTTGGTCAGGCATGACTTGCTCTTGGTGAATCCATGTTGACTGTTCATGATCACTTTCCTCTCCTCCAAGTGCTTCAAAATGAATTCCTTGAGGACCTGCTCCATGATTTTTCCAGGGACTGAGGTGAGCCTGACCAGTCTGTAGTTCCCTGGATTCTCCTTCTTCCCTTTTTTAAAGATGGGCACTATATTTGCCTTTTTCCAAATCATCTGGGACCTCCCCCAATCACCACGAGTTTTCAGAGATAATGGCCAATAGCTCTGCAATCACATCAACCAACACCCTCAGCACCCTCGGATGCATTAGATCCGGACCCAGGGACTTGTGCATGTCCAGCTTCTCTAAATAGTCCTTAACCTGTTCTTTCACAGCTGAGGGCTGCTCACCTCCTCCCCATACTGGGCTGCCCAGTGCAGCAGTCTGGGAGCTGACCGTGTCTGTGAAGACCAAGGCAAAGAAGCATTGAGTCTTGTTGTTAACATATCTGTAGAAACCCTTCCTGTTACTCTTCATATCTCAGGATATGCAATACCTGATATAAATTTTTTTGCTAGACTTGATATTAATTTGCATCACCTGTAACCACAACATCCAACAACATTTTGAAAGCACTAAAATGATTACCAAGGACTATTTAAAAAGTGACAAATCATTCTGAATTTTCAAAGATCTTTGCTTTTTTGCTAAATCCCCATTTATCTCTGCATTTTGAACTTGTGTTGTCAAAGCTTTCACCTTTGATTAATATATGACTTCCTGAATATTAATTTGTGTTTAGGAAAGCACATTCTGTTGGAATTGCTTTGCAAAGTTATGTGAAAATGACCTTTTAAGAAGCTTTGATACTGAAAACTTTTAGGTTATCAACATTGGTATTTTATTCTGTTTTCAGTGCTATTGGTCACTATTCATTAGGTAAGACAGAGCTGCCTTCATGACCATTAGAACTTGTGCATAGCCTTAAACCATATTACTACTATCTTTTAATTTACCATTCAACTTTTATCCATTATTAACAGCCCTTTTGGAGTTATTGGTACTCAACAGCACTTCATTAGATAGGATTTCTTTAGGTCTTTAGAACTTGCCTCAACTTTTCAAGTTTTGGTTTTATATCATCTTGCACATGAGCGTCACAACAGAAAAAAGTCAGGGCTGACTCAGGAAAGCCTCCTTATTTGGGAAAGCACTTAGTCATGTGCTTAAATTTAAGCATGTCTTTCAGTGCTTTCCTGAATTGTGGCCGAAGAATGGATCTCTGTTTCCACTGTGCCACTAGTGTATGAGCTAACAGTTGCAGCTATAATAATGACTCATAAGTATTGCAGCTTGTTAAGCATAGTTTAAAAGTGCTGACCTCCTCGTCCACCCTCTTACTCTACCATAACAAGTTATAAATGATCTTTAAGGCCCTTTCCATAAAGAAGCCGCCCACCTTCAAAATGTATGTTTCAGTTAGGTCCTGTACCAAGGCGTGGCTCCACTCCTGTCTTCTCCCTGCAGAAACTGCACAGACTCCAGTGGTGTTGCATTCATTCAGACCTTTTATTTTAAGTTCCCTTCACCATTACCACAAGGATCCCCATATAACAGTCTAAGAATATCTACAGTGGTTTGGCCTGCTTCTCATGGGCAGATGAGACAAGAGGTCTCCCTTCCCCGAGGCCTCAATGTGACTCAGCTAGCCCTGTTCCTATTCCCATTCCCATGTCCCCCAGGGGGGCAACCATCCTGTGCCTTTTTATCAGATTTAGGCTGATGTGCTAATTGGCTTCTTATCCCACACAGCGTGCCAGATTATCTAATTACTGCAATCAGCTTTCCCTGGGGAAATAATTGGCATCTAAGTGACTAAAAGACTGGTTCACTCGTTAGCCTCTACCACTCTGTCAAGGGGCCCTTTAGGACATTGCCACCTTCACTGGACAGAAGCTTCAGATCAAGAGTTCCACTTTAATGTCAAACTCTGCATCCACAGAGAATATTTTTGTTACAGATTAATCTTCTTAAACAGCACCCTGATAATTCCACATTTAATTGGGACGGCTACCAGCTGACAGTTCCAGCATAATGCATTTCAGTTATTCTGAACAATAGTTAATAGCACATTGTAATGGTATGCCTATTGGCCTACAAGACTATTCACTGTACTTTACAGTTATCATCTGGGGTCTGCTGGCATAAATTTTCTGCTGCTGTTTGTTCTCTTTTGGCATCCTCCCTGCTGGGGGCATGTCCCCCCCCCATTAATGAAACAGAAAATATCTATAAACACAGGGCTAAATCCCATTCACTGTTGCCAAAGCGATAAAGAAGATGCAACCACTTCTTCCCATGCTCTGAAGTGTCCTTAGCCTCGGTTTGCTGGCAGCTGGGAATGGGCGACAGGGGATGTATCACTTGATGATTACCTGGTCTATTCATTCCCTCTGAAGCACCTGGCATTGGCCACTGTCAAAAGACAGGATACTGGGCTAAGTGGACCATTGGTCTCACACACTATGGCCGTTCTTAAGTTCTCCCCTACCACATTCACACAGCAGCAAACTAGAGCTGACTGAAGGAAAACAACTGATTTGTGACAAATTTCAAGGTTTCAAAACTTGTTTTTGTTCTCCATTGGGATGGGAACAAAGCTTACAGAACATTTTCGTGAAACAGAGGTGTCTTGGAAATGTCTCTTTTTGGAATGAAAAGGTCAGGTTTTGATTCCTCTCCCTCTCTCTTCAGACGTAAACAGAGTGTCCACCCTGTATCTCAGGAACCTTCCATCAAATACTAAACTTTGCAAACCTCAAAAACTTTGCTGAAATCAATCTCCACAAAACATTGTGCCTTTGACCAAAAAAACAGCATCTTTCAATGAAAGCACATTTTGTTGAAAATGTTCTGATCAGCTCTAATGGAAGGTATGCTCACTTGCTGGCCAGTGCTTCATGACTCAAAGGGCAATGAGCATCAGACTGGGGCCCAGGCCCCTAATCCCTTTGTGCATTTTCTGCAGTAGATTTTACTTGCTAGGAAACTGCATAATATTCTTTTAGGGGGCAGAATACATCCCTCTGGCCTTGCCTAGGTCCTCCTCTTCTGCACTGCAAGGCTGGCACCCTCTGCTCCTCCACCCCAGGACATTTACATGATGCAGGGCAGAATTTTACCCACAAAGCATACATAGGACCTGCTGGTACTTTGGACAATTGCTTAATTGGTACATTTGTGTATCTACCAGGATAGGCCAAGTAAGAAGATTCTACTATAGTTATTTGCCTTAAATGCACATTGTAGCAGACACCAACATTATAACTTTTTAGATTAAATCTATTGCATTATAATCAGAGACCATTTGCTATTATAATGATTTTAACCTTGGGTTTCATAATATCCTGAAATTACTTCTTTTGCCATCTGATTTCCTCCCATGCTCGTACGCATTTGACAGGAAATGTATTCAGATTCTGTTCAGTTCCTTGGCATGTATAACACTGGTCTATTGGTTCTATTAGAAATTATTAGGAGTTGTGGGTTAAGCCTAAGGAATCACATAACGTGCAATTTGCCCGAGACGTTTCCCCCCCCCACACCTACAGAATACAAGGTTAGCCAAAATAAAAGTCTTGCTAAAGGAGAATTAGAAAGATGGAAATGATTGATTAGTGAGCATCTGTTTCTTTTTGAGTTACTGTTTTTCCCCCCTCGGTCATGCAATGACAACAATTCTGTGGGAAGCTAATTTTATAGCCAGGTTGCTTTTAGCTGAGAAAAGTAAAGCAACTTGTCTATAAAGTTACCTGGGCCTGATCCTGTCAGATGCTGAGTACCTGCTGAGGTGCTGACTGAACTGGAAGCCTCAGCACCAGGCCCATTGTGAGTTAATGACTCAGTTGAGAAACCACATGCAAAGCACACTTTTACAGGAGCTAGAGAACTAATATTTCATAGGAGTAAAAGTTCTGTGACTAAGACATGAATACATGAAATAATGATACTTACCTACTTCATAGGATGGCATGTGGAATCCTTGGATGGGTGACTCAATAGAAGTGTTTTTACCATTCCTAATTTTCAAATTTCACATT
Source organism: Natator depressus (assembly GCF_965152275.1). Lineage (NCBI taxonomy): Eukaryota > Metazoa > Chordata > Testudines > Cheloniidae > Natator > Natator depressus. Next base: position 94,269,276 of record NC_134237.1, on the reverse strand, counting down.
GTTTTACTAGCACAAGAACCACAAGATGGAAAGACTTTATAAAAGGAAAGAAGACTGAGTTAAATGAAATTGGAGGAAAAGGAGAGAGAAAAAGTACATTAGACAGTCTAATTGAACCGAAGATGCAGAAATCCCTGGTGTATGTATAAGTGGGAGCTGGCCAAAACTGTTTGAAACTTGTTAGTTTAAAAGGGTCTTTTTTTAAACAAGAAAATTTTCCACAGAAAATATTCATTTTTTCAAAAATTTGATTTTTTTTTTAAATTTTGTTTGAACAAACAGTTAGCTCCCTGGAACGACAGCTGCCTAGCTCTGGCAGAATTTAGAGCAGCAGGGGGGCTGCTCTAATTTACTTCCACCACTGCTACAAGGTTTGTAATGGGCGTTATGCCATTGAAGGATCAAGAATTGTGGAGCTTTGCTCCACCATGACCCTTTCTGGAAATGGGCAACAAGAGATGGATCTCTCAGTGATTGCCTGTTCTGCTCATTCCCTCTGAAGCACCTGGCATGGGCCACTATCAGAAGACAGGATACTGGTCTGGATGGACATTGTTCTTACCCAGGATGGTCATTCTTATGTCCATGCCATGCCCCCAGTACACCCCTCTCTTCACTTTTGATAGGAATGCTGAGATGGCTGGCTCAGGGGCAATGAAGCCACCTCTGCCAGCTTTCCACCAGCAGAGAGTTCCCTACACAAGAATTCTTCCTGGCTACCTCTGGCTATTTTAAGGACACTTTGTGCCACTTACTTATGCAGCAAAAAGTGACTTTAGTGGATTAGAGAGCTCATCCCAACATATACATTACAGTATTTTGTGAGTTTTTTTCTATTTATTATTATATCCTTCTTGCTCCAGTGTTGGTACACAGGGTAGAAACTAATCTATTCCATCCCTTTTTGTCATTAGCTGCTGCTTCCATTTGCTCTGTTGTGGTGTTCTGCCCTTCCTGCTAAGGGTTTGATTTAAGGTTTTTCTTGGAAGTCCTTGTTTCCTCATACCACATGGTTTCCACTTGACATCGAAGAGTCTGGGACATGTTTTCTGGATGGCAGCACACAAATATGTCCAAACACTTCCTTCTAATTCTAGTGGTGGTGAATGGCTGGTTGATAACTTCTCGGATCTCTTTACAGGTGATAAAGTCTCTCTAGCCAATTCCCAGAATCTTTCATAGACACATTTTCAAAGCCATTTAGTTTTGTAACATTGTAATAGAGCTCCAGCTTTTGCAGTCATATGTTAGCATCAAGATTATATTTGAGTTTAAAATTCTCAGTTGAGTTTTAGTACTGTATATCTGATTTCCATATGTTATTGAGTTTAGTGAATGCTTGGGATACCTTTCAAAATTCTTTATTAAAGAAGGTGGGTGAGGTAATATCTTTTTTGGATCAATTTCTGTTGGCAAGAGACAAGCTTTCAAGCTACGCAGAGCTTTTCTTCTGGTCTGGGGAAGGTACTCAGATGGTATTTCTACACTGCACTGGAAACTCAGGGTTTGAACGAAGGCTGAAGCCTAGTCGTCCCCCCCCCCACCCCCCCGTCTTCCATTTACACACAAATGTCCCTAACTCAGGGCTCAGACCCAGGTTTCCAGGACCGCATGGGGGTGGAGGATTTGAGCATGAGTCAAGCTGGGCCCAAGAGCTCAAACCCTATTGCTTTGTATTGTAGGCCCAGCCCCATTGGATTCATGTTGTGGGAGTCCATCAAAATATCCCTCAATCCCTCTGGACAGTACAGTTTGGTGGACATCAAGTTTTTCCCACGCTGCATCATGAACAAAAGGTCTAAAGAGGCCACATTTTGAGAGGGCGCTAGAAGTGGGACCGCTAAACACTGAAGATGGAGTGGAGGTTAAGTTTAATCTAGGCACAGCCCAATCTCTAAACAAATACTTTGCCTCAGTCTTTAATAAGGCTAAAGAGGATCTTAGAGATAATGGTAGCATGACAAATGGGAATGAGGATATGGAGGTAGATATTACCAATCTGAGGTAGAAGCGAAACTCGAACAGCTTAATGGGACTAAATTGGGGGGCCCAGATAATCTTCATCCAAGAATATTAAAGGAATTGGCACCCGAAATTGCAAGCCCATTAGCAAGAATTTTTAATGAATCTGTAAACTCAGGAATTGTACCATATGATTGAAGAATTGCTAACATAGTTCCTATTTTTAAGAAAGGGGAAAAATGTGATCCAGGTAACTACAGGCCTGTTAGTTTGACATCTGTAATATGCAAGGTCTTGGAAAATATTCTGAAGGAGAAAGTAGTTAAGGACATTGAAGTCAATGGTAAATGGGACAAAATACAACACGGTTTTACAAAAAAGTAGATTTTGCCAAACCAACCCGATCTCCTTCTTTGAGAAAGGAACAGATTTTTTAGACAAAGGAAACACAATGGATCTAATTTACCTAGATTTCAGTAAGACGTTTGATATCGTGCCACATGGGGAATTAGTTAAATTGGAAAAGATGGGGATCAATATGAACATTGAAAGGTGGATAAGGAATTGGTTAAAGGGGAGACAACAACGGGTCCTACTGAAAGGTGAACTGTCAGGCTGGAGGGAGGTTACTAGTGGAGTTCCTCAAGGATCAGTTTTGGGACCAATCTTTTTATTACAGACCTTGGCACAAAAAGCGGGAGTGTGCTAATAAAGTCTGCGGATGATACAAAGCTGGGAGGTATTGCCAATTTAGAGAAGGACAGGGATATCATACAGGAGGATTTGGATAACCTTGTAAACTGGAGTAATAGTAACAGGATGAAATTTAATAGTGAGAAGTGCAAGGTCATGCATTTAGGGATTAATAACAAGAATTTTAGTTATAAGCTGGGGACGCATCAATTAGAAGTAACGGAGGAGGAGAAGGACCTCGGAGTATTGGTTGACCACAGGATGACTATGAGCCACCAGTGTGATATGGCCGTGAAAAAAGGTAATGTGGTCTTGGGATGCATCAGGAGAGGTATTTCCAGTAGGGATAAGGAGGTTTTAGTACCGTTATACAAGGCACTGGTGAGACCTCACCTGGAATACTGTGTGCAGTTCTGGTCTCCCATGTTTAAGAAGGATGAATTCATACTGGAACAGGTACAGAGAAGGGCTACTAGGATGATCCGAGGAATGGAAAACTTGTCTTATGGAAGGAGACTCAAGGAGCTTAGCTTGTTTAGCCTAACTAAAAGAAGGTTGAGGGGGATATGATTGCTCTCTATAAATATATCAGAGGGATAAATACCAGAGAGGGAGAGGAATTATTTAAGCTCAGTACCAATGTGGACACAAAAACAAATGGATATAAACTGGCCACCAGGAAGTTTAGACTTGAAATTAGACGAAGGTTTCTAACCATCAGAGCTGTGAAGTTGTGGAATAGCCTTCCAAGGGAAGCAGTGGGGGCAAAAGATCTATCTGGCTTTAAGATTAAACTTGATAAGTTTATGGAGGAGATGGTATGATGGGATAACATGATTTTGGTAATTAATTGATCTTTAAATATTCATGGTAAATAGGCCTAATGGCCTGTGATGGGATGTTAGATGGGGTGGGATCTGAATTACCCAGGAAAGAATTTTCTGTAGTATCTGGCTGGTGAATCTTGCCCATATGCTCAGGGTTTAGCTGATCGCCATATTTGGGGTCAGGAAGGAATTTTCCTCCAGGGAAGATTGGAAGAGGCCCTGGAGGTTTTTTGCCTTCCTCTGTGGCATGGGGCACAGGTCACTTGCTGGAGGATTCTCTGCTCCTTGAAGTCTTTAAACCATGATTTGAGGACTTCAATAGCTCAGACATAGGTGAGGTTTTTCAGTAGTGGGTGGGTGAGATTCTGTGGCCTGCGTTGTGCAGGAGGTCAGACTAGATGATCATAATGGTCCCTTCTGACCTTAGTGTCTATGAATCTATAAGTCTGGGATATGGGAGGTTGGAATCAGGCCTGCATAGTGTAATGTAGATGCTGGAGCCTAAGGTTGGGACCAAGGGTTCAACAATTCCTAACCTAGGGTTACAAATAAGTGTAGATGTTAAAGCCCTAGTTAACAAACCCAGCGTCTCCTACCTCAAGTTCTACTAATCCCATGGCTTACGGTGCAGTGTAGACATACCTTGTATTTGGTTGTGACACTGAGTAAAACATAGTCTAAGAAACCATTCAAGGTGAAGAGGCCCATTAACACCTCTCCAGTCATAGGACAAAAAGGGGGTTAGCGAGTTATAGATTGTAGTAACTTTACTAGACACTAAAAACCATTATCTTAATACAGACACTGGATTTATGGCTTATTACAACAATCTGTAAACTACTAATCCCCCTTTTTTGTCCTATGACTGAAGAGATGTTAACAGAACACTTCACCTTGAACAGTCTCTTAGAATGTGTTTACTACTTTTGCTAAACAATTTGTTCCATTTTATATTTACTTGAGACACTCTTGGTATGTCTACACTGCAATTAGATACCCACAGCTGGCCCATGCCAACTGACTTGGGCTGGAGGGGCTTGGCTAAGGGACTAACTGCTGTGTAGACATTCGGGCTCAAGATATCCGATTTTCAAAGCTATTTGGTTTTGCATAAGTGATTTTGAGCCCTGCTTGGCCTGCGGTTTCTGCCAGCATGTCTGTCTTTGTAGTTTTACGAGGGTGTGGCTCAATTAGCATGATACTATCAGCAAAGTCTAGGTCTTCTAAGCATTTGCTATCTAGCTATGCAAATGTTTGCATTGCTAATTCATTTCTTCATTATGCAGTCTATGCAATGCTGAACAGCAGAGGTAGAATGCAGCCCTGTTCATGCCAATGTCCATGCTGAGCCATTCTGACATCTGGTTGTTCACTCTTACAGCACACTTTGCGCTGCTGTACATAGCCTTAATGAGGTTGGCAACTTTAGCTGGAATTCTGTAAGAGTGAAGAATATTCCACAATGTATGCCTATGCAGACTGTCACATGCCTTTTGAAAAAAAAAAATCAATGAAATTGATAGGGAGCCTGCTATTCTATAGATTCTTCTATAAGGGTCGGTGTGAATATCTGATCTACACAGCATCTCTTGGGCCTGAATCCAGCCTGTCTGCCCCTAATCAGCATGGATTCACCAAGGGAAGGTCATGCCTGACTAATCTAATAGCCTTCTATGATGAGATTACTGATTCTGTGGATGAAGGGAAAGCAGTGGATGTATTGTTTCTTGACTTTAGCAAAGCTTTTGACATGGTCTCCCACAGTATTCTTGTCAGCAAGTTAAAGTAGTATGGGCTGGATGAATGGACTATAAGGTGGGTAGAAAGTTGGCTAGATTGTCGGGCTCAACGGGTAGTGATCAATGGCTCCATGTCTAGTTGGCAGCTGGTGTCAAGTGGAGTGCCCCGGGGTCGGTCCTGGGGCTGGTTTTGTTCAATATCTTCATAAATGATCTGGAGGATGGTGTGGATTGCACTCTCAGCAAATTTGTGGATGATACTAAACTAGGAGGAGTGGTAGATACGTTGGAGGGCAGAGATAGGATACAGAGGGACCTAGACAAATTGGAGGATTGGGCCAAAAGAAACCTGATGAGGTTCAATAAGGATAAGTGCAGGGTCCTACACTTAGGACGGAAGAACCCAATGCACAGCTACAGACTAGGGACCGAATGGCTAGGCAGCAGTTCTGCGGAAAAGGACCTAGGGGTTACAGTGGACGAGAAGCTGGATATGAGTCAGCAGTGTGCCCTTGTTGCCAAGAAGGCCAATGGCATTTTGGGATGTATAAGTAGGGGCATAGCGAGCAGATCGAGGGATGTGATTGTTCCCCTCTATTCGACATTGGTGAGGCCTCATCTGGAGTACTGTGTCCAGTTTTGGGCCCCACACTACAAGAAGGATGTGGATAAATTGGAGAGAGTCCAGCGAAGGGCAACAAAAATGATTAGGGGTCTGGAACACCTGACTTATGAGGAGAGGCTGAGGGAACTGGGATTGTTTAGTCTGCAGAAGAGAAGAATGAGGGGGGATTTGATAGCTGCTTTCAACTACCTGAGAGGTGGTTCCAAAGAGGATGGTTCTAGACTATTCTCAGTGGTAGAAGATGACAGGACAAGGAGTAATGGTCTCAAGTTGCAGTGGGGGAGGTTTAGGTTGGATATTAGGAAAAACTTTCACTAGGAGGGTGGTGAAACACTGGAATGCGTTACCTAGGGAGGTGGTAGAATCTCCTTCCTTAGAAGTTTTTAAGGTCAGGCTTGACAAAGCCCTGGCTGGGATGATTTAGTTGGGGATTGGTCCTGCTTTGAGCAGGGGGTTGGACTAGATGACCTCCTGAGGTCCCTTCCAACCCTGATATTCTATGATTCTATTGCCTCCACTGCCTCTTTCTACCAGCATATCACATCACAGTACAGAAGATGTTCCCTACAAACAGAGTAGTAGGACTCCTTTCCAGTTAAGGTCACTGTTCGGGATATTCTGATAACTGTTCCATATTTCCACTGGTCAGGAAGAGGCTTTTTTACCCATACTTCATTAACAGCTCTGCCAATTTCATGATGGTGATAATATCAAGTGCTTTTAGCATTTCTGTTGTATTTTGATCCTATCCCACTGCTTTGTTGTTTTTCAGCTTCCTGAGTGCTACCTGTACTTCTGACATGTTGATATCAAGTGTATCAGGTTTGCACATTTCATCAAACTCCAGTACTGAGGTAGGGTGGAGTCTTGTTGAGACTTCTTTGAAATGCTCTGCCCATCCATTATTCTGTTCTACCTCACTTGAAAGCATTTTCTCATCTTTACTTTATATTGGTCCATTTCCTGTTTGGATGTTTCTGCACAGGGTTTTAGTCACTTGGTAAACAGCTCTGTGATTTTCTATCATAGAATCAGCTGCTAGGTCTGCAACATGCATGGTTCATCTTTCCTTCCTTTATTTTTCCCCCCCGACTGCTTTATCTGCTTTCTTGTACTCCTTTCCAGTATTTCATTGGTCTTAGCATTCAAGAGTTTTCCTTTCAGTGCTTTTCTATCCTTAATAAGATGTCATGTCTCTTTACTTATCCAATTCTTGCTCGATTTATGCTGACATCCAACTGTGACAGCTGCAGCTTGAATCACATTGTCTCTCAGCACTGCCGGTTTTTTGTAGTTCCTCTCTCTAAATGCAGTGACAAAGAGATTATGAATATAAACATGGATGCAATTCTATTAACGTTATGTCCAAAAAGTAACAGTGTGATTCTCAAACCTTTCTCCTCCCCAAACAGCCCCCCCTCTGAATCAAGTCTCCATGAGAAAAAGCCTGCCGTGAAGCACAACAAACTCAGATTCTACTGGAGTAAGAGGGAAGCAAACTCCAGACTTGTGAACCTTCTTCTAAAAATATCTGGTCAACAGCACCCAGGCTTTCAAATGCAGGAACAGTCAGTTCAAGCATCCCTGCTAGTTTCAACGGTCAGTTTGGCATGCAAAATGTGAGGCAACCTCTGCAGTACCCAGGCTACTGCTACCAGCTAATTGGAAGCCTAGAGTGCAGTCTCTGAGCACACAGCTAAGGGGCTACCTATGTGAAACACCACTAAATAAGAAGGCAGCTGCATTCTTCTTTAGCTGAATTTCCAAGTGGTCTTCACATCAACTTCTGTGTTAGTTTCAGCTTCCTTGTTACAAAACTTTTATTCATTATATCTAAAGATTGGAATTTTTGAAAGAATTAAGATATTAATGGTAGAGAAAACATATCTAATTAATAGTTTGAAGAGTCTTATTTGTTTTTAAAGATTGCTAGAATTTGTTTCCTTGTGATTTCTTTTTCTAGGATTCTATATCAGGGATATTTGCATGGATATCTTTGTGTGCTGTTGAATCACTGCAATAGTAAATGGGCTTTAGAGTCTTGAGAGGATTTCTAAAAAAGCTATAGTCCTCCCGTAACATCTGAGAGATAGCAAACAACCAACATCTTTGGTCTGATTAGTTAATACTATCTCAGTGGGCTCCTATGGCCATAATAATGAGTCAGCAACATTAGTAGAAATACTGATTGCTTGAAGACTCTTGGGGCCAGATCTTCCACATGTGTAAACCATCACAGCTCTATTGAAGTCAATGAAGCCATGACTATTTACACGAGCTGAAGATATGGCCTGGTTGCCTATCACCAACCATTATCACAGATGCCTCATTTCTGTAGTCTAGAAGACTGAGTGCAGCAAAGCAGCCAGAACTTCCCAGGTTACATGTGATCACTGGCTTGGCCAGCGATGACATAACTGAAGACAATGGAATAGCATATTTGCCACTGAAGGACCAAAATGGACACCATGTAGAATCGAGCACCTGGGTTTATTATGCACAGCACTGGCAGAGTGTTACCTTGCTTATTAGGCTCAGAGACACTGCCAATCAATTGATTAGTGGATTATATGGATTAACCATGGGAGGAGGGAAATGATGATGGGGGTAGGTAGTTCAAAACTCCTGGATAGGTTTAGCAGCAAGACAAGATAAGCACAGTAGCCAATAGTCAAAGATTAAATAATGTCTCCGCCCAGGGTTTCAAGTTAACAAGTAACATACAATTAGTACTTCAAACAATGTATAAGTATTAGCATAAAATATATATGTTGAATTCTGATTTGGGGTCCATAGAAATAAAGTAGCTCCTCTGATTGTCCAACAGGTACATATCTAGAGGTTAAAGCAAAGAGATAATGAAAAAGTACATGGCAATAAAGATTGTTTTTCAGTTGCTCATTTGTGTTTCTAAGCCAGGCACTGGTAGTGTCTTGGGAGGAGGGGTGTGCATCTGTGAGAGGGAGGATGTCATATCTCCTACTGACATGTCTGAGCCTCTTCCATAAACTCAAGGTTGATGTGTGGGAAGGCATCTCTTCCTACAGAAGAAACAGGGCCCCTTTCATTCCTTTGGTCTGTTTTCAGCTTTCAGATAAAGCCACCAATTATGGCTCCCTACCTGGCACTTTACTGACCAAGCTTATCCTAGCAAAAAGGAAGGTTCTTTTAGCTAGCATTGTTCACTATTTACTAGGCCTCCAGCCTCTTGACCAAACTCTGGACTTTGGGCCTGTAAAAAGAGGTGACCGACTATATATATCAGGTTGCTACATAAACAGCACATGGATTTCGGCCCTTCAGTCACAAAAGGTAGATTTGATCTTGTAGGCAACCTGTTTCATCTAACACTGAGTTACCTATTTTTATATACTCTGTTCATATGATGCATGTGTTTTATTTTGCATGTTTCTAAGGATGTTTGACAGCTCAAACACATGTGGATTAGATAGTCTGGGTGCTTGGGATGAACCATGAGGCCCTGGCTACTGCCAAAAGCAGGTTACTGGACAAAATGGTCTAAACCAGTGTTTCTCAAGCTATCTGATGTGGGGGACCTGCAAATTTTTTTTTCCCCAATGTGCGCACAGACTGGCAGCCAGTGGCTTGTGGACCAGCACCGATCCGCAGACCACCACTTTGAGTAGCACTGATCTAAACTGTTCTGTTGTGGCGTGGCAACGTCTATGTCCTAATAAACATTGTTCCTAATCCTACAATCAAGCACACCAACATCTGGTTAAGGCAGCGAAAAACTCCATTTATTTTTTCCTGCCAAAGAAAGAATCTGAGTTGTTACAAAAGCTGCACCTGATGTATAAAGTGATAATTCTTACACACGGAGGGCTCATTAGTATTTTTCTGAAACGTCAACTACTTGTATTCAGCAGCTCTGACTCAGTGAGATTTGGTATTCCTCATTCTCCATCTGTGTTGTAGTTCACAGATTTTACATGTAAGAAATATGACCTATTTATGATGTTCTAGAAGCCAGCTGTTTCCAAATTTTCCTTTCCTTAAAGAGATGCCATTTGTTAATGATGCACAACCAAACTCTGAAGCATCTGTCCATATCAGGTCCATTTTTAGGGATGTTAATTATGAGAACCACATAAGATTCCACATTATTCTAAGCAACTGAAAAAAATAAAATAATCAAAGAACTGGTTGATCAAGTGACATTGTAGTAAATTTGTGTATAAATGACCTTCACTGGAAGCATGCAATATCTTATAAAATCTATTCATAGCAAAGGATTGCATTAGTATTTTCTTTTAGATAAGCAACCATTCTTTAGAGTTAGAATTTCTACTACATAAGGAAGAAACTGTTGTACAGACGACCCCTTTAAGTATCCATTTGCAGCATTGGATTAACTAGTATCCTGCGATACACAACAAAAACCATAAGAGTCTGAAGTTCTTGTGAATAAAGAGCTACTGTGCGGGAAGCCATGCACTTCAATAACCCTTTAAATGTCCTTTGGGTAATTAAAACTGCTGAATGTCATTTAATATTTACACAATATCCTGGTTTCAAAAAAAAAAAATCCAAGGTGTTTTGATGACAGTGCATTACTATATTTAGTAATGCTCAAATAGGTTTTTGCCAATTTGACAAGAAAATTACACTGAAATATTTGAGATGTCCATTCTGATTCCATCATTAAGAGTGAATTCAAAGATTTAACAAAGCATGATAACAGCCTAATGACTTTTGTACAGCAAATAAATGGACTAGATTGGAGGTCAAAGTACAAAATGAGATTTGACTTGTAGTGTGGAGGCTTAACCCTCTCTGCTTTGGGCCCATTGTATAATATTAGTTCACTGTATGTACATGATTTATCATGCATTTATTAAAGAAATCTGATTTTAAACATAAGGGTTGTTAGCAACCCTATGGGATTAGACAATTCTTTGTTTTTAAGGCTAATTAGCTAGAACAAAGTGTTATGGATAAGGAAACTGCAAGAGTTGGATAGGACACTGTGTGGATATGTGGAGGAGGAGATAAAGACAACACCCCAGCCCCCATTTATGGACCTAAATGATATGGAATTTGATGACATTGTGAGTGGAGAATGGGATGAATCGTGGGGGTTTCTGCGAGAAGACCCGAAGTTCATTTTTGGCCAAGTTAAACTTAAGTTGATGGCAAAACATTCAGGAAATATCAGAGACAGGACAAAATGCAGGATTGGATGGGGAGGGAAGCAGGAGTGGAAAAGTTGATCTGTGGGTCATCAGCAGTAAGACAGTAGCTGAAATTGAGAGAGTGGATAAGAGACTTCCAGAGCAGCAGTGTCCTAGGATATTTACTAGATTGCAATGGACAGCTGAGTAGCTGCTTCCTGTCAGACTTTGAGCTCTCACATACCACTTTGCCAACAGGGATTCTCTCCTGTATTATTCCATTTCTTTTTGTATGTTCATTTCCAAGCAGTGTTCTCCTTGGCTCATATTCAAACTTTTAAAAAATATAAGCTTCTTAATAAGAAACTAAAGATGAAGGTATTCATTTTATCTAATACTAATACTCTATATGCTACATCTATTATTTCTTCTCTATATCAGGACTGTGTAACACATTTAATTCTTGATTTCCCAACTGTGCTCAAATCTCTTCATCCAAACTCATCTTGAGTAAATATACCAAAGCTGAGAGGTGGTGGAAATGAACTAGAAGAAATCATATAGCAGTTCTTCCATGACCACACAGGATGGAAATATTTGTTTGTTTTTAAATATCATTGAATTTTTAGGATGAGCCTTAAGTAAAATAAAGCTGGTAAAGAACTGGTTTCAGAAAACCTTGTCAATCAATCGTCATCTTACCAAAAATAGAACTTCGTGGATACTAAATATTTTTTGTTTGCAAAGATCTAAATATATCTCCTGCCCTGTTCCCATGCTAGGACATCTATCTTGTATCTTGAACAATTATTACACTTATGAGATTATGTATTGGGGTGCAACATGTGCTTGTCACACATTACTGTTTCTTTTCCTAGGTGGCTACTTAGTGTTAATTGAGAAAATGGAATCTGGTGAAGCACACACACAGAAACTTTATTTAATACACACAACTATAAGTGACATAGGAAAGGATCACTATACATAAATATAAGGATAAGATAAGTGTGGTAAAGTGGTTTCCTGTACAGTTCATATTTACAATCTTGCATTGTGCATACTTACACCTTATGGGGAACATTGGAAACAAAGAGGAGAAAGTAAGTAGAGCCCATCAGAAGGTAGGTCTTGATTCAGTTTACCCTGTTGAAGTCTTGTCAGGACAAGAACTGAATGTGGTATTTTATACCCTTCCTTATGGAAATAGTACTGTAATTTACCATATTTGATCCTTTATGCTGATTGCTATAAGGTCAATAGCCATCCCTATCCATATGTGGCCTTTGGGATGTCCAATATTCATGCTTGATGCTTAATTATGATGATTTATATCACTTATCTCTTAGGCCTGTTCTATATCACACCCCTGAGCAACACAGTTAAACTGACCTAACCCCTGGCGTAGACGGCAGTAGCTAGCTACTACCTGCTGGGGAGGTACAGTACCTATGCTGATGGGAGAACTTCTCACACTGGAACACACATACCTCCAAACTTCCTTCTTGCAGAACTCTGTGGTGTACTGTACCTGTTTGTGGTTACTGGTTGGTCTCCCAGCATGAAAGTGAAAAATACATGACCTGGGGTTATTGCCTTTGGTCTCTTGCATTTCAGCTACCCTTCAGGTTTTAGTATAATTACTCCCACAAAGCCTTAACTTAATATAACTGTTAGGGGGCTTATTCTTTCACCCACTTACTTCCCTGGTTCTTCTCGCATGAACAGAGAGCAACAATACCCGAAGTCCAAAGGTGCAAACAATTCGATGTTTATTGGGGTGAACTTCCAGCAAGCATGATTCCAGTTTCCTTCCTTAGTATCCTCCTTCCCAGCTCTGACACCACAGAGCCTTACACCTGTGTCCCTGTTCCCATTTCTCCCTTTAGCCAAACAGGATTCCAGTTTCCTTACTCCCATTCCCTGTTCCCATTTCCCCCTTTAGCAAAACATGGTTCCAATTTCCTTACCCCCATACCCTGTTCCCATCTCTCCCTCACACACACACACACCCCCCCCCCCCACCAAGGCCCACTCACTTCCTCATTGACTAAGTAAAACTTCAGTTCTGCTTAGCTATACCTTAACCAATCATTTTCCTGAAATTTAACTAACCAATCCTAACATATTGTAACATGATTATGTAACCAATTATATCCCACCACCTTAATTAGTTTACACCCAGCAAAATTAATTATACAGCAGACAGGAACAATCACAGAACCAGACAGATTACACAGACAAACAATAGCAAAGTGGGAACTATAATGACAAAACAATACAGAAGTGAGGATTTCACATCCCAGTATTGATAAGTGAGTTCTTGCCAGACAGGATGCTGTTTCCTTTTTACATTTTCTAGGCACTTCCCTTTCTCTGGAGGTGATAGGCATTATCAGGACAGGATTGTATTCCTAACAGCCCAATAGCACCTTCTTTCAATGTGACTAGTTTGGAATGTGAGGATGTGACCTGTCGCTTCCTAGCTTATGGCTGCCTCTGCTGCTTAGCCAAAGGCCTTAGCCTAAGAACAGGGCCTCAGACTGTCACAGTAAGAGAAGGCCCTTACACCAGCAGACAGTGATTTTGATTCTCTCTTTTATACTTCTAGAACTAGCCAAGTGATAAGAATACCCCTAAATTCTTAAAGTACAGGCCTTTACAGACAGGCCTGAATATCTATATCCTAACAATAACAGGCCCTTAACTATAGCAACCTTAATTCACATTTAGCTATATTCACCTGTTTGTCCCCAATGCTTGTTCTGAACTAAGAAACAATACACCCCTGGCAATCTTGTATTCCTATAAGGTCTAGCAAGCATTAAAATCACCCACAAGACATGAGACAGGGTCATAAGATCAAGTCATGGGTCAACATTCTTGCAGGGTGTTACACTGTAAAAATTAAAACAATATGCCAGAAGCAGATGATTGCTGAACAAATATTACAAAAGCATCAACTGTAAATCCAGTGCCAAAGCCAAACTGAGGAGTAGTGAGAATGATATATCTGGCACTTTTTTGTAAGATGCTCAGGTGCCACAGTGGTGAGTATGGGACAGACAGGGAACCAGTAGTCATTCTTCTGCATAGGGTAAAATCCACAGATCCATTACAGTTGGTTTGCCCCTTCTTGCAAATGTATTGTAGGCAGAAACCAAACCTGACAATCAAAATAGACTGGGAGTGGCTGCACCTTGAGGTAGAGTGGAAAAAATAGATTTGAGTCACCAGCATAAAGTCAGTTGTTGAAATGTGAGCAGCATCGGGTCCTAGGATATTAGATTACCATGTAACTGTCTGGATTGACAGGACTGGTTTTCTGACTTTACCTGCTGCAGACAAGATCCACTAGACCCTCCTCCTAGAGCAACATATAAAGAAAATGGATTTAAAGGTATCACAGTGATCAGTGTGGGATGGTCCCAGACAAGGATTTGGCTACATACTACTGAGAATCTAAAAGAGGAGACTACATCTAGTACAGTGTACTTCTATTTTATTAATGCAGTGTTTTAGTTTCCTATTCCTGAGTGGTTATTTGTGGCTTGTTTTCTGCTGTCAGCACTGTGGTCATTATCCATTATTGATGACAGGAGGCATGTTCACATAAGCTAAGAGCTTTTACTGACCACATTTGGACAGGAAGTCCTACCTGACCCATGCACTAGGGAATAAGAGGTGGGGGTGAGGTGGTTGCAGATACAAAGGAAAAGAATCTATCAGAGACTAGTCTTAGACTGACACTAGGACAGATGCATGTATGATTACTGTATTGTGTGGTCACTGCACAACTAAGTCTGGACTGGTACACTGAGTCTGTGTTGTGGATAACCATTTGCAGAAGTCAACATTTTCTAAACAGCTATTATATGAATGCATCTTAAAATCTAAATCAGAGGAGTTCATGCTAGTGAAATTTCCTTTTTCTATAAAGCATATAAAAACTAAAGAAAGCAGTGATGTAGGCCCCTTTGCTAATAAAAGCTATTAGCTCAACTATCCACTAAACCAGTGGTTCTCAACCGGGGTCTGGGGACTCCTGGGGGGCCAGCCAAGCAGGACCAGTGTTGAGCTTTCTGCCCTGGATCACAGCAAGTCTAAGCCCTGCTGAGCAGGGCTGAAGCCCAGGGCCCTGAGCCTGCCACCTGGGGTGGAAGCAGAAGCCTGAGCAGCTTAGCTTCATGGGGCACCCTGTGGTGTGGGGCCCTGGGTAACTGCCCTTAATACCAGCCCTGGCTTTTATATGTAGAAAACAGGTGGGGGCGGCAGAGGTGGGCCGTGGAGTTCATAGAATGTTGGGGGGGGAGGCGGGGCCCTCAGAAAGAAAAAGGTTGAGAACCCCTGCACTAAAACAATGGATTTTATTTCTGTAATTTTAGAAATATTGTCTTCATTTTCCATTCCTTCTCTTTAAGAGGGTCATTTTCTTTTTAGAGTTAAAAAAGTGTTTGCAAAAGGTGCCAGTTTGATAGGCCTGGTCAATGAGATCCTTTTTATTTATCCATAAGTAACAATCCAAGCAGTGACTGTAACCCCTTTGACCCATTAATAGACCTTAATCTTCTTCTGAAGGAACCACATTTAGAGGGTGAGAGGACAGGTCAATCTCAGGGTCCATTCAGTCCTTTGTGTTTTCCATGACTGCTAGAGGGTGTCAATGGGGATGAGAATGCCTATTCATTAAGAACTGGACTTGATAAAGGATAATTCCCTTAGCTCTGAGGAAGAAGGTTATATTCTCAAGAGCAGCCATTAGTGGGAAATGCCTGAACTTGGGTATGTCAATGGGACTTCTTTGGGCATGTGACCTGGCTCCAGGCCCCATATTATATATTCAGAACTGCCAATTAAGTTCAGGGAAAGGTTTCATGTGCGGAATCTCTCATTTTGCCTTTTGAGGAGTAATGAGCACGGCTCATTATATAACTGCTAAATCATTCTAGTGCTCCTAGTAAAGTTCATGCAGTGTCTCCTATTAGTCCATATATAGGTGGGGAGATTTTGTAGGCATGAGGAATGCCAATGATATAAATGACAGCCTCAGTTGCAGCATGCGTCTCAGACTCTGGTCATGATGGCCATTTATAGAGTTCTTTCTCTGTATTACCAACAGAGGAATAAAAGGCATGAGAAACTAGAAAGACTGAAGTCAGTAACAAAGCCAATGCAAGAAAAACTAGGAGTCCTTGTGGCACCTTAGAGACTAACAAATGTATTTGGGCATATGCTTTCGTGGGCTGAAACCCACTTCATCAAATGCATGGAGTGGAAAATACAGTAGGCAGGTATAAATACACAGCACATGAAAAGATGGGAGTTGCCTTACCAAGTGAGGTGGGGACAGTCAGTGCTAACAAGCCAATTCAATTAAGGTGGAAGTGGCCTATTCTCAACAGTTGAGAAGAAGGGGTGAATACCAAAGGGGGGGGAGAAATCACTTTTGTAGTGCTAATGAGGCCAATGCAATCAAGGTGGCCCATTTCAAACAGTTGACAAGAAAGAGTATCAGCAGGGGAAAATTAGTTTTTGTAGTGATCCATCCACTCCCAGTCTTTATTCAGGCCTAATTTGATGTGCAGTTTGTAAATTAATTCCAGTTCTGAAGTTTCTCGTTGGAGTCTTTTTGAAGTTTTATTGTTGAAGAATTGCCACTTTTAGGTCTGTAATGAGTTACCAGAGAGATTGAAGTGTTCTCCTACTGGTTTTTGAATGTTATGATGGTTCCTGATGTCAGATTTGTGTCCATTTATTCTTTTCATAGAATATCAGGGTTGGAAGGGACCTCAGGAGGTCATCTAGTCCAACCCCCACTCAAAGCAGGACCGATCCCCGACTAAATCATCCCAGCCAAGGCTTTGTCAAGCCTGACCTTAAAAACTTCTAGGGAAGGAGATTCCACCACCTCCCCAGGTAACACATTCCAGTGTTTCACCACCCTCAGAGTGAAAAAGTTTTTCCTAATATCCAACCTAAATCTCCCCTACTTCAACTTGAGATCATTACTCCTTGTTCTGTCATCTGCTACCACTGAGAACAGTCTAGAGCCATCCTCTTTGGAACCCCCTTTCAGGTAGGGGAAAGCAGCTATCAAATCCCCCCTCATTCTTCTCTTCTGAAGACTAAACATGCCCAGTTCCCTCAGCCTCTCCTCCTAAGTCATGTGTTCCAGTCCCCTAATCATTTTTGTTGCCCTCCGCTGGACTCTTTCCAATTTTTCCACATCCTTCTTGATGTGCGGGGGCCCAAAACTGGACACAGTACTCCAGATGAGGCCTCACCAATGTTGAATAGAGAGGAACGATCACATCCCTCGATCTGCTGGTAATGCCCCTACTTATACATCCCAAAATGCCATTGGCCTTCTTGGCAACAAGGGCACACTGTTGCCTCATATCCAGCTTCTCGTCCACTGTAACCCCTAGGTCCTTTTCTGCAGAACTGCTGCCAAGCCAGTCGGTCCCTAGCCTGTAGCAGTGCATTGGATTCTTCCATCCTATGTGCAGGACTCTGCACTTGTCCTTGTTGAACCTCATCAGATTTCTTTTGGCCCAATCCTCCAATTTGTCTAGGTCCTTCTGTATCCTATCCCTACCCTCCAGCGTATCTACCACTCCTCCCACTTTAGTGTCATCTGCAAACTTGCTGAGGGTGCAATCCACACCATCCTTCAGATCATTTATGAAGATATTGAACAAAACCAGCCCCAGGACCGACCCCTGGAGCACTCCACTGGATACCGGCTGGCAACTAGACATGGAGCCATTGATCACTACCCATTGAGCCCAACAATCAGCCAGCTTTCTATCCACCTTATAGTCCATTCATCCAGCCCATACTACTTTAACTTGCTGGCAAGAATACTGTGGGAGACCGTGTCAAAAATACTTTTGCATAGAGACTGTCTGGTATGGCCAATGTACATGGCAGAGGGTCATTGCTGGCACATAGCAGCATATATCACATTGGTAGAGTGCAGGTGAACGAGCACCTGATGGTGTGGCTGATGTGGTTAGGTTCTATGATGGTGTCCCTTGAATAGATATGCCAGCAGAGTTGGCAAAGGGGTTTGTTGTTGTCCCTCTTGCTTTATGTAAGCAAACAGTCTAAAGCTTAAAAGACAGCTTTAGATTTTGAGTTGTAGAGGTTACAGTGCCAAAGCTGGAAGGTGAGATAGAAATAAAGGGACCATGACCATACTTGTTAGGCCAAAGGACTTAATCTTGAAATTACATATTCTTATAAATATAGATCTCTGTTAACAGGGGTTTAGTTTTGCCAGAGTGTGACAGATAATTTTAGTGCCTATTAAGCATTTGCTTCAGAGATTCTAGCTTACATGCAATACATTTGTTCTGTTTTAGTCTATAGATGCTATGGTCATGTTTACTTCAGACCTTAATTACCGTACCATCCACAGTGCTAACTTTGTGGAGTTTGCTAATTTTTTATTCTGTCCCATTTGCCACCACAGTGATGGACCTACATGCAAATCAATTAGCCCTTCCTCTTGGAAAACCTCATCCTCTACTCTATTGATGACTATTTGACTCTTGTTTCCCCAGGAGAAACACTGGCTAGCTTTGATGTGCTTGCACTGTAGAACTTGTACATGTCTTGCCTTTCCCAAGAGATTTTAGTGCTTTTTATGGAAGCTGGGTGTTACTCATCCTTGCACAGAAGGATTCATTGAAGATGATATTGCCTGTACATGGAACCTACATGTGAAGATCATTTCTAGAGTCAGTTCCATCAAGGAATGAAATGTTGAATCTCTACTTCTTTAGACCTCCTTTAGTTTCAGACTGTCAGACTCATGTAGTGAAGTTGTAGGATGAACACTTTCCTCTTTGCAAACCTGGATATTGATCAGAGCTGTCTCTGCAGGTGAATTATTTTATCCTCTTGCTGCAACTTGAGCTGTGCTTTGTAGGTTGATCTACACTTCTCTAGGCTATCAGGTTCAAGTGCTTCCCCTCAAATGCAGCAATTTCCTAACAATAATTCTGGAAATAATTCCACCAGTTTATGTGCTGGTCATGAAAATGTCATGCTTATTCATCAATATGGGATAGCTGTTTCCTCAGCCAAAGTGCCGATGCATGGGTGAATCACAGAATGCCACTGATCATATTATTTCACAGCACATGATATAATGTATTCTATGAGCACAAAGCACTACAATGCAAGGGTAACTTGACAGTAACTATTCAATGATGGATATTTGAGAAAATTTCACAGTATTTTGTGACTATTTTGTTTATCCCTATTGACTAACTGCTACAGCTGCCACTCACTTCTAGAAGGGAGGGCAAGATGCATAGGCCCCAGCTCACTAAATTTCTCAGTCCCAAACACTTGACCTCAGCCCTTAGAGGTTTTGTTGCGGCTAAACAGATTAGGCTGTATTTGATCATCTCATACAGTTTAAACTCAGCCCTTAGAAGCTTTGCTATGGGTGGACTCGTCCCAAGAATACCTGCAGTAAGGTACAGAGGGGCCTATAGCAGGATGATCAGATTAGGTAGTCTTGGGATGTAGGCTTTGTATGTAACCAGGCAAAGCATCCCAAGGTGGATCAGGTCAACACCATTTGAAGCTGGCATGGAATATCTGAGCCTTAAACACCCTTATCATCTTCCTCCTCCTCATTTCCTGGAATAGCTGGTAGAACCATCTTCATTGTACCAGGATCACAAGACCACCACCATGAAAGCCTGTCACGGTGGGAGGTGCAGGGGGAAGAATGATCAGTCAGGGCAGGTAGTGTTAGGATGAAGGTTTTGTATGCATGCAGACAGTACCTCATATGAGCTCACATTCCCAGGGATCTAATCATGGAGTGCTTGTCTCCAGGACTAGATCTCAGGAAGGAGAAAGCAAATAATGGGAAATTGAAATGGTAAAAGTGTAACGAAAGTAGTGTCATGAAGACTAATAATTTCAATAAGCAATGGCTCATGGTACAAACCCAATTTTGTTAAATAGCATATCTTAAGATACATTTTTATGAACAAATTACTATGGAGTTCTTATCAGCAATGACTTTTCCAAAATATACACAGCAATGGCTTACCTGAACCATCCTCCTGAGGGCACTTCCTCCTGGATTTTTTTGATTAGTCCAGTATTGTTTGGTGTTAATTTGTTGTATGGGGGGAGGGGTACAAGTAAATAGTGATAAATACCAAATTAATCTAAATTGTACCAATTTAAACTTCATCTACTGTGCAAATGAAGACAGGAACGAAGCTTAAAAAGGTGTTCTGGTCAGAAGAGAAAGGCCTTATGGCAATTTAGCAATAGTGCACACAACTGAAAAGTGACAAACTCTTCCTAGAGCAAGATAATAGCATGTGAAATCAGTAACTCTACACCATACTAATTAATGGGCAAATGGATATGTTCTTCACTGATAAGCACACAGTTTACAGCCTGTACTCCTCTTACTCCACCTTGAAGTTGCATACACAAGTATGAAGGTTACACTTGTTATGAATATCAGTCTCTCTGCATTACTAGTAAACAGAAGTCCTTCAGCCTCTCAGCGTTTTCCAGCTACATAGAATGAATGACATTTGAGAGTGGGAAGCTAGGATACTCTGATCCATTGTCAGAGCTTCAATAGGCCAATATGGTACAGTGGCCTTCTGGGGAGCATATCATATCACTCACTATGTGGTGCTCATATAAGTTAGGGAAAGGCCCTGTACTATTAAGTGAAAGACAAGACTTACAGGTGCAGAATTTTAAATCCCCATTTGCTAAAGTGTGGGCGGCAGCAACCAGAACCAATGATCAGGGATGGAGCATGTCCCAGAGCAGGAAGAAATGCTATGGACTAGAGTCAAAGGTACTTAGGTACCTAACTCTGACTTTAGGTCCCCAAGTCCAACATTTAGGTGCCACTAGCATTCACAAAACCCCTGCTCAGCCACCACATAACTCTGAAGGTGATTACATTCTCTAAGCACATACATTTTTGCTGTAAAAATCCTCAAGGCACTTAAGTTTCTGCCACTGGGCATTTGGACAGTGCCTCAGTCAGGCGCCTGGATGCCTATCTCACACCTAAGCGCCAGAGGGCTTCTCAAACTAGGACTAATCTGCCCTGTGGGCCCCAAACCACTAGGCCTTCTCTCAACACTCCTTGCTCCACACAGACAGCCAGGGCAGTGTGTCGTCCTCACTCTGTTTCTCTGGCACAATGCATATTTGATTATTTATTCACAGCAGAACAGTTTAAGTTCAGCAGGCAAGTTTGAGAAAAACCCACTCAGAATATCCCATAGCCCTGTAGTTAGGGCTCACAGCCTGAGAAGTCTCAAATCCCGAGAAGTCTCAAATCCCTTCTCTTATGAGGCAGAGGAGGAATTGAACCCAGGTGTTCCACAGCCCAGTGCCCTAACTTCTGGGCAAAATTTTCTAAGAGTCCGTCTCCTCTCCCACCACCCAACCATTTTGTTGGGAGTTAGGAGCTCACCACCACCTTTCTTTCAAGAAACAGCTTAGGTGCTTGACTGCCACAGAAGGTTCACAGCTGTGAATCCCAAAGGGGGTAGGTGCCTCCCTCCTGCCCAGACTTAGATCTGCAAATCCCTTTGAGGGGCAGGACTTCAGACATCCCCCTCTCCTTGGCATATTTTTGGCTAGCTTAGGTAGCGCCTGCCTCAACTTGCTGAGTTTGTGAATCCCATTGTTAGACTCCTAACTCTCCTCATGTTTTTTTATAGGGAGCTTGGGCACCTAGCTCAGTGTTGGTCAATTCCACTGGGTGGCTAGGCAGATAAAAGTTAGGTTTTGCAATGTTAAACTTTGCAGAGCCTACGTTTCCTTTGGGAATCCAGTCCTGTGTTTCAAGATAGACTCAGGATAGACAGAGAGACCTTAGAAAGGAGAGAGAGAGTCAGGTGAACAGAAGACAAGGAAGGGACTATGTTGTGGGGCAAGTGCCCCCTGCCCCCACTTGGGGAAGTAATTATTGGGCCCTGCCCCAAGACAAGGGGTGGTTGTAAGGATGTGACCATGGGGAAGTGTGCACTAGTGGTAGAAGTCACTATGGCCATTTTCTCTCTCTAAAGGTAGTGTTGCCCAGTGGCCAGAGTCAGGTAATGGCTTGAGTCAATGTGGCTTTCCAGTTTAGCCAGGTTGTATCACCTAGTGGTCAGAGTCAGTGTGACCACCTGATTCAGCAGGGCAGTATGGCCTAGCAACAAGAGTCAGTAGGGCTGCCCTCTCTCAGGGATGCTTGGCCCAAAGGCCAGAGTCAGTAAGGTCACCTCTCCCAGAGCTGCATGGCCTATTGGCCAGAGTCAGTATCACTGCCCCTTCCATGGGGCTGCCTGGCCTAGTGGCCTGTTAGGGGAATGGGCCACCACCCCAGGGGAGGTGGAGACCAGGTAGGGGGACCCAGGCCCTCCCTATTCCACTGGGTCCCAGCTCAGGGCCCTGTCAGTGGCAAGTATGCCCACCACTGGGTTAGTAGGGAATACATCCAAAACACACTGACCTCACTCAGCACCACAATTAGTCTCCCTGAGCTACTTCCTACCAGGTTCCTGATGCCATGGTCCCAGTGTCTCTGGGCTCCCCAGTCAGTGCAGCGCCACTCGTTGGGCATCCTCCAGAGTCTGTCTCTCTAGCTTCTGCCATCTGGGGAGTCTGCAGCTCCTGGATTGCAGCTCACAACATATGTTCTCTCTCCTCAACAGTCAGCCCCAAATGAGTTGAGCTGCTCTCTTTTATACCTAGTCTCCAGCCGGAGCATGCCCAGCAGGGCTACAGGGGTGTGGTCTCGTTGGCCCAGAGAGTGGAGTTAACCCTCAAAGTACCAGTGCAGGGCCAGTGCACTCTATCACAGTCTACAAGGCAGAGAACTAGGCACATGGAAAGGAAAATGAGGTGGGGAGAAGAAGAAGGGGCAGGAGAGAAAATTTGGATGGGATATTAGAGAAAACAGGTTAGCAAAGAGGTATTTGGGGGAGACAGGGACAGAAAGCTGGGAGATTGTTAAAATGAAGGGAGAAAAATAGAAGGTGTCATTTTAAACTATGGGTTGGGCTGAGGAGAAATTGTTGAGACCATCAGAGTCTTAGGGTGAGGAATATACCAAACAATACTATTAGTCTGTCAAGTGCAACATCACCTCTTATGAAAATGTAAGAAGCCATACAGAGATAATTTATGCCTTGAACTACACCAACCTGAAGTGTAGTAAAAATAATACAACATCATTCATAAGGCCTTTTATTGCTTCCTCAGTCTGTGTTTTTTCTGCACGGTGTTCCTTGGACCAATTTACTGGAAACCTAAATTTCATTAACATTGCAGAGCTTTGCAGCCCCCAATTTAGCCATTTAGAAGCTGATAAACCCCCCAAGTATTTTCCCTAAATAACTGTAACCACGTAAGATGACTATAGATTAGGGTAGCTACAAATCAAGTTTTACTGTGTTCAAGTGTTTTTTAAACTGAACATCCCAAAGGGAGTCACTAGTAGTCTTCATATAAAAGGAAAAGAAATTATGAACCTTAAAAACTCGAACTTGTAAAAGTTCAAGCATCTTCTGTTGATCCTATGAATAAGTTCAACATCAGAGAAGTACAAAGTATTTTAAATGAATTCTGGAGTAAGGTACTGTACTGTACTGCAGCATGAACTTTCCCCAAAGAGGCATCTATAGGAAGCAGGACTGAAAAATTAGAAAAACTATTAAAAAAAAGTTACTGTTGCCCAGTTTGACCCAAGTGGCTATTCAAAGTTTGGGGCCCTGTGGGTGTTCCAGCTGGTGGTAAAAATTGGTGATTTATTTGATGTAGTTTTATTTACAAAGAATGTGCAGAGTCCTGTGTCTCTGAATGCAGAAGGAGTTAAATAACAGGAAAGGGCTTATTTTGCTTTTGATCCTCCACCCCAACCCACATCTCTCTCCCCCCAGGTTTCTTCCAGAGTCAGCCACTATGCTTTCAGCTTCTCTTTCAGGCCTGGTCTACTTGCGTTGACCTATTTGTGCATGTGTCTACACTCAAATTTGTCTCCAGATTATATAAATGCCCCATCATGGCATTACAGTAACACAACCTCCCCAAATGGCTTTGAGCTGTGGTTGACCTACACAGTGAATTGTCTACACAGCGTTAGTGTACACACTGTATGACAAATGTCAACCCTGACTGTCCTTAAGCAGCTGTCCCACAATGCCTGACAGTGATCGCTCTGGTGACAGTTATGAACTCCACTGCCCAGGGGACACTGAGACCAGAAGCCGCACACCCTTTTAAAATGCCTGAGTATTTTCGAAATCCCTTTTCCTCATTGCCCAACTTGGCAAGACTACCTAGCATTGCTCCTTTGTGTGCGCAATTGACCAACTGACCATGCCAACTCCATGCTCTAGACATGCCTCTTCCTGGAGAAGACAGGAGGTATTAGATCTCCTATGCCTGTGGGGAGAAGAGGCTGGGCAGGCACAGCTACGGCCCAACCATAGAAACATGGACATCTATGAAAAGATTACACAAGATGTAGTAGGAAGAGAGCCTGAAATATAAGGCCTTGTATCAGAGGTGGTCTGAGACCTGAACTAAAGTAGTGGTCAAAGCTTTGCAAAATCAGGTTGTGAGCTAGAGGCAGGCCCTGCTCACAGAATCTGGCAAGAACAGGGCTGGTATTGCAAAAACACACATTCCTAAGAGGTGCTAGGCACAAAGCACTCATGATGACCCATCCTAAAGATAAGGTCAGGATGACAGTGTGATGGATAGAGATGTACAAGGTGATGGGTGGTAACTGGCGACGTCAGAGGGAGTCAACTAACTAGGTCAGAGGGGCAGTACATAACTTGTTTGTACTGATATATAAAATGGAGTCTCAAAGGGAGTGTCTCTTTCTGGCCGAGGGGAGAATGGAAAGTCCCACCATTCACTGAGCCCGTCCATTGTCACGGGTATACATGTGTTAGTGTACCTGTAAACAGTTAGCCGGGGCATTAGCACTGTGCCTCATCGGCAATAAACCTGACAAAGTTCCTTTGCTACGAACCAAGTCTGTGGATTTTTTGGGCAAGTTTGATCGTAGCCTGCTGTCTGGCTATCTGGCCAGAGTCAGTACAGCAGTGCCTCATGAAAGCAAAGGAACTGCAGCAGGCATACCACAAGGCCAGAGAGGCCAAAAATCAATCTGGTGCCGAGCCATAGACCTGCTTGCTGCTGTTACAATGATCTGCATGCTGTATTTGATGGAGACCCACTAGCACTCCACAGACCACTGTGGTTACGTCTGAGGAGCCCAAAACACAGACTCCTGCTGTGAACTCAGGCGATGGGGTGGACATGCAGTGTGGGCTAGGCTATGGCATGAGCCGGGATCTTTTAAAACTCCACTGTAGTCTAGCCAGCCCCATGAGCTGAGCATGGACAAGCCCATAAAGGGGAAGGAACCTTGGGTAAGTGTGTGAATGTATTTTTCCTTACAATTTATAAAAGTAAAGATGGTGCCCAGCCCAACCCCAAGTTAAGACACAGGTCTATACATTTCATTGTTTTGCTCATATGAAAAGAAGTAGCAGTGCAACAAACAGAGGTAGACCTGTTATCTGCTTTCATTTCCCTGTAGAGGTAGGTGGGGGCAGGGCATGCGGAGCTGTTTGTATATATACGCATCTCCCTTGTGTCCTCCTGAGAGATTTTGATGAAACTTTCATGGAGGTACAATCCTCTCCCAAAGGCTTCTATGAAAGGCAGCCTTATTTCTTCCTTTGTGGTAGAATACTTTCCCGCACCACTCTGCGATAGATTCAGCAGACTCCATTGCAATTAAAAGGCTAGTGCCATATGGGCCTGGGAAGCGGGCAGCAACTGTGCTCTCTCTGCCTTTGCTACCCTAAGAAGTGAGATACAGCGGCCCCTCACTAGAACGTGCCTCTATATAGCGCGAATTCGCATATAACACGGTCGTGGCCATGGATCCCAAATTTAATTACAATTCATTTTAACGCGGTCCCCGCATTAACACGGTACTGCGCATGGATCCCAAATCCCGCGTTCTAGCGAGGGGCCGGTGTATCAGCTACAATCACCATTGCCTGTGGAAAATAGTGCCAAGTCTGAGTGCCATTGCCCTGTATTCATGCCCATGGAAATAGGGGCCATAATTTTATTTTTTCATGCAACATCCCTGTTGTCCTTAGCAGGCCATACTCACCCTGGCTGGGGCTGGAAGGTGGTGTGTGCAGAGGCTCTCCAAAGCTGAAGTGTCAATCAGCATGTCTTATTTAATTTTATGGGAATAAGGGAAGGGTGTTCTGAAACTTACGTTTTGCTTTCCATTGGGACTCTAAATCCAATAATACAGCTGTCTGTTTTAGCTGTAGCTGCTGCTGATGTGGCCTTGAGGGGATCAACCCTCTATACCCTATACTCTATGCCTGACCTTGAGAAGGAGGAGAAAGAAAAGGATTCGGGATGACATGTTCACCGAGATCCTGCAAGCCAGCCTTGCAACAGACCTTGGATAGAGGGCCTAGAGGGTGAATATTTCAGACAGTGTCAAGAAGGAAAGAGTGAACAGGAGAAAGGCCCTGGGGCCGCAGCAGGAAAAGGAGAGGGAGCTGCACCAGGACACAATGAGGTTTCTCAGGCAGCAAACCCAAATGCTGCAGACTGTTGTTACAGGTCCAGCAATCACGGGCTCACCTCCCTTTGCAGTCAATGGAGAACTCAATTTTATCAGCTCCCAACACACACACACACACACACACACTAGCATTCCATGTGGCCTCATGGGCTGCATCTCTCTTCCCCTGCCACTCCAGGGGACAGTAAGGCCAACAGCAACTTCACATACACTGACCTATGAGAGCTATGGCTGCTGTATGCATAGCCAAAATGGACTGAAATGTTTTCTACTTTTAAAGTTCTGCTCTGTAAATTCATTTTTAAAGTTTGTATTGCATGGTTTTTTAGTTGCACATCATGTTTGTGCACTGATTTTGGTACTCAATAAATGTCTGCGTTTTGGAAATAACTTCATCTTTATTAATTTACAAGGTATACTGAGAATGCCCAGCACTATGGAAAGTACCCTCTACTTGTGAGTAAACAGGACCACAAAACTCAAATTTCAATGAAAAACAGTGTAATAATTATAAATGTGCAGCAAGCACCACACACTTCCTAACAGCCCCCAAAACGTCAGGGCCAGGTAGAGAACAGCAACTACCCCACACAACTCTGACTGCGCTGACCATAATAGTGCTCTTTCCAGGCCTCCCTAAGCCATCTAGCTGTGCATCAAGTTCTTCTACTGGCTCTTGTATCTGGCTGATGAAACTCAGCAGACAGATGCTCCACCTTCACTCTTCACCCTGGCAGCAGCTTTTCCCCCTTTGACTCACAGATATTATGCAGCACACAACAGGAGGCTTTAACTGTTTGAATTTTAATGAGAAAAATATCCCATCTTGTGAGTAAACACCGCCATGGTCCCTTTAATCTCCCAGAAGTATATTCAACAGTCATTCTGCATCTGCTGAACTGGTAGTTGACTCTTTTCTTGATGCTGACAAGATGACCAGCATATGGCTTCATGAGCCAGGGTCAAGGAGTAGGCGGGGACCCCCAGAATCTGTATTGGAATTTCAGCATCACCAATGTTAATCCACCCATTAGGAAAGAATGTCCCTGCTTGCGAGTGTCACAAACCTTCCCTCACCAGCCCAGACTGATGTCAGTGAAGCATCCCAGTGATGCATCCATGCTTCCATAACTCTAGAAAAGTAGCCCTTTCTGTTGATGTACTCTGTGTAAAGGTGGGATGGTGCCAAAATAGGGATGTGAGTACCATCTAGTACCCCACTGCAGTTCGGGAACCCCACTGCTGCACATCCATCCACTATGTTCTGCACATTGCTGAGAGTCACAGTCCAGCATAGCAGGAGATAATTAATGGCCCTACAAACTTACATAACAAGGGACCCCACTGTGGATTTTCTAACTCCAAACTGATTTCTTGCTGGCTGGTTGCAATCCAGTGTTGCAAGCTTCCCTAGTGCTCTAACCTTTCACTACTCAACTGCCAGTGCAGCTCTCATTCTGGTGTTTCTGCACCCAAAAGTTCTGTAGCCACTGCTTGTTGTCCCAAACCTGCCTTATGATGCAGTCCCACCAGTCAGGTCTCATTTCTCAGGGCCAGACATGGTGCTTGACTGTCTGCAGCTGCTCCATAAATACCAACAACAATCTTGAGTTGGTTTTCGCTGTGTCCTCAGCAATTTGTCTTTGAAGAAATTGTTATGTCCACGGTTGTTGCAGTTCTTGTGATTCTGCACATATTGGAGGATCATTCATCCTGTGCTTGTAATGGTCACAACGATAGTGCAGCGATCTCTGGGCTCCATACTTCTGTCAGAGATGGTGGACAGCAAAAAGTGCTGTTAGGATTTTTAAAATAGCTGTGAAAATTATGGGATGTGGATGGCATTATGGAATGGAGAAAATTGCATGATGGGAACATTACCCCTTGCACCTATCATCCTGGCATGACTCCTTTCTGTCACACAATACATTGTGAACATTTCCCAAAAGACAGCATGCTGGATGATGGCGAGTGGCACACTGTGATACCTACGCATAGTGCACCGCACTGCGCACCAACACAAGCACTCCTAATAAGTATGTGAAGCACTGATGCAAACAGCCAAGCATGCATGCTCATGAGAGATATACTAACTGCTGTGGCTTTATGCCAACGTAACTTGCGTTGACCAAAGTTTATAGTATAGATATGGCCTCTGTCTTTCTTGTCTGTTCTCAGTTTCTTTGTGTTGTGCCTTCGTCCCCCACTTCCACGCCTATCCAAAACAATACTTGGCAAAAGTTTCTGGACAAGGCCACACACTCCTTTTGTTTTAGTGGGATTTATGCTTATAGTTATGTTAATGGAAGGATAAATTCATATCTGTCATTCTCCCAGCTCATACAATACTTTCTGTCAGTCAGTTGGGGGAAAGTAGTTTTATGATCCAAGAATGATTTAATTCGCTCTAATTATACATTGTATTTTGGTAGTTATGGAGGCATGTTTCTGCTATGTATAACCTAGAAATATTTCTCATCTCTGTGGAGAATACAACCTCAGTATGCCCTAATTTTCAAAGGGATCACAATCTGGTCTCCATTTGCATGATCAAGCAATTTTACACAGGAATATGACAAGCATGTGTAATTTTGTATGCAGTAGCACTTCTGCAAGTTTTACTACTAGGCATACATACATACATAATGTATACATGTGTAACTTTAGCGCCCTCCAGGCCAAGGTGGAGCCTGCTCTGCAGGCAGCTCTGGCCAAGAGAAGGTGCGAACAGGAATGCAGCAGGAAAAATCCCTTCCACCCCAGGGCCATCTGTTCCAAACCCCCCAGAGTGAACACACACACGTACTGGAAAAGTACATTGGATATAAAAAAGAGAAATATCTATTTACAGAGGGATGAGAGGAGAAAAATAACAAGGGGAAATATAAGGGGAGCAGTAAAACAGGGTTGCATTCAACACAAGGCACCCACAGGCCCAGTGGTAGCGCAGTCTGAAAGGGCAGACACTGAGGAATGTGTCTGCACACAGAGTTCAGGAGTCCTGAGCAAAGTTCCAATCCAGTGGTGAGTCTTGGGTGCTCCTGGTCATCTTCAGTGCCCATAAACTTTCCCTGACAAACCCCTCCACAGGAGCAGCCCGTCCATATAGGCAAACTAATCAGTCGCCTAGGGTGCCAAGTTAATGGGGCGCCAAATTTGAGGGAAAAAAATCAAATTTTTAAAAAAAGAAAATGAAAAAAAAAGAAAAAGAAAAAGATGAAGAAAATTACAAATAAAATAATGAAGATGTCATCATTTCAATTCCCTTGCACGTACAGAGGGAATATGAATTATAATTCATTTCTCTACATTTCTGATAGTTTCTTAATATGTCAAATCTTTTATTTACTGCAAAAATAAATAATATTTTAGCAAAAAAAAATTCAATTTGTGACATAGGGTCAAGGTGACCCACTCAACAAGTTTGATAAGCAACAACTCAGCCACAATGAAATACATCTGCCAGCAGCAAGAGCTGTAATGCTAGTGACACCTGACTCGAATATACATCAAGGTCGCATAGTTGGAAATTCATGTAGAGTGGAGAATTTGCAAGTTGATCCATGTCAAACGGTCATTTTAACACGTCACAGGTAGATGGTTAAGAATTGAGCAAATACTCTGGAAAAGTGTGTTTCTTGGTGCCAAAGAATAAAGAATAATGTCTTTCAGAATTATAAATCCAAAATGTGAGTATCTTTAAGCGTTATAAACCTTAGCAGTATTATTGAGCTGTATAATTATGAACTTTTCTTTGTTATAATTGGTTCACATGAAATAAATAAAGTCCATAAAAGAAAAGTAACAGCGTTAACACTTATGTCACGGTGCAGGACTCACCCCTGCAGCGCCGCCTGCTGGTCATCTAGGGAATTAGAGTTCCAGCCTCTGGAGCGCCCTCTGCAGGTCGGTGTCCCGCTTCCCCTGGCCCCCGTGTCCCTCCTGGACTCCGGTGCCCCTTTTACCCAGGGTTCTGCCCCCTGGCAGTACCCCCACAGTCTCTGGGTCTCCCCTCCCTGGGGAACCCCCACCCATTATCCCCACTTCGCCTCAGTCTTTGGCTACTGCCAGTCACCATTGAGCCCCCGCACACTAGGAAGGACTTCAGTGTATAAGCCAATCATCACAGGCAAGGCAGGGTTGGACCTGCTGCCTCTGCCTACCTTTGAGCTGCCCCCTGCAACCCCAGTACCTATCCGGCCTTACAGGAGGCCTGCAGCTGGGCGGGGGGGCATTTCTAGGCTGGAACTCCCGAGCTCCTCTGGCCTTCCCCCAGCCCTGCTCCACCTCAGGTACTCTGGTATGCTCCCCAGCAGCCAGGCCAGTCTCCCTCCACAGCTAGAGGAGACAGGCTGCTCTTGGCCCACTGCCCTCTTACAAGGGCCAGCTGAGCACTGATTGGGGTGTGGCCACAACTGAGCCTGCTTCCCCCAGTCAGCCTGGGAACTGCTTGCTTCCAGCCACAGCCCTCTCCTGGGCTGTTTTAAGCCCTTTAAGGCCAGAGCAGGTGACCTACAGCTACAGCTTAATAGACTACAAAAGTGATGACACCACACTCCAAGTGGGTAACCATGAGGAAGGGGATTACTTTCCAAACAACCGGTGTCAGGTTATAACGTCAAAAAAGGTCATTTTGTTTCCGTGTAAATGCTGTAACTAATTGTTTTAATAGGTAAGGAAGTGTATGTTACTAATCACTGAACCTTTAAGCAGTGAAAAGACGTGTTGGGATGCCTGCAATGCGGTTTAAATCGCCAATCATGTGGTGTGTCAGCCATCCTTAACGCTGTCGTGC
Organism: Natator depressus; assembly: GCF_965152275.1. Lineage (NCBI taxonomy): Eukaryota > Metazoa > Chordata > Testudines > Cheloniidae > Natator > Natator depressus. The sequence goes on along the minus strand of NC_134237.1, from coordinate 94,237,866 downwards.
TTGCAGTCGGGAGCACAGTACATAACAATATTCAAATGCTCCATGGCAGAAAGAGGAAAAAGAAAACCCTTGGGAGCTGAGTATCATAAATGAACGGCTGAGAAGGAAAAGGACCAAGCAAAACAGCAGGGATCCTTCCTGAAATATCTTCTCTTTAATCCAAATAAAGATGGAAGCCATTCACAGCATCCAGATGAAGGAATTTTACTTGGAGAGGAGGTTAGCGCACATCCTCATGGAAGCAGTCTGGAACATCAAGATGAAGGTAAATTATTCTGAGATGAGGGTAGCTCACATTCACAAAAAAGCAGTTTGGAAACTCAAGATGATGGAAACCTACTTCTAGATGAAGGCAGCTCACAGCATCAGACTGATGTGGAAGTGGAGAAAATTTATTCACTTTCAGAGACACATGCAGAAATTGAAGTAAATGAAGTAGAAGGAAGAAAGGATGAGGAAATTACAAAACAAGTTACAGTATGGGGACCCAGCTTCATGGCCCAGATGTGATGACAGTGTGCGGCAAATTCTCATGGAACATAGACCCGAACAAGTTCATGAACTTCCCCTCCTTAAGGATGAAAATAAAAAAAACCTGGATACAATATTCATTGTCGAAGGACTCTGTGTTTTGCTTTTGCTGCAAGCTGTTTAGAAATCAAGCAATTGGTACATAACTTACTGAAAATGGTTTGAAGCACTGGAAAAATATATCTTCAATTCTCTCTTCACATGAAAAGTACAGAACATTTGGAATGTTTTCAAAATGGGAAAGAACTGAATTATGATTGAAAAAAGGAAAACCTATCAATGAAGAAAATTTACGTGTGATCAAGAAAAAAGAAGAATATTGGCAATAAATTTTAGAGCATCTGATTGCTTTAGTGAGAGCTCTCAGTGGGCAAAATTTAGCATTCCGTGGCCGCTGTAGAAATAAAAAAATATATACTCCAAGCACTGGAAACTTTTAAAAATTTGTTGAATACCTAGCTTTGTTTGATCCAGTCATGAAGAAGCATCTACGTAAAATAACTGATCATGAAACATAGGTTCATTACTTAGGAAAAAAATATGCAGAATGAACTGATTCAAATCCTAGCAAATGCCATTAAAAAGAAAATTGTAGAAGCTGCCCATTCTGCAAAATACTTTTCAATAATACTGGACAGTACACCAGATGCGAGTCATGTTGAACAAATGAAGATCATTCGTTTTGTGTATATGGAAAAGTCTGCAGATGAAGATAATGTTGACGTGCTCATAAAGGAACAATTTTTGGATTTCATACCACTGAAGGAGGTGACTGGAGCATTTATGACTGAATTCAGAGTAACAGCCGTGTTAGTCTGTATTCGCAAAAAGAAAAGGAGTACTTGTGGCACCTTAGAGACTAACCAGTTTATTTGAGCATAAGCTTTCGTGAGCTACTTCATCGGATGCATACTGTGAAAAGTGTAGAAGATCTTTTTATACGCACAAAGCATGAAAAAATACCTCCCCCCACGCCACTCTCCTGCTGGTAATAGCTTATCTAAAGTGACCACTCTCCTTACAATGTGTATGATAATCAAGGTGGGCCATTTCCAGCACAAATCCAGGGTTTAACAAGAACGTCTGGGGGGGGTAGGAAAAAACAAGGAGAAATAGGTTACCTTGCATAATGACTTAGCCACTCCCAGTCTCTATTCAAGCCTAAGTTAATTGTATCCAATTTGCAAATGAATTCCAATTCAGTAGTCTCTCGCTGGAGTCTGGATTTGAAGTTTTTTTGTTGTAATATTGCAACTTTCATGTCTGTAATCACGTGACCAGAGAGATTGAAGTGTTCTCCGACTGGTTTATGAATGTTATAATTCTTGACATCTGATTTGTGTCCATTTATTCTTTTACTTAGAGACTGTCCAGTTTGACCACTTGATTATCATACACATTGTAAGGAGAGTGATCACTTTAGATAAGCTATTACCAGCAGGAGAGTGGGGTGGGGGGAGGTATTTTTTCATGCTTTGTGCGTATAAAAAGATCTTCTACACTTTCCACAGTATGCATCCGATGAAGTGAGTTGTAGCTTACGAAAGCTTATGCTCAAATAAATTGGTTAGTCTCTAAGGTGCCACAAGTACTCCTTTTCTTTTTATGACTGAAACTATTCTACAAGAGCTTGAAACAATGTCATTATCTGTTGAAAACTTACATGGCCAAGGCTATGATAATGGGAGTAATCTCAAGGGTAAAGACAATGGTGTGCAAAGGAGAATGATAAAAATCAATCCTAGGGCCTTCTTTGATCCTTGCAGTGTGCATTCTCTGAATTTGGTTGTCAATGATGCTGCTAGATGCTGTTTGGAGGCAAGCAGTTTCTTTGACCTGGTGCAACATGTTTATGTGTTTTTCTCAGGGTCAACACGCGGTTGGGAGATTTTGACTCGCCATGTGAATTCTCTAACTGTGAAACCACTTAGTCAGACAAGATGGGAGAGTTGCATTGATGCTTTGAAGTCTCTTTGCTATGAACTTGGAAACATTTATGATGCCCTAATTGAAATTTCTGATGATACTACCTTTATTGGATCATCTGGCAATACGGCATGTTCAGATGCAGAAGCTCTCGCAAATGGCCTTTCCAAGTTCAAATTTGTGACTTCACTCATTTTGTGGTACAATATCCTTTTCGAGATTAACTTCACTAGTAAGCAGCTTCAGGAAAAGAACTTGAGCATACATTCTGCTATTCAAAAACTGCAGCAAACTAAAAATATTCTGGAGGAATTCAGAAGTGATGAAGGGTTCGAAAGAACACTGGTAGATTCTCTCTAGCTTGCTGAAGAAATAGACTTTCCAACAGAATTTGAACCAGAGCCAGTTAGCATTCGGCAAAAGAAACAGCAGGTTTTGTATGAAGGACAAGACACAACCATTCAGAACCCAAAACAAAGGTTCAAAGTGAATTTCTGCTTCGCAGTCCTTGATACTGCTATTCACTCGGTTGATGAAAGATTTCAACAGATGCAGCAGCTAGAGTCAGTATTTGGCCTTCTATATGATATCCACAGCTTGCAAAAGAAAACAGCAAAACAGAGAAGAGAATTTTGTATAAAACTGGAATCGGCATTGACTCATGAAAATTCAAAAGACACTGATGCTACAGATTTGTGTAGTGAGCTTCAGGCTTTTTCAAGATCACTTAAGAAAATTCCACTCCTGAAGAACTACTGAAGTTCATGAAAATAAACTCACAAACAGTTTTCCAAACATTTGTATAGCTCTACGCATTCTTTTAACTTTGCCAGTTTTCGTAGCTAGTGGGGAACGTAGCTTCTCTAAGTTGAAATTGATAAAAACATATCTGCGTTCAACAATGGTGCAAGAGAGACTTGTTGCACTTGCCACAATGTCAATAGAGTATGAAATAGCTGAAAAACTGGATCTAAAAGAACTAGTGACTGAATTTTCAAAACATAAAGCAAGAAAAGTCATATTTTAAGATCACAGAGTGTTTTTTAGTCGGAGTGTTTTGTAAATACAGGTTAAAGTTCATTGAAGAGTTTTCTTATTTCTTTCTATATTGGATGTGGTGGTAATGGCAGTTAAAGCAGGATAGCATAATGGATGATTTTGGATTTGTAATAATAAAAATTACAATTAACATTTTTAATTCATTTTTATTTGAAATTGGACTGAAATATCATCTAGCTGTCATGTAGAAATCTATTCTGAAAATTTCGTGTGTCTGTTTTATCTGATCTCAGAAACATTAGTTGGACAGAGGGATGGACAAACCGAATAATTAAGGCTCTGGTTTGTTTCTTTTTTTTAAAAAAAAAAAAAAAGCTTAAAAAACATTAAAAGGAAAAAAGGGGCAAAATGTTTCCCAATTTACCAAAAACCTCAGCCTAGATCTGCCCTTGGGGTTTGGGGGCTGGGGGCGCCGATTGCATGGTTTGCCTAGGGCGCCAGTTGCTGGCAGCTAGTCTAGGGCCCCCCCTGCCCCTCCGGTGTCCTCTTCTGCCACTCTCTGCAAAGCCACACAGAGCAACCACCTCCCCACTTAACTAGCTAGCAGCCTCCCTCCTTATTCCCAATGCAGAGTCACAAGCCCCAGTACTCACAGCCCCATTCAGCTCTGGGCAGCAGTGATACTGGATCCAGCTCCGGCTCGTCCATTTCGGGCAATTCCTCCCTGGCACAGTGCTCCTCCTGGCTCCTGTCCTGGGGTGTCCCCAATCAGCTGCCCTGTCATTCCCTGGCTTCAGGCATGTTCTCTCTGCTTCACTTTGCGAGGGCCTGCTTGCCGCAGCCCTTCTCTCTCTGGAGCTCCAGAACAACACCCTCCAGTTTCCCTCCTCTCTCTCACTGCTCCTCTTCCCCAGTTAGGAAAAAGATTTAAAGGGGCCATGCTCTCTAAACCCCAAAAGGGGTTACACATGTAAATTATATTACTTGTACACAAAAGAGTCCGTGCCTAAATAAATAAAAATTTCACATACAAGAGATTGTGTGTGTACAGACAGGGGCTGTGTGTTGAAATTTTGACCTATGATGTTTAGAGATGGATGGTTCTTCACTCTTCTAATCTTAGTTTACTGTAAGAATAGCAGGAAAAATACCAAATTTTTGATTGCATCCAGTTCCCAGCATTATTTTGGCTAAGAGAGAGGAAGTATTAGAGGAAATATTTCTGCCAAAAAAATACTATCATGTACACATCCTCCTATAACTTTGGCAGCAGCTAGCTGACATTTTGTTTTATAGCCATGTTATGGTGTTACATTGCATAATGCAGGCAATGATGATGTGTCTGAATTAGTAATTAAATACTCTCTCATGGCTGCCCTGCAAAAACGGCAATCACCACATACCTGCATTTATTGTGGAATGCTACCATCAATTCCAGATGCAGTAGAAGGTGGACCAACAGAGTGGCAAACAGAACAAGTGTCTGTGAAATTTGTGAACAGCTGGTAAGTCAGGGTTGCTAATATATGAATTGCCCATCAACAAAACAGCGCATCCCCATATGCAGCTTGTTTTCATTCCAAAGCTGAAACTAAAGGGAAAGATCTACTAGTAACTAGTAGATTTATGTGGAGTCCAAACATGTGTAGAGGGAAAGTGATAGATGGCTAGAAACGTTGTTCTCCATAAAAATAAATCTTGCAAACTTGTCTTTTAAGTACTAATGCTCTAGAGATTAGATTGTGATAATTATTTTAAAAATAAATTCAATTGCAGTGTTATTCCAAAGTACTGATTTGAGAATTAAAATGTTTTTCTGAGTTAAACTGTACCTAGGTTTCAGTCTTACCAATGTTGTTACGGGATTCTTAAGTAAAGAGGTACTGCCATCCAAAGGGTAGGTCAAAAAGGTAGTGCACCCAAAGTATTTTCTAGAAATAAAGGTTGGCAGTGGTCACTATTGAAAATCCACCACACTTTGACAGGACATATTTTCAGCCTCAGTCTCCATATTTTGACCCTGTTTTAAATATACAAATAGATGGACACACTTTTGCTGGCATAAACATTTGCAACATTGGAGGCTGATTTGAGGCCAGGGGAAAATTTGACTCAAGGTAGTTGCACTCTATTTTTAAAACTGATACTTATGATATCTTTATAAAGAGACATAAGTGAGTACCCGGTGTTATTAATTTAGCAGTGTTTGGTAATGACAGCTGTGCAAATACCAGACTTTTGGTTTGCAGATCGAACCAAAAAAAATTAGAAAAAAAAATCATTTTGAATTGACCTGAAGCAATTTTGTTTTTTGAATTTGACAAACTGAAAAGTAATAAACAAACAAACAAAATTGTTTGGGTCAAATGAAACATTTAATTTTGATTTAGAGCTTTGTATTTCTTTTTTAAAAATTAAACAATATAGAAGGACATTTCAAAATGAAAAAAGGTATTTTGAATCAAAACATCAAAATGTTTCATTTTGAAAATGTTGAAATGAAATGTTTTGACATTTTCAGAATTTTGTTTGCCCTTTTATTTTCTACATGATTGATCAGGAAAACCAACATGAATTTGCAAAATGTTTCATGCCAAATTTACATTTTTAGATTAAACAAATTGATCGGAACCCCAAAATACATTTTATGTGTAGGATGCCCAACATGGAGGGTTGGAGTCAGATGGAGAAGATGTTGTCAGACATTCCCCAACAGTCACAAGGCCTGTGAGTGCAAGCCATTAAGGCTGAATGAGTCTGACTGCCAAAAAATGGAATAATAATCACAGGTGCATTCTGTTGAATGGCCTGGATGGCCAACGGGGTAAAACCATTCTAAGACAACATGAAGACTTCACACCTAGGCCCCCCTCTCCCTCCCAAAACAATATGGTAATTGGGTCAGGCCCACAGGGAGGCTTTGAAAAGGGAGTTTTCCCTGAGAGAGGAGAACAGCCTGGGAGACACAACATCTGGAAGTCAAACAGAGACCAGGCTGGGTTCCGGGATCTACTGGGTTTTCTTCAATAATGTAAGTTGGGTCTGTTCTGTTCTTGTAACTCAAGAGGAAAGCCCTTCAAACTTGGCTTGTAGTGAAGCATAAGATTAAATGAATCTAAATATGCATGGTGGGTTTGTTGCTTTGAGATAATTTTCTCTAATGTGATGTACGATTTGCTAACTACATACTTGTTTTAAGTAGTCTGTTGGCCATTGTATCACTGGTCACAGGCTCCCAAATGGAAGAAGCTAAAGGATTCCAATCAGATCTACAGCGTAATAAGTTGCAGTAAATATGGCACTGTAACCAGATCCAGCTCTGGGAGAGAAAGCATTGTGAAATTCCACCCCAAGACAGGTAAGAGGTGCACTCAGACACCAGAAAAGTAACAGTGGTGCAAGGAGCCCCGGAACAGTGACACCTGGAGAAAATTCTAATCATAGGCAAGTGAGATGGCCACTTGCAGCTTCCGTTACAGCTGGAGGGGAGGAGCAGAATACAAAAGTGGAAATTCTTGCTTCCTTTAGCAGACAAAGTGATCACAACAAATAACCTCACAAACTGAGAGCCCAACTCAATCTCCATTGAAAACAATAGAAGTTGGACCAGGCCTTTAGGCCCTGACTTCACAATTGGACTCCTGAGAGCTGAGGCCTGAATCTATATGGACCACCAATGATTTCAGTGGGACTCTATGCAGGGACATAGGTCTGGTCATGTGGATCTCATTTCAGCATCAAAGCTTCACTAAAGGCTTAATCACAATTTAGAAAAGCCATCAGTGTAGAGGATTAGGTGCTGAAGACACACAAAGACCTGAAATCAAAGAATACTAAAAGTACATTCCTGGAAATCATGGAATGAACCTTCCAGAAAGGCCAACTCCCATCCCAGAATCAGACTCCAACGAGAAACTGCGGAACTGGAATTAATTTGCAAACTGGACACCATTAAATTAGGCTTGAATAAAGACTGGGAGTGGATGGGTCATTACACAAAGTAAAAACTATTTCCCCATGCTAATTTTTCCCCTACTGTTACTCACACCTTCTTGTCAGCTGTTTGAAATGGGCCGTCCTGATTATCACTACAAAAGTTTTTTTTCTCCTGTTGATAATAGCCCACCTTAATTGATTAGTCTCGTTAGAGTTGGTCTAGCAACACCCATTTTTTCATGTTCTCTGTGTATATATATCTTCCTATTGTATTTTCCACTGCATGCATCCGATGAAGTGGGTTTTAGCCCACAAAAGCTTATGCCCAAATAAATTTGTTAGTCTCTAAGGTGCCACAAGTACTCCTCGTTCTTTAGACATCTATAGTTATACAAGTGTAACAAGAAGCATAAACAAGTAAATGTTGTGCTGGGGGACCTGAGTAAAGCTGGAGTTTATTAAAAAGGCCCAATATTTTACAAAGAAAGCTTCATACATTTTTGTTAAATATAAGCAAACAAAAATGAATCCCCAGTGGCAATATTTGCTTTTTAGGGAGTATTTAGGGAAAAGGTCTGCCAAAACCAACTCGGAGACCTATCAAATCACGCTTAAGGTATAAAAGTTATCAATGCCGCATAATATAGTGTTGTGTGTTAAGTCTGCAAAGCAGAATTCCAATTTATCTGAAACATGTCAAGGGCAAAAAAAGACTAAACTTCCCATGCATTGATGAAAACGGGACACAAATTTAGAAAAGACAGGCACTATAAAACTGCAGGAGATATTGCATTAAAACAGATGTTGTTTAATATCTTTCATAAAAGGTGAGAGTAATTAACTTTTTACCAGTTGTTACAGTGGATTCTCAAGCACTGCCAATTTTTAAATTAAGATTGGATTTTTTTTCCTAAAAGATCTGCTCTCGGAAATATTGTGGGGAAGTTCTCTGGCCTGTGTTATGCAGTAGGTCAGACTAGATGATCAAAGCCTTCTGGCCTTGGAATCTATAAACATTTAGGACCATCTCTCATAGGATGCATACTTGGTTTAAGTGGCAATAATAAATGTTGGAACAGCTGAAAAGTTTTAGGTGATTATAGTAATCTTTTTTGAATGCAAAAATGTTAGAATATGTTGTAGTACAGTAGCATTAATAATGGAATAATATTTGGAGAAAAATAAGTGTACAGCTATGAGTTTGCATTCCAACATGTTTCAGGAATTAATGGAGTCCCTAAATCAATGTGAAAATGGATATCTAATAGCTTTATCATTACTAAGAGAATCATATCTAGGCATCAGAAGGACGAATGACTTACTTGGAAAAGAATTTCTAATAGAGCTTGCAGATACAGCCTCATGTAGAAAGGTATATATATTAGAGGACAGAAAGGAAAGAATGCATGAAGATTTGGAACACATTTTAAAACGATATAGGGGGGAAATCATAGGATTATAGACAATATATGGTTTGACTGTGCTGAGCATAAGTAAGAACAAAAGTAACATTCATAGATTATCAAATTGGGGGAAGATTAGGGAAAGAGATTTCTCTCTTGTCTCTCTCTAGATAAAAACTCTAGTTGCAGTAGTCCCATTGAAGTTAATGTGTCAGATTCACTGCTGCAAAAAAACAGGCTGTTGGCCCTCCAACCAGCACTAAATCCGCCAAGAGTGGGGGACAGCATTGCAAAGTCACTAGCATCCCCTGCTCTGTTGGGTGGGCCGGTCCCTCCTGGCAGGATATTCATTCAACATCTGCACATTTCCAAATTAGATCAGGATCTTGGTCACAGTCCCTTGACCCCAATCTTAGCAAGTAATAGAACCAACTGAGGGGAAGGAGGGGAGGAACATAGCTTTGCCCTAAAGCATAAGCAGAGGATCAGCATGACTCTTGACTATATAGAAAGAAAATTAGATACATTCTCTTCATGTCACTGGTTGCTACATCCCATTACTTTAACCAATTTGCTAGTAAAAGTAAAAAGTCTCCTTGTTTTCACATTCTCCAATACTAACTGTGAAAAGGGAATTCAGTGGATTCTATTTTTGAGGGTTTAACGTAAACTTACAATCGTTGTTTCCAAATCAACATTTTTTGGTGTATAAAAAAGTTTCAGGAGTCAGAGTTAGCTGAAAGTTCTTTAGATTAGATTTCCTATTTTGAATTGCTCTTTTGGAGACTAAATACAATACCTTCTCTCTCCTCCACCGCCCCCACCAGGGCCCCTGTAAGAGGAGCCGATACATTTACAAGTCTTGCATGGATAAGGTTTGTAGGCTTGGGGCTTAAATGCTTACAGAATGAAAAGCAAATCAGCCATTCAAAAGTAATTACCAAAATATGACACAGATTCTGAATATTTTAAGGAAAAAAATCTGTATTACTTTGAATTGATTATACTGCTTGCTAGGACCATCATCATAGTTTCATGATCAAAATGCTCATGGGAATTCAAAACCTTTTAAATAAAAGTCTGGTTCAACTAAAAGCTAGCCTCCATAGCTTCTTATAATGGAAACTGCAGAGTCATTCTGTACACCTCAGGACATCCAAGGGTACCCTGACAGCGTTCTGTGAGTCACCAACAGATTTATTATTGTGGGAGGAATTTTAAGAAGCCACACTGGACAGTTTTGTTGCTGAAATAAGCCATTTACAGCCATTTATTATATTCTTTTCTCATTAATCGTCCTGATATTGAGGCATCTTTAGAGGCCAAGGGCCAGTGTGCATGTGCTTCTGTGTCTTAGCTCAGTCACAAGCTTTGAGCCAAGGAAGAACAGCAAAGGGGCAATACACAGCTTAAGGCTAAAAAAACCCCCAAATTTCTACAAGTATAAATAAAATGATAGCTCCCACTGAGAGGTTCCTGCTAACATTAACCAAGAGATTGCAAAAGTAAAGTGTTTATTCAAAGGCAGTGCCTGGGGCTTGGCTGCAGGAAGCTCAGACATTACTCCCAGAGTTTCTGTTATAAAATAATATCCGTTGAATTTTGTGCTCATCTCAGTATAACTTCTGAGTAAATCCACTGAATTTCATCAATGCATGGAAAAGCCGGACCAGGACCTACACATTTCACAAGTCTACATATCATTCCTCTTCAAGAAGACAAGTAGCAATTACAAGCTGCACTGTACAGCACTTAGTTTTACACAACTCCATCCAAACTCAGCCCAAACCCATCCACCTGTGTAACTGTCCATGAATGCAACCATAGCTTAGAACAGTAATAGTCCCTGAGGCGAGCATAACTGCAGGTAGGAGTGTGGTTCATCCAAGACGCAAATTTTATTTTGACAAGCTTCAGCACCACAGTCCATGTCCTTAGAGTAGAGTGATTGTGCTATTGAGTTCCCATGGCAGACAGATCTTCTTGCTGAGTAGAATGGCCTGCTACAGTCTTAGGATCAGCAATATTCCAGGGTTTGCATGGACTTAGAAGGCTGATGATATCTGTAAGTAGTTCAGGAGCTGATTGCACCCTTTCACTTGCTTTTGTTTAGAGTTTGGTGGTACTATAGGTCATACAGACAATCTGAGAGATGATTTAAATATAGGAAACTGTATTCAAAAATAGTAAGTGTCTGTTGAGAGTACATCCATAGAGGTAGGGCATGATTTACAGAAAGAGGTGGGGGTGCGGGGTGGAACATAAAGAAGTAGTCAAAACTGAATTTCATTAATACCCTGGTCATCTCAACAGGAAACAAAGACGAAAATAATGGAAAAAAAACCCTTCTTAAAATGTGTGACTTCATCAGGACTGTGAAGGTTGATTAATTAAATAACATTATTTACATTAATAAAAATAGACCACAGTAGGCTGTATGAAGAAAACAATTCTATCATTATACAATAAATAAACTAATTAACAATGAGAATGTTGTACACCGCAGGGAAAAACAAGAGCAGGTAGAAATTAAATTTTATTTTATTTTATTTTTTTGCAAAAATAAACAGCAACTAAACACAAAGCATTTCTATTAATAAACTCCTTGAGCCATTTCTATGCAAGCATCACATTTGTAAGAGAGAGACGATTTACAGAAAAAACAATTAACCCTTCATACATAGGTGCTGGAACAAGAGAAACTGGGGGTACTGCCGCACCTCCTGGCTTGAAGTGGTTTCCATCATATACAGGGTTTACCATTTGGTTCAATGGCTCTCAGCACCCCCACTATACAAATTGTCCCAGCACCCCTGTCTGCAAAGATGTGTACATGAACAGTCTATAATTTCGAAAAAGGGTAAACAGCAAATTTGCCATGGATTTAATCCTGAATGAAGGCTAGTGATTTTAATATATTTTAAGACATTTAATTCTGAAATCAAAAGTGTTCTGAATGCAGCACCAGTTATTCAGAATATTTCACGTTTTGTCATGTTTACACCAACAGTTTGAGGTCCTGTTGGTGTTAGGGAAATGACCCTTGTAGCTGAAAGATGTTAACATTGACAACAAACTCATGAACTGCATCGACTCACTCAACCAGAGTTGAAAACAGTTTGGCCAGTAGTGTAGTAGACAAGCCCAAGCCATTTTCAGCACCTGTTACAAAAACTGTTCTAAACACCAGGTCAGTCTGTATCTCTAGAACACTCGCTGTAACATGTTCAAAACTCTTTGGACCCAGCTATTCCCGTGGCCCAACCACTCACAAATTCAAATGAGCTGGTGAGAAGGTCCTATTGTTCGCACCATTTACAAACAATAGGTTATTTCGTAGTGTAAATATACCCTCTGCGATTGAAAAAAGATATGTGCATGGCATACTCCAGTGCTCCCCTTCTCATGAAAATGAGTTCAATGTATACTATAAAGCTGAATAATAGAAATTAATACTTGTCATACAATCAGGGCATAAGAGAAAAAATGGTTGCAGTTGTGTGGTTGAGGAAATCATTTTTAAAAAAATCGTGGGTGGGAAGTTGTGGTGCACTACAATATTAAGCATGTGCTTTAATGTGTAGAAGGAGGCCACAGAGTATAGACGTTATTTTGCAGTAAGTATTTCTGAACTCTTTTTAACTTCCGTTGTGAAGCCCAGACATGAACACCAATTGCAGGCTGGCTCTGTCTTCTTAGATATCCACAAAAATGGTTATATTTTGCCACAATGGAGGTATGTAGTTTTGTCACTAGAAAGCCAATGCAGCTCTGTACTTGGCACTGGGTTTTTTAATGTTCCAGAAAAATATATTTTTGCTTTTCCCCACTGTCTCCCCCATTTCTTCAGACCACTCCCCATGATTTAAAGATTGTCTGTATAGGATCTTTTTGTATTGTATGTTGGCATGCCACTACAGGAAATGGTGCATAGATGTAGAAGGCGGGTTTTGTAGTAAATTACTACACCATTCAGCTGTTGGTCCCAGGTCTATGAACAAAAATAATATAAAATCAATAAAAGAAACAAAAATACAGAGGAAGGAAATGCATTTGCAAGAAAATAGAAAATACATTCAGACGAGTGCAATTCAGATGCAATAATGGAGTCAGCAGTTTATTTCACCATTCCCAGATTTCATTGTTTTAAAAGCTTATTAGTTCGTGATAAACATTTACACAATTTGAAGGTGTCCATCTAAATGGACCATATGAAACTATCAAGTCTCTCTACACACTTGATATTACCTTTGGTATTTCTTAATGGCCTTGGTTTATGGTGGTTTGTTGAAAATTCAGTCTTCATTTGTACGTATTTCTGCTGAACTGTTCATGTTTCCATAATACTAATTCAAATGGGCTAAACATCTAAATTTAGATATTCTATAAACTTTATGGACCAACGCAGAAAATATCCATCTGCTGATTTTCATTTTATAATGGTTTATTTTCTCCTTAGTTCTAAGGTAGGATTAAAAGCACTAGAGGTTTTATGATTCTTGATTGAACGCAAGGACACATTTACCTGGAAGATGAATCCCTTGGCTATTCTTTTACTGGGAAAAGTAGGTCTGAGATCAGTTGTAAACTTCAACACAATAGAAATCCCCCAAGTGAAAAGAACACAGGAATCCAAGACTATACCTTTCATTAAGCCTACCTTTAAAAAAATAGTTACGTCCAAACTGTGGTTACAGTCAATTTATTAAAATGATTTTGAAAATAGAAGTGCTAATCTTCATTAGGAAAAGAAAAATGTAATTAACTTTGGGTTATGGCATACCTTCCATGAACTAGGAAATGTTAAAGTCCTTCTGTCATGGGGTGTAGATACCCCATGCTGGCCCACCAATCTAGGGGTTAATGCAGCTACTGCCAGCCAATGCTTATTGGCAGTCTCACATCCCTATGTTTTGTCTTTTGGCAATTCAGGACAATACACTACAAACATAGAATAAAGGGGGATTTATAGAATCATGTTGGGTTAACAATCCAATTCATATACAAGAGAACAGAAAAAGATGAGTGAAACAACTTTAACCTCTTTTGGTTGGAGATGATCTAGCCTTGAGACTTGGCAGCCTGCCCTGAACCTCACCCCTTCTAGCTACCAGAGTTGCTGCAAGGTGGATGAGGGAACATAGTTTGAGTTTCACTTTGATTTACTCTTGTGCTTGCTGGGAGACAGAGAAGGCTCTCAAAGTTACAAGGGCCTCATATTCACATAACACACTAATGAGCACGTCCCCTGACTTGGAATGATGCCCTCAGTCAAGTTATCTCCAGGGAGTGAATCCAGAACCACTGGATCTAAAAGCAAGAGCCTCTACTACTTGAACTAAAGAACTTTAGTTTGGAGGTAGTAGCAAATTCATGAACGCCTGTGGTCCAGGCACTACAGCAGAACAAAGGCACACTTGGCCAGTGTGTTACATCCATAACAACTCAAAGAGGCTATTCAAATGCTTAAAGAAATTTATAAATATTCATCCTGCATATGCAACTTGGTTCAAACATGTCACTGTGCATAAATCAACCAGAAACATTGAATTAAGGGACTTCAGACAGAACAAATTTGCCTGGAACACATTAAATACCATAGAGATGGGTGCTATAGAAAACCCTAAGATAGACAGATGGGATCCACTTCTTTGTTTTAGTTATTTGTACTCAAAACCCTCCTTCAGTCATCTTGCCTTATATTAGCTATGACACCTGCAGAGCAGAAAGCATCTCTCAGAACCTAACTTCAGCAACTCTTTCATGACGTTTTCATATTCAATGACCAATCCAAGCTTACAACTTTTTTGCAAGATGTCACGTTAACTATTAGGTACTTTCTATTACTGGTGATTTACATGATCCAGCATGCACCATAGGACAGGTTGGCCCCCAGATTGTTAGGACCAAGATAATCCTCTAGGATAATTATGGCCTCAGAAGAGCAGCCCCTAGTAGACTTTGAAGTCTGCTCCAGAATATCTCCGATTGCCTACCAAACTAACCCCCTTTATTGCAACAGTCAGACTAAAGCCTATCAAGTCATGATTCGCTCTGCAGTTTTTCTTGAGCACTATATCTGAACAACAATCACAGGCCTTGCTGACACTAAGATGGAAGCTCATCTTGAATGAATAAGATTCTGGAAGAAAAAAAATATATATATGGGACCTAATGTGGCTTTTGAAAGAAAGAAACCAATAGTGGGCATTATTTTAACTTAAATAAAAGTATTTTAAATGAGGGTTGGGTTTTATTTAAGTAAGTGTTTTGAATCAAACCAGTTTTCTTTTCTGAACATATGAGCCTGGATGCCAGAATTAATGGTAATAAATTATTTTTAAAAAAAATAAAAGTTCTTCCAAGGACCTCGGTAGACACACTGAGTTTCAGTTAACAGCAGTGCAGGAAAGATTCAAACTGCTGAATCCCATGATGAGGACAAAAAACTTCTGGGGATGCAGAGCCCCCAGGAGATGGAGACAGAATGCACCGTTTTTACCACGCAGTGTGTAGGGAAACAAACTACTTATGGTGGAATGATAATAGACAAGCAGCAATGCAGGAAAGACTCAAACAGATGTTAATGGCGGCAAGATTCACAGTTGGTAGTAAAGAGCTCAACAGTGAATGACTCACCTCCCAGGTAATGGTGATAAGAGTTATGGTTTATAGTAGACAAAAATGTGATAGTGATACATAAACCTCTTGAACCCGTGAAAATAAGCATAACTCAGCTTGGCAACACTAATAAATGTCAGTTATTATTTTCTCTTTCTTAATAACTTGTATTTATCTCACTAAAACTCTGTTGAAATTGCACTCTTTTTTTATACCAAGGCTGACCTGATCACACATGAGAGGCTTGAAAAACAAAGCTCCAGGACAAATGGAGGGGGTAAAGAAAGGCAAAAGCACACATCTTTCAGTAAATAGCTCTGCAGAAAATTACTCAAAGATCACATAATGGTAACAAAATTCACAATTGTCTAGTGCAAAACTCAAAGCAGACACAGTTATTTTCAAAACAAATGAATCAAGGACTGAAGAGAGGAAGATCTGTTTATCTCTCCTGCTTGCAGGCATATCCGTGTTGCCCCTTCTTCCAAATTTCTGTTTAAAAGAAACCATTTAAATCAGTCTAATCCTCTGAAGTAGAACTTTCATCATTTTTAAAGAATCATTGGTGGAACAAAGAACTGAGATTGAATGTGTGGCTGCTATTTTTTCCCCAGCGAGCACCTGCCATTCTTCTGAAGAAGGAAAGAAAGAAAGAATTTGTTGAAGGTGTATTCACTGTTCTCATTTGCATCAGAGAATAGTTCACTAATACCATCATATACTTTTTATAATCCCCTGCCTCTTCATTTCTCTTATTTTCTTTTTCCTTTTCTCTTTGGTAATGCAAATTCATTCCCTAACCAGAGCTAAGAAGCTAAAAAGATTTAGGTCATGATTAAATGCTCCAGTAGCAGCGACTATCAGCAGATGAAAACCTATGAAAAGAAAAGGGTTCAGTTTCTCAGTTAACTGTGAGAAATATCTGATTCCACTGGTTCTTTTCATTTATTAGAAGTATGCAATAGAAATAGCATGACTGGGTAATTTTAACAGCCAGTACATTTATACAAGACATAGCTACGTGTATCTTTTAAATTTGCACTGGGTGGACAATTTATTATTTTTATTGGATATTAAAGAACAGAGTTACAGCAAACTTATTTTCTTCAGGTCATAATAATATTGTAATGGGCATGTTTGCAATGGTTTGGCAATAAGCTAAAAACATGCTCACTCACGTAGAATGATCATTGTCAAACCATATGGTAAATTCCTTAGATCTCTTCCTGTGATATCGCCTGATCTAAATGGCTGTTTTCACAGTAGTGATTACTGAGCAATGGATATAGCTTCCTGAATGCATTGGTAAATGTTTAGCAGATGAGTATAAGGAATATTTTGCACACCATTCCTGCACGGAGTAGAACATCTCCCAGTCAGTGTTCATCTATTATCCCACAGTACTCTTGTAGGAAACAGACAGTATAGTAATAACATACTTGTTATAAAGATACCAGTTTTTAAACATACACAAACATAAACAAAGATACCAGTGTTTAAACCTCAGTGCACGTTGTTGGTTGCCAGGGCCTGCCTGATACAACTACGCTAACAGGAATCAGTTTCCAAAATGGTTTGACAAATTAGCCACACTGCTAAAATGGTACAGGCTTCCCTTTGTCAGGTGTTCACAGGTAACAGTATCTTATACATATGGCCCCTCCTCTTGCCAAGGCATCCCACTATTTTCTAGGGGATGGATTTTTTTCTGCTGGAAGCAGAAGGGAGGGACAGGAACCAGAAATATAAAAGGCCATGCTCCAGCTGTTAGTTAGAGAGGAGCTGTCGGAGGAGAAAGACCTCTCTCACCCACTGCTGGAGCTCGGACCCAACAGCCACAGCTGCAGCGCCAGAGATCTGGAGGGACTGCCAGAGCTTTCAGTCTCTGGAGATGTCGAGGAGTTGCTGGGGCTGCCATTAGCCTTTTATCCCAGCACCAATGTACCCCCCTCAAACAGGAGTGTAGAAAGTAGCCCTGGGGAGCTCAATATAGTTTGGCTGTGTTGCTGACTGACACCTGGCCAGCGTGTTGCGGCCGGATTTCCCCACTGACCCAGTGGCAAACCAGACTGCCACTGTTAAGGCCCTGGACACAGTGGTGTCGGGTGGGCCTGCATCCCCCTACCCCTGCCAGCCTACCTCTGGGGGGCAGCCTCCCCAGCACAGGCCAAGAAGCCTGTGTTTGTCGGCGGTCTGCCAGAGCCAGGACCCCTGACTGTTTGCTGCCGCACCCTGTTTGAGTGCCTGGGTGAATAGATTCCTTATTTGCTCTGCCCTAAATACCAGCCTGGGCCACCTAACTGCTTGCTGCTTCGCCCTGCTGGAGGCCTGGGGCTTGTGGACACTCCTGCCCTACCCTGACTGTAGGCTAGAGCCCTCTAACTGTTTGGTGCAATGTCCAGTCGGAGGATTGGGGCCCCAAGGCTCAGTACTGGATTACCACACCGAGTGGCAGAGAAACCGATGCTAATTCCCCCCTGAACTGTGCTCTTGCAGAGGACTTGTAGTGAAGGGTATGGCCTCTCTCCCAGGCAGACGGAGGGACAGCTGCAACTGCCTCACAGCAGATAATTATCAGACACTTTGCTCAATGCAGGTACTGATACTGAGTCTGTCATGTCATATTTATAATTCAAGCTGAACCTTGCTAGCCAAAACCATATTTGAACAGGGATCTGACACGATCTCCTTGTGGAAATACATTCACTGCTGGAAAATCACAGGCCAGGACATCTGACACACTTGTATAGTTTCTGTGCATTTTTAAGCACACTATTTGTCCATGTGCATTTTTTTCTTTATACACTTTCATACAGTCAGGCCCAGGGACATGATAAAGGCCAGGATGAGAGCTCTGGCTGTCTGGGGAAAAGCAGAAGATGGACCTTACAGATGTTTTGGTGGCATGATTTGAGCACAGATTGGATGTGCTTTACAAGAGGGAGGGAGGGTGGGATTGAAGGTGATCCCAAGACCATGGCCCTGGTGGTGTTGTCAAGAGTGACTGTGGGGAGTTGAAAGGGTTTTGCATGCCAGGGCAGGAGAGCATTTCTGGTCACATTAAGTTTCAGCTGATGACAAGACATCCTAGAGGAGGTGTCAGAAAGACAGACCAAGTTTAACATTCAACTGTAAGGTAATTAAAATTTCTCACAGATCCAAGCTATTCCTCAACTACAGCCTTGTATATCTGTCATACGTGCCTCACTTCCTCATAATGGCTTCCAGATTGTCTCATTATATTGTCTGAATATTTGCTCACCAAACTAAATTAACAAACTGGTCTGCCCAATCACTTACAAACACGGGCAAAGATACTCAGCTATGGCTGAGGAATGGCCAGTGTGACTGAGGTGGGTGTATGAGGGTGTGTAGCTTAGGAGTGTGTATCTGTAGAGGACCAGTCCTTCAGCACAAATCTTCAATGCTGCCTAATGGTGTTCTACAGTACACTGGCTGCCAGTGGGCCCAAGGGGGTCTGTATCAGAGGATTAGCGGGACATACAGAAATCCTGGGTACATCATCCAATTTCCCGCCCCCTATGCTGGCAGCAGGGAAATGGGTAGGTGAAAGAGCCACTACGCTGGCTGAGAGGATCCCCTCACCCCGTTCTTGGGCAATCCTTCCATTTCTCTCTCTGTCAGATTTAGCACCAGAATCCACCAAGAGTATGGTGTGATACATGAGTCACTTCAATCCCCCATGAGCAACATCCTGGCTATTTCCTAGGCCTTCCTGACAGTGGTGAAAATATTTAGTACATTCAACTTTCTCTAAGTGCTCTGAAGATACTTAACAATAACTACGAGTAAACTGAAAACCTTATTTTTCTTTAACTTGTATCCAAACTTCTTGTGCTTCATCAATTAAGTATTGATTCTGTAGAGAGAAAATATTCATCCTTCATCAATATTTTAACTCTTTTTGCTACTATATTTTGCTTTTCCATTTGGAAGGTGAGTCCCACAAACCCAATCCTCAGAAATTGAGCTATTTGCATCAACTGAGGATCTGGCCCTAGAGCTTGTGTTACTGTTTTTTTTTTTTTAAAGTCCCCGTATCTCCTTTATTTTACATACTAATTTTACTCATCCTTGAAAATAACTCCAGCTCAGGAATCTTAATACATATGCTCTTCATCCTACAAAAGACTTGCTTTTCAATTTCATTTTTTCCCCAAGTTCTCACTTCATTTGTCTACATGCTATTTCCTGCTATTTCCCATAGCTATATTGGGCTTGATTCTGATCTCATTTAAACTGGGTTTATACATATTTGATTCCCACTGAGAGCAGCAGCAAGCCCATTTTCTTGGGACCCAGGAGACTCTTTCTCCTGTGTTATTACTATCCTAGCACAATGGCCAGATTAGCTAACTTCCCATGTTAACAACCAATTTAGTTGCCACCATCTATTTAATAACTCATTAATTTTGAAGGCCAGGTTCCTTTTTCACATTTTACCCTTTCATCTGATTCAGTCTAGTAACCTTGCCTACTAAAAATGAGAGATCACGCTGTAAAGATGAAAGTGTATCAATGCACACTCTACTGTATGCCTGCATTTCCGGGGGGTTTGTGTGTCACACCAGCTGTGCGATAGCAAATGACTACAGAGAAGCTTTCCAGCTGATCTAAACACATCAAACAGTCCAAAAATGTAAAAATGAGGCTTAGCGTGCTCCCTAATTGTCAGGAGGGTGGGTGCTTTGCAATCTATTTCCCAAGGTCTCATTTCTTTAATGCACATAGTGGTAGCTGTGGCCAAATCTCATCTGCTGTCATCACAGATAAATCAAAGTTGTTGGGTTTTTTTCAGAAACTCACAACAGGTTGTCAGAAAGTTTTCTAGTCATTTCTCCCTCTCTAATTTAGAGTCACTGAAGTGGTGTCAGTGCCTATTAGCATAATCATGTTGACTAGGACACTTCGGCCTCTCACTTTCATACCAAACATGCCTTTTTTCCCCACAATTGCTTGTAGCTAGGAAGAAACAGAAAGTTCAGAGTTGCTCTACGGGGTGGGGTGGGGCGGGGGGGAACGAACTAGGTAAACTGTTCCAGTATGCTGCAGGCTTTTCGAGAACACGTCAGTTAGACATAAAAAGAATAAACTTGGCTTAACTGTGTTTACTTTATTTAAGGCATCCTTGGACTATAAAAACTACCTTAACTTCTGTTCCCTATCACCTACAATTAGAGTTTGTGGCTGAATACAACTCCAGGCTTGATACAACTCCACTGAATTCAGTAGAGTTACACCACGGACAAATTTGAGCTTTGGTCTTTAAAGCAGCCTTTCCCCTTGTATGAATCAAATACCACCATATGGTGAGTCCTTAGCTTACTGTCTGCAGCAGAGTTTGTAGACATTCTTTTCAGATTGTGTTGATGGAAAAGGTTAAAGCCTGCAGAGCTAGTTCAGTCAATGCCAAACCTGCAACCACAGGAGATCTCACAAATGCGTGATGCTTTCTGCTCGTGCTCCAGTGCTGCACATTGCAGAGCACTGAGTGATGATAATGAGTTGAGCCCCATGGAGAATCAGGGCAACCTTCACCCCTATTCTTACCTGTGTGTAGAGCCAACAAAGCACAAGGGTAGGGTAGTCAATGAGATCTCCCTGTGTGCAGGCCACTTGAAGGGAGACAACTCTTTCCTGAGCCCTGTGTAATAGTATGGCTTCACACTACTTCCAGTATAGGTCAGTGCCTACACCATATAATTTGACCCTGAATAGTGGGCCTATAGCTGTGGACCCAATCAAATAGCTTTGCAGAAGGGTCCAAGATTGACTTGAACTGGACCCAAAAGCTTGCATTCTAAAAATCCATTCCCAGGTGCTGAACTTATAAGGAGGAAAATTGTAGGGAAGTTGCAGCCAGCTGCTCTATGTACTTATCCCCTCACTTTTCAGACAGCGACTGTCTCGGAGCATCAGCCTCACTTTGGTTCAGATCATCTGCATGAACGACCTCTACATTTCCTCTAAGCATTCACACTAAAAATAAGTGGAAAGAATCTTTTTTTATATGGACATAACACATCACTGGACACAGTCCTATCAGCACCATGACATTAAGTTAACTTGCTTAAATTCATTGTCTGAACAGTTCTTGCTTTAACTTCAGAGATAAGGACAGACAAATATGTATCACGCACTATGTATGTTCCTGGCTCAACAAACTGACTATGTCAGCCCCTTGTAAGTTCCTCCACTAGTTCCCTCATTTCCACCATATCAAACACAAACATTTTGTCCTAACCTGCAAAGCCCGCCACAGTTTAGCCCGACCACACCTACTGTCCTATAATCTTATTATGAGATCATCCCCTGCCTGCATTCCACCAACAATGCTGGACTTGACCACCTGCTTCTCCACTTCTCCCACAACGGTCTTCATGCTTCCCCTCCCCCCACCCCCATGCTGCTCCGTACACATGGGAAATCATTTCCAGTCAAAAACCATAAACTAACACCCTTACTGTCCTTCAGCTCTTTCCTTAACGCTCACCTCTGCTGTAATGCGTAGAGAAATCATAGCCAAAGAAGTTGGCAAGTCATGATGGCTGATACTGCTTTGTACTTAAATCAGGGATTCAATCACTTTGTTATGTGTGAAGAATATAGCATAGCCTAGCCAAAATTACAGCACATAAACAAAAAGATTTTTGGAGTATGTACTAGTCCAGTGGTTCCCAAACTCTTTCCACCGCTTTTGCAGGGAAAGCCCCTGGCGGGCCGGGCCGGTTTGTTTACCTGCCGCGTCCGCAGGTTCGGCCGATCGTGGCTCCCAGTGGCCATGGTTCGCTGGTCCAGGCCAATGGGAGCTGCTGGAAGCGGCGCGGGCCGAGGGATATGCTGGCTGATGCTTCCCGCAGCTCCCATTGGCCTGGACCAGCGAACCACGGCCACTGGGAGCCGCGATCGGCCGAACCTGCGGACGCGGCAGGTAAACAAACCGGCCCAGCCCGCCAGGGGCTTTCCCTGCACAAGCGGTGGAACAAGTATGGGAACCACTGCACTAGTGAATCTGTTAATTAGTTTAGTTTAGAATCAGTCTTTTCAGAAATTTAGCATGCTATGTCAGACCATTTTTTTGTCGCAGATGATCTCAGAAATGAAACAACACAGACTCTTCAAACTTCCCATAGAGTTAAAATTCACGGAAACCTGTGGTAGAGGACCCATCTGAAGACTTTTTAAAAGAAGATTAACGGTCAGTTTTTTCTGTTCTCCCCAGCTGAATATTTGTCCTCCAGAGGGACTTTGTGCGGATGAAGTAGGATACAATCTTTAACTGCATGATCACATACTGCTTTTTTCCCCACAGGAGCCCTGCGTCATTCAGTGCACAAGACAGACAGTGCTTGCTGAATGAGAAGCTATTCTATATCTGAGCGAATCCTCAATGGCAAAGTGTGGCCATAGGCCTTATTTACTGCCCACTATTTAAACCCTGCTCTGAATTATGAATTTCTTCATGTGCTTTCCTATGATGCTCATAACTATAATATCTGAGGGAAAAATTCACAAAAGGACTTAAGCTGCCAGTTTAGGTACCTAAATCCCAGAATCATCCCCACTGAATGCTTTAGGCACCTTAACTTGCTCAGCACCTAAATGTTTTGCAGTAAAAGTTGCCTAGGAACCTATATTTTTGCCTTTGCACATGTCCACTGCTGCTTCACTCTAGGCCTCCAGTTTCTTAAGCGATGCATGGACCAGAGGAAGATAGACATTTCTCTACCTAGCTCACCTGCAGGCCCATCTGGTAAGCATGCTCAGAGGGACTTTCTAAATAAATACAGCCTAAAGCAAACACCTGACATGCAAAATCTCAGCCAGAACAGTTAACATTTGCTAATGTTGTGAAGAACTGAAAACAGGGTTTTATTATAACGGGCAGTGTTGGGCAGCCATAACTATAGGCATATAGTGATCAGTTCTGCCTATAATATACAGTTTACCATATAGCTATCATAGTGGAGAGAAATATTTTAAAATGTTGCCAGAATCTTTGCAATTTCCTAGTAACAAATAATGAATAAAATAATTCAATAAATTATGAAGATTCCCTAGAAAACATATTGCTGGTTTCTGGACTATACTGTTTAGTCCTTAATTAATATTATATATATTTTACACATTTCACAGGGCAAAAAGTATTATAAGTTTTCATTAAGTACTGAATAGTATTGTGTGTGTGCCCACACATGAGCGTGTGCATGTATACAAGACAGCATCTGGACAAAGTCAGTAGTATTAATATATGCCTAATCATAATGGCAGTTCACTTATGATGTTTATTAGCATTTCCTATTGTTTAATGTCTAGGCTTTTGCTGTTGCCTGCATCCTGAAAATAGACATGGCATATCCTTTGGCTTCATAGACAACTGTCTCTGCAGCTTTGTAGAAAATGTGTGTTAATGGGATAAGGCAGGGCTTTAAAACAAATAAACAAACTCTGTTTTGCTGGATGAACATAAAGCTGCTTTCCCTATCTCCCTACTTCTGCAACAAACAGGAAGATTATGAGTCCCCAGGCAGCTCACGGATCTTTGTAAACTAAGAATAGGAAATTAGAGCTAGGAGAGCTTCCTTTTTTCATGGAGACAGCTCTGTTAAAAACCAAAATATTTTCCTTGTTTGCATATAACAGCCTTAGTAGCTTAATTCTAATCAACAGAGAAATTTAAAGGGGGGGGGGAGGATTTGGAGCAGCAAAATATACAATAAGATATAAAATCTTATTTGCCTCCATTTGGTTTCTCTAAATCCCACCCTCTGCCATTTTCACTAAAAACATACTTCAATCCCCTCGTTTTCCTGAAACAAAAAGGAACTTTTGAACTTAATCAGTTAAAAAAAACCCCAAACCTCCACAGACACTCATATATATATATATATATGAGAGAGAGAGAGAATTCATTTTGGTCACTTAAACCCGTTCTCAGCCTACTCAAACAATGGAATGATTCCTTGAAATAGTTTGCTAATATTTACATGCTGCAGGAGAAGCATCTATATAGTACCTGCTACAATAATATTCCCTCCAATTTAGAGAAAAGATTTCCATTGACATGGACCATAAACCATTTTTATTGCACTAATCATTTATTAATCTGTTTAGCACCACCTACCATGTGCTTTTATTGTTCACAAGCTTCCCATAACTTAATGTGCTGTACGTAACTTCTGTGGAACCCAAAGCCATACAGTGTGTATGCCCACAAGATCTTATGGGTGACACTGCATTATTCTACATGTACATTATGGGTTTAAAATAAATAAATAAATAAATAAATCACATTTCAGATCTATATGACAGATCACAGTTCCACTATTCTGCAATTCCTGCCTCTGTTGACCTATAGTTGTCATCAGTGGGAGATCAGGGTATGTACAGAGAAAAGAACATTAGGAGATGATATCCAAGAGCATAAAAGAAGAATTTTGCCCTGTACTGCAGATTAATGAGGCTATGGAAGAATAGTGAAGTGCTCTTGTAAGAAGCAACCTTGAATTCGGTAATGATGATAGTTACAGGGTGGCTCTGTAGTAACGTTAAATCAAATACACTCCTTTGCATGTCTCCACTTACTCACAGTATGTGAACTGTTGCATTTTCATTTTATGATTAGGATTAGCCTGCATAAAAGCACTGCAGCCATATTTGTTTTCTGATAAATGGGCCTGTCGGCTGAACACACTGTGGAAGGTGTGTTGTGGGCAGTGTTCATAACCAGCTATGAATAGTTGTGGAGAGCTCTTTACTTGAAAGCAGAAAACTGTGTTTTGGATCTATGTTAATTTCTTCTAGACCAAGGGCCTGCTCTCACTTAAATTCAATAGGATTTTTTCATTTAGTTCAATAGGGTCAGGGCTTGGTACAAACATTTTGCAAAAAGCAGAGAAGAATATTTATGGGAGAGGAATTTTTACATGCGGAATCAAAACTGTAAGGAAAAAGTGAGTATCTGTACTAGCAAATATTTTGCTATAATATTTAAACATTACTAATAATCCAAATATATCTGAAATACCCAGAAAGAGGTTAAAATCAATCACTTAGCTTTTGTATTAATAGATTTTAATGCCAGAAGGGGCTATTAGATAATTTAGACTGACCTCATGTATATCAAATGTCCTTAATTTTTTACCCAGCTACCCCAGAACTGAGTCCTAAAACTTGTGTTTAATTAAAGCATATCTTCCAGAACAGCATCGAATCTTGATCTGAAGGCATCAAGAGATGGTAAATCCACTATTTTCATGGTAATTTGTTCCAAACAGTTCATTCCCCTCACTGTTAAAAAATTGTGCCTTATTTCTAATTTGAATGTGTCTGGTTTAAGTTCCAGCCATTGATTCTCATGAAGCCTTTGTTCACTATGACCCCTAAATCCCTTTCAGAGTCACTGCTTTCCAGGACACAGTCCCCCATTCTGTATGTATAGCCTGCTTTTTTTTTTTTTTTTTTTTTTGTTCTTAGATGTATGTCCTTGCATTTGGCTGTATTAAAACATATTTAGTAAACTCAGAACTGGTAGGTAAGTTATCATGGGAAGAATATCTACAGGAAAAAGTATTTCAGGAGAGTTGGAAGTTTCTCAGAGACAACATTAAAGGCACAGCAGCAAACTATCCCAATGTGAAGGAAAAAGAGAGGAAGAATAGTAAGAGATGAATATGGCTCATCAGAAGGTCCTTAATGACCTGAATGTAAACAGCCTCTTACAGTTTGTATGGCAACTTCCACCTTCTCTGTATGTATATATCTTCTTGCTATATGTTCCATTCTGTGCATCTGATGAAGTGGGCTGTAGCCCACAAAAGCTTATGCTCTAATAAATGTTAGTCTCTAAGGTGCCACAAGTACTCCTGTTCTTTTTGAGGAATCCTACTAAACATGGAAACATGAGCAAATTGCTACGGATAAGTACAAAAGAATAGCACAAGCCTGTAGGGACAAAAATCAGACAGACAAAGGAACAAAATGAGTTAATTAGCAAGGGATATACAGATCAATAACACGTTCTATAAATACATTAGGACCAAGAGAAGGAAGGCAGAGCTAACAATGGATGACATGAAGAAGGATGAGGTGTTAAAGGAGTATTTTGCTTCAGTCTTTAATAAAAAGGTAAATTCTGACCAGATGATGAACACAATAAATATTAACAAATCAGTGGGAAGGAATGCAAGCCAAACTAGGGAAAGACAAGTTAAAGAATATTTAGTTAAGTTAGATGTATTCAAGTCAGCAGCATACTTAAGGAACTAGCTGAAGCAATCTTGGAATCTTAGCGATAGTTAGGGCCCTACCAATTTCACAGCCATGAAAAATGTATGTCAGACCATGAAATAAGCCCTTGCCCATGAAATCTGATCACCCCTGTGCTGCTGGGAGTGCCCCAACCACGGGGGGCTCCTAGCTGTTAGTCCCAGCCAGACTTGGGAGGGACAAGACTTGTCCTTCCCCCTGCATGGCTGCTCTAAGGGGGAAATTAGACCCACTTCCAAGTGCCTCCGATTTCCCCCTGCTGCTGGGAGCGCTCCAACCGGGGGCAGGGTGGGAGGGGTCCTAGATGCAAGTCCCTGCTGGGCTGGAGAGGAACAGGACTTGTCCTTCCCCTGTATAGGGGAGTAGGAAAGATCAGACCTACCCCCGGTTGCCTTTTGGGTTGGGACAGTTACAGCACTGTGAAATTTTCAGATATCAACATCTGAAAATGTGAAATTCACCAATTTAAAAACCTCTGGCCATGAAATTGATCAAAATGGACAGTGAATTTGGTAGGGCCCTAGCAATAGTCTTTAAGAACTCATGAAGGACAGGTGAAGTCCCAGAGGACTGGAGAAGGGCAATCATAATATGTATCTTTAAAAAGGGGGGAACAAAGAGAACCCAGGGAATTATAGATCAGTCAACCTAACTCTGATACCTGGAAAGATACTGGATCAAATTATTAAACCATCAATTTGTAAGCACATAGAGGATAGTAGGGTTACCAGGAATAGACTACATGGATTTGTCAAAAACAAATCATGCCAACCAACTTAAGTACCTTCACTGACCAGGTTACTGGCCTCGTGGATAAGAATGAAGTTGTAGATGTGATATATCTTGATTTTAGTAAGACTTTTGGCACAGTCCTACATGACATTCTCATAAGCAAACTAGGGAAATGTGGTCTAGATGAAATTACTCATGTGGGTGCAAAAATGATTGAAAGACAGTACTCAAAGAATAATTATCAAGAGTTTGCTGTTAAACTGGGAGGGCGAATGCAGTTGAGTACCGTGGGATCTGTCTTGGGCCTGGTACAAGCCAATATTTTCATTAATGAATTGGATAATGGGAGTGGAGAGTATGCTTATAAAATCTATGGGTGACACCAAGCTGGGAGTGGCTGCCCTTTGGAGGACAGGATTAGAATTCAAAATGACCTTGACAAATTGGAGAGAGTCTGAAATCACGGAGATGAAATTCAATAAAGACAAGTGCAAAGTAGTATACTTAAAAAGAAAAAAATCAAACGCACGATGAGAAAATGGGGAATAAGAGGCTAGAAAGTAGTATTGCTGAAAAGGATCTGAATTGCTGAAAAGGATTGAATAGGAGTCAACAGTGTGATCCAGTTGTGAAAAAGGCTAATATTATTCTGGGGTGTTTTCACAGGAGTTTTATATGTAAGACACAGGAAGTAATTGTCCCACTGTATTCGACACTGCTGAGGCCTCAGCTGGAGTACTGTGTTCGTTCTGGGTGCCACACTTTAAGAAAGATAAGGAGTACTTGTGGCACCTTAGAGACTAACCAATTTATTTGAGCATGAGCTTTCGTGAGCTACAGCTCACTTCATCGGATGCATACTGTGGAAATTGCAGAAGACATTATTATATACACAGACACCATGAACCAATACCTCCTCCCACCCCACTCTCCTGCTGGTAATAGCTTATCTAAAGTGATCATCAAGATGGGCCATTTCCAGCACAAATCCAGGTTTTGTGGTGGAAATGGCCCATCTTGATGATCACTTTAGATAAGCTATTACCAGCAGGAGAGCGGGGTGGGAGGAGGTATTGGTTCATGGTGTCTGTGTATATATATTAATGTCTTCTGCAATTTCCACAGTATGCATCCGATGAAGTGAGCTGTAGCTCACGAAAGCTCATGCTCAAATAAATTGGTTAGTCTCTAAGGTGCCACAAGTACTCCTTTTCTTTTTGCGAATACAGACTAACACAGCTGTTACTCTGAAACCTTTAAGAAAGATGTGGACGAATTGGTGAGTGTCCAGAGGAGAGCAATAAAGAGGTTTAGAAAACCTGATTTACAAGGAAAGGTTTAAAAAAACAAAAAAACAAAAACAGGACACATTTAGTATTGAGAAAAGAAAACTGAGGGGGGAACCTGATAACAGTCTTCACATATGTTAAGGGCTGTTATAAAGAGGATGGTGATCCAGTTTTCTCCACATCCACTGA
This sequence comes from Natator depressus, assembly GCF_965152275.1. Taxonomy (NCBI): domain Eukaryota; kingdom Metazoa; phylum Chordata; order Testudines; family Cheloniidae; genus Natator; species Natator depressus. The sequence continues at coordinate 94,208,951 of NC_134237.1, read as the reverse complement.
AGGTAGGACAAGGAGGAATAGACTTATCTGCAGCAAGGGACATTTAGGTTGGATATTAGAAAATATTTTCCAACTAAGGATAGTTAAGCACTGGAATAGGCGTCCCAGGAAAGCTGTGGAATCCTTGTCATTAGTTTTAAAGAGCAGATTGGAGAAACATCTGTCAGGGATAGTCTAAGTATACATGCTCTTGCCTAATTGCAGGGGGCTGGGCTAGATGACATCTCAAGGTCCCTTCCACCCTACATGTCTATGATATCGTATTTGAATGGGCCCAGCTTACTCAGTGATCCAGATGAGTCTGTATGATAGCCCTGTCCACATCATTCACAAGTTTTTATGCAATCCACAAATTTTAATCAGCCATGATTTTATATTTACTTCCAGATCATTGATAAATATATTTAATATTAAGAATATTACAGGAAAACAGAGAAGAAGACATAGAACTACTCCTACATAGTGCTCCTATTTATGGTACACAAACATAAGATTTTATATTCCATAGCTGTGAAAAGACGATTTTGTGGAGCAATTAATCAGTCAAATTTTGAGAGGAACAAGATGCAAAGGAACTGTGTGGCACAAAATAACTGTAATTAGGACAAAGAGAGGGGGATTGATATATCAGACCATAAAGGGGAAGATGGAGGTCAGGCCAGAAGACGGTCAGGTCTCTCTACCATATTGAGTCCTGTAAGATATGTTTTAATTATTATTTATTAGAATTTAACATTAAAGTGTTAGAATAAATCAGTCACATTTTCTCTGACATTATGCTGTCACACAGAGATGACTGAGAGGAGTGACTTTCACTGGTGAAGCCCTCAGAAGAGGCCAAAAATTTAAGGCCCTTCCTCACATTAAGTAGTGCCTTCTACCATAAGTAGTCCCATTGAAATTACAGGAGAACTGTAGAATTACGAAAAAAGAACGAGGAGTAATTGTGGCACCTTAGAGACTAACAAATTTATTTGAGCATAAGCTTTCGTGGGCTAAAACCCACTTCATCGGATGCATGCAGTGGAAAATACAGTAGGAAGATATATATACACACAGAGAACATGAAAAAAATGGGTGTTGCCATCCACACTGTAACAAGAGTGATCAATTCAGGTGAGCTATTATGAGCAGGAGAAAAAAAACCTTTTGTAGTGATGGGCCACCCTGATTATCACTACAAAAGTTTTTTTTCCCCTCCTGCTGATAATAGCCCACCTTAATTGATCACTCTCGTTATAGTGTGGATGGCAACACCCATTTTTTCATGTTCTCTGTGTATATATTTTTTATATATATATCTCCTCCTACTGTATTTTCCACTGCATGCATCCGATGAAGTTGGTTTTAGCCCACGAAAGCTTATGCTCACATAAATTTGTTAGTCTCTAAGGTGCCACAAGGACTCCTTGTTCTTTTTGCTGATACAGACTAACACGGCTACCACTCTGAAACCTGTAGAATTATGTTGTCTTATGTGCCTTCTCTCTCTCTCTCTCTCTCACACACACACACACACCCCTTTCAGATGTTCAGGGCTATTTGTGGGGTACAGCTGAGTGCCTAATGGCTTCCATATTTATCTGTGCACTCACTGCAGCAATTAACTTACTAAGTAATGTGCTTTCACTGTTAAACAATATTTTGCGTCTGAATGAGCAACAAAAAACCGTCTATCTATTCTTTGTTCAATGCAGCAGATCTGAAGTAATGATGAGAAGTTTAGGCTCAGTTTTTGTAGAAAATTATTTTCTTAGTAAGCTTTCCAGGGAAGTTAAATGCTATCTTTATTGCACACAATATGCAGATCCCACCAGGGGGTAAATTATTAATAGTAAATCTTCAACATTTAATGAGCACCTGCTATGCAGTGCGGGTCAGTTTTTTTTGATGAAACATTTACAAACCACTTATTATAATTAGCGTAATTAGGCCTTTTGAATTGCTGCCCCATTTGAAGAAAAACAGATTCTCAAACCTACTTTGTAGGTGGTTATAATACCCACTGATTTAGATGAGTTTCCAGTTGTTCAGGCATCATTTATTAAATTCACATATTTTATGGGAAAATGCTTTGTAGCAGTCATAGGAACATAGGAATTTCCTTACCTTATTAGACTAGTTGTCCATCCTAAATCAGTATCCTGTCTCCGCCAGTGGCCAGTCCCAGATGATTCAGAGGAAGGTACAATAAATCCCTAGTGGACAATTACGGAAAAACATACTTATGTTTGCACTGTACTTATGGGGAAGTTTCTTTCTGACCTCCCTTATTTAGTGATGCCCTGAAGCATAAATGTTTCTGTTGCTTATAAACCACATACTGACACAAAATTGTTTAAATATTTGAATGAATATTTACTGAATATTTTTACAATATTCACCCAGGCCCAGTTCTAACCGACTTACAAACCCTTGAATTGGCAGCATAACAATGAAACAACTGAGTATTGATAAGCATCAGTCTATATGCATCCGCCTTGCTTGTTATCCATATTCTTCCAGGCAGCTAGATCTTCATTAAACTCAATTTTATGTCAGACTCCTAGGGAATTTACTTTAATGTATGTGGAAATTGTGTGCCAATAGTACCGACATAAGGCTGAATATATTTTTTCCTTTGCTTGCTTTGGCTCATGAAAAGCAATCATTTCAGCAGGGCTGAAAGGCTCTTCTGGCAGGATACCAGCTCATATTGAATGGCTCAGTTTACTCTACAACCTGGGAAATTCAGCTGAGATTCTTATATAAAAGATGTTTCAAGAGTTCTACTAACACTCCTAAATACTACAGTTGTTATCTTTCTTTATATCTTAGAACCCTTGGCAGCATAAACTATTGCAAATAAAATAAATTTATGAAATGCCTTCCAAAATGTTGACTATACCAGGCTTAATTTTCATCTGTAAAAAGGTGGCCAAAATATTTGAAGTATTGTAGAGATGACTTAGGGGGAAAAACACACTAACAAACTAAGAATTGCTTTGATCAAAGAATCCTCTTGAAGCAAAGCTACAGTTTATTTGCCGGTTTAATCATCTTAGAGTGCTTCAATACTTTAGATCTGCTGCATTAAAGTTGTCAAAATGTTTTCAAATTCAGAAGCTATGGCTTCAGAGAAGCAGTACTTATTGTCATAATGATCAGTGCCCTAGTTTCAAACAGGTTTGTTCTTTCTCTGCCTTGATCTAACTTAAGAAGAGTGACATCGGTGCAGAATGGTGAGAATGTGTTAGCTGATGTTATATTTCAGCTCTGCTCTGGGAAAACTATGGCCTACTTCCTTGGCTGTGGCCAGGCAACAAACAGTCCAAATTAGGAAGGATATACGCAAAAAGTTGCTTATAACCGACTTTTGTGTCTCCTCTCCTTCTCTCCCATAATTCCTAGGCTATCTGTGCACCAAGCCAGTTCTCAACAAAAATTAGAGCAGAACGCGGGCTCTTTTAAATTATGCCAGCCATCAGTAGCTCCCAAGAATGATTATGGCAGCTGGAGATCAATGAGGCAAAGAGGAAACTTGGCCATGCCCCTTTTCCCCTCACTATGCTGCCTGTGCTGGCTGCAGTTTAGCATAGGATTTGGTATAGGAACAAGTTTGCAGCTCTATACAACCAGAAGAAAATTCTCCCAAGGCAACTATGCCATCTTTAAGATGGCTATATGCCAGCTATGTGGTACAAAGCAGCCCTAACCCAGTAAAAAAAAAAAAACTAGCCACAACCTACAAGCAGTACCTTACACTGCTGAGGATTCTAAAATATGTTCAAAAGATGTTTTGAGTGACTAATCCTAACCATAACTGAGATTTTTTGCCCACATAATGACATCTCTGAATTATAGATATCTTTGGTGGTGATTCTTTCACCAGTTAATTGGGATTTTAAGGCATTATTCTGCTTCTCTCAAAGATTTTTGATTAGGGAGCTCACCTCCATTTCCTGCATCTCTGCTTTAGATGCAGGAGGAAATGCAGTTAACTTACTGATCAAAGCAAGGGAGAGAAGGAATTACTACAATGGGAACAACAGTAGGTTATTTTATTGTGCTGAAATTGGAAGAGTGGAGTCCATTATCATCTGACACATTGAGAAAGTTTCATCAACACAAACAAACAAACTCCAGAAAATGGCACCGTTTCTTAAAAGAGCTTTCTAGAGAAATCATGTCCTTATCACAACCATCTGTTTCAGACTCTCCGAGGTTCACTTCTTGATCCCGCACAGCAGCAGGCAAATTACAGTTTTATTGTATGTGGTTACACACAGTAAGGATGCAAATTTTAACAAAGACTGTTTTAAAAAGCTTACCAGTTTAAAACTTGTGTTTATTTATAGGTTAACCAGTTTCTGCTCAAAACATATTCAGTCACAGTTTGAGCAGACCCACAAAAACAATTCTGGGGAACGACAAGGTGTTAAAATATGCAAAAAAACAAACACTGAAAATGAAGGAAAATACAACTGAAAACCACAATCAATAGTCATTATTCACCTTACAGTTATACATGTCCATATATACCTGCTAAATATCTTATTTTTATAGCTTTATTTTGATTTTAAAACCTCTTGGTATTAGATGCAACCATAGTCCTTGCCTATGCGGGTTGAGCATTGTTTGTGACATTTATGTTTTTCCATCAATTGTTTGGGCTAGTTGAAAATTATTCCATAAAAATCTTTATTTGCAGACATATTATGAACTGATAATATTGTTCTTGAGGTGTCACCAGGTGGCACTGTTACACATTGAACCTAGAAGGCTATTTAGGATATTGTCTATACTTTGAGCTGGGGATGTGATTCTGAGCTCAAGGAGACATACTTGCACTAGCTTGATGAAAACTAGTGTGACTCATGAGCATTTCTGCTCAAAGTGTAAACATACCCTTAGTGTGAGAGTAAACGTTCAGTCTCAGGAGGACATGCTGTATTATTGTTAGTTTTTATTATGCCAGGCTCTGCACAGAGGCAGTGGTGTTTGGAGAGGGAGCTGTGCAAGCAGACAGAGATGTTGTTCTCTACCTTGGTCTCTGATTAGAGTCAATTCTTGAGGCAGCGATTCTCTCTGGGAACCGGGTGACAACGTTGGACAGAGGTTCCTGAAAGAAGGGATTACTCTGCATGCTGTTTCATCACCTCTGTTATAGGACTGCTGTTTATATGAAACTAAAAACAAGTTACACTTAGAATCTGAGTATATTCTATGTCACTGGTTTCTTCTTGCTGGAAAGCTCACTTGCAAGCCTCCCACATCTACCATCACTTGGTAGAGGGTGACATTCCCATTAAAACAGGACACTGGAATCACAAGAGGCGGCAAAAATATATAGGGTCTAGGGGTTGGATAGAACCCTGGAGGTAATGGCTCTCCCTCATAAAAGTTGTTACTAGAATTTTTTGTTTAAAGGATGTTATTGGTCTGCCTTCATTACTATTTTATTGCACTATATACTAAAGGTTATTATGTAACATATCCTCAATTTGAGCTCACAAGTCCCAGTGGCATCATTGTGTATAGATAAATGACACTGGTGGTCCTAAGTACGGAAACAATACAATTGAAAAAGCTTGGATTGTTAGCACCGGAGAAGGGATTATGTGTAAAAGTTGGTAAACGAAGGCACAGAGAAAAAGGTAAGTGAATTAGCAGATGGCAGAGAGTGAGACTACGACAGAGCCAGGAGCAGAACTGAACCCTTGTCCCTGCTCTAACATTTACACCATACTCCCTCGTAGCTGGATGTAACGTAATAATAAGGTGGTATGCCTTTAAGCGATCTGAGTCTTCTACTGGCACTCACTATAGTCTATATTTTAGAAGCCTCCAGAATCCAATCAGAGCATACATAGCTAGGTCTTGCATCTTGTTTATATTTGGTAAAAGCAGTTATTTGGACCCCACCATGTCCACGTGGTTCCTTCAGACTATGTTTGTTATGTAAAAAGCAAAACAAAAAAAGACAAACACAGGTAAAACTATATTGTAGGCAAAATGAGGCAAAACTGTAGACATAAGGAGACTGGTGGACTTGTGGAATGCATTTGAAAATGCACACAAGAAATGGATTATAGTCTTCAGTGAGAATTAGGATTGAATGTGCCTAGCTCCTGAGCACCCATTCTATCCATGATACAAAATGTAGTAGCAAAACCAACCTGCTTTCGTATCTGACTTGCAACTAAAAGTTCAACCAATTTACCAGTGTGAGAAATTGTGATCCAATCCAAAGGGCATTGGACTAAAGGCAGGAAATCTAGATTCAATTCCAGACTCTGCTATTGACTTGCTGTATAACCTTGAGCAAATCACTTCTTTCAGCATCAGTTCCCCAACCTGTAATGTGAAGATAACAACGCTTCCTGTCTTTGTAAAGCACATTGAGATCTATGGATGACGATGGCAAAGAACATGCAAAGAATTACACACATGCTTAGTTTTCCCCTACATACAACCTGTAAAGCTAGAATGCCACATCTTTTGTTTTATTTAAAAAAATACAGAATTTTCATAAGTGATGAAAGAGAGATACTTAATCCACGAATTTTTCTGTTGTTTCTAGGAAAATTGAAATTACTGTTCTTTAAGATGTCAAAACTATTCCACTCCAAGAGCATGAAGCAGAATTTAAGAAACATGAACTCCTTTTTTGTCACAACCCTAATACAATCTTTAAGATGCTTTGAGAATTGCACTGTACCAGGAGTTTGATTTTTATTTTTTGTTAAAACTATGGAATGTTGTTTGAAAACTTTGAGAATTAGGCCCCAAAACACAAGGTTTCTCATTCAAATGAGTTACTGAAAAATAGATTATTTTTCAGGGGTGGGAAACAGCATTAGAAATTGCTTTTATATGCCATTTTCAAGTTACACCTGCTCACCATGAGGCAAAATGTCAGAAAATAATGAAGCAACATTATACATATCAAACTTGCAAGAAGGGAAATAGGATTCAGATCAAAGGTCTCTGAAGGATGAAACTTACAAATGAATTTCTGGCATTGAAGGGTGAGCAGCCTATCTTTGAAATCTTTTCTACAACCACTGGAGCATGCTTAATGGGTTTTGTGTTTCTTTTCTGAAAAAAAACTTCGCATGTGACAGAATTAGGTATTACAAACAAACTCAGGGTTATGGCTGCATATTTCCTGTGAAGTGGAGGAAATTAAATAGCAAGCTAATCACTGACAAGCATATTAATATACAGACGTCAAAATATTTCATTTACCTCATCCTATGTGTGTAATCCCAGAAAGTCAGGGTGATCTTAAATCCTCTTCAAATATTTGCTTCTGGCCAACAGTGCTATATCAGAATCTTTTAATCATGCCTAGAACCACTGCCTTTCCTCAGGAAAGGAACTTCACCCTCTCTTTTTCTTTCCTTTGCTTCCTGATCAGTATTTTCAAAAGCCTTGCAGAACTGTCACCAGTACCTCCCTCCAGGTGAAGTGCATTTAACTCAGCTCACTTTGGAGGTAGCTAACATTATTCAAAATTTGCTCAAGTGAGGCACATTGTAGGGTGCTTACTCCCTTCCATCATAAACACTGCGAGACTGAGCTCAGATTCTGAAATCAGATCCTTAATGTGGCAGTGCACTGTGCTACCATTATACTGTTAGGCTCATGCATACACGTCTGATTCAAAATTATCAATCAACAGATGCATAAGTGAATTAACACCATGAGCCAAATTCCCAGCTGTGTAACTCAGTGTAATGCTACTGAATTCAGTGGAGGATCTGGGCCAGTTAAACTGATTTAAACTGTTCGTACTTTTGTACAGAATGCTGCTGAATCTTAGTTCATTGCATTTTGTGTAACATTTTACTTTTACCTGACTACCTTTTTGAGTCAAGATCCTTAAGCTAGATATTTTAACTGTTGTGTTGCAACAGAAGCTTCCTGTTAATTCAGTCATCTTTATTTTGAAGTGTTGCGGAATCACAGAGGCAATTTTGAAAAGGCTTTTTCAGCCTATTTTAATTCATTTAAATTCTGCTCATTTAATTTAAGAGACAAAACATTTCAAGTGAATCTTTGGTCAATTAGCTGTTTCAATATTCTTAAATCATTTCTCACCAGACATATTAATTCTTACAGTAATGAAAAGAGCTCCCCAAACCCACTGGGTGTCAAAAGCTTTTGCAAAATAAGATATAAGACAGAATGTCAGAAGGGAAAATAAAGAAATGGGCTCATTTTTCAGCAAAAATCAGGGCTGAGAATCAAATTGAATTTAAATAATTGTTTTAGGATTTTAGACAGATCGACAAGAGACAACTGTTTTCTCTGACATAGTAAAATAATTTCCAGAACAGGCAATCATCTTTGAAATGACTGTGTAGGTGTCACACTTAGCTAATCATGAAATTCATATTCAAAACTATTAATGTTTTCCTCTTACAATGTGAACCAAAGTAAAGTATTTTGTAAATAAGATCAGCCTTCTTTAAGTTTTGGAAAATACCGTTCACTGGGTGCACCATAATGCAGTCCCCTCTCTCTTAGTAATGAAAGCTGTCATTCTTTTTTCCATAATGTTCCTGAAGCCTGGGAACTGATAAAATAAACATGCAATAAAAAACTTTGAGAAGTATGAATAAAGCATCAAAGACAGACTGTGGAAATCTAAACCCAATGGGCTTGATCTGTGCATTCTCTGTCTCTAAATCTCTCTTGCTGTGCACTTCCTGTGGCTTGATGACCGTATTCCAATCCCACTGCAGTCAGTGGGAGATAAAGATTTTCACCACTCATCCTGCAGGATCAGAACCATAAGTCTTGTACTTTAAATGACGCAATTAAAAGTTAATTCCCAAATTGGACAAAGCACTGACGTTGTTATAGTAAACCTAGTTCTATAGCACTGTTCCTTTGATTTCTAGACAATGTTTATAGTAAAATAGGGTGATGGGAATTATGGTCACTCCGAGAAAAAAAGTTGGCTGCGTTTTTGTGAAGTTGATATACATAGTTCCATCAGAAGGCTCTAGTCTCTTCTTACACTGTTTACATTTGCCATTTGTACAAAGGTTTCAAATTTTTGTTTTGTGTTTGAATATCATTTTTCTACGTGTAAAATGTAAATTTTCACTATCATGAATGTGTTAGTGACTCTCAAATGCTGGAATCTAAACTCTGAACCTTTACAGGCTTCATTTGTTTCTCTTTCTGCAGCAAAGTCTTCAGGTGACAATGTCTGTCTTTCAGTAACTCATGCCTGAACTTGTCATACGAATTCTTCCTACTTCACAGTAGTACTGTACCTTTTTTGACATTCAGACTGGTGAAAGACTGAACCTATACATTATTTTGTAAAAGTTTTAGAGGAAGGAAAATTCCCAGACGAGCAACCTGCTAAGTTTAACCTCCTCATACACTGAAAGCTTCCAAGACATACACTTGCATTAATTTTGATTAGGTTCATTACACAATTGTTTTTCCTGCTTGCACTTTTGTACAGTAAATCTCAAGGATGACTATGTTATATTTCACTGCTTTTTAATGTCAAGACAGAGATAACAGAACAACTGTGTGACGTTGCATTCCATATTTTTATTAAAAATATGTCTATAAGTGTGGATATAATGTAACTGGAATATGCTTTATGCAAAAGGTCTCTTGTAAGGTATCATGACAAAGCTTATAATCTACTGAGAGTGGTCATCCTATTTGTATAAATGTATCATTCTTGTATCTGAAACTAGGAATATGAAATATAACTCTGATGTCCTATTGTAGACTTCCTATATACCTGTGTGCCAGCAAGTGGGTAATGAAGTCTCACAGGACATGTGATCAGGTCACCTGAAATGGAATCCATCTTTAACCTGGTGCTTTTCCATTTAGAAGGAGGGGTGGGAACCCAGAGAGAGACAAAGGAATCCTGCTTTGTGTGAAAGCTATTAAAGGGGGTGAAACAGAACAGAACAAAGGGTCCCGGTCATGTGGAATCCCCTGCTTTTCACCTGAGATGCCTGCTGGAACTAACAAGGTATGTACCAGGGGAAAGGATTGGGCCCAGACTAAGAAGGAGTCTAGTCTGTGAAAGAAGCTTATTGGAATATCTCTGAGGGTGAGATTTACCTGTATTCAGTTTCTTAAATGCATTAGGCTTAGACTTGCATGTTTTGTTTTATTTTGCTTGGTAACTTACTTTGTTCTGTCTGTTATTACTTGAAACCACTTAAATTCTACTTTTTATTCTTAATAAAATCACTTTTGTTTATTATTGAACCCAGAGTAAGTGATTAATACCTGGGGGAGCAAACAGCTGTGCATATCTCTCTATCAGTGTTATAGAGGGCAGACAATTGATGAGTTTACCCTGTATAAGCTTTATACAGAGTAAAACAGATTTATTTGGGGTTTGGATCCCATTGAGAGCTAGGTGTCTGGGTGCTGGAGACAGGAGTACCTGCTGAGTGGTTTTTAGTTAAAGCCTGTAGCTCTGGGGATGTGGTTCAGACCCTGGGTCTGTGTTGCAGCAGGCTTGGGTGTCTGGCTCAACAAGACAGGGTTCTGGAGTCCCAAACTGACAGGGAAAATGGGCTCAGAGGTAGGTGACAGTCCCAAGGGAGTCTGGTGACAGTCCCACGGGGGTCTCTGTGACCAAACCTGTCACAGTGTTTTCCAAAGAAGTTAGAGGCACACAACAGTTTCTGGATAAAACATAATGCCATGTATGGATAAATAAACAATGATGATGGGTCAGATTGACCTTTGCTGTTGCCCGTACATGTAAATTGCATTTCCATGTGCAATGCTAACCCCCAGTCCACCAAAGGGATTCACCTCAAAGGAAAGGCAGATGGCAGGTGTTGAAAGAGTAGATGAACAGTAATTGAAAAATTTCCCAAATTACAGAATTTTGCCGGCTATTCCTTTTCCAATAAGACAATTTTTCACTTGATACTGTGTTTCCTGATAGACTTTCCAGTCATTTAGAGTAACTGGACAAAGTGACAGAAATACAATGGAATAAGAAGTCCCGTTGTTCTGTGAATTGAGTCAGAGAGTTTAAGCCCTGTAGGGACCACCCAATCATCTAGGCTGACCTTCTGTAGTGTCTCTTTACATGCCCCAGCTCCCCAAACTCAAAACTTATTACCCCTGGGACTTCACTCTTCTTGACCCCTGTGTTTTATCAATCTCTTTAACAGCCATCAGAGCCTCTGGTGATTGAGAGCAGGCATCTTTTGTAATCTGGACCTCCCTGGGCATGTCAGTACTCTGTGCCCACCTGTAATCTACCTTGTCTCTGTTACTCCAGGGGCAAACTGGTCTTTTATGCCCCTCTTGCCCACTGTCCCTGCAAATCCTTGGTGGGCCTATCTGACTCATTTCCGTTTGGGGGCTGCAATGGTCAAGATTATTTGGATGCTGTAGTAGTTGCTGGGCTCCGTGCCAAGCCTGAGATGGGATAGCAGACATTGAGACAGGCATAAGCATCACTCTGGATTGCCACTCCTCCTTGATAGGACGGAGGTCTCATAATCCCACTTTTGGTATCAAGTTGCAATGGGGATGGAGAGGGAGCACTCAGCAAAACTGCAGTCTTTGCCTGCCCCCTCCCCGTACCCTCTGTCAGGTGTTGCTCTCACTTGCAAGTCTTCAGTGCCTTGGCCCTTCAGCCAGGTTACACAATCAAAATGAACCCCTTGTGGGGTACCACAACAAAGTCCAACAAAACTGTCTATCTGCCCTCACCAGAGTCTTTAGCCCCCGCAGTGGACCCTTTAAATTCAGCCCTGCAGGTCAGACCTGAAGAAGAGATCTGTGAAGCTCAAAAGCTTGTCCTTCTGTTTCTTCCAGGAGCCTTCCAAGCAGGTAGCCCAGGAGCCCTCATTTCGCTTTCCCCAACAAAAAATTGAACTTCTCCTGCAAAGTGAAATTTTAAAAATGTCCATAGGAGTTTTGTAGAAAGGGCATTTTTCATCAGAAAATCATGCCAATGAAAAATGTTCAACCAGCTCTAGCACCTAGCACAACAATGGGGTCCAGCCTGGCTGCTACCTTTAGGCACCACTGCAATATAGCTGCTAAATAATAATAATGAGGATGAAAAGTTGGGAAAGGGAACAAATGATTCATACCAATAAGTTTAGAAGGACTCTTTTGGCTCACCAGTTCTCTCATTAATAATTATTTGCTTAATTGTTTATATTATAAATTGGCTTTTGCTCTCAGACCTTTGGATGGTGTATTCAAAAAGCGTAAATATACTTGTATTTTACCCATGGTTGCAGGAGCAGGATTTTATAATTGTACCTTAAGAATAGAGGTACTAATGTATGTCTTGATTTCATTTTACCCGTCACCCTTTTTGAATAGCAGAAAGGAATGACCCTCTGGGACACTGGTATGAATGCATCTGAGACTGCCAGTGTCTGTACTGATGTTAAGGCAGGGAGATACCAGAACAATATTTATGATTGATTGTGGTCACCCTTTTGTTTTAGGATAAGTTATAATGTCTGCTATGGTTTCCTATATGTATTACAAATTAGGCACTCTAGTTAAATATACATTTCTTTGTTTTAAGGTTTAGTAAATAAAAGACAGGATCTTGTATTGTGTCTATGTTAAGGAGATTCAAAATAAACTGACACTGTTTGTATTCTCAAAGGTCTCTGTAAAAAGACTGTTTGGGTGAATGAGGAATGTATGCATCAGGAAAAGATAAGGTGTGAAGGTCATTGTTATAGCCAGATGGTCAAGGAAAAAGAGACTTAACGACACCAGAAAATCATCAACAAGCATCCATAATGAAGGAAGGGCAAATTGACAACCCTGAGGTGAAGGCTGGCACCCCTAAAGACAGGACAATTGATTAAATCGAAACCAGGACAGAATAACCCTCTCTGAGGTGTTTTGGAATGTTTACATCAAAAGTTACACCAATTACGGAGTAACCTCTTACAAACTGACACAGTGAAATCTATAGACTTCAACAAAGAAAAAGAACTATAAGTTTAGGGTGCTTTGACATGGGATTTTGGGTTCGTCTTGCCACTACTCCAGGAGCATCGGATCGCGACCGACAAAGCCCAGCTCCCCTCTGCGACCAATCTGGCTGGCCACTAGATTGATCCAGACTCCAGACTGGTAACTATAAAAACATCAACTTACAGGACTCTGTGTGTGTGTGTGTGTGTGTGTGTGTGTGTGTGTGTGTGTGTGTGTGTGTGTGTGTGTGTGTGTGTGTGTGTGTGTGTGTGACTGAAAAGCATATGCTAACTGTTGTATTTTCTATAAATATGGCGTATTTGCCTTCTCTCTTACAAAAGATCCCATGTGCTTTGTATAGCATAACATGGTCTCTATGGACATAGGTCCAGTAAAGAAGGATCTTCTGGGTTTATTTTATTATATGTACATATTTATACCTCAATATTTTACCCATTGGGCATATTAATCTTCCACATGGCATCTGGTTTAAAACTTAGCTGTGAGGGGTAAGACAAGCCCTATTTATAGGGTAATCTAATTTTACACTTCTAACATGAAGATCTATCTGAACGAGACCTCATCCGATGTCTTTTTAAAAGGTAAGGTGAATAACTAACAGGTAACAAAATAATATATGCTTATTCCTGAAAACAATTACCTGTTCTTTAAACTAAAAATAATCTCTGTCTTTGTTTTTTGCTTCCTTCTTTAGGCTAACGTTGGCTTTTGCCTTTTCTTTCCCCCTCTGCAAGAAGGGGAAGGCTCTGAATAACCTGAGTTTGGGTCAGAAGCAAGATAAAGGTCCTTGCATTCATCACCCAGTTCCCCTTGCAGGCTCTTCACTGTCAGCTGCTGGCCCCTGTGGAGCATATCCATGTGCAGTGATACCCCAGCAAGATTTGTGTGAGTGTTTCATTCCACTCTCCTTCACCCTCCACCAAGGGTGTTTGCTGAGCAGTTGTATCCTTCACTGTCTCCATTGCCAGCTCCAATTCACCCACCTCATAGGCTGGGCCATCACACACCCTCTTATTATCTTGCTCATTCTTAGGGCCCCTGCATTTCTTCCTTCAGTAAGTCCACCACTTCACGGGGCACTTGTTCTACCAGATCTCCAGGTCTCTCACCGAACAATTACTCTTTTCACTCTTTATTTGGATTTTGTTATGGGGCTTTATGCTCTGTTCCAACTCCCATGTTCCCAAGATCTTGATCTAACTGCACAAATATTTTAGATAATTTCTTCACTTACCTGATAGGTATTCTTTTCAAATACTAGAGTACCCACTTAGTCATGGTTATTACTGGATCCCACAATTACAGAAAAAAACCCAGATCTTTTAAGCTTGTCCAGATTAAAAAAAAAAGACTTCATAAGTAGTCACCATCAATTCAGAGAGCTAATGGATCTGGCTCTAGATTTTTCTGAAAACAAGAACTGTGTGAACAGTCAAGAAAAGCGATATTGTAAGTGAACAACTCAGAATATTGACACTACAGGATCAATAAATCACTATTCCAATAGCTGGCCAGGCAGTGCCTACAACACAATGTGTAATTTCTATTTTTTTTAGAATACAGTAGTATTAGAGATGCTCCTGAATGAGGAGTCCCTTGGGCCCTCACACAAGGTTTGTGTGAAGCCTGCCTACATTCTCTGTCTCTAAATCTCTCCTGCTTTGAACAGTGACAAGTGGCTGGAATACTAGCCAAACGAGCTCTTCTCTTGCATATCTCTTTAACTCCATGATGCTCTGTCCTTTCACACAGGCTGGTATCATATTGGAGAAACATCGCTAGAAAATACAACTATGACATGATTCACTTTCACACTTTTAAAAATGTATTTTAGTGGCATGGGTACAGAATCACTCCCCTGCCTGCCTGCAAACAGTCCTATTTCTATCCCATTAAAGGAGAAATTATATATCTGAAGCTGTACTGTCATTATCTCCACTAGTGAGCCAAGAAGATTAGTATATCTACATATAATCTTATTTTCCTGTTTCAATAGTAACAGTTTAAGATTTACTCTAGCTTGTATCTAATGAAGGGATATAGAACGCCTCTCCTTGCACTCCCTCTTTCAATTAAATCCCTTCTTAAAGCACATTTCTATCACCAATCTTCCAAATATATTCCCCAAATTTAATTTTTAATTTAATTAAAAAATACATATCTGCACAGCTTCAAGAATGGACCACTGAAGTGGGTGTTTGACAGTATTGTCTCTGTTTGATAAAGACTGTAAACTTCTTTGGGCACTACAAAGCACTAGATATGATTTTGGGGCCAGCAAATTGCAAATGAAATCTGGCATCTTTGGTCCCTTCTAATTGATTTCATTTGGATAAACTAAGTACATGAAAATGCAGTCCTAGTCACAAAAAGTCATCTCACGTCCCTGAGGGCCACAGGAAGTTAAGTCCCATTCTGTAACAGATTATGGCCATATGCATATAAATGCCATGAGTATGATCAGGGATCTAATCTAGTGCTTAAAAAAAATCCAAACCCTCCTTTTGCTATTAGTGAACAGCAGACTCTTATACTCAAGGCTAGCTAGTCATTATAGAGACATGATTTTCACAAATACTGACAGCAGCCAATGTCAGGTGCCCCAGAGGGAATGAACAGAACAGGTAATCACCAAATGATCCATCCCCTGTCGCCCATTCCCAGGTTCTGGCAAACAGAGGCTCGGGACACCATCCCTGTCCATCCTGGCTAATAGCCCTTGATGGATCTATCCTCCATGAATTTATCTAGTTCTTTTTTAAACCCTGTTATATTGTTGGCCTTCACAACATCCTCTGACAAAGAATTCCACAGGTTGACTGTACATTGTGTGAAGAAATACTTCCTTTTGTTTTAAACCTGCCACCTATTAATTTCATTTGGTGACCCCTAGTTCTTGTGTTATGAGACAGAGTAAAGAACACTTCCTTATTTATTTTTCTCCACACCACTCATGATTTTATAAACATCTATCACATCCTCCCTTAGTCATCTCTTTTCCAAGTCGAAAAGTCCCAGTCTTATTAATCTCTCCTCATAAAGAAGAAAGAAAAGGAGTACTTGTGGCACCTTAGAGACTAACCAGTTTATTTGAGCATGAGCTTTCGTGAGCTACAGCTCACTTCATCGGATGCATAGCATATTGTGGAAACTGCAGAAGACATTATATACACACAGAGACCATGAAACAAAACTTCCTCCCACCCCACTGTCCTGCTCGTAACAGCTTATCTAAAGTGATCATCAAGGAGGGCCATTTCCAGCACAAATCCAGGTTTTCTCACCCTTCCCCCCCCCCACAGACACACATACAAACTCACTCTCCTGCTGGTAATAGCCCATCCCTCTTTGAAACCTCTCTTTATAATGCGCATGATAATCAAGGTGGGTCATTTCCAGCACTAATCCAGGTTTTCTCACCACCACCACCCCCCCACACACACACACCCCCCTCCAAAAACCACACACACAAACTCACTCTCCTGCTGGCAATAGCTCATCTTACAATGTGCACAGCAATAATCCAAGTTTAACCAGAACGTCTTGGGGGGGGAGGGTTGTAGGAAAAAAACAAGGGGAGATAGGCTTGTTTTTTTCCTACAACCCCCCCTCCCCCCCCAAGACGTTCTGGTTAAACTTGGATTATTGCTGTGCACATTGTAAGATGAGCTATTGCCAGCAGGAGAGTGAGTTTGTGTGTGTGGTTTTTGGAGGGGGGTGTATGTGTGGGGGGTGGTGGTGGTGAGAAAACCTGGATTAGTGCTGGAAATGACCCACCTTGATTATCATGCGCATTATAAAGAGAGGTTTCAAAGAGGGATGGGCTATTACCAGCAGGAGAGTGAGTTTGTATGTGTGTCTGTGGCGGGGGGGGGGGGGGGGAAGGGTGAGAAAACCTGGATTTGTGCTGGAAATGGCCCTCCTTGATGATCACTTTAGATAAGCTGTTACGAGCAGGACAGTGGGGTGGGAGGAAGTTTTGTTTCATGGTCTCTGTGTGTATATAATGTCTTCTGCAGTTTCCACAATATGCTATGCATCCGATGAAGTGAGCTGTAGCTCACGAAAGCTCATGCTCAAATAAACTGGTTAGTCTCTAAGGTGCCACAAGTACTCCTTTTCTTTTTACGAATACAGACTAACACGGCTGTTACTCTGAAACCTCTCATAAAGAAGCTGTTCCATACCCCTAAACATTTTTGTTGCCCTTTTCTGAACCTTTTCCAAGTATTCAAGGTGTGGGCATTCCATGGATTTATATAGCAGCAATATGATATTTCTTATTATCTATCCCTTTCCTAATGATTCCCAACGCTGTTACCTTTTTTGACTGCTGCTGCACACTGAGTGAATGTTTTCAGAGAACTAACCACAATGACTCCAAGCTCTCTCTCTCTTGAGTAGTAACAGCTAATTTAGACCCCATCACTGTATATGTATAGTTGGGATTATGTTTTCCAATGTGCGTTATTTTGCATTTATCAACACTGAATTTCATCTGCCATTTTGTTGCGCAGTCATGCTGTTTTGTGAGATCCATTTGTAACTCTTTGCAGTCTGCTTGGGACTTAACTATCATGAGTAGTTTTGTATCCTCTGCAACTTTTGCCACCTCACTTTTTACCCCTTTTTCCAGATCATTTATGAATATGTTGAATAGGACTGGTCCCAGTACAGACCCCTGGGGGACACCACTATTTACCTCTCTCCATTCTGAAAACTGACCATTTATTCCTACCCTTTGTTTCCTATCAGTGTCTGCACCAGTTTAATATAATCAATGCAGTTTTAGTGTAGACTAAACCTTAAGGAGAAGAAGTAGATAAACAGGTTTAAATACTTTTTAGAAATGTTAATCCTTTCCTGTGTGGGTCACACAGGCCTTGCCTGAGGCATAATTACTAGAAAAATCAGATTATTTTAAGACTAACTGGTTGTGTGCAAATTTTACATTTAATTTTCTCCCTTCATGATCACACAAATATTTGCGTGTGTGTATGCAGGGTCCTAATTGCAAAGCATGCTGTTGGAGCTATATCTGGTTCATTGAATTGTTTTTGTATCAGAGTTCTGGCAAGCTGTTTTGTATGTTCAGTCACTGTCAGTTAAAAAACAAACATCACATAGCTAGGAAAATCTTGGTCCCTGAGAGGCAAGGCCAAATAACTGCATGTTTGCAGTTTTGCTATCAGAATGGGAGGATGGGATAAGAAGTGAATGTATAGTGAGAACAGAAGAGGTTTTTGGATGGCTGACCTTGGTTTTGAGCACCTCTGACACCTTTAACACGTAAGTTTTATTGTTGTTATGACTAAAAATATTTTGATATGAGATGAGTAGTTTTGCTGAAAACAGGAGAATTGGTGACCCAGTAGGGATTACTATGATGACCTACTAGTAGTCACTATAGGTTATTTGCTTTGTTTGAAGTTAGCTATAAAAGATCAGGCAAAAGAATTTGCTTTGGGAGCAGTCTGAGAAAATTTTCTTTGGGCCAGAATCTGGCATCTGAACTTTCCTGCAGTCAAACAGAAGCCTGGAGCCCCCTGAAGCCTGGCTGCTGGTCCCTCAGAACCATTTCAGACTCTTTAGATAACTATAAATATTTTGAAATTCTCTAACCCTACCGCGGCAGCATGCATGCATGCGCGTGCATATGCCTGAGAGCTAATAAAAAAGTAGTTTTAGGCAAAAGCACTTTTGCTTGTGTCAAGGTTCCTCCCCCACTCTGAACTCTAGGGTACAGATGTGGGGACCTGCATGAAAAACCTCCTGAGCTTATCTTTACCAGCTTAGGTCAAAACTTCCCCAAGGTACAAAATATTCCACCCTTTGTCCTTGGATTGGCCGCTACCACCACCAAACAAATACTGGTTACTGGGGAAGAGCTGTTTGGACACGTCTTTCCCCCCAAAATACTTCCCAAAACCTTGCACCCCACTTCCTGGACAAGGTTTGGTAAAAAGCCTCACCAATTTGCCTAGGTGACTACAGACCCAGACTCTTGGATCTTAAGAACAATGAACAATCCTCCCAACACTTGCACCCCCCCTTTCCTGGGAAATGTTGGATAAAAAGCCTCACCAATTTGCATAGGTGACCACAGACCCAAACCTTTGGATCTGAGAACAATGAAAAAGCATTCAGTTTTCTTACAAGAAGACTTTTAATAAAAATAGAAGTAAATAGAGATAAAGAAATCCCCCCTGTAAAATCAGGATGGTAGATACCTTACAGGGTAATTAGATTCAAAACATAGAGAACCCCTCTAGGCAAAACCTTAAGTTACAAAAAAGATACACAGACAGAAATAGTTATTCTATTCAGCACAATTCTTTTCTCAGCCATTTAAAGAAATCATAATCTAACACGTACCTAGCTAGATTACTTACTAAAAGTTCTAAGACTCCATTCCTGGTCTATCCCTGGCAAAGACAGAATATAGATAGACACACAGACCCTTTGTTTCTCTCCCTCCTCCCAGCTTTTGAAAGTATCTTGTCTCCTCATTAGTCATTTTGGTCAGGTGCCAGCGAGGTTACCTTTAGCTTCTTAACCCTTTACAGGTGAGAGGATTTTTCCTCTGGCCAGGAGGGATTTTAAAGGGGTTTACCCTTCCCTTTATATTTATGACAGCTTGTGCCCAGCATTTATCATATGGATGAGTTGTGCCCCCATTGATTTAATCCAGGCACCTCCTGGAGAGAAACAGTGAAGTTATCATTGCTTTGAGTTCTGAAAACATGGGTAACAGAAGTATCCTACAATTGCATGGGACAGTTTCATTAATCTTCTCTATCCCAACAATCTACAGTCCACTCTTTTGCAAATGGAAGCCACCTCACCTTTGCAAACGGCAACAGCTCGAGTCAGTGTTAGCCCATTCTTTTCAGATCACTGATCTGTAAGCAGAGTATCAGACAGCTTCCTGGTTTGTAATGAAGAGCAGACCGATCAAGCCTTTTGCAAAGCGAGCTGCTTCCTGACAATGTGCAGAGTGGCCACATTTCAGGGGGAGGGAGGCACTAGGGACTCTGGCATATGGTTACTTTGACTTGCGTCTGTGTACTGCAGCATGGACACCAGAGCCCTAGGTTCAAGCATGGATTAGAAAAGTCTTAACGTAGGGTTAAGTTACAACAGACACTCAAACCCAGGGTTTCCTAACATGGGTCAGATGACTCAAGTCCCACTAACCTTGGGCTTGCATTGTACTGTAGACGTACCCTTAGTGCCTGCTAGTGCTAATCAATGGCTTTTTACTTTTCATGCTTAATACTTTGTATTTTATTAAAGGTAAAAAACAACATTATTGAGATTATTAAAACACCAAAATTGTGTTAAACACAATGGACATAATTTTAATACAATTTTAAAAGTCAAAGTTGTTTTTTTCCTCTTTAATACAGTGTGAAGTGAACATCAGCATTATTCCCTTCATTCCCTGTATCTCTATATCAGTGATATTGAAGTTCAGAATATCATTTCCATTTATCTGAATGCCTGGTTGTCCAAAAATTTTGGATATCCCCCAGGCTGTGTGTCTGTGTGTGTGTGGGATGGTTAGGAGGGAATTATCCTACTTTTTTAGCAATAATTACATAATTTTTGCTCCGAAAAAAGTTAAATCTAATCATACATACAGGAAACCTGTTTTACAGCAGGTAGTCAAAGGCACTGATGAAGTAAATTGCTTAATGATAATGGTCCACTAATATACGCAGAACACAACTCTATTGAAAAATGTGATGAATTCATAGATTAGGAAATTGTCTAATAAGAGTGGTCCCTTCTTTGCATTTTACTCTACATGATAATACTATATAATATATAAGTACTGATATACTACCACATTATTGTTGCCCTTCCTCAGTTTATATAAAATGAGGATTCTTGGCCTTAAAATATTCTGTAGCCCAAACTTGATGAGATGTCTGATTGCAATTGTTTTACACCTTTAGCCTAATTTTAATCTAATTAAGCAATTGTGATCAAAGTGCAGGACATCTCCTGATGGTCCTTGACCAAACAGGAGAAGTTGATGGTCCTCTGTTCAGTGGCCATTAATCTCCAGAAAATGTCCATACCAAAGCTATTTGCTTTTATAAGACATGTCACAGGGGCCCTGCGTGTTGAGCTGGGTCATCCCCGTTGGCCCCGTATGGGGTTGGTACACCCTGTCACCAGGACTCCCTGTTAAGCCGGTGATTGAGGGCAAGCTGGTTCCAGTCTCCTGATGGGATCACATAAATGAATAGTCTCTAATTTTGTTAGTCTCTAAGGTGCCACAAGTCCTCCTTTTCTTTTTGCGGATACAGACTAAGACGGCCGCTACTCTGAAACTTCTCTTTCTAAGTGATCTTTAGTGCAGATTGACAACACTGAAGACTGAAGCCCTCTTTTCATCCAGAGAAGAAGTTTAGTGTAATAGGTTCTCCTTTTTAAGCCCAAGAACCTAGACATGGCTAGTAGTGCCATTGTTTCATACTCTGTATCACCATGTGCACTAAATACTAGATATCTGCAACTAAAATAACACTAGACCTGTTGCTGAATGTATGCGTGGATTTACTTTCTCAAGACAGTACACCAGGTTAATTCATTTTTATGAGCTTTTATCACCCCCAAAATTCTGTCATTGTCTTAAAGCTTTAGCAAATCAAAACATACATTTTTATTCTGTTTTTGTTTAGTCTGGTCTATTTTTCAGCTCCTCCAGAAAACACCAATGCAGTAAAATCAGGCACCTCTAGCAAAGGACAGATCCGCTTATCAGGTAATGTACTGTCTGCTGTTAGCTAATGTCATATTTCTAGAAAGTTTTGTACTTATGCCAGGTTGTATAACTATGAACTGTATTCCCAGAATGCCTTGTACTCATTCTGTGCTTTATAGCGGAGATTTATTAGTAGGTAAACTATGTATAACCCCTGTTCCTTGTACACGTAGGAATGGTCAGAGTCAAGATGTATGTTCTGTTAAGGCTTGCCAAATATGAACAGCGTGCCAGGCATGATTGGTACAGTATGCTAGGGATAATTGTGGCATATGTGTTTGTACCCTGAAAAACAGGTATGAAACTAGATAAGAAAAGAAGAGTAAGGTCTGTAATTATACAGTAGTATTTGGGGGATTTTCTATCTGTTGTAAACAAGGGGGTAGAAATATGAGCAGAACTGAGATCATACTTTGGAACAGATTAAAACTGCCACAAGACAGTTGTCTGGATTTGGTAATGTATTTACCTTTCCATATTGTGCTGATCTATCTTTGATTAATAAACTGATAGAGCTGTCCTCTGACATGTTATCAATAAAAAAAAATTGAACCCTCAGCACTGAATATGATCTGTCCCATCAGATGGAATGGATAGCTTAATCTACTGTTTGCGGTACATGATTGCTCATTTAAGTTCCATAGTTCTACTTCTGCTTCTTGACTGGGTGATTGAAACTGGATGATTTTAAACAGAATATGAAAAGCAAATGACTGGAGAATAAAAATGCCCTTGTTATCACATACTTGCCTTTGTCTGCTTATGATAGTAAGAATAGCCACTTTTCTGATATTCATGCAAAAAATATCATTCCATCAGTGTTTGTGAATTGCCAGTGAAAAAAGACATGGTCAAAGCCAACAAATTCAGAATTCAAATTAATGTTCAGAAGCACTGCTTTGAAATGCTCAGCCTTAACTGGCATCTTTTAGCAGACATGGAGATTAGAATATCCTTTACACCTACATTTGGTCCCTTCAGTTTAGGGTTAAAATACATCAGTGGAACAGTGTAGGAAAGCTTGCACTGTTGGTGCAGTAACATTAGCCCAATTATTATCCTTATGTGGCTGTAAAATTGTCAGGTTGATGTATCTGCAAAAAAAGGATGAAACCCAGAAAGATATTTGAATGTTCAGTCTGATTTCCATGAGGTCTGAAATATTGTCTCATACTGAATTAGGAACAATATCATACTTAGAGATGAAAAAGACCTATTAATAGTATACGCTTCGGCTGAATGGATCTGTGGGCAGATTTCACTTTAACATTCACCTTACTGGTTTTTTTTTTTTAAACCTACTTTTATTCTCCTGGGTGAAACGATTTCAGATAAAGTTATGGTAATCAATGCAAAAGTAAAGTAGGTACTAGATCAAACTCTAGGCTTTTATAGTCTGATTCCTTAATGGAAATTACCACAGCCCAAAAACTTTCTTTTAAAAAAACCCACCATAGACAAAAGAAAATGAAATTAAGTATAGCACAAAACCTTTATCTAATATGTTAGGTATTTGTGTGTATTTTTCTTTGGCTTCCTGCATTCTTCTGTTCAATTTATAAAAATAGATGTTTAAATTCATCTCATTAGTTTTACAATTGAAAGCAGAGTGCTTTGTTGGGACTATTACAAACCATTTTGGAAGCTTAGGAAGGGAGTTGCTTTGAACTGTCTCTGCTTGAATCTACAAAGAAAAGGCATCATGGATGGATCTTTTAAGTGGGAAAAGGGCAATTATGATGTCTTTTCCAGCGACTGTATATTTAATAGAATACTCTTCAATAAACAGAGCACCAAACTTGAAATATGTATTTCATTACACCTGTGGAACAGTATATAGTAGGTTCATAACATCAACAAAGTAAGATGCATTTCAGAATGGAAATAGACATAATGGTGGTGTTCATTTTGAAACTATAGCGTTTCCCACAAAATAGAAATTCTGGTTCCTGACCAACTCTAGCTGTACTACTGTAAACTCTGTGAAGCACCTTGCTGGGATGAGCCCCGAGTAAAATGCTCAGGATCTGACAATAAATGTGTCTGCAGCACAATGAGTTACTCCAGGGTTAATCTTGGGGAGGCACAAGCCACTATGGAAGAATAAATCCTAAATTCAAGATGCCCAACCTAGTCATAGCTGGGAAAGATCAATTTGAAAATAATTTAGGAGGCAAAAATACATAGTGCTGAAATTCTGACTGAGAAATAAAGGCTCTGATTTTCTTTTCAGAACCTTGAGACTGGAAAAAAAATTTCACTGTTCAAAAAAAATACGAATAAAGTGCTTTCAGTAAACTTGAATATAAACTAACAGTCTATACCAGCACGTACCTCTTAGTTTCCCTGGGAAATTATGACTAGCGCTGACTCACATCAGCTGACAGAGGCTGGATCATTTTTTCTCCCAATAATATGAAATCCAGAGTGTGTAACTATAACTTAGCTGCATTCAGGTAACTCAATTACATACACGTGACAGATTCAAAATTGCATCACAGTATATTAAATTTGCATGAATTGTTTAGGTTTGTAATTAACATGTAAGAAAATATCTACATTGCAGCACAAAAACTGTATCAATGAACAATTAACTGGTTATAACTTTCTTAAATGTCCTAGTTACATACCTAAACATCTTCAGAATGTTAATATACAAATAAGAATTTAATTATATGGGCGTTACTTATGACTAGAAATGGGCCAAAGACTTGTGCTTTTGGATCTTGATCAGAATCTGAACTTCCCCCAACCAGATCCAGTGTTCAAATCTGGGTCTCTATGTATTGGATGCTATTGGTCTGGTTTTGGTTGAAAATTCAGTCGGAAATAGATCAAGCCTTTTAGAAAGACTTTGTGTATGTTAGATAATATGTACCAAATCATAGATGTATGTACACACAACAGATGACAGGTGGGAGTTGAGGGGGGAAAAAAAAAATCAAACTCTGAATCTTCAGTACTGAGATCTCTATCATCTCAGATAAAGAAAAATGTCTTTATCTGCAAGTTATAAACTGTGCTAATCACAGGAACTAGCACAAGAGGGAAACATGATTATACATTCTAAGCCAGTGTATTATTTTTATATAGATATAGATATAAACCCAGCTGTTTTCTTCGCATGGCCGTGTTGCCATACCATGCCAGTGAATATTAACTAAGCAAATGGAAAGTTCATGTTTGACAATTTGGCCTAGGAAAATGCTGCCTTATTATAAAAATCTATTAATTAAATTCTCACAGATTTAGACCCGGTGCCACTCCATATTATAGGCAGCCAGCTACCATTGTGAGGGGTATAGTAGAAATAATTAGAGATAAATAAAGTAAATAGATTGGAATTATATACAATCATTTTCATAGGTAGGTCAGAATTTGATCATATGAATACTGTCTGTACTTGATAGGGAATATGCTAGATGTATTACGGATGTGACACATTGGCATGTTGATGAGAGACAGCTCTCTTAATGAAAGCAAGGAGATGTGGGAAGAGGAATTTTAAATAAATCTGTCGTAGGTACTACCTGCTTCTCAAACAAAATTTGACTAGCTGAAATGAGAGAGAAAAAATGATCCAGCAGGGTTGGCTCTTGAGAGAGTGATTCTAGATGGAGGGCTGACAGGAAAAGTCCAAGCACTTACAAGCATAAACAGTCATTGAGATTATAGAGATGAAATTGCCACATACGATGGGATTCTAGACAAAGCAAAATGTATCATAACATTGCATGATAAGAGGTCAGAAATGCTAAGCACAACCCATTGTGCCTATTTGGATACTGAGAAGTGTAAAAATAGAAGATGTCCTCTTCTGGCTGCTACCAATGAAAGAAAGGTATCCAAGTGTGAAGTCATCAGTAAATACAGGAAACAGAGTGCAAACAAATCACTGAAACTATATGAGATTCCTGATTACCTTTGTTTCAAAGTGGGCATGAGTCTATTTAAATTAAATGGGAAAGATTACCTTTTATCGTAGACTATTGCTTTTCTTTTTCTTTTTTTTAAACCAAGCTGTTGCATTGATAGCACTGTAATAACACACGATAAATCACAATTTGCTTGCTTGTGATTCTAGAGGAGCTAATAACAGATAATGGCCAATAATTCAGGAGTTACTTATTTTAGCAATTCTCTTTGACATTAGTTCAAGTGCACCACATCAAGGCCTTACTGTGCACCCTCAAATGGGCTAATGGAAAAGTTAGTACAAATAGCAAAGGACTTGACTATAAACACTCAGGCAGATTCAAAGGATCAGTAACTTAGCATTCTTAAAATATTGAACCAGAGTTCACAATACTTCATTAGGTTCAATAATTGAGAGACTTATTTGTAGATGACAAAAACCTTGGTGCCAGCATCGAGCAAGTTTCTTGAGCCAAGGCCAATTAACTGTAAAGTAGTTACAAAAGTTTATGCCCTCTGACAGAATTATCTCTCTAGTAGCTACTGCTACACTTGGTGTTCTCATTTCCTTCCTAACTAAGAATTTTTCACCTCACAGGTATTTCATATTTCAGGCTGGTGTGAGCATGCTGATAGACAAACCAAGTTCTTTTCTAGAACATATGTATTTTTAAAGCAAGATGGTTTTATGTGTGCAAGTGTAAATAAGAAAACAGATTAACCCATAAGACCAGGCTGTGCATAGGAACACAGGAACAGATGCAGGGAATCTCCCATCTTATTCACCTCACACAAGGGACAGCTGCAGCTGTAGATCCTGTGCTCACCTCTTAATGCCTTCTGGGTTCCTACCCATCCCAAAGTGCTGGCAAAAAAAGTACCCACCATCCCCCTCAACCAACAGACTTCCAAGAAGAAGCATTCTGAAACTTCTAGAGGGGTATACAGATAGTTGACTCCCTGTGCAAGAGTAAGAGCCATTGCATCTCTTCCTGAATTCCCTGCCCCAAAGTGCTCATATTCTGTGGTGATGAGAGCCAAATAAGTACTTTGATAGATTTCTATCTAGGTTTCTTCAAATCTGTGTGTGTGCCAGGTTCTCTCAAGCAATCTGTTTTGGGCTTCGTTACCTTGTCTTTTACAAAATTCTGGTTCATCTAAAGCACTGCTGCATCAAAAGCTCAACCTAGTTCTTCTCTCCCCTGTAACTCATCCTTCTAGTGACCTGGCCTCTCTCCATTCCTAGAAACAGTGTGTCAGATTGTTGGATGCAGTTTCCTATGGCATTGCCAGCCGCTTTTCATTATGATATTTTATCTATAATGCACAGTTGAGAGATTTTGTGGCTACTAGTTACACTTAAATACAATCTATGGGGCAAAATCTGATGTCACTTACACCAGAGTTAAATCAGAATGACTGCTAAATCAATGAAGTTACCCAGGGTCTAACTGGTGGAGGTGAGATCAGATTCAGCCCCTTAATGTTAGAGGTGACCTCTGCCATGCATAAATACTGTGAAAATCTGCAGCCCACAAGCAATTTGATTTTCTGTCTGCAAATTAATACAGAGACTGCCGTATCCATTAGGCAGCCATTTTTACTATTTGTCTTTTTAAAAGATTATTGTAGAGGGCAGAGAAAATATTTTAAACAACAAAATAAAAACTGAACTAAGGTTCCAATGTTAACAAATTAAGTTTGAAAATAAGGGATGATTCAGATGAGTATTTGGGTAATCTGTGTAAGTTTGGAGCCTTTTGATAGCAAAGAATCTGCTGATGGCAGTTTCCATCTCATTAATCTGAGATCCCCTGGAGGGAGAGAATCTGTGGTGCTTGGAATGTGTCAGACACAACTAGATGTGCCATTTGTTTGTCTTGTGAAAAAGCAAAATTAATCTGAGGTTGACTGTTGCTTTGTGCCTATATCCTACTTCCTCCCACCCTGCAGCCAAGCAGCTACTGCAATCCTGTCAGTATGAGAGAGACAAAAGTCTGCCGCGTATAGGGTGTGATGATGCTTTGTCTCTGCGCAGATACACGTGTGGAGGGACTGGAGGGGCGAAGCAGGGAAGAGGGCACAAAGGAGTAGAGATAAGTCACAATCATAGTACCTGAAGAGACTACTCTTACTACCCCCATGGTGCAAACTAACCTAGGAAGAGACACAGCCTTTTCCCTTCCCTCCCTTCTCCTACCCTCCCCTCTCCCCCATACAGACCAATACAGTCAGCTCGACATGCTGGAGAAGCATCATCACTCCCAGTGTGGGCCTATGTGTAAATCACATACACTAGCTTAGGTGTCACTCAAAAACACACTGGAGATGCTGGCCCTTGAAGCCACTGGGACACAGGAGTGCTCAGCACCATTGAATATAAAGCCATTTATATAATTGTCTAAATATGGATTTAGGTGCCTAATTTTAGGCACCCAGATTTAAAAATATTGGCCTGAATATTGAGCTCTTTGTCACATTGGCTACTATCTCTTGTCTGTTGATTCCCCTCCCCCAACCCCCTGTGCCAAAAAACAGCTTGTCTAAAACCATCAGGAGCCATGAAAATGCTCCATGCTTGTTACTTTGTAGCTCAAATGAGAGCTGCAGTGTGTTGTTTAACAAGAAATCCTATGCTAGCACACAAGTCCCTGCAAACTCTTAAGCTAACTTATTAATGTATTAGGTTCATGATGAAGGGCAAGTCTCACAAATTCTGCTCAAATGTATACCACGGAGACTCAGTTCAAACTGCTCTGAGAATGAGAACAATGCATCATGATCTTGTTCTAAATGTGATTTTTTTTTCTTAAAATATTTCTGGTGTGGTTAAAGCAAAGCTTGAGAGATTCAGGGAGAAAGAAAATCCAGAATGTGTTGAGTCACAAAATTGTATTTTTGTGCATTGTTTTCCATGA